>NW_004524603.1:15948382-15955879 GCF_000260255.1 Octodon degus
ACTAAGAAGAATAGATGCAGTGTATTATTTGTTGAAACTGTACTTCTGATTTGATTTGAAACTGTCTCATTGCTATCTGTTTATCAATAAAACTGTAGAAAAAAAAGAAAAAAAAAACAAAATAAAAACAAAATGCTGGAGAAGCCCTTGAAAGCTGTCTGCTGAGCTTGATAACAGGGTGCCGATAGGAATCATACAATAAAGGCTATGAGGTTTCAATACCAAAGAAGGATTTGATTGGCCGCTGGCCTAGAGGTGACGGGAGTTATACCCTTGTTTGTAAAAATGTGTCTATATTTTGCCCATGTCTTTGGGAGACTGAGATCAAGTGTGGTGGATTAATTAATCTTGTGGAGGAAATGCAAAGGCAGCCCAATATTCACACTGTACCATGAATACTGTTGGCTACTTTCAGTCAGACTTATAGTACCAATTGGAGGCAAAACGCAGTGCGGAAAAATTTGAAAAACTTAAATTTTGGCCCAGAAAGAACTATGTATAACATTGGGGCCAAAGTAGGTGTGGCTGCTGAAAAGATTAGCACTATTACAAAGAAACCAAGTACGTTATTTAGAGATAAAAGGAAAAGCCTTGAGGGCCTCTCAGAAATTAGCAAAACGCTGCCCATTGCAGGCTCAGGGGTGCAAAGGTGTAACCCCTTCATTTGAGAAGAGAGTCTGTGGAACCCCTGCTTAAAAAGGGCCTAGGGAATTGGCTCTCCAGGAGTCATTTCATAGTGGTCAGCCATCGAGGCACTGAGAAGCCTCTGCAACCATGGTCCGAGGTGGTGTGGGTGCTGCTACAGCTGATGAGAGACCATGACACCACCCATCTGTTGCTGGTTTTACCCATTTACAAAATGCATGAGTTAGGGGCCGGGGAGATGGCTCAGGAGAATAAGTACTTCCCTGGCAAGCGCAAGGGCCTGAGTTCAATCCCTGGTTCTAAAAAAAAAGCAGCATGAGTTGTGTTGTCAGGGAGCTTTTCTCCCAAATTTCAAAGGAAAACTGGGAGACGAGGCAAGGGACCCCCGACAGGGCAATGCATGAAGCTGTGAGAATGGAGCTAAAGGTACAGTGGAGACCCCAGAGGGTTACAGGTACCAGGAACATGCAATGTCTGCTAAGGAAAGCTGCAGGCCACGAGCCATCCAGCCCAAAGTGAAGCATATGCTTGGGGTCCCCGAGGTCCTTTGTAGCTCTCACTTTACCACCTTGAACCCAGATGCTGGATATAAAGCTGTAGGACTTAATGTTTTCCCTCCTGGGTTTCAGTCTTGCTTTGGCCTCATTGTTTTCTATACTGTTTTTCTTTCTTTTTGGAATGGTAATATATACCATGTGGCATTATACCTTAGGAATTACGTGCCTTATTTTCATTTTTATAGAGGTTCACAGCTAAGAGTTTGCCTTGAGTCTCAGAGACAGTGACTTGTTTTGATTTTTTTTTTCCTTTTTGAGGCAGGATTCCAACTGCCTTTGCAGCCCAGGCTAGCCTCAGAGTTGCAATTATCCTCCTGCCTCAGCTTCCCCTGGGTGTTAGGACTACAGACACACATCACCATGCCTGGTGAAAGACTTACTTGGACTCATGAAAAATGCTAGAACTGTTGAGGTTCTGGGGAAAGGGTCATTGTATTTTTGGTTGCGCACAAGCTAGTTACGTTAGGTGGAATTATGCCGTGTCTATTCGGGGATTAAATACGGTAAAGATGGTACATTTACCATTAAATATGGTATAAGGAGGTGTATTTGGATATCAAGTTCACAAGAGGTGGGATGGTGGTTAAGCTTGACTGTGTCAACAGGATTAGCACGGTAGCCACCCAGAGGATGGGTGGAGCGTACTTCCTGCGTGTGGCCTCAGGTAGACTGCCTGCTCCCTCACTATGAACTGAGTGCCTGAATCTACGAGCTGACTCAGACTTCTCCTCTTAAGTTGTGGATGGTGAGGATTTTGTCCCAGCAATGAGAAAGCTGATGAATACACTGTTTGACGGCTCCATGTCACAGGGGTCGTCCAAGTTCTCACTCCTGAGTTATTACGGAATTCAGAACTAAAGATCTTAAAGCCAGATCAGCCCTTGAGGGAGACGGACCCATCAGGATCAAGCTAGCATTTGGGATCAGGTATTTGAGAAATTGACTGAGAGGCCATGCAAATACGCACTTTTAGAGGCCCAATGAGAAGCAAGTGGCCTTTTGGGTTAGAAGAGGAGAGAGCCAGGCCTTAAAAAGCTGGTGGCATCTTGCGGAGACTCTTTGTTCCCCCGACTCAGTCTCAAGGGTTATCCTGGGCAGGAAGGCCTAGCTTGAGTTCTTCCCAAAACATCCCCTTCCTCCTTCCATGGCTATGACCTCCCTACCTGAGACTCGATTCAGAGCTCACCTTTATTTTAAGCCATCCTCCACTTTCTTGCTATGTAGTGTGTGTCACTGCTTCGCAGCTACTTTACCTCTGGGGAGGCTGCTTTAAGTGTGTGCTCAGACTCTACTCCAGATCTCCTGAGTCAGAATGTACATTTTTAACAGGCTCCCCACAGGGTCCATTATGCATGGAAGGACAAGAAACCTGTTCCAGTTTTCTCTCGGGGCCCCAAAGTGCCCTGAGCAGCATCTAGGGACCGAGCTGGAGTGCCATAAGTGCTATTAACTCACAATTGATTGATGGCAACTGGGGATGAGGAGGCTGGCGAGGTGGCAGGCACTCGGCACTGGGTCCTGTATGTTTGCATAATAGAGAAGCAGAGGGTCCTGGGAAACCGGGCGTTGGGATGTGCTGCTGGGCAAGAACTGAGGGTAGGCTTGCCGTCCATCGCAGCTTGGACGCAGAAGTCTGTTCCCAGTAGGAAAAGCCTGCGTTTCCTGGGTCTTACCTCATTCAGCTTTTCAGGACTGAAAACAGAAGTCAGGATGCCTCTGACCTCTTCCCATCTTTTGTCACGCAAGCAGAGGATGCTGTTGGCTACTGGTTGGGGCTCCAAACCTGATACCTGATGGAAAGGAGCAGGCAGAGGGTCAGGACGAGGGAGCCAAAGCCACTGGGCAACAATATGAGGTCACAATGAATGCCCCAGTGAAAGTCCACCGGTGAGCGGGCCATGGGAGATTTCTTTAGCAAGGACGCAGAGGACTGCAGAGGTCCATGGGTGATGGCCAAAGATTCACAGCAGAGGCACAGGGGGAGCAGCAGATGGCCTGGTTCTGCCCTGTGACATGCTCTGTTGGCCTGGTTCTGCCTTGGGACAGTACGGTCATCACCATGGAAACAGTTCAGAGGCCACCCCTGTGTACTGTGCAGCCACACCCCCCAGAGGGTCCTCAGAGGACCGACAGGACAGGCTTCCTGGAGATGGCCAGTCTCCCCTGGGACGTCACATCTGAACTTGCAGCAGGGGGTTCAGTGGATTGGCTAGGCGGGGCCCAGAGTGGACAGACTCAGGTGTCTCGGCCTCTGGGGTGCAAGTGGGGGAAAAAGGGAGGGGAGAAGGGAGAAGCATCCTGGAGCATGTTGTCCCAGCGCATGCTTGCCTGTGCTTCCAGGAGCACATGGGCCCCCATTCCTGTGTTCTGTCTCCATTCATCTTTCTCACTCAACAAACGCTTGCTGCATGCCTAATGCGTGTGCTGTAGACTGCACCATGTCCCCTTAATAACATTATAACCCCAGAACCTCAGAGAGTGATTATATTTGGACATAGGGCCTTGAGAAAACATAATTGAAGACAATAAACCGATTTGGGCAGGCCCCAATCCACCATGGCTGGTGTCCTCATAGAGAAAGATAATTAGACACAGACATACGCAGATGAAAGACTATGGAGAGACAGAGAGAAAGGGATCATCTGCAAGTCAAGGAGAGAGGTATAGGTGACACCAACCCTGCCACACCCTGGTCTCAGATTCCAGCCTCCAGAAATTGTGACAGAGTGGGTTTCTGTTGGGTAAGTCCCCAGGTCTGTGGTACACTGTGGTATGAAGTAAACTCAGACTCGGCCCGGGAAGTTGGTTATAAAATTTTGAATGGGTCAGGGATGTAGCTCAGTGGTGCAGCGCCTGCCTGGCGAGTGGGAGGCCCTAAATTCCTGGTACCAAATAAATAAATAAATAAATAAACAAACAAACAAATAAATAAAATATTGAATGAAACGGCTTTTGCTTGGCTCAAAGTAAAAGAGCTTAGCAGTCCAGTGCAGAAGCGGAGCATAAGCTCATAAATTAGATGTCACCATTTTTGAAAAGTGAACAAACCTTATGAAGAGAAAGAGGGCGAGGCAGCCGCAGTGGGGGATGACGTGGGCAGGAAGCATCTCTGGGGAGGCACCACTCAGCTGAGCCTGGGAACATGGCTTCAACGCTCTCCTCAGACCCCCTTCCCAGGCCACGCCCTCAGCCCCTTAGTTCACAATATCTCTTTCTGAAACTAGCTCTCCTTGCCAAGTGGGGGCAAATGGAGCCCACAGTGTGTCAGAGTGACCTCCAGCCCCAGGGCAACTGGGCATGTAGAGGCAGGGAGCCCCCAAACCTGGACCTCACCAGAACCATATGTGATGACGGTTACACTATTTCTTTTCACTGTTTTAATTTTGGTTGAAACATGAAGCCAGCCGTCATAATTCAAAAGCCTTGTAAGAATTCCTATTTAGAGGAAAATTATAATTTTCTGATAAAATATGAACACTCAAAATAAGCCATAAAATATAACTGCGAAGTATCTAGAGGATTTAATTATATATTAGAACCATGCTGCTGGGACATTTTTCTGCAGAGGAATACCTCTCTATATTTAGAATGAAATTCTTTAGGAGTACATGGCCACTAAATTATGGGTTCATGAAATTTTTGGAACATAATCTGTTTGTTTAGGTTCCAGAGTCAAAGGAGGAAATCATACATTATGTGTATTTATAGAGCAGCAAAGCCCTGCGCTGTGCCACGCTGTGAAGACGCTTCACTGGAGGAAAGGTTTCTCTGGTTCTGAAGAAACAGAATAAATCAGAGATAAGAATCCAGATCGATTGGATTTGGAGCCATCCTTAACACCTGAGGCCTGAATGCTGTTTTAGTCTTGCACTTGAAGGGCAAATCGTACCTCCCCGTGTCATGTGTCACCATGACCCTCAGATCTCTTTCCTGCCCACCGGCCACGACACCCTCTCCCCTTTACCTAGAAGCTCTGTTGAAATCACTTTTTTTTTTTTTTTGGTGGCAGCTGTGAATATAGCCATATCTTGTTCCTAGATGCCATACCACAAGAAGAAGAGCCATAATTTTGTTGTTGCAAAAGAGTTATGAGTTGCTGAAAGGACATTAAATACTGCAATACATGGAATAGTCATTGGATTTTAGAATGTTAGTATGGTTTGTGTCTAGTTGTTTCCCAAAAGCCTCAGCCAGTCACCGGGGCAGGCAGGCTTCTAGAGTTTGTGGTTAATTCATGATCCAACACGAGGGTTATGAGCATCAGTGCTACACCCGCTCTGGGGTGGGGAATCTGCACACCCCGTGAGGAGGAGGGACGGGCTTGCTAGCCGCCTCAGCTGCTGCTCCTCCCTCTGCTCTTTGTTGTCTTCTGCTGCCATGTGCCACTCTGCCTTGGAGCCAGCCAAGTATGGACTGAAATCTCCACTAACTGTGAGCTAAATAAGCCTTTCCTTCCTTAATTTTTGGGGTTGGGTATTTTGTCCCAGCAATGAGAGAAAAGTAACAGAGATAAATATTTAATTGGAAAGGCAAAGATTAGAAAGATTAGTCAGTGGTACTTAGTGGTACTGTGTTCAATAAATATTTAGGGGATGTATATTCCAGCACATGAAAGCATTTAGGTTGTTTGTATGACCCAGAGGGGTAGAATTGGACTTAATGGTAGAAACTTGCAGGAAACTGAGCTTCTCTCAGGGAGGACTATTCTGTTCCCAGAACCAGGCTTTGGGCATCACTTTTAAGGAATATTGTGTAGGAAGCTTGGGCATCCAGAGGGATTTGGTCTAGACTACCTGCCAGAACTCTTCCAATCCAGAGACTTCACCTCCAGACTACACCAGATAGTTTTGAAAATTAGTGGGGCTGGGGAGATGGCTCAGCAGGGGGCTGAAGAGATGGCTCAGTAGAATAAGTGCTTCCCTGGCAAGCACAAGGACCTGAGTTCATTCCTCGGTTCCGAAAAAAATTGGCTTGTTTATGCATAGTTCTAAAAATGGTGGTAATATATGCATAAATTAATGTTAGCATCTTAACCACTTTTTCATGTACAGAAGTGGATACAGTACACTCACTTGTTGGGGAGCCATTTATACCATCTGTCCACAGTGCTCTTGTCATTCTGTGAAGCTGAAATGCTGTACCTGTCAGGTGACAACCCCTGCCTTCCTCCCAGCCCTGTGACAGGATTTACTTTAGATGACAGCCAGGAACCAACTGGTACACGTGACAGGACACTCCGAGTGCCAGCAGGCTGGAGACCCAGTTCTTAGGGGAATGGGGCGCAGGAGTACAGGGCTTTCTAGGCTCCTGCCTGGCGGCTTGGCTGTGTGTTCCAACCCTCAACAAAGACCCCATCAGTCTCTGCCCACACCTTTTCAGACAGCAGGCCCGGCCCTGTCAGAAAATTGGTGTATCAAGTGGCCACCAGCATTTGATATGAGAGAAGAAAGAGAAACAACAAATGTTGTAGAACAGCATAAAAAATATACAGGAGCTTTCACAAAGAAAGAGCCTGTATTTTGTTGTTGTTGAACACATTCAGCATATACACATGTGTGTTTGTGTGTATTCTGTGTCAGCGGGGGAAGAGTATTTGTCATTTTAAATTATGATTCAAAAAAGTCTGAAAAACCTGTTGTAACCCAGAACCCAAACCTGAGAGCCACCTTCTTGCTCTCAACTGAAATCTGATCAGTCACAACTCTGTAATCTTTTTGATCAGCCAGCTCTCTCCATGCCCCCTGGCAGAGATCACCGCTGCCTCAACTCCTAGCTGGTTCCCTCAGCTCCTAGCTGGTTCCCATCTTACACCGGTCTGCCCTCTGCCTCATGGCCAGTGGGGTCTTTCTAAGGCACTGCCATGTACCCCTCGGAAGTGGAGTGTGGAATGAGTGGTGGGTACCAGAGGCTAGGAAGAGTGAAGAGAGAGATGGGCCAGTCAGTCAAGGTGTAGGGTCCAGTTAGACAAGAACAAGGTGTTCTGGTGCGCTACTGCGCAGTAGGGTGACAACCATGGTGTGCTGTGTCTCAACTGCTTTTTATCTGGTAATCTGAACAATTAATTTGAAGACAAGAATAAGCAGTGTAAGAACCATTATTGAATTCCTATCACTTGTTTAGTAAGGTTCTGTATTATTTCTGGTTTTTTTTTTTTTGGTTTTTTTTTTACTAGTTTTTATTCTCTTAAAACTATAGGCAATGGGCTGGTGAGATGGCTCAGTGGTCTAAAGCACCTACTTAGAACAAGCTTAGCAAAGCAGAGGAACCACGGTTCAATCCCCCAGCACCACATGCC
>NW_004524603.1:15955983-15957182 GCF_000260255.1 Octodon degus
AAAGAAAGAAAGAAGAGAAGAAAACATTGTTTTTCTGCTACCTGAACCCCGCTTCCATACCTCAGCTGGTTCCAAACCGAGACAGATACGAGAGCACAGAGCTTCTGAGCCTGCAGCTTTACAAAGAGGCCTCGCAGCTGTGCTTCCTCTTCCCTCACTCTGTGCACAGTCCCAGGGACAGTCCCAGGGAGCTTCAGAGCACTATGTGAAAGTCCCTTGGAGGTCAGAGAAGAGACGTGAAGAAATTTTTTTTTCCCAGTACCAGGGACTGAACTCGGGACCTTGCCCTTGTCAGGCAAGCACTTATTCCACTGAGCCATCTCCTTGGCCGCTATGAAGAAAATCCTGAAGCTGCACTGTTGTCTTGCTCTCCCGCTCACTCACTCTTTTCGTGTCCCGGTTTCATCCTCTAAAAAATAACACTATTTGTAGAGATGTGGTAAGAAACGTGTATTCCTATAAATATGAAGCCCTTGGAGTGTACCAGGCACACTCAGCCAAGTGAGTGTGAGCTAGTGTAACAAACTGAAATAGTCCTCTACCAGGACCGGAAGCCTACTTTTGGAAACGCAAATCAACATCATCGTGGGTTTGGGCGCTGTGTCTCAACAACAGGAAAACTGACTAACAGAGAAAACTGGTCTCTATTAACTGAATCTGAACATGACTAAACATGACCAGGCAATCTAGAGGCGTTTGCAAGTAGTTTATAGCAGATGTTAGGAAAAATGTGGAGAAAAAAGGCTGAAGAAAGCCGGGGGGGGGGGTAGCCCACACCTGTGATTCTAGCACTCAGGAGGCTGAAGCAGGAGGATGGTTGAGAGATCAAGGCCGGTCTGGGCTACATAGTGAGTTCATGGCCATCCTGGGATTCAAAGCAATACACTGTTTTTAAAAACAAAATGCTGGAGTCCTAGCCCAGGTCCGGTGAGTGTGTGGAGAGCTTCCTGCTACCCTGCACAGGCGGGACCAGTCCCAGCCCAGGCGCAGTGTGGGCCGGACACTCTCCCATCCCCTCGGGCTGCCCCACACCACTCTGCCGTATGTCCCCACCCCTCCTGACGAGTAGGAATTGCTGCCGACTTCCGGGAACCCCCAGGGCCAGTCCTAGCCCAGGTCCGCAGCAGGAAGGAGCTGAGCACAGCAGCCAGACCTAAGCCAGATGCAGCTGGATAACTCCAAACTCTGTAGAGCTCCAC
>NW_004524603.1:15976219-15981774 GCF_000260255.1 Octodon degus
AATTTTCCTTGAAAAGATCTTTGACTTCCTTAGTTAGATGAATTCCAAGGTATTTTATTTTTTGTGGGGCTATTGTAAAAGGTATTGTTTCTATAATTTCCCTCTCAGTGTGTTTGTTATCTGTGTAGAGGAATGCTATTGACTTTTGGGTACTGACTTTGTATCCTGCTACGCTACTGAATTTGTCTATGAATTCTAGTAGCTTCTTGGTGGAGTTTTTTGGGTTAATATTTTTTCTATGTATATACTTTAATGATTTCTTTATAATTAGTTTGGACAATTTAATTTTTGTGTATCTTAGTATGATTTTATTCATATTTCTTGTGCAAAAGTTTCATTTTTCTTGGAAATGTGGTGCTATAATTTTAACTAAATTCAGAAATTTTAAATATTTATTGCCTACCCCATTCTACCTTGAGAATTCTAATTATATGAATATAAGTTTCTTGATTTTGGCACAGAGTGAACTATTATATGATCTGTAAACTCTTCTTCATGTTTATTTTAGACAATTTTATTGTTATATTCATTTAAGTCTGTAAATAATTTTTTATAATGTGCGATCTATCATTAATCTCACATTATGTATTCATTTCAGAAATATTTTTCTAAAATTCATTCTGTCTACATCTTATATCTTTCACATTTCAGTATTTGCCTACAATTTTTAATTTGCTATATAATTATTGGTTTTCAATAAAGTTAATAATGAGTTTTTTAAAAAACTACTGCTTTGCAGGAATCACAGCTAAGAAGATTCGTGTGGCAAGGTTCCCACTTATGTAGCATTAAACTGGACCATCTCATAAGCCAGACAATTCCAAAGTCTGATCAAGAACTCAGGTGTGATGGCCCCACCTGTCACCTCAGAACTTGGGAGGCTGAGGCAGAAGGATTACTATGAGTTTGAGGCCACCTTGAACTACATAGTGAGACCTTGTTTTGAAAAGTGTAAAAGAAGGAAGAAAAAGAAGGAGGAGAAGGAGGAGGGGGAGGAGGAAAAGGAGAAGGATGAGAAGGAGAAGGAGGAGGAGAAGGAGGAGAAGGAAGAGGAGAAGGAGGAGGAGGAGGAGGAGAAGGAGGAGAAGGAGGAGGAGGAAGAGGAGAAGGAGAAGAATGACAAGGAGGAGGAGGAAGAGGAGGAGGAGAAGGAGAAGAATGAGAAGGAGGAGAAGGAGGAGGAGAAGAAGAGGAGGAGGAGGAGGAGGAAGAGGAGGAAGGAAGGAAAGGAAGGAAGGAAGGAAAAGAAGGAAGGAAGAAAACAACATCTGACAAAGATTTTTAAGAAAGAAACATTATAGGTCAAAATTTCTCATGAACATAGATACAAATTTTTAAAAAATATTAGCTAAGATAATCCAATGAGATATTTAAAAAAAATCATTAAGATCAAGTGGGACTTATTCCAGGAATGCTCCCTTTGGCAGCAACCAGTGTAACTTGTTGCATTCACAGATTTAAGCAGAAAAAACACATATAATCTGAACAGATGTAGAAAAAAGATGATAACAATCAATATCTATTCATAGTAACAGCTCTTGATGGACTCTGAATATAAGGAAGCTTCTTCATCTGATAAATGACATTTATAAAAAACCCTTGACTAACGTCATGCTCAATAATGAAACATGTAACACTTCTCAAGGTTGGAAACAAGACACTTAAGTCCTCTGTTACACTTCTCTTTGACATTATAGAAAGTATAAAAGGCAAGAAAAAGACATGAAGTGTGTAAAAATTATATGGAAGAAATAAAACTATCACTTTTCTTTATTTTATATATGTTAGGACAGGGTCAACAGGGTCTCGCTATATAGATTGGACTCATAGTGATTCTCCTGTTTTCAGCCTCCCAAGAGCTGGGATTACAGGCGCACGCGCCACCATACCCAGTCTCAATTGCTGTCTCAGTGCACCCCGGGGGTGGGGCTGGCAGGGCACTCAGGGGATCAAACCCCAGCCCCTGTACTCTGCCTAAGCAGGCACTTTAGTCCTCTCAGTTTTATTTGTTTGATTGTTTATTTACTTATTTATTTTTAGGTAGTTCACATTTTATTTCTCCAGTGACATATTTACAGCAGAATATAAATTAAAGGCCTGCTTGCACACTAAGCCCAGGTCCTTTAGGTGGTTCTGTCAGTGAGGTAGGACCTCCCACTGGCTCACAACAGAAACATCCTCTCCTTGGTCCAGGTTTGGGAATTTTGCCAGCTTTCAGCTCATCAATAATTTCTTCAGTATCTTTAGGCATTAGGTCCTCATAGTAGTTGTCATTTATTTGAATCATTGGTGCATTTTACACAGGCCCCAAAACATTCCACCTCTATAAGAGTCAAAAGTTTGTCAGGTATAGTCTCCCCAGCATTTTTTTTTGTGGAACCAGGGATCGAACTCAGATCCTTGTGCTTGCCAGGAAAGTGCTTATTCCACTGAGCCATCTCCCCTCCCCAGCCTTCATTCTCAGCTTTTTCTGAATGGTCTCCAGGACGCTGTCAGAGTCTCAGAGCACACAAGGTGTAGCAGTACAGACCTGAATGTGGTATCTCCTAATTGGCTTCTGGTTGTACATTGCATAATAAGTCGCTACTTCATATACTCTCATTGGAGGTACTTGTAAAACTTCTGCAACCTTGTTCATGGCAGAGATGGGCAGCCAACCATCCTGCCTTTGGGCTGAGTCCAGGACTGGAAGCACTGCTGTGCTTTATGCCCTTCTGGATAGTTTTTTTTACAATTGTTTGTATCCTCTTATGGTTTTCTAGTGTGAACTCAAGTGGAGTACCCGGATTATTCTCAGGAGTATCTCTGCACAAACAAAGATCCCCCAGCACCATTTCACACAGCTGTCTTGTGCAAATTCCTTATTTGTCTTCCCCACGAGGTGGTGAGGCCTGCCGCCTGGGCCTGCAGCGCCAAGGAGAACATGGTGACCCCATGGTCCCCCTTTCCAGGCCCTATCAGTTTTATTATAGGTGACATGATCATACAGCATAAAAAAAAATCTAAGAAGTATCTACAAATAAACTATTGGAACTAATGTGGAGGTCGACAATAAGACTATTGAGGTCGACTTTAGTATATAAAAAAACTTTTACTTCTACATAAAATTAGAAAATAAAATTAAACAATTTATAATAACTATCAAATACCTAGGAACACATATGACTTATTTATTTTTAGGTAGTTCAGTATAGACAGCTATGACAAAGGATGTACAAGGGCTCTATACTGAAGCTACAAAGCATTGCTTTGTAGAGAGTCTACATTCATGGGTTGGAAAATTCAATAGTGTCATGATGTTGGTTCTCCAAAACGTGGCAAGCTGATTTATAAATAAATGCATCGAATCGAAGAACCTGGCATTTATGCGACTGTCTTTTGGGACTGTAAAGTTATAATATTTAAGACAGCATGATGTTGAAGGAAGGATAAACAAATTGACTAACAACACAAAGCAAGACCCAGAAATAAGTTCACACTCATGATCTCTTGACTTCTGTTATGGTTTGTATCTCAGGTGTCCCCCCAGAGCCTCCTGCAGTCACTGGGGCAAGCTTCTAGAGCTTATGATTAATTTATGATCCAATGCTGGGATTATGGGTGAGTGCTGCATCCACTCTGGAATGGATAATCTGCATACATTATAAGGAAGGGAGAGAGGCTTGCTGGCTGCCTCAGCCCGTGCCCTCTCCCTTTGCTCTTGGCCACCATGAATGGCTGTCCTCTGCCATGTGCCACTCAGTTTTGGAGCCAGCCAAGTATGGACTGAAATCTCCACTAACTGTGAGCTAAATAAACCTTTGCTTCTTTAAATTTTGGGCTTCAGGTATTTTGTCGCAGCAACAAGAGAAAAGTAACTGAGACAGCTATGACAAAGGTGCTATTAAATTCAGCAGGGGGGGGAGGGGCTTTTCAGGAGCACCTAGATTAACAGAGACCCACACCTTACTTTATATACAAAGCTAATTGGAGATGGATCGTAGTCCGAGGAGTGAAAGGTACAACAAATAAGACTTGCACCTGAGGACAATGTCTTTGTATCCTTGGAGATAGGTGAGATCACTTACACAGAAGAACAAAAGCAATACTAAAAGAAAAGATTTGGGTCAGTTGAATTTTTTGATCAAAGAATATCGCTTAGAATGTAAGTCATCAAGCTACAGACTAAGGAAAGATATTCACAATGAGTTTATCTGATGAAAAATTTAGAATGCATTAGAATGACCATGAATCAATCAGGAAGAGGCAAAGACTTAAACAAGGACAAAGCCAGACATGCAAATGGCCAATGAGGATATGAAGAGGTACTCTGTAATATCTTTACTCATCAGACAAATCCAAATTAAGACCACAGCAAGATCCCACTACTGCCTGGTCCCCAGAACACAGTGAAAACAAAGCCAAGGTGAAATGTTAGGCTAGAAGGCTAAACCACTAGAACTCATCAGCCCTGGACGGAGCACTGTGCTGAGAAATCTTTACACAAGACTTGCACAGGGTCTTGTATGTAACCTGGCAAGGAACATGCTCAAAACTGCGCTCGCGCGCGTGCGCTCTCTCTCTCTCTCTCTCTCTCTCTCTCTCTCTCTCTCTCTCTCTCTCTCTTTTTCTTTTACTTCCTTTCTTTCTTTCTCTTTCTTTCTTTCTTTCTTTCTTTCTTTCTTTCTTTCTTTCTTTTTGTATTTTAGGGAAGGGTCTACAGGATGTTCAGGGTCTCACTACTAGATTGGATTTGTAGTGATCTGCCTGTTTACAGCCTCCCAAGCGCTGGGATTACAGGTATGCACCACCATGCCCAGTCTCAATTGCCATCTCAGCATGCCCCAGGGGGTGGGGCTGGCACAGCAGGCCCAGGGAACAAACCTCTGGCCCCTCCAGCTGCTTGCAGGTGCTTTAATCCACTGAGCTGTTTGGCTGGCCCAAAACTACACTTTCTTAATAGGGTCATAGTATCTGAATCCATAATAGCCAAAAACTGGAACAAACCAAAGTGTCAATCAACAGAGGAATAAACTGGTATCTTGTACATTAGAATACGACACAGAAATAAAAGATGAACTCGATTAATTTTAATACATGATATGAATGAATCTCACTGGCTGAGCAGAATAGCAATGACAAAAGGCTACCCAGTGCGTGTTTTCACTTCATTAAAGAGCTGGAGAAATAATCTATGGTGATCGATGTCAGAAGAATGGCTGTTTCTGGATGGGGGCCTGGGAAGAGGCAAAGGGGACCCTCTGGAAGTGCCCTGGCTTTTGACTTGGTGGTGAGCCTGGGGTGCATTGTATTTGTAAGATATGTTGAGCTTTACACTTGCAATTTATGTATGTCAATTTGTAAAAATACTAAACCAGCATTCCAGTAGGCTGAGGTAGGAGAATTATAAGTGGGAGCCCGGCTTGAGCAATTTAGCAACTTAGTGAGGTACTGTTCAAAAGTTAAAATAGGGGGCTAGTGGCCTTAGCTCAGCTCTTTAAGTGGCTGCTTCAGCAAAGCAGTCAGGCTCAGGTTGCTGTGGTTCAATTCCCACAACTCAAGCCAGCCAAACCTGC
>NW_004524603.1:15981999-15987374 GCF_000260255.1 Octodon degus
ATTTTAAAAATATAAGTCAGTACAGAGAATTTTAAGTGCTTGATGAGAACCAAGAAGATAAAGATCAACAAATAGAACCATAAAAGTTTATATTTAGATTAAAAAATTAGTTGTTCAGAGCACACAGTAGCCTAATAATCTACATTAAAGAGACCTGGGAACTGAACCTGACCACACACTGGTTGCTGCGTTGTGGTAGCGACACTAAGAACAAAGGAGGCTGCCTACTGGTCTCAAGAAGGAGGATCCCACTATGATGCGTGACAGAACTAAACAGTCTTCAGACACAGGCCACATTTTAAGAGGTATATTGAGACAAGTCAGGGCCTCTCTCCTGTATGCCCAAGTATCCTGTGGCCAATTATTATTACCATTAGTGTGTGTGTGTGTGTGTGTGTGTGTGTGTGTGTGTGTGATCCTGGGTATTGAACCAGGGATTCTCTGCCACTGAGCCACATCCCTAACCCTTTTAATTTTCTATTTTGAGATGGGATCTTGCTAAATTTGCCAAGACTAGCCTTGAAGTTTTGATCCTCTGTCTGCCTCCCCAGTAGCTGAGATTATGTGTCCATGTCTGGCCCCACAGCCAGTTTTTTACTTTGTTTTGCAGAACTGAGGATGGAACTCCGGCCTCACACATGCCAGGCAAGCGTTCTGCCACTGAGCCATACTCCCAGCCCCTGGGCCGATCTGGGCTCAGATGTTCCATCTTCTGTAGCTACTTGGGCTGTCACCATCTGCTGACTGACATGCATGTGTGAGGGGGCTGCTGTTTAGCTCTCAGTGGTTCATGCTGATCTCCTTGACTTCAGTGGACCTCTTTAGCATCCTCAGCATCTTAAGCAAGTCCCTTCAGAGCTCAAGCTGTCTTGATCTAGCTTAACATCCTACCAGAGTATCACAGAGCGACACTCTGTGAGCCTGTCTTCTCCTTCAAGGGGTAGCCTATTTGAAGCCTCTCTGAAAGAGGCAGGAGAGGGGAAGAGATGGGAATGTGGGAAAGGTCCTGGACTGAGAAGGAGAGGTTGGGGTGGGTGCAACTTCAGAAGAGGGGACCCAAAGCCCAGCCGTAGAGGCCCCAGTTTTGACTTGCCCTGCTCCAAACAGCCATGCCCTGGGTATATAGGATGAGGGATGTCTAGAAAGATATGGAAAGATGTGAGTCTGTTGAGACTGCAGTCAGCAGTTGTCCTTGGCAACCACACAGCAGACGGCTGCCACTTTCAACAGGCGCTGGCTGAGGCCGAGGGAACCTGTGACCTTGCTGTTGAGTCAGACCTGCTGTGTTTTCTGTTGGGTGGTTTGCAAGTTCAGCTCCAAGGGGTGTCTGTTTGTTATGAGTTGGGAATGTTTATGGGGATAAAACCATGGAGACAAAGAATGGAATCTGGGCCTTTGAGAAGCTTGCAGTTCATCTGGACAGGTGGGAGGGGTGGTTTGTAAGACACACATGACACTTGTCCCTCTTCCAACTCATGAAGTCCCTCTCACCTTATTCTGTCAACTCAGGCCATTTCCCCCTGATTAGAAAACACTGCCCTGATCCACAGCAGTGGCCTTGTTGTGGCCTCATGATCCAACTGCTAAAAGATCTAGAGGGAAATGAGCATTTCTCCTTTCAGCTAAAGTCTCTTAAACTGGGCTTGGTGGCACACACCTGTCATCCCAGTGCTCCAAGAGGCTGAGGCAGGAGGACTGCCAGTTAGAGCCCAACCTGGGCAACTTAGTGACTTATTAAGGCCCTATCTTAGATTTAATAAAACAAAACAAAAAGGCCTGAGGATGTAGCTCAGGATCAAGGCCTTGGGTTCAATCCCCAGTACTAGAAAAAAAATGTTTTTAAAAAAGAGTCTTAAACTCCTAGACTTCGGTCAGCTAAGTATAAATCGAAAACTGAGAATCACAGTCCTGAAGAGCATGTTATTAAAGAAAAGCCACCCCTAGACTTCCTGTGCTTGGTGAGGAGAATGTTCTCATGGGCAAGACCCGTGATTCTCTGCTGAGACTTGCCATGGTTTCCCAGACAACTGCATCCTGCTTTGCAAGAGTTCAGGGATCATGTGACATCACAACCTCTGGTGGTTGTGATGCTAGTGAGTATTGCTGGCTCACTTGGCGGCATGTTCAGGAGCCTGCAAAACTATCAACAGCACATTGTGTGTCATGACTGTAGAAAAGCTGAGCCTGGGGCACTGAGATTCTGCTTCCCATAATCCTATAGAGAAGCTGCTTCTCTGTGGCTCCTCTACAGGAAGGGCCTCCTCTTCCTCACCTAGGCATGTGGAGCTTCTGGCATTGCCCCTCAGTAGTCCAATCAGTTAAACTTCAGAGAGCTGTTGCCTGAACTGCCCCAAAATCTATGCTTGTAGTGTATGGGGGTTGCTTTCTGGCTGTAGCAGGGAGGGTCTAAACCAAGGAGGGCTTATATATATTTCAGTGCTTTGAAACAGTAAAGATGTTTCTTTTACTAGAAATAAATTTTTAAAAATGCTAAAAGTAGAATGGTAAGGGTTTCCCTTTACTGTCACGCTGACTAATCATTCATTCACTGGACCCATAGAAAATGGTTGTGAAGATTACATGCCTCCCCTTCCCCCACACCCTTTTGACTGTGGCCCAAGACAATGGTGGGTGCTGAGGAAGTTGTAAGGTGTGTCCACTGCTCTAGGGAATCAGTTCCTGCTCTCAGTAGATCACCTCATCAGGGCAGTGTTAGAGGGACCGGCACCCCCCTCATATGGCCTCTACCTTGCTTGGCTGAGAAAATACCAATTTCACAGGGACCTGAGAGGGAGGGACCTTCCTTCTCCTGAAATGGCCCCGTCAGATGCTGATGGGACTCCACAGCCCCAGTCAGTGCTGACTGCCACATGACTTGGAGGCAGACCTTCGTGGTTAGGCAAGCCTATCTCATGTTTTACACTGAAGGAGACTGAAGCTCAGAGACTGGCTCAAGGTCACACAGCTACTAATAAGTAACAAATGTGGAATTTGATTTCATTCCTTTAAATTTAAACCAAGGCCTTTCACTTCACTGTGGTGTTATAGTTTAGAGAGGAAAAAAAAAAAAAAAGGAAAGAAAAGAGATGCTATTTAAAAAAAAAAAAAAAATAGATTGGGCCAGAGAGGAGTGAGGTTCACATCTTGCTGACCCAGTGACTTTCATTCCATGGATTGTTCTAGAATTGCTTCTTGGCTTATTCATTGTTCTCATCCTCAAATCCTAGATATAAGCCCCAGGTTTATACACCTATTTCTGCCTCCACTTCCACAAAACCTAAGGCAAGAACATACAAAATTAAAATTGTGCTTGTTTAACAAATACATAAAGATCACTTCTTGCTGAATTGAATCTAGGAAAACACAGAAATATTAAATCATTTTAGACAAGATTTTAAAATTAAAAAAAAAGTTCTGCAAAGCAGAGAGAACATTTGAGCTCAGAATCAACACCACTTAGCACTGTTCATTCCTATCTTCCAACCCTTCTCAACTACTTGGTTTCTTGAAAGATGGTAAAGTTCAAACCTATCATGCTGAAAACTTGGGCTACGTGTGTTTTACAAATCAAATGCAAATCCATGTGTCAGACTTCTACAGGATTGACTGTCCAGATTTGAGGAAGTCAGGTAAAGGAAGGCCCAGGCGGGGACAGGTACCACAGTATGGCTGTCATTGGAACTTCCAATGGGCCATCCATTCTTGGACAAAAATCTTTCAGTTCAGGTTGAAGGATTTCCTGTGTAACAGAAAATGTTTCCCAGGAAACAGAGACCTGCTCAAAACAGGTCAGCCTAATGAAGTTCCCCCATGTTTCAGGGTTCCCTATTCTCCGTGGTCTGAGCTTTCAGGAAGAACTACCTCTCTCAGACCTGGACCTAAATGTGAGTTGGCCCTTCTCAGAAAATGCACCTCTAATGAAAACTTTGCAGGGTTGATCCAAGTGGCAGGAACCCCCTTAGTCACACACAACTCTTCTTAGAGCGCACATCTTACTGCACGCATTTGAGTACCTGAATGTTTTCATTTCCTCACTGTTTCATTTAGGGGAAAGAGAACCAGGCGCTCTAGGCACACAGGGTTTCCAAAGCATTGGTGACACGAGCCAGTTACAAGTTAAAGGGGACAGTACTACAGCAAAGCTGCCAACACCTCTGTTCTCTGTGCTGCCCTACAGGCAGGTCTCCAAGTCACCCCCCCCCCCAACACACAGGTGTGAGTGATCCACCTGTAGCTCTGAGTGGAAACTTCTGGGCCGATGAACTCTGTAGTGACCCAATGTTCTCCTGTGGAAAAGGGTGTTGCTTCAGGCACAGAGGGTGCTAAGGTTTCCAGTGACTAATTTCCCCTGGAACTTCAGTCATCTTTGCCAAGGTTGAGGGGGTTGTGCTTTCACAGTGACTCATCTTTGTGGTTTTGATGGCCATTTGGTGAATGGATGGAGCGGCCCTTTGAAAGGCTAAGCGCAGGGCAGCCAGGTCCCTGAGTTTCTAGGGCCATCATGAAACCACTCACCAAACTCTTCACATGGTTTTAGATGTGACTCTTATTGAGTCAAGTTTGTTGTGGCTTGACCCATGTCTCTGAGATGCTTATGAGGACCTGAAAACTGGTACCCAAACTCCCCCATACAACTGCCATGCCAAGTCCACGTCTAAGCAGCAGAACTGGGAGGTAGCGTGACTATGGCCAGGCACTGTGGCGCCATCTTGGACCAGAACTCCTTGCTCCAAGGCAGCAGGGTTTGTGATTCAATGCCTGTATCTCCTCCATATTTCCATCCCAACCACACAAAGCAAAGAGATGGGGCGAGGACCGGTTCTCCTTCCACCATCTTTCCATGGCTTCCCCAACTCCAGATCTTGATGGAAGGCCAAGAATAAGAAATTCTACCATTGGTTACAACCATTTCTGCTGAGTCACATGAACTCTGTTCAAATTTGCACAGATTTAAAAAAAAAAAAACCACACACACACACACACACACACACACACACAAAGCCACGTACCAGACATGGTGATGCATACCTGTATTCTCACACCTGAGAGGCTGAGGCAGGAGGATTGCTATGAGTTCAAGAACAACCTAAGCTAAAAGTGATATAAGGCTGGCCTGAATTGTGTAGTGAAACCTTGTCTCAAAAAGAAAAAAGCAAGGGCCAGCCACACAGCTCAGCGGATTAAAGAGCCTGCATGCAGGCGCAGAGGCCAGGGTGGGGTTTTGATCCCTGGGGCCTGCTGTTCTGGCCCTACTCCCAGGGCATGCTGAGATGGCAGTTGAGATTGGGTGTGGTGGGGCTGGGGAGACAGCTCAGCAGAAGTGCTTGCCTGGCAAGCACAAAGGCCTGAGTTCAATCCCTGGTTCCGGTGGGGCG
>NW_004524603.1:15987474-15990711 GCF_000260255.1 Octodon degus
AAAAAAAAAAAAGGTGTTGTGTGCATTAAGCAAGCTCAGGAACCAGGGTTTGATCCTTGGCACCTCAGGCTGCATGGGCCCCACCCCTGGGTGCACTGAGTTGGCCACCAACACTGGGCATGGTAGTGTTCCCCTGTAATTCCAGCGCTGAGGAGGCTGAAAATAGGAGGATCACTATGAGTCCAAATACATTAAAAAATATTAAGTTAAGTAAATCAGACCATCAGACCCACATGTGTACGCACCATATTGTCTCCCTAGTGTAAGAATCTGAAAGAGTAAATAAAATCCAAAAGGTACAATAGATATTGTGGAAGAGAAAGAACTTCTCAATAGGAAAGAACTGGGATGAGAGAAAGGAGAAATAAAGAAGAAAGGGAAAAAATACACACACAAGAGAGCTAAGATAATCGTACTATAAATTTCTATCAGTTTATTGAAAGGAACAGTTAATGCTTAATCTTCTGACCAATTTTGCATGCTTTTGTCTTATAATCTGAACAACTACTTTTTGAAAACAAAAATATGAACTTTAGCAACTATTGTTGAATTCCTATCATGTTGCTTTTTGAAATTCCATATTGTTTCTAAAGTTTTTATTCTCTTTAAAATAAAGAAGTACAGAGCCTGGGTGGGCTGGCACACGTCTGTAATGTAAGCACTAGGGAGGCACAAATCAGGAGGATCACTACAAGTCTGAGCTGCATAGTGAGACCCTGAACACACACACACACACACACACACACACACGCATGCATGCACACACACACACACACACAAAAAAAAAACCCAGAGCCTAAAATAAAAAAATATAGCTCATCAAGGAATATCAAAAAATAAAAAAGATAAAATTGAGTCATTTGCAGAAAAATGGATTCACCTTGATTTTTGTTTGTTTGTTTGTTTGTTTGTTTTATGGTACTAGGGATGGAACCCAGGACCTTGTGCTTGCCAGGCAAACACTTATTCCACTGAGCTATCTCCCCTGCTTTCACCCTGAGATCATAATGTTAAGTGAAATCAAATAGACACAAGTTCAATATCACATGGTTTCTTTTATGTGAGAAACTCAATACATAAATAAAGTATAAGATAAAGGACAAGAAGGAAGAAAGAAAAAAAATACTGTTATCCAGCATGGACAAGTATCTAAAAATGCGCCTTGCTTTATTATAATTGTCTTAGGTGTTTTGTATATTGCTTTGTTTTGTTTTTTGTCTTTTGAGACAGGGTCTCACTATGCAGTTCAGGCTGACCTTGAGCTTACTTTATAGCCCAGGCTGGTCTTGAACTTTCAATAATCCTCCTGCCTCAGCCTCCCAAGTGTTGAGACTATAGGCATATGCCACCATACTTGGATTTTTGCTTTGGGATTGAGCTCAGGACCTTGTGCTTGCCAGGCAAGCACTTATGCTGTTGAGCTATTTCCCCAGCCCTATGTGTTTTGTAGATATTTTAGCCTGTTAGTCTGGCTATTAATTTCTATGCATGATAGTTAACTTCATAAGCACTTGTAAAATGAATGCATGAATCCGAAGCTGGCAAAAAGAGGGATTGAGGGGAAGGGGAAAGGGAAAGAAATAAGATGTGTTGTGTACACGTGCCAGTTTCCCAGAATGAATGTATTACAAACACGTCCTAATAAAAACTAAAAATTTTAAAAGTTAATGTTAGTTTAAAGAAAGAAGTTGGACAGTGAAAGCAAAGAGATCTATATCGTCATTATGAACTTTCTGAGAGCTAAACTAGAAAGGAAAGAAGAGGGAGGGAGGAAGGGAGGAATGGAAGAAGGGAGAGAGAGAGCAAGTGAGCTTATGTTGTTCAATCAGTTTTGCATGTCTGTACCTGATAACCTGAGCAACTAATCTGAAGATAACAATACGCAGTATAATAACCATTGCTAATTTCCTCTCTTCTTCTTCTTCTTCTTATTATTATTATTATTATTATTATTATTATTATTAGAACCAGGGATTGAACTCAGGTCCCTGCACTTGCCAGGCAAGCACTTATTCCACTGAGCCATCTCCCTGGCCCCCCTCTCATATTATTTTGAAACTCTGTATTGGTTTTATTGTTTCTTTGTCTCCTTAAAATTAATAAAAAAAGAAAGAATTTTGAAAGCAGCCAGAGAGAAATGATGCAGCAAACATCAATGCAAAGGACAACTGATTTCTCACTAGAAACGATAGAGACCAGTAGGAAGGGGCACATGTTTTGAGCACTGAAAGAAAACCATTGTCCATCATAATGTTTCTATCTGATGAACACAGCATTCAGAAAAGAAGCAGAAATGCCACCTTCTTAGACAAAGCAAACCTAAGAATTTGTCTCCGGCAGACCCTACCCTTAAAGAAAGACTGAAAGTTCTCCTCTGAGGGAGGAAGAGATAACAAGAGAAAGTTTGGGAACTTCAGAAGGAAAAGGACCATGGAATGGCTAAAATTCATAAACTTTCCTATTTTCATGAGTTTCAAAAAATCATACTTGATGAAGTAAAAAATGTTTGCAGTAAAAATTGTAATATCAAAACAAAAATTTTAACACCATCTGATGTGATGAGAGTATTCAGAAGAAATACTTTAAAGCTATTATGATAGTACAAGCCTACAATTTTAGCTACTTGGGAGGTTCAGACAGGAGGACAAGTTCAAGGCCAATCTGGGTAATTTAGTGAAACCCTGTCTCAAAAGAAAAATAATCTTTTTCAAGGTATTTGGTACAGGGTCTCACTACACAGCTCAGACTCATAGTGATCCTCCTGTCTCACCCTCCCCTGTGCTTGGATTACAGGTGTGCACCACCCACCATCCCTGGTTTCAGTGGCCAGCCCAGCACCTGGGGGCAGGGACAGCACAGTCTGTAGTGCTGGGGATCGAACTCTGGTTCCTGTGCTTGCTTCAACAGGCGCTTAGTCTCCTGAGCTATCTCGCTAGCCATGAAAAAATAATTTTCAAAGGAAGAAGATATACTTCGGTGGCAAAGTACCTCTGATCTGACCCCCAGTAATGTGGTGCCAGGGGTCAAACTCAGGACCTTGTGCTTGCCAGGCAGGCGCTTATGCCACTGAGCTATCTCCCCAGCACAGCAAAAAATATTTTTTAAAAAAATAATAAAAGAAGGGGCTGGGGGGGGCTGGAGAGATGGCTCAGTAGTCTAAAGCACCTACTTAGAACAAGCTTAGCAAAGCACAGGGACCGCAGTTCAATCCCCCAGCACCACATGCCAGCCAGCCCC
>NW_004524603.1:15990811-15992546 GCF_000260255.1 Octodon degus
ACCTGTATTCTCACACCTGAGAGGCTGAGGCAGGAGGATTGCTATGAGTTCAAGAACAACCTAAGCTAAAAGTGATATAAGGCTGGCCTGAATTGTGTAGTGAAACCTTGTCTCAAAAAGAAAAAAGCAAGGGCCAGCCACACAGCTCAGCGGATTAAAGAGCCTGCATGCAGGCGCAGAGGCCAGGGTGGGGTTTTGATCCCTGGGGCCTGCTGTTCTGGCCCTACTCCCAGGGCATGCTGAGATGGCAGTTGAGATTGGGTGTGGTGGGGCTGGGGAGACAGCTCAGCAGAAGTGCTTGCCTGGCAAGCACAAAGGCCTGAGTTCAATCCCTGGTTCCGGTGGGGCGCGCCTGTAATCCCAGCTCTCGGATGGCTGTAAACAGGCAGATCACCATAAATCCAATCTAGTAGTAAGGCCCCAACACCCTGTAGACCCCTCCCTAAAATAAAAAAAAAAAAAGTCACCCTTAGGACTTTATTGAGTATCTCATAGCAAAGAGGGAGACAATTTGAACATCTAAGAAAAAATATCCAGAGACCCAGCTTTCTCTAAGCCTGAAGCAGGAAGATCAGAAGTTTGAGCCCAGCCTCCAGGCAGCCTAGCAATTTAGGGAAGCCCTCTCTCAAAAATAGAAAACAGAAAAAGGGCTGCTCATATAGCTCAAGTAAAGACCCTGGGTTCAATCCCCAGTATCACAGAATAAAAACAGTCCAAGTGCTGACATGGTGGGACAATAGAATTTTGTAGAACGTTAAGGAAGATAGACATGCATTCCAGGGTAAGCTGTGACTGCACCAATGCGGAACAATCTTGGGGAAGACCTGGGGGCATTCGTGGAGGCCCAAGGAGGGCGTGCCTGCGAGGAACCAGGCAAGATGGAGCAGAGTTCCTACCCAGGCTCCTGCGCCTCGGAAAATGGGAATGGGAAAGGGCCACCCCAAGTCTGAGCATCGTTGTTCAGCCCAGTGTTCTGTAGTTGGGGAAAGAATGCTTCATTCAGCGATTTTGGAGTTCAAATATTTACTCGGAGTTGCTATATGTCAGGGAGTTCCCTGGGGCATCCCCCACCACCAGTCAATGTTCCTCCTGGGATGTGCCTGCTCCCCTGAGCCTCGGAGCTAAACCCAGGGCAGGGCCTCCTCCACTGGGCTGTCCTGTGGTGCCCATCGTTCAAGCCTGGATTTGTGAGCAGAGAATGGCTCTTTCTGTTAGAAAATGAATCAAGCATTATTTAAGTTCCTCTTCACTTAATGCATCAAACCAATCTGCCAAAGTATTTCTGTATCACAAGGGACCGCTTGCTAGAAGCTTGCATGGCGTAAGCATTTAATGTTTACTGAGTGAATATATAATAAAGCCCCATCGCTGAACACTTAAGTAAACATGGCTTATTAGAGAGAAGGCGGCGTGGTGTCAGGAAGGAGAAATCACGCCTCACTAATCTCCTTGAGTTCTTTAGCAGATAAATAAGCATATGGATAAGAGGGAACCACAGAACCCAGTTTAATTTGACTTTCAAAAACCTGTGAGAAAATCCCACTCTAACAAAAAATTGAGTCACTAAGGGTTGTTTTATCATGAATATGGAATTGGCTTAAAGAGCATAAACAAAGCTAAAGCTAAGTGGATACATTCCCACATGGAAAATCATAAACAGTAGGGATTCCTCGGATCTAATCTATGATGGGTCTTTTTCTACGCTTGTGAATGACCCAGACAAAGAAGTGGATAT
>NW_004524603.1:15992751-15997841 GCF_000260255.1 Octodon degus
GTCATGTGTTTGGGCCATAGGTATGAAAAGGAAGTAGGAGACATAGTTCTTGGCCTCAAAGAATTAATAATCAAGGGAGAATAGAAGCCACATCTTCCTTAACAGTAAGGCACAGTGGGACCAATTGCAAAAGTGAGTGAGACATAAGAGTTCAGAGATGGGGGACAGTAGACATCAACAGAGGCAGGGAGGGAGTACTTCCTGGAGGAGGCAGAGTCTACAGAGATTTAGAAGAACAGCTAGCGTTTGGATGGGTGCAGAAGAGGTGGAGCGCTTTCTTGCTAACAGCCACTACCGGATATTGTCCTTGTCCCCCCTGCCAAGCACTGCATAGGTGCAGGGCTTAAATGCATGCTAGCTTTCCAATGGTTCAAAAATGTAGGTGGTATTCCCATTTTCCAGAGGAAGAACAAGAGGCTTAAAAAGAAATTGGCTCAAAATGACATTGCTAATAAAAGTGAAACCCACTGTTTGGCAGCCTACCATTCCAGGGTTCTGTCAGTTACTAGCAAAGGTCTAGGGACAGGATTATCCAGGGGCAGGGCTGTCTGGAGACCAACAGAGATGGCACCTGGGATTGGAGGGCAGTGAGAGGAGGATGGAGCATATGGGATGGATCTAAATTACAGTGGTCCTTAAATCATCTCTGGGAGACTTGAATTTAATGCTAAAGGCTTAATCCTGTGTTGAGTGGAAAAGGAAGGAAATTGGAACCATGCTCTGGAATGTGGGGCCCTGAACCTAGAGGGCTAGCTGAGCATTTTGGAAGAAACAGAAGAAATCAATCAATTTGTTCAGGGGAGAAATAGGCCGAGGCTGAAGGCAACTTTATTTGGTGCCCTCTGGCAGAACTCATGGATTAGCCTTGTCCACATCTAGCAAAAACATTGGAGTACAGCCCACTTCCAGTGACGTCGTGGAGGTCATCTGAGCTGTACAGCCCACTTTCAGTGACGTCCTAGAGGTCATCTGAGCCATATAGAGACACACAGTTGTTGGGTCCCATCTTGCCGCTCAGGGACTCACTGCCGGGCAAAGTGAGTAGTCATGTGTTTGGGTCATGGGTGGCACGCAGGCGGGACGCAGCACCCAGCCCTATGACTCACCACTTCCTTGACTTCTTTAGTCAACACCCCTTGCTGACGGTATGCATGACATCCACTGAATGGGGAGACTCAGTCTCTGAGATCCCAGCAGGACAGAAGGCCTTTGGGGGGTCTTTGAACAGGGGACAATGTCACAGTGTTTGGGAAGAGAATCTAAAGTCCACACCAAAGGAATTAAACATCTGCATTTCCTTTGGCCATTCTGAGGGGATGGAGGCAGCAGGACAGGCTGTCGCGGTCACTCCCTTCTGGGGCCACATGGTGTCTGGAGAGGGGCATAACGCTCTGTGTCTGAAGATGAGTGCATTTTGGATGACTAGTCAATTATCTGATTAAACTGTGATCCCTAGAAATGTCAGCAGAAGCAGCCATTTGTAGCAGTGCAATACAAAGAGCGCTGGACCGCCTCTCGAGGTAGTAGCCCACTAACATCTGCCACTACTCCAGCTAGGCATGGGCCAAGGTTGGTCACAGAACCTCTCTGAGCCTTAGTTTCCTTGTCCATGAAATGGAAGCACTTAAGGTACCAGTCTCATAAGATGTGATGGTGAAAACAAGAACAAAAGCCAACAGCCAAGCCAGCAAAACCCTCTGGATGGCTCAAATGGTAGAGTGCAGGGGTCCCTCCGAGAGCTCACATCCAGTGAGCTTTCCCATGGGTGCCCCGGATGGCCCAAGCACCCCACTGTAGGAAGCCCACCGCACTGTGAACGCATTACCAGCCTGCCCACCCCTTCCCCATGGCACCTTGCAGGCACGATGCCATTTTTTTCTGTCTTTACAGGCAGCACCAAGATAATGCCTGGCCAATGGCAAATGTGCAAAAAGTTTGCTAAGTAATCAACAGAAGAATGAATGCATTACCCACTACTCCTACAAGAATAGAAAATGAAGTTTTGACATCTCTCCCCAAAACTGGTTAGCATAGAATTGTATGGATTCTTATAAGCATCTATTTATGTAATTCACTTTAGATTTTTTTTCCAGAAATCCACATAAAAATTGTTGGTCTTCTCTGTTAACATTCCCATCTCCACATTTTTAAAAAATATGGATAACATTGATCTCTGCCATTTTCTATCATCTTTCTAATTTTTTGAGGTTTTTTGTCAAAATTAGTAGGATACCTTTTTCTTTTTAAGGCACAGGGGATTGAACCCAGATTTTGTGGGTTCAATGCTGCTGAGCTATATCCCTGGTCCCTTAGGATACTTTTGAAGTACTTTGTGCTTTCCAAATAGGATGGGGTATGTAGGTTGGAGAGCAGAATAAATAAGGGCTACTTGGGCGAATTTCCTTACTAATGTAGTTTATCTTTCCTTCTCTGACCTTAATACTTTTACATTTTCTGGTACTCTTTCATATACTCTTCTATCAAGAGTTCTAGACATAAGACCCTTGACATTTTGCTTTTTCTGCTTTATTTTCTTATAATAGCTCAGTGTGCTCTGTCGCTTAGTCTGTGCCCCCCCTGGAGCCCTCTAGTTTTTGAGCACAGCTTGAGAAAACTTCCATGGTTTTAGTATTTTTGTTAAGCTCAACTTCTGTTGAGTTTCAATTTCTTGAAGCATTTCTTAAATATAAACATCAGCTCTCTGTGGCAGCTCTGCTCTCTCTCCTTCTCAAATCCAAGTTCAGTGGGAAGCTTAGTTCTGAATAGTGCTGACCTAGACCCAGTGAAACTAAGGCCATCATCTCCCTAGAAGGTCTGTCATGTGGTCCTTTCATCCTACGGTGGCCCCAGGCCCTTCATAAGCAGAGATGTGGCATTTATACACCATGGAGTACTATTCTGCTAAAGATTAAATCTGAGCCATTTGTAGGAAAATGGATCTGCCTAGAAACTATAATATTAAGTAAAATAAGTCAGACAGCTTAAATATCTATTGCCTGGCTTCTTTTATATGGGAAACTGAAAGTATAAATAATTTAAAGAGCAAAATATAGGCTAGATAACAGAAAGGAGAGAGATAGAATTTTTGCAAGTGGACAAGGGATCTAGAAGTGGAGGGAAGGGAGAGGGAGGCAGGGCAAGGGGAGAAGGGAAGGAAAGGAAGGTGTGCTGTGTGCGTGTACCAACTCTCCACAGTGAACGCAGTCACTATTTACTGAAAACAGGTACCAGCCAAGGAAACTACGTACCATTCTGTTGGCAAAGTTATTGAAGTTCTCAACTAACACCTGCTTGATCATGCTTGGCTCAGCAATAACGATATACATCCGACGACCAAGATAGTACCTGGGAGGAATAAAAAGAATTACATTAAAATGTGTTGCCTTCATTGCTCATTTTTCTTTTCAACAAAAATTCACAGTGGCTTAGCATGAAGGACAAGATACATAGGAAGTAAGAGGAAGAGGAGACAGGAAACATGTTTTACTCATAAGAAATAGTAGGACTATGATGATTTGACATCAGAGTTCTTCCACCAATATTTATGAAATATCACCTTGTACCATTCTCTGGAGAGCCTAGAGTGGATAAGACACATGTCTGCTTCAAAGAGCTTATATCCTTTTTTTTTTTTTTTTTTTGCCTTTTATTTGCTTGGTACAGGGTCTCACTGTACATAGCTAGGACTTGTAGCAATCCTCCTGTCTCAGCCTTCCTGGAGCTGCGATTACATGCATGCACCACCATGCCTGGTTTCGGTGGCTGACATGGCATACCTGGGATTCCGGGGCTGGTATGGCATGTGGTACTGGGGATCAAACCTAGGTCCTTGCACTTGCCAGGTAGGCACTTAGACTGCTGAGCTATCTCCCCAGCCCCAATAAGCTTATATCCTGATGGGAAGACAGAGCTTACAAATGTTAATGCAATATGAAGAGGTTTGTAAGATCCAGTAGTGAGACAAAGAAAAGGGACAGAGTTCAGTGTTGTCTATATTTGACCCCAAAAATGTGGAGAGAGGCATGCTAGCAGGAGAAGATGATAACTTTTAATTGCTTCTTAAAAAGTCTAAGGGAACTGTCTCATTGCTATCTGTTTATCAATAAAACTTTGAAAAAAAGTCTAAGGGAAATTAATAAACATGCTCACAAGAATTCAGAAAGATTAGACTTTCTGAGAATAGGCTGAATACTTGGCTTCTACAACTGTTGATGAAGAAACTCAACAGATATTTATGATATTTTGGGAAGGAATGGAAGAAGGGCTCAGCCAGCCAGCCTGATGCTGGTGGTGATCTCTTTCTGGAGTGAATACCTGTGTTCATGTCCTATATATATAGAGAGAGAAAGAAGGGTCTAACCATGAAACTCAGGCTGGCCTCTTCAATCCTGAAGATGTAAAGGTAGACAGAGAGTTCACGAACAAAAACCAAATTGCATAGGAAATACTTCAAAGAATCAATAACTAGGATCTCATTTTATTGAAAAGTTTATGCACATCAAAAGAAATCACCAACAGAGGAAAAAGGAAACCCATAAATTGGGAAAAATTTTAGCCAGCTGTCCCTCAGACAAAGGACTTCTATCTAGAACATATAAAGAATTAAAAATATCAAGCCCCAAAATTCAAAGACCCAATCCAAAAAAGAGCATCTTAGGTGAATACACACCTCTCGGGTGAAGAAATACAAATGGCAAATAAATATACGAAAAAATGTTCAACAGCACTGGTCATTTGAGAAATGCAAATTAAAGCAACACTGAGATTACAACTCACCCCAGTTGGAACAAATGCTGGAGGGGCTGTGAGGAAAAGGAACTCTTCTCCACTGTTGGTGGAACTGTAGACTTGTACAACCACTATGGAAATCAGTGTGGAGATTCCTCAAAAAAAGTAGGATTAGAGGTTCTATTCAACCCAGCTATTTCCCTTTTGGGTATTTTTTCCAGAAGAACTGAAAAGATTGATGGTGCAATAGATGTGAATCCATGTTTATAGCAGCACAATTTGTCATGCCTAAATCTTTTTTTTTTCTGTTTATTTTTATTTTTAATAGAATGCAAATTGAAAATAAATTATTTACAAACATA
>NW_004524603.1:16009646-16029753 GCF_000260255.1 Octodon degus
CACCTACTTAGAACAAGCTTAGCAAAGCACAGGGACCGCAGTTCAATCCCCCAGCACCACATGCCAGCCAGCCCCACCCCCGGGTGGGCTGAGCTGGCCACACACACACACACACACACACACACACAATAAATAAATGTAAAAAAAAATTTTTTTTTTTTAAAAAAAGAAGGGGCTGGGGAGATGGTTGAGTAGAATAAGTGCTTTCCTGGCAAGAGCAAGGGCCTGAGTTCAATCCCCTGTCCGCTAATATATATATATTTATATATGAAATTCTCTTGGCCATTATATCTCAAAAATATGAACTGAGAAGGAAGTAAGATTTCTACATGTCACTTGAATCATACTCTGGTAAATTATGCATATTTGTGCATCCACTAATAAAACTATACAGTGATCTAAAAACTTCTGCAAGTCAAAGTGGAATGCTAAACAATGTTCAAGTAGCCCACAAATTAATAAAAGTGAAACAAGAAAGGAGAAAACAAAAATAAAATAAATATGTTGCTATATTAAATATAACATAATAATTAGATAACATAGGAAAACCTGGAGTTGCCACTAAAACAGTGCCAGGGAGAAAGTTATAGCACTAAATAGCACCCTAGAAAAGAGGAAATACCTTAAATGAAGAAGTTATGTTCCTACTCCAAAGTAAGCGACAAAAGAAGAACAAAAACCAAACAGTAAGAAAGAAATAGAAACGACAAAAGCAGAAAACAGTGAAGTGAAACAAAATAATTGTAAAATTCATAAAATAAAAAAAATGATTCTTTGAGAATCATCAATGAATTTAATAAACCTCTGGCAAACCAACAAGGGTGAAAAAGAGATAAGACACAAATCACCAAACCAAGAATAGAAAGATTTTCACCGTAGATATGCCAGCCACAAAAAGATGACTGTCCACAGCTTTAGACTGATGCTTTTGAAAGCCAAGAAGAAATGGGCCAATTCCTTGAAAACTACAAACTACTAAAACCCAACCAAGATGAGTAAAACAACCTAAATAATCCTATGTACATAAAAAATTGAGTTCATATTTTTAAGTCTCCTGGAAAAAAATCTCCAGGCCCTGATGGCTTCATTGGATAATTCTACCAAATATTTACAGAAGAACTAATGATAACCTGGTACAATCTCTTCTAAAAGGTAAAAGACAATATTTCTGAATGCAATTTATGAGGACCAGAATATGAGATAAAGGTGATACAAAGAAAGAAAACCATAGATCATTATCCCTCAAGTGTTAGACAAAAAAATCTTCCGCCAATCAAATTTATCAACAAGTAACAAGTATTAGACATCACACCAAGTGGCATTTGCACTAGGTACACAAAGATGGTCTGATATTTTAAAATCATTCAACATTTTAACAGCCTTAAAAGAGATATGATCAGGGCTGGGGAGATAGCTCAGCGACTTACGTGCCTACCTGGCAAGTACAAGGTCCTGAGTTCAATCCCTGGTACCGAGACAGTGAGAGAGTGAGAGCGAGAGAGAATGAATGAGAATCAGTTCTCTTGAGTCAGAGAAATAATTAGACAAAATCCAGTGTTTTTTCATGATAAAAACATTCAGAGTGGGCAAGATGGTAGCCTAGTGGAATGAAAATTGGTGCCTATTTTAAAGGCAGTTTTTCTCACATCTTTTTTCATATCACCTGATAAGCTTCTTGATGTTATTGTGGCAGTGGCAGCAGCAGTAAAATGGGGAATATCAAAGAGAGCTGGGGTCTGGGGAGATAGCTCAGTAGAATAAGCACTTGCCTGGCAAGCGCAGGGTCCTGAGTTCAATCCCTGGTGCCGAAAAAAAAAAAAAAAAAAAGGGAGAGAGCTCTCTTGAAGCATTTATTTCCAGTCCAGAATGGAGCTTTATCTCGTGTTTGTTGTAAATCTATGTATTCTTCTCTTCCAGATGACTGTAATTGAAAGTACAGCTTGCTTTGACATCTGATGGCAGGACAATGGTGTGCTCCCACCCTTCTGTGGACATTCCATATGAACACACAGACCTGTGCCTCAGCCAGATCCTGACCATAATATTGAAGAAACACGTGATCAAGGGCAGAAAACCAGAGAAGAAGAAAATGAAGGTGAATGCCTTGAGCAAGGACCTGTGATAGAGCAGCTGAGCAAAATGCTCTTTACGACGAAGCGTCGTGGGTATCCTTATGGGCAGTATCACAGACGTTGAATGAAACTGAATCCTCCAAAAGACAGATGATGTTGAGATTCATGGGAGAGTTGAAGGGAAATGTTATCCTGTGTCTAGCTTGCACTGGAAGAAATACACTAATACTATATGGTAACAGTCAAATAATAAAATGTCTTTTCACATACTAAAAAACAACAACAAAAAGCAAACAAAAAAACCTTTCAGAAATAGAGAGAAACTTCCTCGCTGTGAGAAGGGGTATTTACCAAAAAACTCTAGTTAGCACCGCACTTAGTGGTGAAAAGACTGCGCTGTCCCCTAAGCTTGGCGACAGGACAGAGGTGTCCACTCTCACTACTCATACACATGGGACTGGCAGTTCTTGCCAATATAATAAGACAAGAAAAGTAAGTAGGAGGCATATAGGTAGGCAAGAAATAAAAACAATGGTCTGTTTTCACATGACATGATTGTTCATGAAGAAAACAGGAATTAAAAACTGGTTACAAGGGGGCCAGCGAGATAGCTCAGCGATCCAAAGTGCCTGCTTAGGCAAGCTCAGGGACCGCAGTTTGATCCTGGGCACCACATGCCGCACCAGCCCCACCCCCAGGGTGCGGTGAGCTGGCCACAGAGTCTGCTATAGTGGCGAATGCCTGTAATCCCAGGGCCGGGGAGGCTGAAAACAGGAGGATCACTGCAAGTCCAATCTGTGAAGTGAGACCCTCTAGACTCTGTACTAAATACATTTTAAAAAGTCTATCTTCAAAAAAAGACAAAGAAAAAGAAAGAAAACATACTATAGTTATGAAAGCAGCTACCACTGGAGGAGGCTGGATAAAAGGTACACAAAGCCCCCCGTATGTTTTGTTTATTTGTTGTAACTTCCACTGACTCTATAATTCTCTCACGATAAAATGTTTTAACAAGTCAGGTAGGAGCTCAATAAACTATAAAGCACAACCCTGCTCCTTCCAAAGCATAAACTACCAGGCCTGGGTGGGACCCCAGAAATGTGCATTTGAACAGGCTGTCACATCCCACTACATCTAGGACAGTGGTTTACATCCTTGGTGGCTGAGGGCTCATCAAAACTAACCGTGGAGCATTCAGAAGATCTCCTGGATGAGAGTCTCAGTAACTTTTCTCTCATTTCTGGGGCAAAATACCCAACATCTAAAAGTAAGGAAGGAAAGGTTTATTTATCTCATAGTTTGTGGAGGTTTCAGTCCGCACTCAGCTGGCTCCAAGGCAGAGTGGTACATGGCAGAGGGAAGCAGCTCAGGGTGGCAGAAAACAGCAAAACAGCAAGAGCAAAATGACAGGAGCAGCGGCAGCAGCAAAGGCAAGCCTCTCTCCTTTCCTTGTATTGAATTCAAGCTATCTTCCCCAGGGTGGGTGTAGCACTTACACCCATAATCCCAGCAGCACTTACACCCATAATCCCAGCATTGGATCATGAAGTAATCACATACTCTAGAAGCCCTCCCCATGACTACATGAGGCTTTGGGGGAACAACTAGACACAGACCATAACAAGAGCCTCACTGGAGTGGGATAGTCACCCATGACACTAGTAAGCTTCCAGAGGATCCTGATGAGATTGACAACAAACAGATTGGGGACCCAAGTAAACAACCCTGGTTTGTATCATCAGACCAAAGTTCACATCCAACCTCATTTCCCTAAATTCTTAGACGTAAAATTAAAGCATGTACACTTGTTGGAAAGATATTTGAATCACTTGCATTATTATCAAAATAAATTTTTCATAATCTGGATTTTAAAAACAACAAAGTAATAGTTGAACATTCCAGTGAAAGTTGTCCTTCTAAGTAGTCACCTTGGGAGTCTCTCTACTTTTTTCTAGTAATATTGTGAATGCTAAAAACCATTTGTTACAATTCCTTTGGAATTGCTAAGAACCTTGTGAGAAAACTGGCCCTATTTTATATGTAAATTGTGTAATCTTGTGAATTTATAATTATACCAAGACTCCTCTGCAGTTTGAGGGGCTCGCAGAAAGATCTGGAGTGGAGAAAATGGATGTGAAACCCGTCGTGAGCACAGAGGAGCTTCACATTTGCGATGCATGGGACGGAGCCCTGTGGTCATCTTCCTGGCATCCCTTGGTGGGCCACCCTCCCCAGCTCCACGTGGCTCGGAAGGAGCTGTCGGTTATAGAATCCTCTGGCCACAGGGATGGACATACCCTCCTGGCATCCCACCTCCTTGGCTACCATGACTGGTCCAAGGATACGCACATGACCCAATCAAGGCCAGTCAAGATTCTTCATTGGGATTTCCCTGTGGACGGTGGAGTGACATGTTCTGTCTTTTTCCTGTAGCCATTAAATCGGGAATATATTTTTCCCTCCTTTCTTTCTTTTCTCCTTTCCTTCATCTCAGTTATTCTTTCCTTCTAATGAGTAGTTTCTTTCCATCTCACAATTCTTATTATACCTTTTGGATCTTATTTACTCTTTCAGTTTCTTACACTGGGGAGACAATATGATGTTTACATATGCAAGTCTGATTTATTTCACTTGTAAGTACGGTCTCTAGTTGCATCTATTTACCTATAAACCCTCGAGTTTATCTTTCTTTACAGCTGAGTAATACTCCATTGTATGAAAATAACATTTTTTATCCATTCATAATTTCCTATCATCTTGTTTTGAAATTCTGTATCATTTCTATTGTTTTTTAATTTTTTTAAAATTCTCCTTAAAATAAAAAACATGGGACTATATGAACTTAGGGTGGCTGGCGGCCAAAGCAGAAAGAGCTGAGAGAGACCAGCAGAGATTTTAAATGGACAGAACGACTGGCTCTGAGGTGCAAATTCACATCCAGGGCTTTGCTCTCTGTGGCTCTCAAACTCAAGAAAGCTACTCTGCGCTAAGGTTAGGGTGACATTGCTTTCTGTCATGTAGAATTAGAAGTCCCATTTAGCCTGCTGTCCCTCTCTACTCCTCCTTCTGACTACCTGACGTCATGGACCACTCATGGCTTAGGTCCCTGTAAGGGCCTGATCTTGGTTTCAGACTTGATGTGAGCAAGTTTGAATGCTTCCACCAAAGCTCGTGTTGAAATTCAATCTTCACATTGAAGTAGTCAGAGGTGGGACCTTTAGGAGGTTATTAGGTCAGGAGAGTTCTGCCTCATTGCTGGGTTAGCCTGTTCATTAGCCCAACTGGTTATGTTGAGAATGGATCTGGTGTGAAAAGCTAGTTGGCTGTCTCTTGGAAGCAACCCTATGATGTCCTGCACTGCCCCAGGACTCTGCAAGAGTGCTCACCAGCACGAAGCCCTGCTCAGATGCAACCCCTCCACTGCGCCTCCCAGCTTCCAGAGCCACAAGCTAGACAAACCTTTCTTCTTTATAAATTACACACGTCTGCAGTTCTCAGTTATAGCAACAGAAAAGGAACTGAGGTGGTATGAATGCCTGGCAACATCTTTCTGTTTCCTGAGAGCAGAAGAGCCCAGCAGGTGGCTTCTACGGCCATCATTCTAGGAATAAACTCCTACAATTCTGTCTGCAGCTGAAATATAGGAGTGAAGACCAGGTACTCTCTGCAATTTGATATAACTTTAACACCTTTCAGTCTTGGGGCCAGTGAGATAGCTCAGTGTTCCAAAGCACCTGCTTAGGCAAGCTTAGGCAGCACAGACAGGGGACTGTGGTTCGAGTCCCTGGGACCACATGCTACACCAACCCTGAGCCAGCAAAAAAAAAAAAAAAAGCTCTCATTCTTATGAGTTCCTACGCAAATTAAATTATGGTTTTGAATAGTAAGTCTGCTCTCTGTAGGGCACAAAGCAACTTTTTAAACCAGCGAGACCAGTCAGTGAAGTACTTGGATGTGTTGCACATCTTTCTCGGTACCTTTGAGGCAACAATAATTGTTAGTGTTTAGGGCCAGCCAAATAGCTCAGTGGATTAAAGCACTTGCAAGCAGGCGCAGGGGCAGGGGGTTCAATCCCCGGGCCTGCTGTGAGATTGGGCATGATGGCACACGCCTGTAATCTCAGATTTTAGGAGCCTGTAAACAGGCATATTACTACGAGTCCAATCTAGTAGTGAGACCCTGAACACCCTGTAGACCCTTCCCCAAAAAATAAAAAAAAATTGTTAGCATTTATTGTACATACTATATGTCACTTGTATTGCCTCACTTAATCCTCTTAGAAACATGCAGTTGTTATTATGCCCACTTTCCAGAGTAGGAAGCTGAGACCAAGTGTGGTTAAGCAACTTGACCCCAGCCTCAGGCAGAGCTGTCCCCTGCCCGTGAGCATGCTGTTGGCTCCTCTTCTCCCAGGCTGCCATACCTGTGGGATGACTCGGTGCAAGTAGGTGTGCGAGAGAACGTGGAGGGGCTGGGAGCCCTGCATAGTGTGACTCTAAAGGTGGAGATTTAGTGTAGATTCTTGCTTAATGGACCAGAAAACCCCAGTCCAATTAAGGAGGTCAGGTCTTACTCCCCTCTAATCCAAAGTTGTATGTAGACTCCTTTAGGGACAAGAAATCTGTAACCAGTTATTCATTTATACTTATTTATGCACATAATAATTTGCTTATTCAACTCCAAAGCACCTGGCTGATGAGAAAAAGTAGGCAAATCAGGGAAGTATTGTGCAGACAAAAACAGCACTTGTTTGACTTGTTTAATTACTGGTTTTCTTTCCTCTTTTATTTTTTAAAGCTGACCAGTCGGTTCAACCAAAATAGCACAGCTGCTTTCTGGGGACCAAAGGAGGGCAGACTGTTGGCATTAGCTGGGAGCTGCCTGGCCCATTCAGAGGGCCGGCCCCTGCCAGGGCTCACCAAGATAGAAAGATTGCTTGTGGGGTGGGGTGGGGTTGCCCATAAGCATAGACACATAAACATGTCCAAGTTACACTGCCAAATAGAAAGGCGTGTGGTAAAATAGTATGCATGGTTCTATTAGGAGATAATAGGCAATCTTGTTGTTGTTTTTTATTTTTATGTATCTGGTATAGGGTCTCTCTACAAAGCTCAGACTCGTAGGGATCCTCTTGTTTTCAGCCTCCTCAGTGCTGGGATTACAGGTGTATGCCTCCACACCCGGTCTAGGTGGCAGGCTCAGTGCACCAGGGACAGGGACGGCTCAGCATGCGGTGCCAGAGACCCGGCACTTGCCTAAGCAGGAACCTAGTCTGCTGAGCTATCTCAGCGGCCTTATGTATGTATGTATGTATGTATGTGTGTGTGTATGTATTTATCGAGACAGGGTCTTGCTATGTAGTCTAAGCTGGTCTTGAGCTGACAGAGATCCTCCTGCCTCAGCCTCCGAGTACTGGGATATGGGTCTGTGTCAACATGCCCAGCTACAGCCAATCTTAGTATTAACTAATGCATTCCAGAAGTGCTTCCTGAGCTTATATTGTGTGCCAGGCATCGTGCCGTGTCCTGCTGACAAACTCCTAACAGTCTGGATGAACTCAGAACAATCCTCCCGTCTCAGCCTCTTGGGTGCTGGGATTGCAGGCACACACCACCACACCCAGAAAAATCCACCTTTTCAAGACAGGAGTTGACCATAGGTTTCACTCCCTATGAATGCTTATGGCCATTATTTGAAGTGACAAGCAGCAGCTTCTTGATGTACTCAGGGGCCTTTCTTGGACCAAAGTTTCCTCAAGTTCACAACACCCTTAGTGACACACTTATCTTTACACCATCCTTTAGGTCAAAGAACTACTCAACGGTCTTATTTCCTAATAGTTCATACCAACAATGAATATGCATGGTCTAACAATGTAGCGGATATTTGAAAAACGCATACACATAAATTGGAAGCAATTCTCATAGAGACCGACAGGTGTCGCTGTATTTTCCATGACTATTTACTAAGTCCCAGGAAGCTCCAAGTTCACTGTGGCCCCCTGGGGTGCCTCAGTACACAGTTTGGGAAACACTGCCTTTTCTTTTTGCTGCTAAAGTTATCTGTGGGTCTTTAGATTTTCCGTCTTCTCCATGGCCCGTTCCTTTGCACAGACCTTCCCTTGGAAGTGCCAGTTTCTCTCTCTGTAGCTCGGATAACCCTTTCCAGCTGTGAGGTCCAGGCCCTCTCTTCTGTGGAGCTGTCTTAGGCCCTCTACTCCTGAAGTTTCCAAGGAACTTGGCACATTTCACTCTTGAGCTGCATCACATTGTTTGTCAACAGCCTTCTCACTGAACTTTTGGAGGACAGAGTCCCCAGTCCCTGTACCTGCCTCAGGAGGACTTGAAGCCAGACAGGTGACCTCACCCCTTTTTCCTCTTTCCTCACATTCGCATTCATGTTTCCTCTTTATCCTACAGTCCCCAGGCCACCCTGTCCCTGGTCACTCTCTAATTGTCGGGGCCACTCTGCCTACTGCTCTCTTACCCTCTTGGAGAGATGTTTCCTGTCCCGAGTGCCTACCCTTGTGGCCCACACCCAGGGTCAGTCCCACATCTAGAAGGGCAAAGAGCCCCTCAGTGGCTGCTGAGCACATGGGACCCTCACATCTTTCCCACTCTGGTCCAAAGGCTTCATCTGCATCTACTTCTATGGTGTGGCCCAAGGAATGAGGAGGCCCTGCTACAATTCTCTGCTTCACCCTGCCTGCCTGCTGTCACACCACCTTCTGCACACTGGCCTGGTCACCGTGGCCACAGGCACAGAAAACACACATAGTTCTCCCTCTCTGAAGGACGAAGGCTGCCACCATGGCCTGCCTGCAGATGGTACCCAGGTGTCCCCAGGATGCTATGCAGAAAAGACCTCAGGCCTGGCAGCCAGCAGACACAGGTCCAAGGATGCTATGACTCCCAAGTCCTGGCCATAGGGCAGCTGCTGTGTTTCCTGGAAGGAGGCAGAAAGACAGGCTCCCCCTGGGCCTGGGAGTTCTCATCCGGGAGATGGAGCGATCCTGCTCATCCTAGTGAGTTATGGCTGCATTAACCTACAGGAATGCTTTCTTCAAAACAGAGTTGTGGCTTTGGGAGAGATTGGGCAGCAAGGGGGAAAAATATCCGAAACAAACCTATAATGATAAACCTCCCTCCTCTATTGAATATACCCGCCCATTTAATTTATTCAGTTAATAAAACTTATTCCCCAGAGGGGAACAAGCAGAGGTAGGCTGCAAACCAATCTGCCTGTGTGAGTGGGGGCATATATGTATATCTCATAACAATAAAAAAAAGAGTAATTAAGAGATGTATTGAAGTGTGTAGAAATCCTGAAGGACACTGAAAATTCCAATTCAAGTTACTGTCCTTGGTGCAAATTTAATTCAATTGGGAATAGATAAATAAAAATAAAGAAAAACAAATTCAGAACAGATGTTAGGCAAGCAATTTTTTCACAGTAAGAATCATAAACATGAAGAACAGCCTATAAGGCGAAGTCGTCGATGCAAACCAGCATCAAGCTACTAAATAAATAGTTGGATGGCACCGCAGGGACAAAGAGACATTAAAATAGTCATTTGGCTGTCCCTGAATATTTTTGCCCACACATTATGCCCAGGCATGTATATTCTAGGGCTTGGGAGGGAATGATGTGTGTGTGTGTGTGTTTGTGTGTGTGTGTTTGTGTGAGTGTGTATGTGCATGCACGCCCAACTCTACAGATTACATGCAGCACATACATTGGGGTGAGAGTAAATGATGTTTGCCCAGCCTGCCCGGATGGTGTTTAGGTGCGGATGAACCTCAACGCCACAGGAAGAATGTGCTGCCCTGAGCAGGTATCAGAATGCCCAGATGGGTGACACTGAGGAGAGGAGTATGTCATAGCTGGAGAATTTCAGGCACAGCTGGGGAGAAACAAGTGGCAGGAAGGAAATTCACGCGCAGGTCACAGAGATGCAGAGAGAGAGGGGGGCTGATAATTGCAGCCCCTGCCCCCATTTCATGTACCTACTAAAATACAAAGAAGGATGGCATGTGCCGCTTCCTGGGTGCCACTGCTCACCTGGGAGGGGCGCCAGGCCAGGGACGCCCCAGAAACTCAGAGGACAGCACCCCCCGGGATGGTGGTGACAGGAGCTCCCAAAGTCAGCGGCCACCTTGGGGTGCAGTGGCTACAGGCCCAGCCTGCAGCCCAGGCCAGAGGAGCCCAGAAGTCACAGAATCCCTGTGCCCACTGGGTCTCTGTCAGTCATGAGGCGACAGTCGCTCACGTGTGTTTCAAGGGCAGGAAAACGGTCCAATGCCTCATCTTAGTTCTGTGCTAGGCAAGGCTGAGCCAAACGCCAAAACCAGCTCTGGCTTCTCTTCAGTGTGCCTCCAGGTGCCTCTGGCTTAGGTCGGAGCAATGCAGCCCCGGTGACCCAGAAGAGGCCAGGTGACAATGTGGGTGAAGGGGACCCAGCTGGCATCAGGATATGTTGCCTTTAGTTGTCCGCTTTCCTTCGGATCCCAAGAGGGTTTTTCATAGTATAAATCAACTGCATGGTCTGGACTAACTACTGATGAGGATGATTCTGGACCTTCCTTCCCAAGCCTTGATTTTTAAGAGCTGCTTTCTCTTATTCCTTTCATTCATCTTCCAGAAAATAAGACCAATTATCAAAATTAGTAAAATCACAAGGTCTTCCTGTGTGAAATTTCCATGGGGACACATTTGCCATGAACACCACACAGTTAATGAAGTCACTCAACAAATATTTACTGAGCACCTGTTATGTGTCGGGCACTGTTTTAGATGCCAGGAATAGCAGGATGAAAACGAGACAAAGTTCCTGTCCTCATGGAGCATATGCTCTATCAGGAGAGCAGGGCAATGGACAGCACATTGTTGTCAAAGCAGATGTGCCAACAATGTGTGAGTACTTAAGAGAACCTAAGGAACAACAGGAAGAGCCGGTGGGATGGGAGATCACTGGGTTAATAAAGAGGACCCTGCAACCCCGCTCACACTGTGCCTTCTTGTCTCAATGTTGCTCCTATTTCTGTATAAACTGAGGGTAAGGTGACCAGGCCAGGCAAATTGGAAGTGTTTTGGCAAAGTTGCCTGAGACATTAGGTTGGCAGGATATGCCCTACACACAGTGTAAGAAGATGCTTATGGATTGCTAACATTTGTGTGTAAATGGTTCTAGGGAACCAAGATACATACCTTCTACAGTCATAAAAGAGATAGCTCATAGAGTTTTCCCTCAGGCCTATGAACCAACGGCCCCTAAAGAGTGTCCGCAGTAGTGTTGTTCGCTGAGGACCACTGGGTCGCTCCGCCGGGAGCCGTTGGACAGAGAAGACCGACACAGGTTAGAAGCAACACATTTGATGGGAACATGGCAACACGATCGTCAGGGTTGGTATGGGGGTTTTCCTCAAAGCTGTGCGTGCTCAGAGGTGGGGTTTGCGGAAGGTGCTCTGAGTCTGAGAAGCTACAGCTGACTTGGTCTTGGGAGGTGGTGCTTGGAAGAAGCTGGCCATGGGGAGGGGGGTGACCCAGAAGTGTTTCTCCCCTCCAGGGGTCTTCCCTTGACTGTCAGGTTTCTGCGTGCTTTGAGGCAGACATCTTTTCCTCCACCAGGCCCCTCTACCGTGCTGTTTCTTCTTTGCAGCCGGTGGACTGTAGAGTAAAACTATCTAAAAAGTGTGAGCCAAAATAAACCCGTCCTCCCTGAAGCTGCAGGTGTCGTGTTTCAGGGATGAGCAAAGTGACTGAGACAGTGATGGACCTTAAAAGCCCAGAACTAGATAAAAAACCTAAGGCCTGCCACGCTATTGATGATATAAGCTACAGCTGGCATAAGCGAAAGATAATTCCTGGCGTGATGAGAACATGTACCACTAACTACCGTGCAGTTGTTGACTGTTGGGGGTGAGAAGGGGACTGAGGGGAACCAAAAGGGCTCTAAGGGAGTAAATAAACAAGGCGAGCAGCAGCAGCAGCGCTTCCCAGCCCCCAGCACTTCTGCAAAATCCCCCCTCCCTGCTTAAACTTGAAAGGGAGGTAACTAGCAATTATTGGTTCTAATGCTGATAATTCACAAAAGGGAAGTAGCTATGCTTAGTGATGCTTATTTTCTTATGTGGAATTCTTTAGGAGTGAGCATTCATTCTGTGTTTTCTCTCAAAGCCTTTTTTCCATATTCTAGTCCCAAGAGGTATTCTGGAAAACAAAAACAGTCCTGTGGTCAAATAAACACTGCCTCTCACTTTCCCGCTTGGAGGTTTTCCAAGCACATATTCACGTGAAAGGTGCTGAGCCATCCTTCAATAAAGAGACCTGTGTTCTTTGACTGACTCCCTCTGACTGAGGGGACTCTCCCTTTTATTTTTCCTGTAACTATTACTATTGGCAGTGGAAATGGTCCAAACAACACATTGGGAAATGCCACATCAGACTGTTGGGAGGCTGGGTGGCAGAAGTGTCCGGATTCCAAGCACACCCTGCAACACACACTTCCCCTCCCCTGCCTCTTGCAGCTGTGTGGTTCTTAGGGTGCCAGGTTCCTAAGCCTCCTCAGACCCAGCGTCTCACTGGCAGCTCTGCTATGGTCTGCGTGTTTGTGTCCCGCCCAATTCATATGCTAACCTCCTAATCTCCACGGTGGTGACAGTGGGCGGTGGGACTTTGCAAGGTGATTAGGTAGAGAGGGCACAACCCTCTTGAGTGGAATTAGCGCCCTGCTGAAGAGTCCCACGGGAGCTCCTTCACCTGTTCCACCACGCAAGGACAGGGCAAGAAGGTGCCACCTATGAACCAGAAAGCCAGCTCTCACAGACATGCAACCCCTGGCACCTTGATGTTGGACTTCTGGGTCTCTAGAACCGCCACGAGGAATAAATGGGTGTTGTTTGTAAGTTACCCAGTTTATGGATGAGGATGAGCACCAATGGTTTTCCCTTCGCCATGTCTGACTTCCTCATTCTGGTGCGGTCCCCATTTTGCCTCCAGAATTCAAAGCAAAGCTGCTTCAGAAAAGTGGCAAGCATGGTGGCACAAGTGTGTTTGAGAAGAAGGGGAGGATTTTGAGAAGGAATGAATGATAATGTGGCTTTCACTGTAGTAATTTTTTTTTTTTTTTTTTCCGGGGATTGAACTCAGGCCCCTGCGCTTGCCAGGGAAGCGCTTATTCCACTGAGCCATCTCCCTGCCCATGTAATAAATTTTTTTAAAAGTACAGATTCACTGTCTATCTTGACCACACCACATCCAGGCCTGCCCACTGCTCCACAGCCCCGACAGCTCTCCTTTGCGTAGATCGCTGTGGACCCAGTGAAGCTCTCTCACAGAGCTCATGCTCAGAGCAGGGACCATGGGAGTTCCCAAGGCAACAATGCTGGAACATGTGCCAGAAAAAGTTGAAAGGCTGTGATAGGACCTCAAATTACCAAATAAGCTACCAATTTCAAGGACATGATTTTGACAAAGTACCTGCATGAGGAAGTTTGGCGATTGAAGGGCTGGCTCTGGGGAGAGGTGGAGAAATGGAAAGCCCATGGCCAAAAAAACAGAAAGCAGCTGCACTCCTCGACAGAGAGGAGGAAACTAACCCGGGGGGACACAAAGGCCACAGCAAGCCTGTGGGAAAGAGGAGGCCCAGAGGGGTGAAGGCAGGACGGAAGAACAGACACATAAATTGTAAAGGGTCTGGCAGAGAGGAGTGAGATAAGAGAAGGAGCTCCGGTGGGGGCTGCTGGGAATTTATGAAAACGAACTGAATTTATGCTGCAGTGCAAGCATTTGTTGCTAATGGGGCTGTTTTGATTTTAAAAAATGTGCTCACTGGCTCACAGCCAACAGGAAGTTGGGGTGGGATGACTAGGGTCATATATTCCACCCAGAACTGTGTGGTACACATTGACCAGTCGGGTTCCTGAGAAAGGGTGGGGGCGAACTTCATCAGCAGTTCACTCTCAAGATTTGCAAACAATAAGTAACAGCCAGCTAATCACAGAGAACAGAGAGCCATAAAGTCTTGCTTAAAATGTCTCCTACATATAAATTGATGGGGGTCACTATGGAAAACAGCAGGGCAGTTCTTCAAAACACTTTTTAAAAATAGAATTACTATCTGATAGAGGAGGGTCTTGAAGATCTCTTTGCATATCCACAGTCATAGCTGTGTGGTTCACAATAGGTCAAAGGTAGACATAACCCAGCTACCCACAGATAGGAGAATGGGTAAGCAAAATGTGGAGTGTATATACTGCAGAATACTATTCAGCCATAAAAAGGAGGGTAGGCCAGCCAAATAGCTCAGTGGATTAAAGAGCCTGCAAGCAGGCGCAGGGGCCAGGTGTTCAATACCCAGGCCTGCCAGGCCGGCCCCACCCCCGGGGCGCACTGAGATGGCAATTGAGGTGGTGCACACCTGTTATCCCTGCTCTTGGGAGGCTGTAAACAGGCAGATCACTACAAGTCTGATCTAGTAGTGAGACCCTGGACACCCTGCAGACCCTTCCCTAAAATGAAAAAAAAAAAAAGAGTAATTCTGACACATGCTCCAAGATAGATCCACCTTAAAGATAGAGCACTAACTGAAATAAGAAAATCACCATTTGATTTCACATCCATGAGGTCTGTATTTTATTATTATTATTATTATTATTATTATTATTTTCAGTACCTTGAAACTCAGGACCTTGCACTTGCTAGGCAAGCACTTATTTTACTGAGCTATCTCCCAAGCCCTTGAGGTCTGTAGAACAGTTAAAGAGATGGGAAGTAGGATGGTGGTTTCCCAGGGCTGGGGCTGGAGAGGGGAATTGAGAGTTGCTATTTGATGGGGACAGTGTTTCTGTTTTGCAAGATGAAGACACTTCTGGGGATGCATGGTGCTGAGGGTTGCCCAGCAATGTGGACACACTCAGTGCCACTGAACTACATGCTCGAAACTGGGTAGGACAGTGAATTTTGTGTTATGTTGTACCTCAAAAAGAAATGTCTTTTTTTTTGTGGCGGAACTGGGGATTGAACTCAGGTCCTTGAGCTTGCCAGAGAAGCACTTAATCCACTGAGCCATCTCCCCAGCCCCAAGAAATGTCTTTCAGCCAACGTCCTCCATGTCATCCTCAATACATGGCTCAGACTAAGTTTCTGAGAGTATCAATGCCACAATCATGAGTCACAAGTTCTTTCTTGCTGGCCAGCTGTGGACCATGAAGGCCTATTCCATCGAGTCAAAGGAAACCTTTATCCCGTGGTTGTCACTTTGGTTTCTTGGCTCTTGGGCCCTGGTACTCACCAGCAGGGAGGGACCTGAAGGAGGGCAGAATCCAGGGGCAGAGACCACTCTGGGTTGCAAGCAAAGCATCCTAGCAGGCTTTCAGCTGAGAAGGTCAGAGTGGAGCTCCTTGCTCCTGGGTGGTCTGAGGAGCCCCAACACCCAGGAGGGATATCTAAGACTTAAGAGAAGAAGAGCTAAGACTTTGCTGGGGTCTTTTGGTAGAATCCAGTAGCCAGGTTGATCATTAGGCACCAACTGGTCTGGCAGAGAGAGAAGACCTGAAGAGTTATAGACAAGCTCTAAAGGAAAGTGGGAAATCGCTCCAGCAGCTACCTCTTCACAGGCTAATACATATGAAGTGTGGTGCTAGCGTAGGAGAAGGCGAAGGAGAAGACAGCACTAGAAGCAGCTGGCTGCCCCTCCTGGGAACAATCCTGCTATGGGGAGCAGTGGGGATAGCGGTGTCAGTTCAGTGCTTGGAAGCCCACTTCCATTGCAGCCTGAGTATCACACAGAGGTGCTGAAGGGTGTGGCGGCACAAAAGACCACAATCACCACGTCCTCCTAAGGTGACAACCGACCATTCACCAGCCGGAAGAACACAGCAAAAGTTGCAAGGTTCCTTTTTATGCAGGGGCAAAAATAGAATCACTTGCTAACAGCAACTCCTTCGTGCTTAACGTGGGGACCCCCAGAGAAGATATCCGAGAGTCAAACCTTTATATGCAGGCCAATCAATGGAGAGTCATGCCCAGGTGGGGAGAATCTATGGGTTGCAGAATCTTGCAGTTTAAGGGTGATATGGGGGAGACATTGTTAGCAACACAGTCTTGAGATGTAAAGGATAAACAAGGAACTTATTTTAGTAGCTAAGTTTCTGTTATGTGCCCCAGGCATGCAGGCTTCATAAAACTTGGTGGTGCCTTGCTAGGGAATCATTCTGTGTGCAGAGCTGTTGAAATGTGACACATAAGCTAATCAGAAATAACCAGAATGCATGGTAAACAACTCAACATCTACAAGGTTTAAGAGTCCTAAGGAAGGAGAGAAAATGCATTCTATCTCAAAGATAAAGTTTGATTACCCACAGTTTAGCAGAATTTCAAATGTGCGCATGGTGGCATCTAATGTTTTTATTCCAGTGTTTACCCTTTATATCTGCAACTGATTTGGTTTTAGATGTTGCAATTCCATAATTCTCATTTTACCCCATGTCTTAGTTACCTCCCTCATTGCTGCGACACAGTATGTGACACAATTTAAGGGAGGAAAGTATGTTTGGCTCACAGTTTGTAGAGTTTTCAGTCCCTAGTTGGCTGGCCCCAAGGCAGGGCAGCGAGGCGGAGGGGCCCGGGGGTGGAGAGCTTCTCAGAGCATGGCAGACAGGAAGCAGGAAGTCAAGGGGGGAGCTGGGTGGGAGATGAACCCTTCTGAGCCAAACCCCCAGTGACCCACCTCTTCTAGCCAGGCCCTACCTCCCAACAGCAAGTCAGCTATAAACCCCCATGAATGCAATCATCTGCCCTAAGCTCCACCTCTGAGTGCATGAAGATTTGGGGGACATTTAGATATAACCATAACATCCAATGTGGATAAGAAGACTTACAGCTGGTTTTCAAGTTAATCAAGGTTTTAGAGAATTTAAAACTTGTCTCTGCTTATAAAGTGATCAGAAAGGAACTTCAAGTCATATGTGACTGGGTGTTGTTTTTTTTAATTCAGCAACAAATTCCTTAAAAGTTGTGAAATCAAAGATGGCTTGTCATTCTTCTTTTTGGATAAGGATGTGGTTTGAATTTTGAATTAATTCAAGCTACGAGCCAGAAGAATTGAGTAAATGTGTAATTTTTTAGATTGTCTGTACAAAGGAGTTGTTGACAGAAGATATATGCATAAATCCGTGTGTTATCAGGACTTACTTCCAGAAGAGAGAATCCTTGACAGATGTCACAATGATTCATGGCCATGTTACATAACTCTATTATGGATTTTGGGTTGAACAACTTGGATTTGTTGCAGGTACAATTCAATTAAATCTGGATTTTTTTTTTTTATTCAAACTTATTAGCTAGAGATGGGGCTTTCGTGCAATTTTAATATGAGACCTTCTATTGTTTGGGAACACATCTGTGCAGGTTGTCATTCACAGGGTAAAGAAGTCATTGTGCCATATTTGGTTATCACTGGTAGAGAATAAGCTCCCTCCCATCTGGAACCTGATGCACTGCTGTTCCCAGAGATGGATTTAAATCTGAGTACCAAGCAGAACAAAAGTAAAAATCTGTGACCAATTCTCCCAGGCTCTGTGCTTTTCATTCTTCCCCGCCATTGCTCTGTGTCCCCCCACTAAGGTCCGGGGCCAAGATCAAAAGCTGGACAAGGCACAGCCCCATGTGGCAAAGCCAGCCTCTGCAGCCCAGACCTCTTACAGCTGGAGTGGACCTTTCCACTCATCAAGTGATGCTGGTATCTGAGTCCTGGACTCGCATCACGGTCCGAGTTGTAGAACTGAATGCCTACACCCCAGTTGTGCCTGGGCCTCTGAGGTCCTGCTAGTGCTCCCATCGGACTCCCTGCTCAGGGCTCAGAGACTTCCCACGCTGTGGAGCCAGCTCCTGGCTGGGCCCCAGTGTCCAAGATAGGCCTCAAGTAAGTGCTTTACTGGATGCCTGAGCACTGTCAGTAAGGGCAGCTTTCTCCTGGCCAGTGTCTGTCAACTCATTGCCCTTTAAACACGGTGCTTTACTCAGGCCCTGCAATCAGCTCTGTCCAAAGCCCAGCCCATTGTTCACACCTAGTTAGCCCCAAGAATGGGCAGTTTCTAGGCCCCCCCTCCTGCTGCCTGATCCTCGAGCAGTAAGCATTCAGCAGGCCATTGCTCTCCGTGAGAGGATATTACCATGAATGACTCTTTAGACACAAGGGGTGACTGAAAAATACACTGTGTGCATAAAGTTTTTAAAATATATTACAGTAAAAGACACATTATCTGGGCATGGTAGTGCCTATTAGCCCAGCACTTAGAAAGCTGAGGCAGGAGAATTGCTGTAAATTCAAGGCCAGTTTGGGCTACATAGTAAGTTCAAAGCTAGCCTGTACTACGTAGTGAGACCTGTCTCAAAAGAAAGAAAAAAAGAAAGGAAAGTTTTACTCCCCTTATTTTTAGCACACTTATCCCTTCATCTTGCCACTTTTTGAAGTTCTGAAAGTCTTCCTTTGTGTCCTTATGATGATGCTTTATAAGAGGCTCACAAAAAACAGCGAATATTCCTCCCAGCTGCCATCTAATGGAAAGGCAGGCTTGTAGGAACGTGACTGTATCTGTTGCACCTTTTAGATGTTCTTTACTCTTTCAGGTTCTCACACTAGCGAGATAATAACGATGTTTGCGCATGTGGATCTGATTTATTTCACTTACCAATATAGTCTCTAGCTCCATCCATTTATCTACAAAAGCCTCAGCTTTACCTTTTTTATAGCTGAATAATAATCCATTGTGTGAAAACACTGTATCTTTTTTTTTTATCCATCCCTCAGCTAATGGGCATTTGTGCTGTTTCCAAGATTTAGCTGTTTCAAATTGTGCTGTGACACTTGGGTGCACATATATCGCTGTGGTATGATGATATCAGTTCTTTTGGAAAAATAGCTGGGAGGGGCATAGTTGGCTTGAACGGGACCTCCAATCCTAGCTTTCTGAGGAATTTCCATAATGGTTGTACCAGCCTGCACTCCCACCAGCAGTGCAGAAGGACTCCTTTCCCCCACAGCCTCTCCAGCATTTTTTATTGGCTGGCTTCTGGATGATAGACATTCTTTCTGGCATAAGCATTGTTTTAATTCCCATCTCTTGAATGCATTCAACCAATGATGTTAAACATTTTTTCATCTACTTGCCACTAGTATCTCTTCATTTGTGAAGTGTATATTCATCTCAGATGCCTATTGTGAAAGGGAAAGAAATTGTTCAATGGGAAGGGAAAACTGGGATAAAGAAAAGAACAAAAGATGGGGCTGGTGAGATGGCTCAGTGGTCTAAAGCACCTACTTACAACAAGCTAAGCTAAGCAAAAGGACAGCGACCGCGGTTCAATCCCCAGCACCACGTGCCAGCCAGCCTGCCCCCTGGTGGGCTGAGCTGGCCACACACACACACACACACACACACACTAAATAAATAAATTTTTTAAAAAAAAAAAAGAACAAAAGAAAAATGGGAAAATACATATATTCAGGTGTGTAGGCAAAATAGTTTGGGTAATTGTATTGTCAATTTCTGCTGGTCTTTTGAAAGGAGCAGTTAACAATCAAATTTTTTTTTACTCTGATTTTTTTCTTTCCTCTTTTGAATTTCTTGTAACTTCTTTGTTACTGTTGTTTTTCTTTATTTTTTATTTTTAAAGAACTTATTTTCTTTAAACAAATCTTATATGTTTGTATCTGGTAATCTGAACAACTAATCTGAAGATAGCAAAATGTTGAATTCCTCCTACTTTGTTTAGTGAAATCTTGTATCATTTCCAATGTTGTTTTTTTCTATCACTATTTTGTATTCTTTGAAAATAAGAAAATTGGGGGACTCAGGTCAATAATTTCTGACATTGCCAGTTAAACAGAAGACCCAATGCTGTTATGGGCTACTGGACTCTTTTAGAATATTTCGCTGAGTTTACACACCTATAATATTCAATAACGGAACTTAGAAAAAATGGAGTATACCTATGAATGTGCATTTTGTATCTGTGTATTCAAAGTGGTTAGG
>NW_004524603.1:16029853-16048184 GCF_000260255.1 Octodon degus
AAAATTAAAAAATATGACTATGTGTCCTTGTGCACTTTATTCATCAGATCTGGCACCATATGACTCATGGCTCTTCTCCAAGTTCAAAGATGATCATGAGGAGTAATTATTTTGAGTAGATTTGGGACATCGAGGCAGCCACAGCTGTGTGACAAAAGACACGAAGGAAGGAGGACATCCAAAAATGCTGCAGAAAGTGGCAAGGATAATGGGATTAATGTGTTCTTAGCTCTCCTGCAGCTGTCAGCACTGAGCTTGTACTGATTCTGTAAGGGGTTTCTCAGAGTCTTAAACCTCGCTGGGCAAACACAAGGGCTTAGCACAATTTTCAAAGGCAGACTGGTAGGGGCTGAGGCTTTGGCTTGCAGTCATCCAGTTGACTTTTTTTCTTTTTTTTCAGAAGCGAGGATTGAACTCAGGTCCTTGCGTTTGCCTGGCAAGCCCTTATTCTACTGAGCTATCTCCCCAGCCCCCAGTTGATTTTGGCTATCATAGGATTCTTTGCTTTTCAGATTCCTAGTTTTGACTCACTCATTGTTATGAGATCAATTTAGTGAACTGATTGCACTTTTGAAATCAGCTTATACTTGTTTTCTTTTTCACAAGTAGAACCGGAAAGAAGAGAATAGAGGGCATTAAAGTATTTTTTATATAGTAAAGAGAGTCTGGTTTTGTGAAACTTGTGTGTGTGTGTATGTGTGTGTCTATGTGTGTGTGTCTATGTGTGTGTGTGTGTGTGTGTGTAGGGGGGTGTACTGGATCACAATGTGGCAGATCTTTTATTTTGCTAAGATGCACAATTAAACAAAATGTCAAGGGCACTGGTCTAATCCACAGTCCTCATCTACATCTAAAAAAGCCAAGGCTTCTGCAGGAAAATGATTGCACTCAATCCATTAAGCTAACACATAGTAAGTAGATAGGGAACGGGAGTTGGAATTTTAACCCCAGTTTTTTAAAATCGTGCACTGTTGGATGTTTCTACACAAGGCAGAGGGAATGAATACAGACTCCTGATTATTATGCATGTCAGCCACAAAGACTTGGGCCCTGGCAGTCGTTAAAATATGCAACAACCATCACTGTTACAGAAGCAGGAGGGGGAGGGGCGAGGCGTGATAGGCGGAGTGGGAGGAGAATGGAAGTTAGGAATGTAAGGAAACTTCAGGGAGGTCTTTGTGTCAAGACTAGGACCACAGCAGCCTCCACGCTGAGCCAGAGAGAGCTCTGTAGCCCACCTACAGTTCATTCAAGAACATGTGACCCTGAAAGGATTCTCTCTTTTCCATCCCAGGTGCTTATTTATCTGAGGACAATTGTCCCTCTGATAATTCTACCTATTGAGCAATGTTTTGGGGATGGTGGCAGTCGCCCTCCTGACAATTTTCTGTCTATTCCAAAGGCCTCCTACAACATCAGCCATTGTCTCAGGGTAATCCTTTTCATAAACCACTAGCCCCCTTAAAATACAATAGCAGTTTAAGAAATTCCATTCATTTAAAAATGTGTACTTGGGACGGGGAGATGGCTCGGTGGAATAAGCGCTTCCCTGGCAAGCGCAAGGGCCTGAGTTCAATCCTCTGTTCTGCCAAAATAAAATAAATAAATAAATAAATAAATAAATAAATAAAAATGTGTGCTCCTAGGCTTGGAGTTAGTGATGAGTGAGAATATTCATATCAAACTCATTGAATGATTATTGATGATGACAAAACACAGATTACTGGGTCTCATGTTAATTTGGTTCCAGCCTCGTGGGACTTGACACTGGAGCTTTTAGGTTTCCCTTTTGTACAATCACAAAAACCAGGCTAAGATCGGCTAGATAGCTAAGCAGACTAAAGTGTCTGCTTAGGTTGGATCCCCAATGTTGGATCCCTGCACAACTGAGACTGGGCGTGGTGGCGTGCACCTGTAATCCCAGCTCTTGGGAGGCTGAAAACAGCAAGATCACAATGAGTCCAATCTACATAGTGAGACCCTGTACTAAATATATTTTTTTTAAAAAAAGGTTAGTATTAGCCAAATTGTGCCTATATTTTGGCCTCATGGCCAGAAATATTAGGATACCTTAGAATTTCTGTGTTTAATTCACCTACCTGAAATGCACTAGATTCTCTCAATGGCCATCAGATTTTTTTTTGTTCAATTCCTCTGAAAATGGAGCATCTTGATAGGTCAAACACTTAATGCATTGGCTTCCTTCTGAGGCTTGCACTTTGTGTCAGGAGTAAAAACTTCAATTCTCAATTTAGAGTTTCCTGAGTGCGGAGGCCTCGTTTCCTCCATCCTTCAATATCTGTGATTCTACAGAGCTCCAGTTCCCTTAGAAACAAATATTGTCCCCAGGTACTGGGTGCCAACTCTGCATCTGAAGGCTTGTGCTTTCTTGAACAAATCAGCCACAATTTTTGCTTCACCCCCAATTTGGGACACACGTTTCTGGCCAATGTATTCTTCTACATTACGTCTTCAAAGTCAAAGACAGGAAAAGTCCCACAGAGCCTCGATAGCCTTCCACTTCCCAGAGTTCCTGGTCTAGGGCGGTAGCTTGAAATTTCTCCAAGTTGATGACAGAGTCATCCAAATATACTGAGTAACTAATCTCTCTGCCGCTCTTCGACCTCATTGAAATAGTCTATAAACACGATGATTAAAAGCACTTACATAAAACGTCCTCACACCTCAGTCACTTCTGGAGCTCAAACTTTCCTAATGGATGGCGCCACGGAATCTGAGCTCAAAAAGTGTTGAAATGACCTTATTATTTTCATTGCTGATGCCACATGCTTTTCCATATGTATCCCAGAGTTCTCAACTTTCTCCCTGCCTGGTGACAAGGTGCCTTTGGTTCCTGTATGCTAGCTAATTAAATAAGGAAACAGTGCTAAACACCTCCAAGTTGGAAGCACATGAGACGTTTCCCTTTCCTGCAGTGTGAACTTTGAAACTACGTGTCGGGTCCAAGGGCTCATTTGCTTGCTAAATTGACTTTTTCGGTATTAGGAGCTGAGCTTCCCCAGGTGACAGGGCCACCTGAGGTTCTAATACTTGCAAACATGTCCTATGCTGCTGCCATATATAAGAAACCATACAAATAATACCCAAGGGCTGGTGAGATGGCTTAGTGGTCTAAAGCACCTACTTAGAACAAGCTTGGCAGAGCACAGGGACCGCGGTTCAATCCCCCAGCACCACATGCCAGCCAGCCCCGCCCCCTGGTGGGCTGAGCTGGCCACACACACACACACACACATAAATAAAAAAAAAATTAAAAAACAAATAATACCCAAGTCAGGATGCTCTGTGGGGCATGAGAAACGGAGAAGCCAGTAGTGCACGTGGGGGTTACTAGGTGATAGAGGTGACATTTGAAATCAACTGGAGAAAGGTGATGATCTGGATGGAAAGCCACCCTTTGGACGAATGGCATTCTAGTGTGAGTCAAACTTTCAACATTATAATGAAACACCTGATGTAACTAACTTGCAAGGAGAAAAGGGTTATTTTGGCTCAGGTTTTTTTCAGGCCACACTGCTTTTAAGCCACTTGAGGGAAGTGCCAGTGGCAGGGTCAGGGAGGTACCTCATGTCACTGCCTCCCATGACCTAAGCTCCTTTCTCTGAATACCACTGCCTGAAATTTTACTACCCCCAAAGCCCTGGGGACCAAGCCATTACCACGTGGGCCAACCATAGCAGATCCCTATGTCCATCCTTCCCCTGCTAAATTTCTGATACAGCGCCGGGGATATAGCTCAGTGGCACAAGTGCCTGGCAAGTGCAAGGCCCTGAGTTCATACATGAGCAAACATGTAGAAGATAGGTGGGACACAGGAAAGAAGTTTTCAGCCACTGACAGGGACCTCCGGTGGCTGCTAAGGAATAGAGCTCAGAACACGGGCGTGTATTTACAACTCCTTCATAAGAGCAGCATGAGAAAGGTCACTTGCGGGCGGCTCAAAGTCAACTGCAAATTGGTTGGGCCATAAACTCTACCCCGTTTCTGTTTAGTCACTGATGTATGATGCTTCTATTGATAATATTTTTATAGGGCTTGGGAAGGAATGCCAATCCAACTCAGGGCTTATTCTCAGACTAAAAGAGATACCAGGGCATCATTAATTGACTACTACCAGGGAATCATTACCCCAAACAATAAGGCCTTGCTTTCTTCATCCTGCGTGGCTGGTGGGATTGCTGCTCAGTTCAGACGGGCTCTAATCAGGCACCATGGATACAAGCTGCATAGGCGTGCGCACCGGCCAACCTGCTTTACATCCAGGTTCAAAGTCGCGGAGGCAGCAATTTGACTGCTTCTGTGCAGAGCCTGGCAAAGCCAGCTACCCGACTGCTTGGGGAAGACATTTTGCTCTCGGGCATGGGGTGGCAGGGTAGTGATGGCGATAGTCATGGTAATAAGTGCCAGTCTTGTCAACACGCCTGACAGAGCCCTCTTCCAGGGGTTGCTTCCCCAAAGCGATGCATGGGAAAGGAAAGGGACATGGAGCCGGTTTCTAGCACGGAGCCCTGGACTCTGGCTGAGCTGCGAGGCTGACCAGGTAGCACAGCCATCAGATTTGCTTTTAGGTCCTTGCCACTCACATTTCTCCCAATGAACAGGGCTGTGCCGTCATCTAGGGGCCCAGAGCCTCTCCACACGGCACCAGTAGTGGGGGCTTCACTTGTCAAATGAGGAGTCAGTCTATTATTTCAAGTTTTAAAAGGATCAAGCTGGGATTCTATTTCCATTCGATTTCCTAATAATAAAAGTAGTCTAAAAATAGCACAGTTTAAACTTTTTGCTAGAAGGGTCTTTGTGGCTAATTGCACCTCGTCCTCTTTCACATTCCCAATCAGCAAAGACATTTTGTTAAAATTTAAGCAGTACAAAAACAGTATGAAGGGCTAGAAAGGAGCTTCCTTATGACTTAGTCCAACTGCTTGCTACTTTTACCCCACCATCACCGTTCAAAAAAGCAGCAGGCATCTTATGGTTTTTGTTGTTTCTAAAGAAAAAAAAAATGCTGTTAGGTTTGAACGAAGAAATTATGCTGTCGCCTTTTTTCTTTCCTTCTCTCTAGAGATGGGAATAAAGAGTACAGATGATACTTCAATCTCTACAACTTCATATGAAATCATTCTGTAGGATTTAAGTCTTCTTGAAATGAAAAGGATACATTGTGTGAACTTAGTTAAAGTTGGAGGGAAAAATTGATTGGCCCTCCTGTTGTCAAGGAAACCAGTTCATCCTGACCTCTGTCCCCCAACACCTGTTAATACAATGACCTTTCAACTCTTCATCTGACATCTTAGAATTATTTTTGAATAGCCAAATACTCTACTCTGGAAGCCTGTGCAAGGACTCTAGGGAAGTGACCCTAGAAGTCACACTCAGGGAGGACTAGCTTTCCATCTGGGGAGGACAGCATCATTCTGAGTCAGAGCTATGTGTCAAAGGCACAGGGTACGTCTCCAAAGTCGGCATCATCAGCTTCAGAATGAGACTGATGGGAAGACAGAGCTTGAATGAGAACTTGTAAAGGCAATAAAACAGCACAAGAGTAGAAGAAAGGTAAACAACTCAATCCCTTGGCAGTTTATTGAGTAGCTATCATGCTTACCACAGAGCTGCGCATGACAACAGAACCTGGTCCAGGCCGAGCTAGGAGGGTCACAGACTGAACAGAGCTGCTGAGTACTGAGGATGTGCCCGGCCTGCATCAGCACCAGGCTTGGCCCCCTGTCCTGATCTGGGGTTCAGCTGTGTAGCTCAGTTGGACCAACAGAACAACAGCCGACAAGACGCAGCTGTGTGCATCTTCTCTCAAGTCATTGCTTTCACCAGGAGAGGATCCTGTCCTGGTGGCCCTGTCCTTCCATGGGGATGAGAGGAGCTGCATACATATCCCATCATCACCACCATCACCCCTGCCCAGCAGACGCATCAGGAAGTCCTGGGGCTCCTTCCAGCCAAGCAGAGCTTAGACCAGCCAGTCCCAGCCATCCCTTAGATACACTATATGCAGTAAACAGGCATTAATGTCGCTGAGTTTGTGAGGTGTCAATGATACAGCAACTGACAAACTAATACAGAGTACACAAAACACAACATTTCAATTTACTAACTTTTCATGGCCATATAAATTTAAAAAACCCAAAGCGTAGGAAGACTTGACCAAAACTGTGGGTCTCCTAGGTACGGCCATTTTCACAAGGGACGCCAGCCAATCCATTTCAAAACTAAGTACTGAGAGAACAAATGGCCCAAATCCTTTGGTTCATAAGCCTTGCAGACTGGAGGGCCCCTTTGGAATGTGTATTAGCCACACAACAAAACCTTAGTGCACTGAGAAATGTTATCGGAGACCTAGAGGTCTAGACAAAGCTACTAACACTCACCCAGGGGCTGAGAAGCTGTGCAGACACAGACTAAAATGACTAGGATTCCAGTGTGGGAGGGAGACACATGCTGGGAAGCTGGATTATAATTCAAGCCTGTTAACTCTTGAATAGAGAAAGTGATCTGAATCAGATTGTGGGATTTTAGAAACAGGTGTATATGCTGAAGGATAAGAAGAGAAAAATGCAAGAAAAATAAAGGGAGAGGCTATATTATTATTATTATTATTATTATTATTATTATTTATTTTTGTAGTTTAGGGAAGAATCTGCAGGGTGTTCAGGGTCTCACTACTAGATCGGACTCATAGTGATTTGTCTGTTTACAGCCTACCAAGAACTGGGATTACAGGCACATGCCACCATGCCCAGTCTCAATTGCCATCTCAATGTGCCCTGGGGGTGGGACCAGCATGGCAGGGATGGGGATCGAACTCCCGGCCCCTGTGCCTGCTTGTAGGCGCTTTACTCCATGGAGGTATTTGGCCGGCCCTTGAGGCTATATTATTTTACTTGGCTGAGGACAGGGGTGACCAGAAGGCTCAGTATATCTGTGACAGTCAGAATTTATGCTGTTGTTCTGGGTAATTACTCAGACCATTTCCTTCCACTCTCAGAGGTTGCTGGATTGGATGATAAATTACATGGCCGTCTTGTTGGCAGCAGACTTTACCCATAGGGCTGAACCGTATGGACCTAAGTCAGATCCAGATAAGTTGACAGGGAAAGACCTGCCACAGGCTGTTCAGGCAAATAGGACCATTTGCTCTTAGGCATGGCAGGTCACTGTGTCCCTAACAGCACATCCTTTGACATGGTGGAGAGAAAAGTGAAGGCACCCAACTCAGCAAGCTTTTAAATCCTGGAAAGAGGCTGGGGAGATAGCTCAGTGATCTAAGCGCCTGCTTCGCAAGTGCAAGGACCCGAGTTCAATCCCTGGTACCACAATGCCAGTAATGGAACCCAAGTGGGCCATGCTGTGGTGGCGCACACCTGTAATACCAGTGCTGGGGAGGCTGAAACAGGAGGATCACTACGAGTTGGAACTGCATAGTTAGATCCTGTACCAAATAAATAAAAATAAATCCTGGGAAAGTTTTTTCATGGCGACGTGGTGCCTGTGAGTGACTCCACAGATCTTATCTAGGATCCTTGCCTGTCCTGCAGGTAACTTTTTTGTGGCCCATCCGCCATATAAATGTACACAACATCTCTGTTCATTACTTATATATCTGTTCAACATGCAGAAATCAAAACATAGAAAGAAAATGAGGTGTTCTTCTTACCCACATAGAGATCCATATAGTTTTCTGAGCTCCAGCTGGCCATCCCAAAAACCCTGAAAAACAACACAGCACTCCTATAAGAATAAGATTAAGATTAAGAAGATAAGAATAATTTCATTTATTTATACTTATTCAGCAAAAAGTTTCAAACAGCAAGAACACCATTAGGCAAATAATAGCTTTCAAGCATTGTGGAATGTTGAATAAACAAATGTTTTTTAAAAAATATTTCCAAGTAAAACTCTTATGCAACCCTGCTCTAATGGACCGAAGAAATCATCGGTACTTGAACTACTTGTGAATAATTACTGCTAAAATATTTGAAAACTTTGTTTTCCCAACCATCATATGCCTTCTGAGATTTAGTTCATACTATTAGTATTGCTTGGCCATGTTCCTTTTCATAGTCCCTGCATGTGTAAACTTCAACCACGTCTATCCAAATGATAGATTCTAAATTATTATTTAGGTTACATTTCAACTAACACCAACATATCTTAAACATGAGAACTCTAGAGTAATTTTACATAGGTCAAAACCCAGCATGGAATGTATTGTGAGAGGCTTATGGGGTGAGACCAGGTGAAGGGTTAGAAAATTCTAGGCCACAGTGCGGCAGGGACAGGCCTGTGGAAAGCAGATGAGAGGGGGTGCAGGGATCCACGAGGGAATCACGCGGGGGACTGCAAGTTTAGATACAGTGGGGCTGCAGTTACTAAACACACAAGCGTGAGTTGGGAAGAATTTTTTTTGGGGGGGCTGGCTCAGGCTGCCTTAAGGGCAGGTCTGGGAAGGCATGTGGAGCTGGGGATCAAGGCGCAGTCCCCTGTGCCTGACTGGGTTTGCCAGAGCAGGCGCTTAAACAACTGAGCTAACCCACAAGACCCTGTGAGCTGGGATGGGCATAAGGGTGGAAAATGCTAAATTTGTAGTATACAAACAGAGTTTTAAAAAAGGCAGATACACAGAGGTGGAGTGTGGTACAGTTGAGGGGAAGAATAGATGTCTTCCATAGAAATATCCTCGTTCTCCTTAGAGCCCCTAAATTTTGTACTCTATGTCTGCTATATTATCAAGGAAATCGTATATGAATATTAAAATAGTCACTGAAATGACTGTGCTCTAGAAGGCAGTTGGCAGGATTTGTATCTACAGAGTGAGGAGCAGGAAGGGAACACAGGTGGAAACGATCCAGAGGCACAAACTGAGTGTTCTCCGATGGACGCTACGCTGCTTGCTTCCGGGGCTAATACCACATGAATGACTCCATTGAGTACAACTGGTCATGCCCCGCCCCCTGCAGTAATGTGTGAAGTCTATTTCCTTTAGCTTTTCCATCTGATTTGTTGTTCTGCTTTGACACCTTTAAGTTGTTTTGCTCTTGCTTCTAGGATCCACAGGATGTCACGATGAGGGATGAGGTCGTTGTTGTTGGGACCTGGGTTTCAGAAGTGTGAACTGGTCACCCCTGAGACAGATGCAGGAGGGAGTTTAAAAAGTATTAGGAAGGGAAAAACAGCAGGTGGTGAAGAAGAGGAGTGGACAGAGAGACAGAAAGGAGCGAAAAGAAACTGAGAAGAGGGAGGAAGGACCGGCCTTCCTGAGGGGAGAGATGGGGGAACCCGAAGGCACTGTGAAGGGGTCTAATTTAATCCTTCCTCCTTTCTGGGGCTCTTCACATGTAGGATCTGGTGTTTCCTGATATTGGTCTGGTGACAGTGTCCCCATGAATTAGCAGAAAAAATCATCAGGTTTCTGCGAAAATCCACTGTGAAAATAAAATAAAACAACCTCAAAGACAGGGGGCGCTCCTAGCAGATGGCTACTGGCGGCCTCCGCTCCTACCTCACTCTGGTCAATCAAAAACAACATGCTCAAAGTCAAACATTTCTCCCTCGACCAGCTACCCCTCCCAACCTTTTATTTCTGTCACCCTGTGTTCATTCTTTTGGCCAGTGTTTGATTCATTTTGTCATGAATTTTCACACCCTATTGGTCTCCAGAACTCTTTGTTTTGCCTCAAATTTTCTTTGCTCCTGCCTGGCATTGCCGCCTGTGCCGGCTTCTCACACTTCAGCCTAGACCTCAGCACAATTAGATTCCATAACCCCTTGCAATCTTCCATGTTGATGTCCCTCTCCTACTAAAAAAATACAGCAGTAAGTATATGAATAACCCTTTCAGCCTGTGAGAAAGTCAGCCCATCTCTGTCTGTCACCTCACATTCCCCAGTGTTCCCCAACTTTTGGCTTCTCATTGGTCCGGGCTTCTGGTAGACCTGTGCTGTTGTTTGTATGTTCTGCGTTCACACATGTTCCTCCCCACCTGGTCTGTGCTCCTTGTCTACAGCTCCTGTGAGATGCTTCTTCGGGAACTTCCCTAGGGTGATGTATGTGCTGGATTTCTCTCTCCTACGGAGGAGGACCCCACTAGTGTCTGCAGTAGCTAACCTAGCACTGGGAAGATCCTATCTGGTGTTGCACATCCTTGTTTGATGGTGTTTAAGAGTATAAATCACCTTGACTCTTTCTGCATTGTAGGGCCTGGAATACTTGATGCTCAGAAAAAAAAAAAAAAATGAATGAATGAATGAATGAATGAATGAATGGCAGGAGTCAGTAAATACTGGTGTGGGATAGGTACAGGCCGTCCTCACAGAAGAGCTCATTCCAGGTGGGAAGGCTCAGCACATCACACAGCACCTTCACACACAGACCCCCTAGGCCAGTAACCGGGGCAAGACCAGCGCTTCATGGGAAGCCTGCACTGCACCCAGCAAGTCAGGAACTCACCTTGTGGAAAAAGGTCAAGTTCCCAATGAAAGGAGAAGGCTTGGGGTGTCTGATGCCCAGCTTTTCCAGTGTCGAGAATGCCGACGTGGAGTACCTGGAGAGAGGGACACAGTTTCAAAACCAAGAAACTGAAATATGCATTCATGCTTTTGGCCCTATGTAGAAACACTGAGATCCCAGGAAGTAAGGACAGAGAGCAAGTTTCTAAGACCCAAGGGGCTGAGGCCAGGCAGTGAACGAACAGAACAGGAGCTGAGAAAGTCTTCCTGATCAAGTGATGAACTACAGATGCAGGGATCTGAAAACCTCAGGGGGAGGGCACTTCCTTGGAATGGGGTGGCTGCTGTTCCCCACTGATAGTCTTGCTGACGAACTCATTTCACCTTAGTTTGGTTCTTTGTCTCTAAATCTATCACGAACAATTGCTCAGTTGGCAAGGAAAAGACAAAAACTGACCATGGCATAAAGTAAGCTTCCTATGCATGTTTATTTTCTTGGTGAAGACTGGTCTCCTGTCATACATAGTTTTTCCCTCATCACATTCCATGAATGAAGAGAGAAAAGTGAAAAATTGGGACAGAGACAAACCATGCAAAGGAGATCCTAATGCCAACTACTTCTAACCTCTTTTAGCCTTTGTTTTCCCAGTCTGTAGCCACGTGGGAAGCATGTTTTTTAGCCACAAATCAAGAGGGCTGGTAAGACAGATTTCTGTACCACTTTCCAGGAGAAAGTGGCTGTCGGAGGAGTGCAGTGTGGCTGTCAAGTCAATGAGATTGCTGGGATTTGCAGCAGTTTATAGGAATGGAGCGACAGCACAGTTAGAACAAGAACTGGCTTAGGAACCCTGGACATATGGCTCAGATCCTGAACCAGCCACCCAATTAGTTCAAAAGTTCAGTTTAGAAAAATTAATGAATCAAACTGGGTATTTAGCATCCTGCAGAGGTTAGCTAAATTGAAATTTAGGGGCAAGGGAAAAGCAACAGGCAGTAGCACTGCAGCTTGGCTTCGCAGGAGCACTAGACGGCAAAGCAGCACCAACCACAGCAACACACTTAATAGAAAGATGGGCTACTTCCTGTGTCCTCAGGCCTTTCCCTTTCTCACCTGCAGCCCAATAAGGAGCACTTAGGATGAGAACATTTCAATAAGTGTTCAGCTATTAAGGGAAAAGAGAACCCAACCTAAATGTGTGCTTACCTCCTTCGGAGCAATGGGTCTATTTTTATAGTGGCCAAAGAGGAGTACTGTAAACAGGACAGCATGGAAAGGCAGGTGGTCCTCCCAGCTGGCCTAATGTTGCCAGCATCTGGGGGCATTATGAGGTTTGAATGAATTCCCAAGATGTCACATTTAGTACATGTTGAAGGGTAATTACAAACTACGCTGCCGAGCCACGTGCGAAGTGCATGGATTAGTCATGCCAGCATTCCTCTTCCTTAATGTGTGTACCAGAGGTTGGCAGCACAGTTGGTAAGTTATTATTTCAAGCAGAGGATAATATTTTAAATCACTCCCTTGTACCAAAGGGGAAAGATCAAAGGGAACGCAGCAGCTCAGTTAACACCTCCTCTAACAGTCTCGGATCAGGAGTTGACATTCATTTCTTCATCAGTTTTTGTGAATTCTTTTCTAAATGTGCTCTCTAATGGGCAGAAAGAAATATGAAGATCTCAGGCCACGTAATTACATCTTAATTTTGTAATTAGATGTCTTGATTGTCTAATTAAAGGACAAGAAGTCTGTGCCTAATTACACATGCTAATTATTATGCAAGCCCATGCCCTAATTATGTAACTCCACTTATGAGAACACTGCCCGTGTGTGTCTGCACAAGATTCAGACATTTGCTAACATATGGCACCAGCAGAGTGTGTCCCGAACATGACCACAGACCTCGCTTTGCAGCCTGTACCCAAGTGGAGAACGCAAGCACCTTCAACTGGGAACTGGTCAGATAGTGCCACCGTAACAGGGTCCCTGCGCCCAAACGGGCAGGGGCATCATGGAGACCAGATGCATGGACAAAATTGTGAAGTGGTTTTATCTACCTCATTCTCATCTACTTCTCTGGTCCCAGTGCCGACTGTCTGTCTCAGCAGGCTCTTCACATATTGATAAACTGATGCACTCAGAAAGATAAGCTGAAAGGCCCACCAGCTAGCTCAGCGGACTAAAGTGCCTGCTTAGGCAGATGCAGGGACTAGGGTTTGGTCCCCGGCATGCAGTGCCAGCCCCACACCCCGAGGCGCTGAGATGCGATTGAGACGGTATGGTGGCTTGCACCTGTAATCCCAGCGCTTGGGAGGCTGAAAACAAGAGAATCACTATGAGTCTGATCTGCGTAGTGAGACCCTGTAGACCCTGTACTAATACATTAAAAAAAAAAAAAAGATAAGTTAAAGTCCTAATCTGCAGGACCTCAGAATGTGACTTGATCTGGAAGTAGAATTATTAGCAATATTATTAGCTGACATGAGGACATACTGAAGTACAGCGGATCCTTCACCCAAATGTTCTGATAGGACGATGGCCCTGCGAGGACAGAGACTCACAGGACTACAAAGGCAGAGATGAGAGTCACACAGCTGTGAGGAGAGATGTGTCAGAGACCATCAGCAAGCCCCCAGAGAACGACAGCAAGCAGAAACACCAAAGCGACACCCAGGATTTGGAGGCAGATTTATTTACATTGATGGACACGGACCAGGATCAATCCTAGAATGTCAGGCCCTGATCACTTCTGCTCTAGGGCTTATATTGGATAATCAAATAGGAAGTACAGAGGCAGAGCGGCTTGTCAATTGAGGATTGGTTGTCAATTGTCCATTGGTGACCAGCAATGCATCGCAGTGACAGCCATTTCTAAGAGACAGAAGCAATCCAAACTGGAGCAGGAACTATTAGCTGGGCAACTAAGAAACTCAAGTATAGTGGCAGCGGGGGTGGGAGGCATTTTTCTGCTACATTTGCCCCCTCTTTTAGTTTCCCCAGCAAATCTTTGCTGAGCATATGACACATGATCTTTTGAGAGGAGGCCCAACTAGAAATAGTAACATTAGGGTGTCCATGATCCTAGGATGGGCCCTGGCCAAGCTCCCCAAGATCATCTTATTACAAACATTTTTCCTAAGTTGTTTTCAGGAAGAGACATAATCTAGGCCTGTCTGTCCTGTAACATTGTTCCGTAAGTTAATAAGGGAGTTAATCTGATCTAGGACAGTGTCCTGAACCAACCATCCAATTAGGTCAAAAATTAATGAGTCAAACTGAGTATTTAGCATCATGCAGAGATTAGCTAAATTGAAATTCAGGAGCCAGGAAAGACAACAGACAGGTGGCACTAAAAAATTGAAGTATAGTGGGGGAGGAGGGCTTAGCCACTCACTGAATCTTGGTCAAGTGTTTGATTGTTCTATTTTCTTGGGGCAACTGTCCATATAGATTAAGGCAAAAACCACAGCTAGCAGGGAGGCAGGGAAGCAAAGACTGGGGTAAGTAGCCTTAAAAGACACAAAAATCAAGGGGAATAGGGACAGAGCAATCCTGTGAACAATGTTCTCAGGCTTCAGCCAACTGTTGACCCGTCACTGTCCAGAGTGATCACAGCAGAGCTTTGAGTGTATTGTCTCTTCAGCGTGAGATGTCTGGTCCAGGTAAATTTTTAGCAGGCTGGAGGCTGGATTTCTGAAACTTGTAGAGATATTTAATGTGTCCCTGAATTATATGTGAGCTACAAGTTGGTTTTTTATTTTTAAGTTTTCTAGAGCTTTGTGGCCTGCATGCTATGTATAGTTTTTATTTAATCTAGATTTTGAGTTACCTCTGCTATAAATGCAGGTTCATTATTGCTGCCAATGATCAAAGGTAGGCCATAGCTACACATGATTTTTTACAGCAAGATGCTATAAATGTTTATTGGCTTCTCAGTATGAGTAGGGAATGGGAGGTTGGGGATAGTGACACAGATGCTGAAGCCTGAGATGGTTGCAGGGGTACAGGTGTCAGCACAGAAGTTTGCAGAACCCACAGGTCTGGGGGGCAGGGGGGTTGACATTTCAGCCAATCAGATCCCCAGAGGGGGATTCAACTTCTGGACTGGATTCCTTTGTGTTGTTGGTGGGAGGCTTCCAAACAGGGGCAGAAAGCAGTTTGCTGTGTAGATCACCCCTGCAGGAGAGTTTTGGCCAAAATAGTTTTGTGTAACGTGTCCACAGCATATCTAGCCTGTTGGGCTTCACTTCTAATAGAATTACGTCCATCTGTAAACAGGGTGCACTCAGCATCTCTCAGGGGATCCAGTTAAGAACTGTTCACCCCAGCACAGCATGTGGCACCTGGACAGTTAGGTCTTGGTCAAAGGTGAGCTTGTCAGCTTTGTTGATCACAAGGACAGTGGCTGCTAGAGTGTGGAGGCAAAGGGGGAGGCAGCCCTTAGTGACCAGACCCACGTATTTACACAGGTAGCCACTGGGTGCTCCCAGGGGCTCCCAGTCTGAAGAAGCTCCATTGTTTCTATGCACTCAAGGATCCAGATTCTGTAGAAGCCAGCAGCTCCTAGAAATGTGTGAGAGCTGTTTGTGTAACCAGTTTTCTGCCAGATATTGGAGCAGAGCTTTTGTGCCTGTCCAGCAGGCAGCTTGAGTTGTCCCAGACCTGGGGTCTTTGTGAAGAGGGGACGGCTGATAGAAGTCAAATGAAGGCAGAAGGCGGCATTCTTTAGGCCCAGGCAGGTGTACCAGCAGGCCGTGGGTGGCAGAAGACCGAGGCAGTGTACATGGAGGGCAATGGTGGTGGCTTTGGCAGCTCAGAGATCTTGAACTGTCTTTATAGGCAGAAGTATATTGCAGCACTTTTGGTATTTTTTTTTTTCAGAACCAGAGATTGAATTCAGGCCCTTGCCTTGCACTTGCCAGGCAAGCGCTTAGTCTACTGAGCCATCTCCCCGGCCCCTGCAGCACTTTGACAGTCTATAGACATTCTGCGATTCTCAACCTCCTGCATGTGTGGCTGAATTTCTACCCAAGTCTCTTGCAGCATGGGGTACTGTTTGATGCAGGTGGGGTTGCCCCAGGATGGAATTTCACAGTCAGAGGCAGGTGTTGGATGGCTCAATCTCTGGGTCTAAAGGACAGTGAGAGAATTGCGGCACTGGAAGCGTCAGAGAAATAGGCTGTCTCAGAGTGGCCAAATCTGTTGTCAGAGCCTCCCTGAAAATAATGGGAGAGTTTTTAAACTCTTAGGGCTGTAGAGTAGCAGCCAAAAAAAAAAAAAAAAAAAAAGACTCATGGGTTGGGAACCACATAATATAAAGTAGTGGCTGTGTTGTTGAAGTCACAGAGGTCTTGCCCAAGGTGATTAATAGTCTATCAGGCTGATGTGACACTGCGTGCCTGCTTGTGCTTGCCTTGACATCTGATGGCAATGGAGGTCGAGGTGAGGCAGCACGGTTGATGGCCAGGCCCAGAGGTGAATCTTTCTGGGAAGAGAGTTTTTAGAACTTCAGGAATGCAATTATGTTTCAGGATGATGCAGGCATGATCTTTCTCTTGGGGAACTGTCGATGTTGAAAGTTCTGGGGTAAAAGAAAGGGAGGCTGGCTGGCTTGGTGGGAAGAGGATGTCCTCCTAGGCTGTAAGCTTGTGTGTGGCAGAAAGGGTAAGAGGCAAGAGTCCCAGCTGTCGCTGTGATGCTTTTTTTTTTTTTTTTTGGTGGAACCGGGGATTGAACTCAGACCTTGGTGCTTACCAGGCAAGCACTTATTCTACTGAGCCATCTCCCTGGCCCCAGTGCTAATATTTTGACAGAGGGAACTCTTGAAGGCAGAGAGTTCTGTTCCATTGTCTACCAGGAAGGTCACAGGTCTGCCCCCAACTTTTGCAACGGTTGTGGGTTCTTGGGTACCCATTTTGATAGAACTTAGTCTGACCTACCTATTCAGACTTGACAGGGTGCAACTCATTTGTCAGATATAATAGTCCAATTTCTCCTGTCAAAATGTGGAAACTCAAGGGCCTACTTAAGCAGAACACAGCTGCCAGGGCTCCATCCCCAGAGTGCTTGCTGGCTCCACCCCCAGGTCACACTGAGATGGCAATTGAGGCTGGGCATGGTGACGTGCGCCTGTAATCCCAGCGCTTGGGAGGCTGAAAACAGGAAAGTCCCTATGAGTCCGATCTATGTAGTGAGACCATGTAGATCCTGTAGACCCTGTACCAAATAAAAAAAAAAAAAAAATGGAACTCAGAAGGAATTGTTGACAGCCTTCTTGGGCGGGTGTTAGGTGACACCATCTGACTGGGGTAGGCGTCCCCCGGGGACAGGGCTTTGTGGTTGAATGTAGACAATGGCTGGCTGGAATCAGTTCAATATGCTGGAAGTATATGAGTCGGATCAGGAGCAGGGAGTGAAGCGTTAGGTGTCGGCAGCAACCGCAGTGACTGACAAGGGTGCCAGGGTGGAACTCTCAGGAAGAATGGGCCTCTTTTTTCCTTTTTTTTTCTTCTTGGAGATGCAGGATGTAGGTTGGTTTCACTTTTAACTCCATAGAATTCTTTTTTCCTGCAGTCAGGGACTGTGGGTTTTGACTAATACAGTCCCATCTCTGGGAATTGATTCCTACATGTATGTTCTGTACCTTTGAATGGTGGCACAACAGACACAGGGTGGGTGCCTCTCCAGGTGAGACCATTCAGATGCCCATGTGGCCATGCCCCTCATGGGGACTTAGGCACAACTTCGCTAAGGAGGGTGCGAGGCCTCCATTACTCCATATGTTGAGTGCCACGGAACCACAGGCGAGGGCCCACGACCAGAGCTGCCCAGCCTTGGTGCACAGGTGGAGCCGCCTATTGCTCATGCTGTCTGTCCCACCCACACATTCACCCACCAGGCACTCACAGCTTACACATTTCAACCCCCTTTCTTTTAGGGTGCTTCTGACTAAGTAACAGGAATTGATCAGACTTCTCTTGAGCTGAGCAGGACTGACAGACAAACTGGGGTGCCCTGGGGGGGGGTCTTACTGGAATCAGGTGTACAGACAGACAGACAGATTGCATCCTCCTCCTTCTGAGATACCATGTAAGCCACTTGATCAGGGAGCCATGAATCCTCCTCCAGTCCTCCAATGGGACTTGAGAAACCTGGAGGGCACACCTGTCCTCCAGGATCGCGAGAGGTCCCTGCTCCATCCATAAGGACCATGACTGGTGACTAAAGAGGTCAGTACATTAAGTCTTCCTAGCTGACGTGCCAGAAGAGATGGCCATCAGAAACACTGAAACAACACCCAGCATTTGGAGGCAGATTTATTTATGTCAACAGGCACTGATCAGGATCATTCCCAGAATATCAGACCCTGATCTCTGGGGGTCTAGAGTTTATAGGCTATAAGTAAGCAGGAAGTACAGAGGCAATGTGGCTTGTCAACTGGGGGCTGGTTTCTACAATGTGTATCACAGTGACCAGCCATCTCTAAGAGACAGAAACAACCCAAAGTGGAACAGGAACTGTTACCTAGAAACTAACAAACCAAAGTATATTGGCTATGGGGGGGGGATGAGGCGACATTTTCTGTTACAACAGCTTGGAAGAGAAAGCCACGGACTTTCCCCTCCAGGGCTCAGGGGGAGCATGGAGGTCCTGGTGTCTCGATTTCCTACTTTCCCTTCTGGAACTGGGAAATGACAGATTCCTGGTGTTTAAGCTGTTCAGTTTGTGGTACTTCCCAGGGAAATCCTAGAAAAGAGATATACCAGAAATGTGCAGGAAAGGGCTTCAAAGCCTACAGGAAGACGTTTTATTGTTTGTTGTTTTGTTGTTTTTTTAAATTTCATCCTGTTACTTT
>NW_004524603.1:16048920-16052614 GCF_000260255.1 Octodon degus
AGCAGGCGCAGGGGCAGGGGGTTCGATCACCCTACCTGCTGTGCCAGCCCGCCTCTGGGGCATGCTGAGACAGCCATTGAGACTGGGCGTGGTGGCGCGTGCCTGTAATCCCAGCTCTTGGGAGGCTGTAAACAGGTGGGTAACTATGAGTCTGATCTAGTAGTGAGGCCCTGAACACCCTGGAGAGACTTCCCGAAAATACTATATATATAGTATATATATAATTATTTTTCCATCACCAGCATGTCTGTCAAAGTTATAGACAAATCAAGAGCATTACCAGCAACAGGGTCTTAAACTGCTGTCTTGAAAAATGTGTGACTAAGAAACGGGGGCAGGGCCTGAGGTTTGCTGGCTTCACAAAAAATAGATCTGGAAGTTCTTGACAGAAATGTGGGCAAACCAGCCAGGCCTATAGGGGAGGAAAGCCATTCTCATTTTACTGCATTTTAGTCTAGTTTCTAGGTTATTCTATTTTATTGTAATTTTGTCTAGTTTCTCCCATCCAAGTACTAACCAGGCCTGACCCTGCTTAGCTTCCGAGATCAGACGAGGTCGGGTGCGTTCAGGGTGGTATGGCCGTAGACTAGTTTCTTCTACCTGTATTTTTATATGTTTAGATAATAGTCTCTACATTCTTCTGTTTTCATTTGTTCATATTTCTACTTTTTTCCATTTCACGTCATCCAAAAGTCTGTTATCAATCCTTTGTATCATTTTTTATGGTTGTATAATATTCCTCATAAGGATTTATTGTTACATATTAAACTATTCCTTTTATTAAATATTTAGAATGCTTCCACTTTTAGTTATGTTAAGTCATGCTAATACAATCAACATTTCTTTATCTTGAAGTTTTGCAATGCCTTGCTATGAAGGTTTTCCAGACCCAAAATCCACAAATCACTGGTTTTCAACATCACTATAAAATGCCACAAATTTTCCAGAAAACTTGCCATCACTGGCCCCATGGTTCCACCCACATTTCACCAAAACTTTCATAAATGTCCCCTAATTGGTGGGCACATCAATGTATCTTGATACACATCTGTGTTTCTTTCATTGAGAGAGAGAATATTTTAGCCACTCCTCCAACTGCAAAAGTATTTTCCAACTGTGAGATTATTCCCCTTCCTCCCCACCTCTCTCCACCCCTTTCTCTCCTTTCTTTCTTCTTCTTGTCTCATGATTTATCTGGGTGACAGGCAGATGTGTCCTGTACCAACTGCCTAAAGAACTACTTGGAAGATGTGGTCGCCAAGAGATGACCGCAAGCTGGCTCCTCACACTCGTGGGGCACAGCGAGGCAGGCAGGCGAACTCTGCCCAGCTTCATTCATTTAAAAAATAACTCCCTGGGACCTCGCTGGCTGACTTGCTGTTCCCCTGCCTCTCTTTCCTAACCCCATGCATGCCCCACCCACAACAAAGAAACTGTAAGGACAGACGTGGTTTAACTCCTACCTCTTTGCAGGTATTTCCAGGGGGAAAAAATACAAAATGTAATGTTTATATGAGAGGCCTTTTCACTTCCCTTTTTTTTCTTTTTGTTTTTGAGAAAGGGTCTCACCACGTAGTTCAGGCTGGCCTTGTACTCACAGCAGTCCTCCTGCCTCAGCCTCTCTAGTGCTGGGATTAGAGTTGCGTACTATCTTGCCTGGCAGTAATACCATTCTTGATACTGTAGGTGTATGAGTGCTTGTTCAAAAGCTTAAGTAGCTTTTGAAACTCATTGAGTCCTTTGTCATTGGTTGTCTTATATGTTCAGTGGGAGGCTGTCATTATGGTCAATCCTATTAGAAGCTGAAGGGTTTTTAAGTAAGCTGATGTTTTCCAACTAGATTAATTCCTCATTGCTGCTATAACTGACCACATTGTGATTTAAAACACAGACTCACTTTACAGTTCTGGAGCCAGCCGTTCCAGGTCAGCCCCACAGAGCCTAAGTAAGGGGTCAGCAGGGCCACTTTTCCTGGACTTCTTTGTCGCAGGGCCACGAAAATTCAGACTGTCTCCAGCTGTCATGCCACCTTCTCCCCTGTGTCCTTTTATGGGGATCCCTGCTGTCAGATTTAGGGCACACACAGGTAGCCCAGAGACTTGCTGGTTCCCAGGATTCCCCGCTGCATCCGACCTTCAAAGCCCCCTGTGCCACATCACGTAGATGTACCGAGACCTGCACACCACCACTCAGCTTGCCCATGACTGCTGGGTGGGCACCCAGGTTTTATCTGGGGTATTCTGAAAAGGGGAAGTGCTTGTGGTGGGGACCACAAGACATCTTGGGCTTCCTGTTGAGACGGGTCAGGCTGTGGAAGCTGTGGGGCGTGGAGAGGAGGGAGGCCCTGGTTCTCATGCAGTCCGTCTTCTGCCTCGGTGCTCTGAACTTGACCTCCCAGCCCTGCTACCTGAACCGCCAAGGAGAGAAGCATTCTAGACAGAAGATTTCTGTTTTTAAAATGTCATCTAAATTGGGCACAGTGGCACACACATAATCTCAGCACTTGGAAGGCTAAAACAGAAAAACCACCGAGCTCAAGACCACCCTGGTCTGCAGAGTGAGACTCTGTCTCAAAAAAAAAAAAAGATAAAAGAAAAAAAAAAAGTCCAGATGATAGTGACTAGTGCAGAGAATTAGCCAACTTTTCCATCTTTATCTTAAGTTTTTAGGGCTGAAAAAAGTGTTATTTGTATTTCTGCCATTTCTGTAAATTGCTTTTGCTCTTATTTTCCAGTTTCCATTAAATAAACTTAGACATATTTCTTAGAAAAAGAAAGTCCATGTCATGACCTTAAAGGGAAATCAGTCCCACTCCCGTAAATGAAAACGAGTGGTGAAAACAAACACGGTAGGAGTCCGTGTGCCCCTCGGATGACCCCTGCTGCCGACCACAGGCCACACGGCCACTCTCTGCCAGGGAGACAGGCCCTCGAGGCGGCTCCAAGCCAGCCACAGTCTAAAGTGAGGGCTGCTTATTGCAGTTGCTGTGGCTTGGCCAGGAGTTTGACACTGTGACCAGAAAGTGACATAGGCGATCGCAGTCCTTTCTCAGAGCACGGGGGCGGGGAGATGGGGTGGGGTGGAGTGGGGTTGTAGGGCTGAGTGAGCCTCACCGGCCTGTTTTGGCATCTGGGAATTCCACGAGCTGGCCTACGTTTGAGGAGCATCAAGGTGCTCACTGAGTGCAGGGCTCACGCCTGCTGTGCCTGTGACCCGTGTCGCGGGGGAGTGGATCAGACAGACCATCAACAGCTAGAAGCACACCATTAACTTAACATCTCCACTGTGATCCCTGCAGCAGGAGGCATCACCGATGAACCCCTGCTCCGGCTGGACTGTCGCCTTGCGATTTAGATTACTCTGTGACTATTGCACGGTATTTTTAACCTGGAGAAATGGCAAATGGCCCGTAGGCTAATTATTTCCCAGCAAAGCTACTTTGTGGGGAAATAGAACTGAATAAAACAAAACGAAAACAGGGTCTGACTAAAGCGCCTGCTTAGGAGTGCTTAGGCAAGCATAAGGACCGGAATTTGATCCCAGACATCACATGGCATCCTAGCCCCACCCTCAGGGCAGGCTAAACTGGCTAGAGTCCAGGCAGAGTGGCACATGCCTGTAATCCCAGCACTGGGGAGGCTGAAAGCAGGAGGATCACCATGAGTCTCAGTTGCTTAGTGAGACCCTGCAACAA
>NW_004524603.1:16053629-16059236 GCF_000260255.1 Octodon degus
GAGGGAGAGGAGGGAGAGGAGGGAGAGGAGGGAGAGGAGGGAGAGGAGGGAGAGGAGGGAGAGGGGAGGGGAGAGAGATCCATTGACAGCCTTAGGACGCAGGAAGGACAGCCACAGAGCCAAGGAGCTGAGTTGCTTAGGCAGGGAGGAGCCAGGGAGTCCAGGCAACCTTGGGTCTGCACCACTAGATCCAGGACCGTGTCCTGGCCCTCTACAGCAAAGGAGAAAAACTGGTGTCACTGCACACATACACACGTAGCCTTTATTTGTATTTTCAAAATTGAATTCTGTCCTAAGACCAGTTCAGTGGTTGTCATTTATAAAAATACATCTAGGATTTTTCCTCTTTTTTAATATTGGTTATTGGACTGACTTTAACTGGATTGCACTCCTCCACCCAGGAGAGGTGTAGGTGCAGCCCAGAGACTGCAACAGAAACCTTTTTTTTAAGATTAAGGGGGAAAGAGACGATGGCTTAGTTACATGGATGGATGGGTCCAAGCTGTAAAAGGCTGCCTCTTGTGTCCAAGCATCTACTGTACCGGCCCCAGAAGCCCACCTATGTGTCCCGCAGTTTGGAGCTGCAGAACCTGGCCCTGGAGGTGGACTTCGCTTCCTGATCTCAACTCTCCCAGCACCCAGTTCTGCACCCACCCACCCGAACCCAAGCCAGAGAACCCCAAACAGATTCTCTGCTCCAGAGATGCTCAAATCATGAAGCTGCATTTTGCAAAGGTGGAAAATTAACTCCGTTGCCACCTGGGATCAGCAGGTGCTTTGCCAGGAAACAACTGAAAGGACTCCAGCTCCTCCGAGAGCAGGTCTGGGTGGGGTGAGGCCAGGGCACTGGATGGACTCTATCTTTCCGGCTGCTGTTTAGCAGGCTGGGCCACGCTGGTCACCGCACTCTCCAGGTAGTGAGGCAGCAGAGCGGATTGTTTAATGCTTGATGATGTTGTCCTTGTTGGGGAAGCTCTGCACATCAAAGGCTGTTGAGCCAAAATTCACCTAGAGTCTGAATTAATCACTTTGTCAAGCACAACAAAGGCTCTCCGGCTTCGCTAATCATCCCAGGTGAGGTAGCAGCCCTCTGTTAAATAAGGAAACTGTAATGCCTTTAATTAATGTTTCAAAGAGCTGGGACACTTTTTTGTTTTTACTGGGTTTATTGTTATGAAATGGTGCACAGAGAGCAGGTGTTTTTCAGACATCTCAGCTGCAGGGAATGTGAGATCCGGCTTCGCTGGAGTTCGCAGAAGAGGACCGGGGGCCTTAGGTGACCGCAGGGTCAGGGGCTGCTACCAACTGGGGAAGTCGCTCCCAGCCTGCAGCCTTTGCACTCGGGTCTTCATTTGTGAGACATCGCTGAAGACCTCTGTTTTCCAGCACTGCTTTTTGGGATGCGGTTTTTAATTTTTTTTAGATACGTTCTTGCTGTGTAGCTCAGGCTGGCCCCGAGCTCCCGAGGGCTGGATTGCAGGTGTGCACCACTGCGCGCAGCCCCCTGAACCCCTCTGCCTTAGCCTTTCTGACTGCGGCTTGGAGTCCTGAAGGCCACTCAGAAGCCCATGGGCAGCGTGGGATGGAGGGGCCTGGAAGGCAGCTGATTCGGGTCCACAGTGGTTACAGAGTGCGGTGCCACACAGGGGACCAGTGGGAAGTGGTTCAGCCCCCAGAGGGCTTGTGCTGTGGATAGCAAATGGGGTTTCCCTCAGGCCGGGGCAGGCTGTGATAACCATCTTCTTTAATCCAATGCTCCCCACAGCTTCTAAGCTGCTCAGCACTGAGAATCTTCAACCTTCAGTGTCGTCTTTGGCTCTCTCTTTCCCAGTATGCAATCAATCCCTGAGGCCCATCGTCCTGCCTGCAAACCCTTCATCAGTGAGTTCCCACTCACTCCTAACTCGGCCCTGGCCACCCCTGTCTCTCCCTGGGCTGCTGGCTCTTCGGTAGAGCCCTTGTCCAGCCCGCCTATCAGCCCTCCACACCTGTGGAAGAAAAAATTGCTCGCGCACAGGCTCATCAGGGTGCAGCTCAGCTGGGAGTCCTTTCACATCAAGTGCTAACCTCCTCTATTTGGCACAGGAGGCTTTTGATGACCTGCCCCCCCCAGCCTCATTTTAAGCCATCTTTGTCCCCTTTTTGAACTCTGGCAATCTCACTTCTAGTCATCCCAACATGTTCCATGTTTCTGGGTTTTTGTCTGCGCCCTCTCCAAGGCCGGGACAAGGGAAGTGTCTAGGGGGGCTCATATGCTCAGGGACGCACAAGTACCAGCTATGCTGCTGCACAACCCTGAGATCCAGGGCCTCCCCAAACGTTCCACCCGAGCTCCCCTCATCTGGTCCCAGTCCACTCTGCCCAGCAATACCTGGTGTCCACCTTCCTTCACCACCTGGCAAGTCCTGATCCCCTGCGCTTCTCTGTGGGGGCCACCTCCTCCCAGCGCGCAGCCAGCTACTGTCTTGTTTCTCTTGGCCTTGCCGGGCTTGTCCCTGGTGGGACCAGTTGGCAGCAAAGAGCAGGAGAACACAGCGTCTTGTGTATCAGACTCGAATCCTGCCCGGTTCATTGCTTATATACCCACTCCTGCCGCCATCCTGCGGGCCCAGCTGTCTATAGTTTAGCCTTGTTTGAGAAGCCCTTGGAGAACCTGAGGCATCCTGAAAGAGGAGCATCTGCCTCAGGTGAGCCCTGGCCACTGAACTAGGGCCCAGGGAGGTGGCCAGGGTGTCTTATGGGGCCACAGGGAACCAGGGTAAGCTTTTCCTGGGAACCAGATCCTTCTTGGGCCTTCCACAGAGGACCTCGGGTTTTGTCCTTGCTCTCTGTGTAGAGTGTGCTACCATCATCTCCATTTTACAGCTAAGAAAACTGAGGCTCAGAGAGATCAAGTAACTGACCCACACTCACAGCTAGCAGAAAGAGGGCTGGGCTAGAACCCAGGCTGTCTGGCTCTGGAATCTGTGCTCTTCCTGAGCACCTTCTGTTACTGTCTGTAGGAGACAGGGGTGCAGAAGACCCCACTCTGCCCCTTCTGGGGAGCAAGGTCCTTGTTAAAAGGCAGATTCCATTTTACAGAGCCCTGTTACACCCAGGGTCCAAATGCCTGGGTCAGATTAGCGCTGGAATCTGCAACCTGGATGTGAGGACAGATCCACTCAAACTGAAGACATGGCCCAGGACAGGAGCAGAGGCTTCGCTTCCTTGGTGAGCTGACTTCAGACATCACTGAGCGGCTAAGGGGCACTGGGCATTTGTGGCAGGGGATGGAGTGGATGCTAAGGTTTTTGTATACTGCCTGGCAGGTATTTAAAAAAAAAAAAAACAACAAACTGCCAATTGGATTTGAGGTTATGTCTTCATAAGCCCACCCAGAAGTCCCATCTTTTTATTGTATGGGACCGGTAGCCTGGAAAAGGCCTGGGAAACCTGATTTGGATGCCCAGCTTAGCTCACAGCTTAAAGCACTCGGGTAGCCAAAGAACAGAAACGTATGGTGCGTGTTTCAAGGCATGTTTGTAACCCCACTGCACCTGTTTTTCCCGTTGCATCTTTGTTACCATAATCCCCAAGTCTCTGTCTAGGCCTGACTTGGCGAGTCCCCTCAGCGGCCATTCGTCGTTGTCATCTCTTAGCTCTACTGACTAACTGTGAGTCCCTCTGGAACTCATAGAACTCAAAGGCAGAAGCCAGCAGCTCCAGCTGAGGCCAGTTCTGTTGCTCATCAGTGCGGCTGACGCTGGTTTTCACTTCTTCTGGTTTCTCTGAACCAGACCCACAGAACCTATTGGACCCTTCCTCCAGGTGAACCAATCTGGGAGCGGCCTATTACCTGCTGCCTACACCTTGAAGTTCCTTCCAGTATCAAGCCCCTGGTCCTAGTCCTGTCCCCTCCCACCCATTCTTACCTCATCACCTGTATTAGTTAGCTACTGCTGCGTAACAGTTATCCTCAGACCTAAATGCCTTGAAGCATTTATTATCTCAGAATTTCCAAGGGTCAGGAATCTGGTAGCAAATTAGTTGGGGTGGTTTGGGGTCAAGACGAAGGAATTCTGGCTGAGGAGATAATTCAGCAGCCGAAGCACCCACCTGGCAAGTGCAAGGTCCCAAATTTAATCCCCGGTACCGCCAAAAAAAAAAGACTAGCGAATCTGCTTCTGTGCTTCTCACATGGCTGCTAGGAGGTTTTGTCATGTGGACTCCCTAGGACTGCTCAGCATGACAGTTGGATTCCCCCAAACACATAATCCAAGAAAGAGAGGGAGAGAGAAAGACAGGGTGAGAGACAGAGAGAGAAACCCTTAGATAGACGCCGCAGTCTTTTCTAACCCAATCTTAGGGATGACGTAATGTCACCCATGCCATACTTCTCTGATCACAACGACCGGCCCTGGTACAGTGCGGGGGGCAGGGGGTAAACGGTGATAGGCTATGTGGTAGGATATGAGTTCCAGGGCAGGGATCATTAGGAGTTGTCCTGGAGACTGACGACCTGTGTCCTTCTTACTTGGCTATTTTCAAACCAGTTGCTAAACCTTGTAAGACCTCAAAGCCATTTAGTTCTAGGTGGAGGTATGAAAATAAGGTGTGGGCATTCTGTTCTTTATCCCATAGTGGTGCGTTTATTGTCTGCTCTCTACCAGGCACTGTCCCAAATGCCACCAGATGTCACTGAGCCAAGAGTGAGACCGACTTTCCTTTAAAAGAAAAGGAAAATCAGGGAAACTTCAAACAGAGCCGATAAAAATGGACTTCAGAAAACAAGCTGGGGACATAATAGCTAGCATTGCCTAAGCACTTCTTACAGGCCAGATGTTGTATTAACCCATAACAAAATTATGTAAACCCTTTATGCTCATCTTACTCTTTAATCACTAACTACATCCTAGTTGTGCCCATTATACAGATGGGGAAATTGAGGCTTAGACTCTGGTCAGTGGGCAGCTGTAGCTGAGGCCCGTGCTGTCTGAATGAAGAACATTGGCCTCATACCAGGCCTCTTCCTGGTCTGTCCTGGCTCAACAAGCCCAATAAGGTAAAGAGACTGGGCAACTCTTAGTGCTATTCTAACAAATGACAAAGGCTGGAAAGTGTAAAATGACAGCAAGTTGCTTTCACCTGGGCTTTCCTGTGTGACTATCTTCTTGTCATCTTCCCCTGCGCACCTGTGTCCACATTCCCCCCAGCAAAGACACCAGGCATGGGGTCAGGGCCACCTTAAGCTAATGCAGCCTCATTGTCACCCATTACTTGAGTAAAGACCCTGTTTCCTAATAAGACTACGTGCTGGGGTTCCAGTGGGCATGAATTGTGGGGGATGCTGTCTATCTCAATGCAGATGCTATCAGAAGAGCCTTACAGGGCCAGCCAAATAGCTCAGTGGATTAAAGCGCCTGCAAGCAGGCACAGAGGCCAGGGGCTCAATCCCCCAGGCCTCCCATGCTGGCCCTGCCCCCAGGGCGCACTGAGATGGCAGTTGAGACTGGGTATGGTGGTGCGTGCCTGTAATCCCAGCTCTTGGGAGGCTGTAAACAGGCGGATCACTACAAGTCAAATCAAATAGTGAGACCCTGAACACCCTGTCGATCCCTCCCTAAAATA
>NW_004524603.1:16059336-16063573 GCF_000260255.1 Octodon degus
GAAGAAGAAGAAGAAGAAGAAGAAGAAGAAGAAGAAGAAGAAGAAGAAGAAGAAGAAGAAGAAGAAGAAGAAGAATTGCCTTATGACTCACATAAGGTAGGAGGCTTTCTTACTGCCCTGGGGACACAGGAGGAGACATGGAACAAAGCTACCCCCTGAGGAGAGAAGAAATTAATTCCAAAACCTTTCCTCCTGGCTCTTTCTGAATGTCATACTTTCTCTGTTCATTTGGGTTTTTTGGTTTGCTTTGGTTTTTGTTTTTTTTTTGCCGTGTGCTACTGGGACACTAATCTATATTTTAGCTGTCTTCGCACACCCTTTTATAGGAAAAAAGGGTGGTAGAGTTTTGCATTTGATTCAGATTGCAAAGTCCTGCCTCCTCGGGTGCCAGCGGCTTCCTAGAGCAGACAACACAAGTGTGTGTGTGACAAAAAGGGGCATGGAAGCGTGACAAGAGTGCCTCTTTATCACTGCAAACCCCAGCTAGATTCACAGTACGCCACAGGCCTGGTGACACAGGGATGCCTCCTTTCTTCTGACAGCCTCTAGCCAGTGCCCAGGGGTAGTTTGTGAAAGAACAGGAAATAAACATATTTTTTTCCTTAATAACCCAGTAGGGCTCTGGCACCCATGAGAATATTTAAAACAATTCTGGAGCTATTTATGCTTCCAGCCATAGCCGTTTCTTGCCATAACCGCATCCATAAATTTACTGCCCAGAGTAGAACAATGAATTTGTCCTAAACAATACAGCTCACAATCTACAAGGGCATCCCCTGGTTATTGTATTTCAGTACAGAGTGAACACACTGCACCTTCTGCATGCAGGGTTTCTCCGGCCCTCTGGACTTCAGACGGGCCTCCCCCAACTCTCCCTTTCCCAGAGTGAAGCTGACATTTTAGGGCCCCTAAAGCAATTATTTGATCTTCTTAGAATACATCCCAGACCGGCCAAATAGCTCAGTGGATTGAAGCACCTGTAAGTAGGCACAGGGGCGGGGGTTCGATCCGTGGACCTGCCGTGCCAGCCCCACCGCCAGGGTGCACTGAGACAGTGACTGAGACTGTGTGGTGGCATGCACCTGTGATCCCAGTGCTTGGGAGGCTATAAACAGGAGAATTACTATGAGTCTGGTCTAGTAGTGTGACCCTGAACACCCTGTAGACCCTTCCCTAAAATTTGAAAAAAAAAAGAATACATCCCAGTAACATCATTGGGAAGCCCCTGACCTCCATCACGTATTTGGCTAGAAATTCTGAGGCACATCATTAGGCTCAGCCCAGGAGTGGGCTCCACTCCAGGCAAGGTCTGGACCCTGCTGTAGCAGCTCTTGATGCCTGTTGGTCACGCCATAGCCAAGAGCCACCATGACCCCATGCCAGTCTTGGGCTGGCCAATTCCCCAGATGTGTTATTCGCATTTACAATAAAAAATCAAATGTCCATTAGCTTTAAATTTCTGTTCACTTATTCTTTTTATTATTGTTTTATTTTGTCTTTCATTCATAACTTCTTTATTTGGCCAGGGATCCAAATTCAGATAAGTGACCCTGGGACGTGGCTAGATTAGATCATTGTTCCCAATGCTTCACATTGCCCCTGCATCAAAGTCCTACGCCAGTGCCCTTGGCTCCAGGAACTTGCTCATCTCCAGTGCATGGGCAGAGTCTTCTTCCCACACCAGTGCCAGCCTTGGGCATGGGGCTTGCCTAGCTGGTGGAATGTGGCAGAAGTGACCTTAAGGCTCAAAGACATGGCTGTTTCCACTCACATTTCTTGTGTTCCTGCCATGTTGTCAGAAATGTCATTTATCCTCTAAGTGTCCTCTTGGGCCTAGACCACGTTACAGACATGTGGAGCAGGTCTGAGCCCTGCCCTCATCCTGGCGCGCAGCTGTCCCAACCAACAACCATGAGGACAGCAAATGTCATTTGTCAATGAATTTGGGGTGGTTTCTTACACAGCATTTTTGCAGCAATATCTGACTAATACTAGTCTGTCCCCTTATCTTGTCTGGACCTCTATTTCTGCATCTGTAAAATGGGGTCACTGGATTAGAACCCATGGAGGACAACCTTTTCCCTCCTGTCACACAACTAATGTCTGCATTGTTATAACCAGCTTAACAGAGACCAAACATGCCAGAGTCAACTTTCCAAAGCACTAAAGAAAGAGAAAGACTGGGAAATATTCATTCAGGTTAAAAACTAAGGTCTTGTTGGTTACCTAGTGGTGGTTAGGTGGTTAGTTGGTTAGGTCAGTTTGTTGTCTGGTGGGCTGGTTTGTTGGTTTTAAGATAAGAAAGAGCCAATCCTACAAAGAAACACTCACAGGGACACAGGTAAGGATGATGAGGGTAAAGGCAAACTAGAATGAACAGAATCTAAAACATCTGGTGTACAAAAGAGAGCAGAGGGCTGGCCAAATAACTCAGCAGATTAAAGCTCCTGCTTAGGCAGACACAGGGGCCAGGAGTTCAATCCCCAGGCCTGCCATGCCGGCCCTGTCCCCAGGGCATGCTGACATGGAGATTGAGACTGGGCTTGGAGGCATGTGCCTATAATCCTAGCACTTGGGAGGCCAAAAACAAGAGGATCACTACAAGTCCGATCTATGCAGTGAGACCCTATATACCCTGCAGACCCTGCCCTAAAATACAAAGAGAGAGAGAGAGAAAGAGACAGAGAGACACAGAGAGAGAGAGAGACAGACAGACAGACAGACAGACAGACAGAGACAGAGAGACAGAGACAGAGAAAGAGAGAGAGAGAGAGAGACAGACAGACAGACAGACAGACAGACAGACAGACAGACAGACAGAGACAGAGACAGAGAGAGAGCAGAGTCAACAGTCTAAGCACCTGCCTGACAAGCACAGGGACCTGGGTTCGATCCCTGGCACTGCATGTTGAACTGGCCACCAAAACCGGGTGTGGAGGCACATGGGCTGGGGAGGCTGAGACAGGAGGATCACTGTGAATCTGACCTCTGTGTAGTGAGATCCTGTACCAAATACATTTAAAAAATGTATAAGCAAATAAGAGTAGAGTAAGGCTTAGCAGGATTTCTTTATAGCTTTGCTACACAGCATTTACACTTCAAGCACACAAGCCAAAAGGCCAGGCAAGCGTCACCTAAGGAAAGGAAGATCCTATGAAAAAGAACTGTGTTCCTACTATCTGAATCGGCAATCAAAGCAAACTTTGACCTGGAAAATATTGAAAAAATTCTGAGGAGCCAATTGCATTTAAAGCTCAATTTATAGAGCACTTTCCAAGAGATAAATTTTCTTTAATTTTTCAACACCTACAAGCAAGAGGTGGCACGGCCTAAGAGTTGCCATCAGGGCCCACATGAATGGGTGGGAGGTGTACCCTTCACGAAGCCCTCACACTCCTTTGCACGGTGTCAGGAAGGGACGGCAGCTGTATGTCAAGATATGGAACCACAACGAGCACAGAGCTGCCACGCCTGGCCCCTTTGGGAGAGGCCCACAGTGCCCTTCTCCATCGCCTTCCTTCCCCCATCCCCTGGAAGCCTCTTGTGCTGGCCTCTGTCTCCACCACACTGCTGGGGAGCACCGTCAGCACGCTCTAAGATGCCGTAGTTACCAGGACCAATAGGCATTTTCTAAACCCCCGTTAGTCATTCAAGGCCAGCAGCAGTTACCTAGAGGTAGAAGCCCAGGACCGTGTCGCACAAAAACACTTGTTCTTTCTTCCCACCCCTGGGAAGAAATGCACCCCTGGGGTTCGGGAAAGAAATCACAATGTTTTTAAAATAAATACAAACTACATCGACTTGTCCAGGAGCTGCATAATTACTGTTAGGTATAAGCCTGCATTAAGCAGATAATTCTAAAGGCTGTCGCTTACTGAACGCTACCTGTGCCTGGCACAACTCCAGCTCGCACTAGGATTGAGCTCATGTAATCTTTGCCATGTGCCACGAACTATAGACTGCAATTATCCCTATATCAAAAGGCAGGGAACTGGGAATATAGCTCAGTGACACACAGCCTGCCTGGTTCCTGAGTTCGACTCCCTGCACTGGGAAGAAAAATGGGAAAATTGAGACCTGTTTTTGGGTAGGGTTAGAAGGACAGGCAGGGGCTGGAGAGATGGCTCAGTGGTCTAAAGCACCTACTTAGAACAAGCTTACCTAAAGCATCAGGGACCGCGGTTCGATCCCCCAGCACCACATGCCAGCCAGCCCCGCCCCCTGGTGGGCTGAGCTG
>NW_004524603.1:16064418-16098676 GCF_000260255.1 Octodon degus
AATTTCCGGAGTGTTTTTAACTCTTTTTCAGGGCAGGGGAGCAGGTACCACAGCGCAACTAAAGACGCTGACAGGAGAGGACTCCCCGCCCTGCTTCAGAACGTGGCCAGACCCACGCTGTGTTGGAAGCCCGGAGGAGCATTTGGAGGGGATTCGTGGCAATGCTTCTTTTACTGTAACGATTTTTAAAAATTTGTTATTTACACCTTCATCGTCTTTTTTTTTTTAATCACACTTCGGATACTGAGCAGGGCTGGGAGCTGCATGCAGAGGCCCTCAGGGAGGACTGGAGGGGGATTCTCCACGATGATACCCCCAGCGACAAAGGACAGCTAAGGAGCCCAAGTACGCCAAGCACATGCCACACAGAGTTCTAGGTGTTGTCTGTCTAATTCTGTTTTGTGCCTGCTATTTGGTAGGATTGGACCGGGTGTTCAGGCAGGCAGTGAGGCCCTGTAGGTCATAGCTGAGCGAGGCCCCGGCTGGCTCTTGGGGACTCACCTTCTGCTGGGAAGCTTGTTGGGGAGCAGGGAGGAAAGGGAGTCGGTGTAGGGGAAGAGCCAGAGGTGAGCCAGAGGTACACCACAGGTTCCCTGAGGGGCTGCTACCTGGGAAGGTGTGGTTCGGCAGGTAAGGCCTGGGAGGCGCTCCTGGGCCAATGGGGAAAGACTGGCTTTCCTGTTTGTTTGGTTGGTTGTTTTTTGTTTTTGTTTTTGTTTTTGTTTTTTTTAATGCAGATGAGCAGTGAATTTCTGCTGTAACCTGGCTGCTGCCCAGACAGGAGGCAGCGAGAAGGGGAGGGGCGGTTCTCAGCGCAGGGCTGCTCTTGGAGACCTCAACCACAGCAGAAGCGCAGACAGAGCGGAAGGGTGTCTCAGGGATGTTTACAAGATGCCAGGCTGCGGAGTAGTTGGCTGTGGGCTGAGAGAAAGGGAAGGGAGGTGCAGGGAGGGAAGGGACAAGGCTGATGCCCAGCAGGATGCCCTGGGCAACAAGGTGGACTGCATTCTGCATGCTGAGACTCAGACACTATCCGTCCTACCATACCAAGCAGGAAACTATCAAGGATGGATGGCTTCCCCAGCTTCCTCGGCCAGAAAACTGTGTCTGTCCCTACTCCAGAAACCTGGCTGGCTTCTGCCAAGCCATGCTTTCCTGAAGCTTCTCCTACCGCCCCCTGCAACCCCTGCAATCTTGAGGTGTGGTCACCCATACAGAGGGTTAAATACCTCTGGCTATGCTCTCTTTTCCCTGCTTGCCAGCCTGGGGGCCCCATCGCCTATTGATCTGTGAAGGCAGCGCTTGAGACATCTTCAACATCTCGAGGGCCTAAGGTAAACTGTGCATTTATTGACAATAAGAGGGTGCAGGTTGGCTAAAATGTCAGGTCTCTGCTTTGGAGTGGAATTATAACTCAGTCTACTACTGCTGCTTATCTCATTGATCAGTTCTTCTCATTGGCAGAGCTTCCAATCAGCTGCCCTTTGAATAACTAAGATGGAAAATCAATCAATCATCACTTAAATATATACTGTGGTTGGGATGATAGGAAACAGGTCCCATGGGTAAAATAACAGAAACAGGCAGCTGGTGAAGAGTTGAGACGCCAGTGCTTTGCACCGTAAGGACGGACGCTCAACCAAACATAACCAGAAGCGCCTGTGCTTTGCTGCTTCTCTGCAGGGCTCAGGTGCTTTGTCTCCTCTGCCCCCACTGGTGCCAGAAGACCTCATTCAGACTCCAACTATCCCAGGCAGCCCATGTACCATGCATCTGCTAAATGCCTGAGCCCTGCATTCCATCCCTTGCTCTTGCAGTCATGCTCTCAAACGTGGTAATTATCTCACATGCCTGAATTCATAGAAATGCTATCCTCAGCCCAGCAACAAAGTAGACCTGCACACAATTTAGGGAAACTTTGGCTTTCAGTGAAATGGTGGGCGTGGTGGTGTATGCCTGTAATCCAAGCATTTGGAGAGGTCGAGGCAGAAGGATTGCTGTGAGTTCAAGGCTGGCCTGGGTGATGTAATGCGTTCAAGGCCATCCTGAATTGCATAGTGAGCCCCTGCCTCAAAACATACAAAAAAAGTTTTTAAAGACTCAAAGAGTACATGAGCTAAGAAGTGATTTGCATACTTTTTAGTAAACCTCACTGATGACACTCTGCTAGGTGCTGAAAACACGGTGCCCCTAGTGTGCAAGTTGGAGGGAGAAGGATCCTGCATCCCGTGTGTGCTGGGATGCGCACATGCACTTTGTAAAAAGAATCATTTGGAACCAGTGCCATGTTCTTAGTTACTTGTGGCATAATTGTGAGCGTGAATATTTACTGACCAGCTACTGGGACAAGGCTTTCACTGGCGTAGAACACTGGCCCTGCCTCTGCGATGTGTGGTCAGATGGGAAGGCAGGACCCAGGTACAGAAGACAATAACGCAGTCAGGTGCTGAGATTGCCAGAGAGAGAGAAAAGAGGTGCAGAGCAGGCAGGCCTTGCAGAGCTCAGAGACGTGCAGGGAGGAATGGCATTAGGCCGAGCTTTTGAAGGAAGGTCAGGAGGTGGTGACGCTGGTGTCAGAAAGGAGTGACATGGACAGGGGACTCGGTCAGGCTGCTGGTTGCAAAGCAGGGAAATAAAGGCCCATTGCGTGTTTTTTGGGGGGGAGGGACAGGAAGGAGGGTTCTAGCCACTCTCTCATCCACCTCTGCAGGCAAGCTGCTGCTGGTTTGGGTGTCCGGAGGCCCTTCCCTCCCCTGGCTGTCTGAGCAGAACTCTAGGGACCCGCTTCTGGTGGAAGCCAAAACTTACCAAAGTTAGCTTGTGGGGTGATGGTCTCTGAGACCACGTTTCTAGATTTTTAGAGACAAAATGGGGGTGACCCCTTTCTGGGACTGAGTTTAGGCATTGGCTGAAGACTAAGGCGACATCTCAAAAGCAGACCATGGCAAGGACATCGGGAAGCAGAGGGCAGGCCCACTGTATGAGCTGGTGCCAGGCTCTGAACTGAGACTACAGAAATAGAGAAAGCCAAAGGGCAATGCCTTCCCACCTACCACCAGGAAGTTGTGCAACTTTGCTTCTGACTGACAAACCAAGAACAATGTGGCCCAGGGGATGAGCGTGAGATTGGCCACCGTTCCTGATCTTCCCTGTTCCATCCCTGTGTCAGCTGCCTCTCATCGCTGCCAGCGAGATGAGTCCGGGTAAGGCCAGTGGGGTCCTGGAGTGGGCCTCAGCACCCCTGGCAAAGGGCAGCTGGTGAGGTCTGTTCTCATGACATCTGGGGTGGGAGAAGAGGTCATTCAGTAGCTTTATTTGGGATCCAGGCACCTCCTCCCAAAGAAAGGAGCACCAGGCCTGGGCACAAGCAGCTCTGGAAGGCACAGACCTCTGTCTGATTGTTTGCTTTGTTTAGGCAATCAATGTGATTCTTTTCTTTTTTTTTTAATTTTTATTTATTTATGTGGGGAGGGGCAGCTCAGCCCACCAGGGGGCGGGGCTGGCTGGCATGTGGTGCTGGGGGATTGAACCGCGGTCCCTGTGCTTTGCTAAGTTTGTTCTTAGTAGGTGCTTTAGACCACTGAGCCATCTCACCAGCCCCGAGATTCTTTTCTTTTCTTTCTTTCTTTTTTTTTTTTTTTTTTGTAGTCCTGGGCATTGAACACTAGGACTTCATACCAAGTTCCAACCCCAGCCCTTTCTAAACATTTTTTGAGACAGGATCTTGATAAATCACCAAGTTGCCCAGGCTGGGCTCAAACTTGTGAACCTCCTACCTTAGCCTCCCAGAATGCTAGGGCTATAGGCATGTGCTACCATACAGCTCAGAAGAAATTCTTTCCTTTCTGTCCAATGAGCAAATGCTACAGCCTAGTTCCTTGCTAGATGAGAAAAGGTATAACCAAAACCAGTGAGAGTAGCACTATTGGCTATTGGCTACTTAGAAAGAAAGAAAGAAAGTTATATGCCCAATGAGTGTGCTCCTTCAGAAAAATCCATGGGCTTCCCAAAAGGAGCAAATGACTGCATGTGGTGTCGTTTTATTTTTTTTACTTATTAGTGATTCTTTTAAGCCAGGGTCTTGCTGTGCCCTTTGGGCTGACCCTGAACTCACTGTATACCTGAAGCTAGCTTTAAACTCATGATGATCCTCCTGCCTCACGCTCCCGACTGTTGGGATTGCAGGCATGTGGCACCATGCCAGGCTTTGCCATATTGTTTTATCATCACATTTAATTTTGGATCTCAAATAATATCAGCCAGTTTAATCACCTATTTGCTAAACCGTGGACTGTTTTTTTTTTTTTTTTTTTTTCAAATTAGTCTGTCTTCAACCAGGTGCAGTGGTGCACGCCTATAATCCCAGCACTTGAGAAGCTGAGGCAGGAAGGTCTGCACCTGTTCGAGGCCAGCCGGGGCTGCAAAGTGAATTCAAGGCCAGTCTGAACTATATACTGAGGCCTTGTCTCAAAACAAAAACAAAACAGCAACAACAATCAAACCATCCTCCACAAAGCTTTGTGACCTTCAGGGCTTTCAGGAGACCACATGCAGACACCCAGAAGCCCCTACAGAAAGTCCCAAGCACGAGTGTCTGATGGCAGTGATCTGAAGCAGGGCTCGGCCTATCAGGAAGACACCGTTGAAGGTCACAAAACACATTTGGCTGTATGAGTTCTGATGCGTATGCTAAAATCATCAGTCACGTTACTTTACAGTCACACCTCGTACTCTCGGTCTGGAAAATCAATAAAGTGAGGAGAAGGACGGGGAGATTACGTGTAACTATTTAAAAGAGAGAAAACAACAACAACAAAAAAATAATATTCCGTGAAAACGGTCCTGGAGGAAGTACAGACCTAGTTTCCAGAAGGAGGCTCAATTTTATCTGCAAGCTCATCGCTGAGTTATTAAACCAAAGTACCCCTGGCATCCTAGACAAAAATACATAAAAAAATTAAAAAGGAGGAAAGAGGTTGCATTGTTTTTCCGGGTGCTCAGAGGCACTGGAAATTACGCAGCCTTTTAAATGTCTTTCTAAGCCGTGCCTGTTATTCATCTCTTGTGCTTTATTCCGCCCAATGTTACGAGCTCTGATGTCACTGAGAAGCTGCTACTCTCTGTCCTCTGCCTGACCCTTCCTCCCGAGCTTCAGGACTTTCTACTTTCCAAGGTCACTCCGATGGGTTGGTGGCCCAGCAAGCCAAGGGCTGGGCTGGAAATGTGAACATCTTCTGTGAAACCGCACTGTGGCCCCTGGACGCCACATCACAAGCTACCTCCTGCCTCCCGGGACAGCCTGGCAGCCCCGGTAACTGCTTCCAAGGATGATTTCAGTGCCCAGGGGACAGGAGGAATGACTGTTCATGGGCTACCTGTGTTGTATCCGACTTGCAGTCAGCGCTGGTGAAGATCCACTATGGGTCATCACCAATGAACTCCGGAGCCATCGATCCTGATCTAGGTTCAGTGGTCACCAGTGACAACCACCACATCACCTATCACCTGCTTCTGTGGCTTTCCTGGGGGATTTGAGGGTACTCCTTGCACCTGGCCAGACAGCTTTGAGTCCTCTTTTTATCTGTGTCTACCTCAGCCTGGCTTTTGTCTCTGGTCCCTATTCTCCATGTCCTGAAGAAAACAAACCACCAAGCCCTGGAAACTCAGGGTCTGGAGGGGATAATTTGTTGTTTTTTCGTTTTTGGTGGAACTGAGGATTGAACTCAGGCCCTTGCGCTTGCCAGGCAAGTGCTTATTCTACTGAGCTATCTCCCCAGACCCTGGAGGGGATAATTGGGAATGTTTGTATTCTTCTGGTTCTGTTTGTTTTGTGGTACTAGGAACCCAACCCAGCATGTACTGGGCTACATTGTCATCCTTATTTTAAAATTTTTACATTTTGACATAGGTTCTCACTGAAATACAATTTGAGCTCATTGGGCTGAGCTCAAATTGGGGCTCTTCCTGCCTCCATTTCTCATTATCTTTGTTTTTCAGTTCCTCTACTTCCATCACCAATTACGTCCACCTTTTAGTTTTTTTACTGTTTCATTTTGTTTTGTTGAGACAGAGTCTCACTATATTAGCTCAGGCTGGTCTTGAACTCACTGTAGAACCCACACTGGCCTCTGATTCACAGAGACCCTACTGCCTCAGCCTCCAAGTGCTGGGATCACAGGCATGTGCCACCATGCCTGGCTCACAATTGACCTTTTAAGGAAAACCTCCAGCTGGTCTTATAACCCTCCTACCACAGCCATATTCAGCATCACTTTACAAAGATGCATGGGGACACTGGAATAATAAAGATCAGCAGGATTCCTTACTTCAGAGCTCCTTGGTACCCTGGATATGCTGTGAGTCCCACCGAGGGCCCGCCTGGGACCTAATTTCCCACTTTTAAGAACAGAATGTGGGAGATAAATGTCAAACTGGTCATCAATCTGCAAATGCCCACATTCCGAGGCTGGACATGTGTTCCTGTCACCTCTGGTTGCACCAGGGAAGACACTCTCATCCCTTGGAAACTGTTGGGCATTGGTTCCAGGGCCCCCAGAGTGACCAAAATCTGAGGATGCTCAGGTTCCTTACATAAAAGGGTACTACTGTGTTTACATATTGCTATGCATATCCTCCTGTATATTTGTTTTATTTATTTTTTTGATATTGGGTCTCGCTATGAAGTTCAGATTCAAAGTGATCCTCCTGTCTCAGCCTCCAGTGCTGAGATTACAGGCTTGTGCCACCACGCCCATGGTGGTTTCAGGGCTGGCACTGTGCACCCAGCGTTCCGGGGCTGGCACGGCATTCAGCACTGGGAATCGAACTTGGGTCCTTGCACTTGCCAGACTGCATACTTTAAATCATAGCTCTGCTACTTATAGTGCCCAAACCAGTGGAAATGCTAAGGAAGGGTATTCTATAGGGAATAATGACACGGAAAAGGTCTCAGGGGCAGACATGTGCCTCACAGCCTCCACCGCCTTGTCACCATGGGACCAGTAAGCAGTGCTCCTGCAAGTCCTTAATAAGACTGAGCTACAGCATGACAGATGATGCGGCAGCACCCCTGCCCACCTCACCCATTCCAGTGGATTCCGTATTGTGCTTGGCAAGGGGGAAACTCCAGTTTTGCTTTATCAGCTTAGTAGGGTTTTTTTTCAATATTTCAGTTCATGGCTGGCTGACTCCAGGGAGGGACCGTGCAGGTATGGGGGGCCGACTGCACCCAAAAGCCATCTCCCTCTGACAAGCCGAAGATTTCGCACCCTGGCTGCAATGTTCTCCCTCAGTGGTTTCTTTAAATATGGTCTGGGGGTCTGGCCAAATAGCTCAGCGGATTAAAGCACCTGCAAGCAGGTGCAGGGGCCAGGAGTCCAATCCCCAGGCCTGCCATGCCAGCCCCACCCCCAGGGCATGCTGAGATGGCGACTGAGACTGAGTGTGGGGCTCGCGCCTGTAATCCCAGCATTTGGGAGGCTGTAAACAGGAGAATCACTATGAGTCCGATCTAGTACTGAGACCCTGAACATCCTGTAAACCCTTCCCTAAAATACAGAAAATAAAATAAAATAAATATGGGTTGGGAGTGGATGTGGCTCTAAAATGGGAATTTAGATCTCCCGCAGGTGAAGCCAGCTTTCTTCTAAAAAAGAAACTTACAAGTAGAGCGGTAGGCTTTTCTGGAATAGCCTTAGTAATCCACAACCACGCTAACATTGTGCGCAGCACCAGGGGTTGGACCCCGGAGCACTCCACTACTGAGTTGACCCCCAAACCTTTTAGTTTTTATTTTGAGACAGAATCTGATTAAATTGCCCAGGCAGGACTTGAATTTGTGGTCTTCCTGTCTCAGCCTTTCTTAGTCATGGGATTATAGGCATGCACCACGGTGCCTAGTTCGCATTTTAATGTCAACTGGTCCTAGGAAAAGACCAGATTGGAACACTGTCTCAACCTGGTCCCTATTTTAATGTCAAACCGGTACTAGGGTACTGGTACCTCTAGGTCTGGGCACCCAAGCTTTGAGTGCAGGCTGGCATTAAAGCCCTTTCAACTTCCCAAGTACCTCAGTCACCTTCCCAGAGCTAGGACAAAAATACTTAACATGTGAAACTTAAAGGAAGAGCGCTTTATATTGGCTAATGGCTTGCATCTGATTGGCTGGCACCAAGGCAAAAAGGGCATAATGCCAGGGCCTGGCATAGAAAAACCGGCCACTGCATGTAACCAGGGGAGGAGCAGATAGCAAGAGAAGGAGTAGGGGGCAAGAACACGCTCCCCCAGGTCACACCTCTGGTGACCCAAGTGCAGCCTGTCCACACCTCCGAGGAGCACAGGAAGCTGCTGAATTCTGGGATGAGCAGCACACTTCATGATCCAAAGAGCTTCCAAACACAGGAGATGCGGGGCGGCATTTCAGATGTAAGCCACGACACCGACGCAGCTCCTCAGCCCCGACTACATCCACGGACGTGGCTGCGCAGCTAGCTGCAGGTCTCCACACCCCGTCAGCCAAGTGGTGTCCCTGTCACCCCTGACTCCCCTGACATTTGACCCCATGGGCAGATACCCGTGGTCTCAAGGCCTCCATTCCCACCGTGTGACACTGCTGTCCTCCTCACCAGTGGAAAGGCGCAGTCTAGCCCTCCTTTGTGTCAGATTTTTCTACCTTTTGCAAAGTAGTCACACTAAAGAAGTATAAAAGATGCAGAGAGACTGAAAGGAAAAAAAAAAACAACTCAGAACCCCACCACTGAAAGAAGAACCCCACTCTTAATATTGGGGCTATTTCCTAACACTCCTTAAAGAATAAAGAAATGGGAAGATAGCTCAGTGGTCTAAGCACCTGCCTGGCAAGTGCAAGGACTTGAGTTCAATCCCTGGTACCACTTGCCACGCTGGCCCTAGAACCCTGGGTGAGCTGTGCCAGCCCCAAACCTGGGTGTGGTTGCGCATGCCTGTAATCCCAGTGCTAGGGAGGCTGAGACAGGAGGATCACTATGGTCCAAGCTGTATAGTGTGACCCTGTACCAAATAAATAAATAAATAAAATAATTTTGAAAAAATAAAGAAATCTTTACCCTCCTAATAGGAATCCTGGGGCTAGGGAGATGGCTCAGAGGAATAAGCACTTCCCTGGCAAGCACAAGGGCCTGAGTTCAATCCCCGGCTCTGCCAAAGGGAAAAAAAGAAAAGAAAAAATAAAGAACTTCTCTCCTTTAAGTGTAACACCAAGGCAAAACAAACACACAAAACCAGCAGGAATCCTGCTGGCAGATCTTAGACATTGCTTAGAAGTGTAAATGCGCTAGCACTTCAGGTCTCTGTGAGCAATATTCAACTCCTGCAACTCATTACTTTGGAATAAGGATTCACACCATTTCAATACAGAAAAATTGGAGAGGGGTTGCCTTTTTTCCCCAGTGCTAAAAATCGAGCCTAGGGCCTCATACATACCAGATGAGGGCTTGGCCACTGAGCTATATTCCCAGCTTTAAAAAAATGAATTTTTAAAATGTTTTACATGGGGTGTTCACCATTTGGTGCTACGTGACCTTTGAGCTAACATGATCTCCACGTGCAATTCCATCTCCAACCGCAGTGTCACAGCCCTGACCACTGGGTGACCACACGTCAGTCCATCCCGGTGATCACCCCCGAAACACGGCACCTAATGCAGTTTGGAAAAACTATCCAATATACCTCATCCTGTTTATAATAGTCACTTTTTATGGGAAAGGAGCTTATTTTGACCTCTTTCCAAATTCATGCATTCACTTAATAATTAAGAAGTAGTTATTCAACCAATGCCATGGTCTCCCACTCTACAAGGTTAGGGGGGACCAATCAGCCCCTCTGTGACAACTAGGAAGACAGACAGCAAGCCTTCAGACAAGGGGTGAGGAGGGGCAGGAGAATTAAGATTTGCAAGGAAATAGAACGCTAACAGAGGGCAAGAGGAAGGAATGCCCGAGTGAGATTAGGCTAGGAGATGCCTCCCACAGACATTCATTAGGGGTCAACTAGTGTCAGGCATTGTGACGGAATAAGATGAGAGATCTGATACCGACATCCGACATCCGAGAGAGGGGACTTGTAAGTGCCTCTGAGAAACAAGAAGTGGTTCCCTGAGGAAAAGGCCTGGGCTCAGAATCAAAGGAGAAAGGGAGGAAGGCTGTTTCCAGGTAAGGAGACCAGCTGCAAGCAGCAAAGCATCAGCCACCACATAACGGCAGATCCATTTGCCCACCGCATGGGATGAGAGGACAGAGAGGGATACAGAGCCACCAGAGGGGCTCAGTCCAGCTGGAAGCCTGGGACTGAGCCGATGAATATGGACTTCTTCACTAGGCCCCACTGGCCAAGTGCTGGTCAGACCTTGGAGCCCTGGACTTGGAATTTCTGGGATTATAATAAGAGGAGCTCTTGTCCCTCCCTTAAAGAGATAACAAGCTGAGAGACCAGATGCAAGCTTGAGACCCCTGATGACTCTACCTACTCTGTAGGTAGGATCCCCATGGCAACCCCTTGGGGCCCTCAGGCCAGTGTAACTCTCAAAGCAAGGACTGGTGTGTTCGGACTTTTACAATCCTTCTCTCTCTGTAATTTCTCCCAAGGCAAGAGGGGGCTACAGCCTCTCCACCTCCAGGTTGGGCTGAGAAGCCTCCAGCTGGAGCCAAAGTCCACCATCTCCTCCTCCCTCAGGAGACAGAAATTCCAAGTCCAGTGCTCCAAGGTCTGACCAGGGAGCCCTTTCAGAGTTCAAGCTGAGAGCTGGAGCTCAGCTGCTTCCTGGAGTCTGGCCTGGCGCCTGGGGAGCCCAAGCATGGCGACCTTTGCTCTGAATCTAGGGAGAGACCCAAGGACATCAGAGCCAAGTGGTGGCCGAGGCCATGGCCAAGCCCTGCTGCAGCCTCTCCCCCTTCTCGGGAACCTCTCCAGACTGAGCTCCTCCCAGAGACTCCGGATCTGCCCCAGCCCGGGTATCTCACCCTCATCTCCTATTCCCTGACCTTGTGCCAGGGCCTCCTGCTGCACCAAGCACACATTAACAGGTCAGTAAATATCTCTGTGATAACAAATAGCGTCGGCGCTCACTTCCTATTCACCACCTGTGCTTCGTGCTTCTGTCTTAATCTCTGTGTCTTTGAACCCTGTTATGAATATGGCCCCAGGAACAGATTACACACACACACAGCTGCCTCGCTTGAGGGGAGCTGTCCCTGAGTCTGCCGCAAGACGGTTGTAAACACCCAGGGCTTATCAGTCAAGACGCAGGTCCCTTTCCACCATCAGAGCCACGTTAATGTGTGCAGTTCACTCATTCACTCATCAAACATTTATTGAGGCCATTCTGCATGTCAGACACAGAGCTGGGAGTTCAGAATACAGAAATGAAAAGAACTCAAAAAAGACAGAAGCAAAATTATAGGAAAGTGTACAACACAAACATTGGTGCTGCAGTCTCCCCAGGGGGGCTCAGATGAACATACTTTGGGAACCACAGTGAGAGGCTAAGCTATTGATGAGAAAGTAATATGAATTAGCAATTAGGAAGACTTTAAAAATAAATCTATAAACGTAAATCCCCAAAGATTTCTTCCCTCCTTCCCTCCCTCCTTTCCTCCTCTATGTGCTGAGGATGGGACCCAAGGCCTCATACAAGATAAGCACACATCTCCCGCTAAGCTACAACCCAACACCAGGACCTATCTTCCTTTTCTTTGGGATTACATAGGCGACAGTTAGGGACAATGGCTGACCTCTACTACGTACCCCTTCATGTAGGTGCTGTGCTTTGGGCTTTACCGAGGGTAGAAAGAGGTGGAGATGGACTACTTAGGGGTATGGGCGGGGGCTACTGCTTGCTCCCGATTTTACATGTAGCTGCTTTCAGTGCCAGACAAGCTACACTAAGATAGAAAAGTTCAAAAGATAATTAAACCAGTTAAAAAAGCAAAACAGCACTGGGACTGAAGCCGGGTTTCAGAGCCAATTTCCAAGAAGTAATTTCATCATCATAGAACATCAAACGTGAATTCCACTTTCAGCTATGCAAATTCCAAAAGAATAATACCTCACATTTGCATAATGCTTGATGCTTTTCAAAGTGCTTTTCCCAGTTATTAATCTACGGAAGGCTTTATTACCACTGGAAACATCAATTGAAATTCTGTTCCAACTCCACTAGTTTTTCTACTTTCCCCTCAAAATCCAGAGCCACCTGAACCCAGGTGCTTCTGACAGAGTCGGCTAAATCTGCTCAGTGCATGGGACAGAGTGGCAATGCACCAACCCAGCACATTGTGAGGTCTTCGATCACAGAGCCGGGCTTAAGAAAATCTGCTGTTGAATTAACAAAACCACAGGGGAGCAACTTGTAGTTCAAGCTGGAGATTTTTTTCAGTATCTCAGACTCCACGTCAGCTTCATATACTATGCTCACTAGAGTCCATTCCCTTCTGTCAGATATTACGAAATTAGTTCTACCACTTTGTCCTTAAACGTGCAGAAATCCCTGTCAATGACTTCCCACGAAGGGGCCCATGATTGCCAAATGGCTCCTACATCTTTTCTGTTTTTAATGTAATATGAACCAAGAGGCCACATGTGCTATAAATCCAACGTGGAGAGAGGATCTTAGAAAAATGAGGTGAGAAGATACGATGGGGTATAAGGAAATATTTCTACCCAAATCTAATGCCTTTCCAATTTTCTTCTTTTTCTATCTCTTTCAAACTTAATTATGTGTAGCATTCTCAGTCATTGAATCACCAGCATTTCCTGACACTTCAATCTCACGCATTTTAGCAAAAGATTAACCTGGCTGTTTGCTTTTAATTCTGAAGCTGTGTTAATACTCAACTCCCTCTAGATTAGAAAAGAAGAAAAACACACTCCCGCACACCCACCCTGGCACCGGGAAAGTGCCACAACTCACATTTCTGCCCAGGCCAGAATGCCTGGGACTGACTTACCATTTCAGGAGGGCCATGAGAGCCACAGACAAGGCCACTGTCACCATGAGACCATTCACTTCCAGTCTGGGAAGCCCCAAGACTTCCATGGCTCCTCTGAGACCCCAGAGGTGTCGTCCCCCAAAGAAAAGAGGGTGACTGATGTCTCTGCTCCTACTGGAGCCCCGGTCTGCAGGTGGAAGAGGAAGAAATAGGCAGCCAAGAGCACATCACCTCAAGTGGGTCCCCAAGATGTGCTTTTTCTCAGAGTGCGACTTTATAAAGAGGAAGGAAGAGGAGGAGAAAACAAAGGGTTTCAGGGCAAAGCGATGAATCAGCAACTTTATTTTCTCGATGACTGTGCTGTCAATAAACATTTACGTTAACTTCCCCAGGCAACAACAGCAGACACACAGGCCCTGTATTGACTAAGAGGCGGAATGGTTGCAGCCATAGGCAACTATGCTGATCAGTAGCTCGCAAAGAGAGACCCTACTCTAAAATACACAGATGCACACTTCCCAGAATTCATAATTAAAAGATGGACAAAGAGATGACCCTACTTCCCCCAGAAAATTTGGGAGCTGGATATCAGGCTGATGTCTAGTCAGCTGCCCCACCAACTGCCTTTGTTCCTGGGTCTACTGACCCTCGTGGCTGGGAGGGGTCCTTGGTGCCCCGCTGTTGGAGCCACCACCGATCTGGTCTCTGGTTGATGTTCTCATTGTGAGAAGGAGGATTTCTTCAGCATTCTTTGTTTGAGCTCTGAGCTTCTCTGACTGAAATAGACTAAATCTTTTTTGTTTTGTTTTGTTTTGTTTTGTTTTTGCATATTACTCAGCATAGTACACCTTAAATAACGGGAAGGGGGGACCCAAGAGGGGGTTTGTTCATCTGATAGTCATCCACTCAGCCAACATGTAAGGGGCCTGGGCCCTGTGCTGTGTTTACAAACAGTGTTGGTCCTAAATCTGGAAGGATTTTCTTTAGACAGGGATAGACAATAAACGGGGAGACAAATAAAGCAGTGACTGCAAGTAGAGAAAAGCACTGGGCTGGTCACGAAGACAGGCTGTGATGTCACCAAGACTGTGCTGCCCAAAGGCTGTCTGAAGGAACAGCTTTTAGCTGAGGGCTTGTCAGGGAACAGCTCATCCTATACAGAGCCACCAGCAAAACCTCAGGCACAAAAGGAGACAAAGATGAAGGATCCATCGTGGAAAGAATTTCCCATGTTGCAACACTGCAGTGGGGCTGGATCCTGCCATCATTGTCTCCTTGCTTGGTGGCTGCTCTGTAAGGCAGGTGAGCTAGGGATAGGCTGATGGGGCTGGCATTCTTCATCTCTAGTTTTCAAGGCTGATTATTTTTCAGCTAGATCTTATTTTGGGAGAAACACATAGATGATGTTCTATGGGCTTTCGTGTGTGCCAATTCATTCAATCCACATGAACAAGTTTCAGAGGCAAAGCTCAAGGATTAGGCCCATTATACAGAAGAAGATACTGAGGCAGAGTGGTATGCCTCTGAAGCCAAATCTCTTCATCAAAAGGTTGAAGTCATCAATGTAAATGCAGCTTAGAAATGCAGAAGACTAGATGAGCTACATCCATATGTAAGACAGGAACCACATAGGAACCAAGTAGCTTCCTTGCTTTCAGACTGTTCTGCCTCTGTCCCCAACTGCAGGACCTCAGGTGGACCCAGGTGGCCCTGGTTGCAGCCCATCCCTTGTGGATTTCCCTGTCCCCAATCCCACCCAATCAGCACCTGCGCTAGGGTCTTAATGGAACTGTGTGTTCTCGCTCCTGCAATAGGACTCCCTCTGCATCTCCGCATGGCTCGATGCTCTCAGCCTTCAGCCCAAGAAGCCATTGTGAAGGTGACAGCAAATGCATCGGCTTCAGCCATCAGTTCAGTGAATGACCTTCAGTGTGACTTAATTCAGTGCAGGTATCCAACAACCACTCCGAAAATCTTTTTAAAGATTCCAAGGTGAAATAAACGTGAGATAAGCTGGTGTAAACATTAACCTTCAAGGATTTTTTTTTTTTTTTTTTTTTTTGAGACAGGGTCTTGCTATGCAGTTCACGTTGGCCTTGTGCTCACTTTTGTAGCCCCCAGGCTGGTCTTGAACTTGCAGATATCCTTCTGGCTCAACCATCCAAATACTGGGATAATCTGCAAATTTATTTCTTGTACAGTTTCTCAGAGACCTGCACCTGCTGAGATGTGTTGGGGACATCCTAGAGTGGGACAGGAGGGCTGCATTCTCCCATGTGCCCTTGGCCACAGTGTCCTTCAGGGATGCTTAACGACCCACCCCAGAATATGCTTTGAAAAATGTTGACCAGGCAAACTTTGTTGTTGTTGTTGCAGAACCGGGGATTGAACTCAGGCACTTGGCGCTTGTGAGGGAAACACTTATTCCACTGAGCCATCTCCCCGGCCCCAGGCAAACTGCAGAGGAGGCAACAGAAACCCAGAAAGAGAAAGTGGCTGGTAGGAGATCCATCCTGTCTAGTGCTGAAAGGCAGGTCTACATTGTGCTGACCTGACGCTACATGGAGATGGCACCCCCATGCTGCCCTGTGGGTGTGGCACTCAGCCCCAGGCCAGGGCCGACTGTGATGCAGATGCCTTAGCATGCTGGTGGCTGAGCCAGAGACCTGGCTTTGAGGGTTGCCCATCCTCCCAGGAGCGCTTAGTTCTCAGAGTCCTGCTTCTGACATCCCTGGAGCCCTTCCCAGGTGTTGTAAAATTTGGAGAAATCACAAGCACATGGGAGAGGTGCCCACGCCCTCTCTATGCCGGCTGTGAAGCAGAGACAATGCTCTGAGAACTGGGCATAGCACCTTAGCCAGGATGAAAGGGGAGGGTCGGACACGAGCGACCTGAAGGATTCTCACTGGGGAAGTGACATGATTAACGACATATTACAGTTTTGCTGTCCATGACACAAGGCAGGGACACTGTGGCAGGGATTTTTCCAGGATGAAGGGCAGACTGTTGCCATGATACCATACTTAAACAATTGGCCTTTAACTATGTTCTGGATATTTTTCTTTTAATAATATGTCTACTAAAAATAATCAACTCTACCGAGCTGAGTAGTAACTATCCAATAGCCTCACTCCCACAGACAGATGCCTGACACGTTAGTGTACCCGATGCCACCCTGCTCCTCCTGAGGCCACGCTACAGGCGAGTTGTAATGCACTTAGCCCAGCCTCTGTGGACAAACGTTGCTTCCACGTTTTCCCAACTTCAGAGAGTGCTTAGAAGTGGAACAGACAGGCCCAAAGGTTTGTGTTGCAAAGATGCTGGGAGACGCTGCCCTGAGCCTGCACAGCAGGCACCCACAGAGCCTCTCCCTGTCCACACCCTTGGATCCTATCTTTTTCTCCTCCTACCTCCAGGCAGACGTGTCCCCAGAGTTGAGTCAACTGTTTTGACTTAAGGCTTGTGTTTCTTTTTAAAGCCTTCACTCCATAAATTCTGTGGCATTTCCTTCATGTTCCTGTGTTTAAACACTGCCTATGCAGATGTCTCTGCTCTCTGGGAGGGTTCCCAGCTGCTCCTCAGTAAGACTTAGGTGGCAAGAGATGTCACTGGTACATTTACATCGCCACATGGCAGTGAGCAAAAGGACAGTGATGTGTCCTCAGCACTGCATGAGGAAAAAGACCTTTGATGCATTACTTTTTCTCCTCCCCAGAGTACCTCTTGGAGGAGCTGAGCATATTTTTCATTTCTGGGATGCAACTGTTTTTGACGCGGCTGTCCCACAACCATCTGAAATCAGACATTCAATACATTCTAGGGGCCAAGCTCAAGCCCCAATCTTCTAGTTTTAAACCCATGTCTTTTCCAATAAATCTGAAGTCCTCTTAGTTGAATGTATTCATAGTTGGAGGAGCGGGCCTGCGGTTGTGATAAGGTTTGGTATAGTGCTTGCCTCCCTCAAGCGCAGAGCTGTACAGGGATGGAAGACGAGGTTGGTGTGTGCCTGTGGTGTTGTTTTGCTGTTAGGTTTCTCAGTGTCATGGCAGAGAAGAAGTAAAAGAAAAGGATGGAAGGACCAGCCAAATAGTTCAGCGGATTAAAGAGCCTGCAAGCAGGTGCAGGGGCTGGCGTTCCATCCCTGGGCCTGCCATGCCAGCCCCGCCCCCAAGGCACCATGAGACAGCAATTGAGACTGGGTGTGGTGGTGCACTCCTGTAATCCCAGCTCTTGGGAGGCTGTAAACAGGCGGATCCCTACCAGTCCGATCTAGTAGTGTTACCCTGAACACGCTGTAGACCCTTCCCTAAAATTAAAAAAAATAAAAATAAAAATAAGAAATTAAGAAAGGGGGGCCGGGGAGATGGCTCAGTGGAATAAGTGCTTCCCTGGCAAGCACAAGGGCCTGAGTTCAATCCCTGGCTCTGCCAAAAAAAGAAAGAAAGAAAGAAAGGGGAGATGGCTCAGTGGAATAAGTGCTTCCCTGGCAAGCACAAGGGCCTGAGTTCAATCCCTGGCTCTGCCAAAAAAAGAAAGAAAGAAAGAAAGAAAGAAAGAAATTAAGAAAGAAAAGGATGGAAAAGGCCTTTACTGCCATTGAGCAGAACATGGAGAGGATTGATGTCAGGGAGGTGGGGAGATCCTTTGACCCGAGACAGGGAGGCTGAGACATTATGGACTTTTTTTAGGGGCGGAGCTTGAGGGGCGGGGTCAGTGACGCACAAGAAGCTGATTGGAGGCTTCCTTGTGCAGACGGGAAAGGCATCCGGGACCGGGGTGGGGTAGAAGAAAGAAATGGGCATGGGGAAGATAAGCTGTTATTTGGGGGATTCAGCCATGTTGAATCAGGGTCAAGATAATTTAGCAGTTTGTACTCAGCCCAGAACCTATCATTAAACCCTTGCAGAAGATTCTAGGGTTCTTGGAAGGTTGAAAACCTCAGCTACCCCAGTTTGGTGCAATCTCCTCAATGTTGCAAATACCTAAAGGATCTCTGTCCTGTTTTTGTGAGCATAGGATCAGGATAAGACGACTCACTTTTTCTTTCAGCAGTCAACAAACACTGAATAATAGTAGGCACCCGGCACTAGGATTAGAATCCCAACCTGTAAGATCCACATCTTGTGAACAGGGGTTCATCTTCCAGGATAGAGAAGTAAACTGAAAATAACTAAGTCCCGTTGATACCCATGAACTAGGTAAAAGTCAGAGGGCAGGAGGTTGGTGAAAGAGTTGAAGCAAACGATGCTGGAGCTTAGACACACTGCACAGTGAGGTCTCCCTGAAAGGTGGGGAGCTGGAGGTAAACAGGGAGGATGGTAAGAGACCCTGCAGCTGCGTTGTGTGAGGTATTGAAGGTCAGGTCAAGGAGTTCATGCTCAATACAAAGGCCAGAGGGAAGCTGCAGTGGGGGTAAGCACTGGGAAGAAGCATGAAGCATGATCAGGTTTACTTTTGGCAGTACATCTCTGGAAGCAGATTGGCTGGTTAGTACCAGGCAGACATGTAGGTAGGACAGGATGGCCTGACAGAGGCAGCAGGCACAAGAATAGGCAGGGTGGGGGCTGACTCTCAGAGTCACTAGGAAGGCAGCATCAACATTTGGTCACTGATTGAGTGTGGGGGTAAAAAGAGGTTGACAACCTGCTTAGGCAGAGCACAGCAGCTAGGGTTCGATCCCCAGTGTGCCGTGCTGGCCCCCGCCCCCGGGGCGCTCTGAGACACAATTGAGACTGGGTGTGGTGGCGAGCTCCTGTAATCCCAGCACTTGGGAGGCTGAAAACATGAGAATCACAAGTCCAATTTGTGTAGCGAGACCCTGTAGACAGTGTACTACATACATATAAAAGAGAGAGAGAGAGAGAGAGAGAGAGAGAGAAAGATGTTGATGATAACTTGCATTTTCAGTTTTATTGATTGAGCCCAATATGGTGCCCTACAGCACCATGAGGATTCAAGGAAAAGAATGTGGAGGGGAAGGAGTGAGGCTTGAGCTTTTCCTGCTGAGCATAAGGCCTCTGGGAAATAGGCTCAGGGCATGGCCAGATCTATAAAGGTCAGGAAGAAAAACTTGAAGGAAGGGGTAGTGTTTATCCTGAGAAATATTTGTATGTGGATGTGCCATGCAGAAACACTGAATGCTGGGAAATGGACCACAGAAAGAACACTCAGGAGCTCAGTGTTACAGGGAGGAGCAGAGAGGATCCCAGAGAAGGGTACAAGGAGAGAGAAATGGAGAGCTGGCAGAGGGGCCCACTTCGGTGCTTAAGGATGTAGCTTTGCGTTTGCGAGTGTCCCAGGTTCAAATCCTGTTGCTCCAGATTTCCAGCTCAAATAGCCTTAGAGAGGTAGTTTTCTTTATTTTTGGAGGGGAAGGTATGATGGCGCTAGGGATGGAACCCAGCGCCTTATGCATGCAAGGCAAGAGCTCTGCCACTGAGCTGCCTCCCCAGCCCTTCAAATGGCCCCAGCAAACAACATAACTCACCAAACCTGTTGTCCACATTACAAAGGGTTGTGGGGAAAATGAGGCATTTGGTGACACACAGTAGGTGCTTGCTGCATGGTTTCTGTGTTTTCCTCCAAACCACCAAAGGACAGGGCATTGAATGTTCCAGAAGGGTCAAGTGACAGGATACCGACGCATCTTTGGGTGTAGCCATTCTGTCATGACAGCCACCCACACAGGCTTTTTTTTTTTTTTTTTTTTTTTTTTTTTTTGGTCTTTTGGGGAGGGTGGTACTGGGAATTGAACTCAGGACCTAGTGATTGCCAGGCAGATACTGTGCTGCTGAGCTATAGTCCCAGCCCCACTGGCTTTGGACTGGTGTGTGTGTGAAGAGACAGAACTTCAGAAGGAGGCTTAGAAAAGGCCAGTCCACTACACCCCCTCCTTTAGGGGCTGTGGCCGAGAGGTAGGGAAGATCCAGGTTTGGGCTGCTGGAGTGGAATTTACAGGTACCAGCATCTGAAGCAAGAGTGTCCCCTGCATGGGAGACTCATGAGAGACAGCAGCCATCTGCACGCCTTCCCTTGCCTGCGATAAGGGCAGATCTCTCGCCTCACTTCAGGGTTGCTATGGAGATGTGGATGGGTGCATAAACAGCTTTAAGGTCTATGTCAGATCCTGATTTTGTATTGGTTGTGAGGGCAGGGACCATATTTTATATATCACTGTACAACCACACTGCCTGTCGCACTGCCATCGCTGCCATGCGCTTGGCTCGCGCTAACATCTGCAGGCTGAGCACTTCCTGATTTATTCCCTCCAGCCCAGTTCCCCCTCCCAGGCTCAGGCCCCTGTCTCCAGCTTCCCACTGGGCTTCCTCTGACAATCATCCTCTACTTGACATCCCTGAAACCAGATTCTTCATCACACCTGCCTTCCCCCACTAGCCCTTCCCCCTCCTGCATCTCAGTAAGTTCTACCTCCTTCTGCTGGACCCAGGCTAGAGACCTGGGCTCATCCTTGGTTCTTCCTGTCTCTCAGCCCTGCCCATGTGTCAGTCTCCACGCCCCGTTGGTTGGTTCCACCTACTAACTACCAGTTCTAACCATGAGTCCTTTTGCTCATTCATCCTACTTGGCCTCACTGACTTGGCCAAAGCACTGGTGTTGGCTAAGTGTCAGATCCTCTTCCAGGTGGTGGATACACCGCCGAGGCAAGCAAGCTAGGTGTCTGATCTCACAGCGCTTGTGTCTGGGGAGACATCCTCTCATCCACTGTCCAACCTCAATTCCACCATCTCTCCATAGATTGCAATTAGCCTCATCAGCTCTTGCTCATTCATTCATTCATTCATTTTTTCATTCATTCAACAGTTACTCATTGAGTTTGTTCTAAGAGCAGGAACTATGCTAGGTGTACCTCTAAGCAAGGACTGGCATGGATGGGAGCACTGGGCAATGGACGATGTAGGGTGGCCGATGAAGCACACAGACGTAGGGTCAGAGCACCTATGAGTCAATGAGTCCTGCGAAAAATGTACGACTCCCTTCCAGAAGGGAGAAGGGAGTAGCAGGATGCTGTGGAGGTCACCTGTATCCCATCTGATTTCATTATTAAAATCAACATGGAGTTCATCCGATGATAACCTAACACCTATACACCAACATCATTCATGTGTCCCTATCACAAGGCAGGGGATCTAGTGAGACTGTCTTTCAGAGCCCGATTTATGTGTCCCCATAAGGCAAGAGACAATGGTGTCAGCTGCAACTGCTCTTAATGTTGCAAACCAGAAATGGCCCATCCCTTCTCCTTCCCATTTCAGCCTATCGATTTATATCACCCATGATCTTGGCTTATCAGATATTAATACTTTGTAAATTGTCATCGAGGCTCTTGTGGCACCCCTCATTGATGAATGTGGCTGCCTGTGGACAACAAGATGTGGCTCTGCATGCGAACCTGTGGAGTCGGCAGATGGCCTGACTGCCTGGAGGCAAATTGGTGAGGTTTCATCAAGCTAGTCCCTGGGACCGTCATTTTTTTAACTCCTCACTGCTTGGGTGGGCCACGCATTGAAGAGACTGACAGACTGCATGTCCAGAAAGCAGAGTTCAGAGTCTATGGCACCCGGCAGCAAAGCCACAAGTGATATTCTGCAGGTTGCATTCACTTGGACATCCCACCACAGGGTAAAGAGGACACTGTGACATAGGTTTGGGGTCAAGGATGAGAAATCCCAAAGGAAATAAATAAATAAATAAATAAAACACAAACACACGGGCCTGGGAGATGGCTCAGTGGAATAAGTGCTTCTCTGGCAAGCACAAGGGCCTGAGTTCAATCCCCGGTTCCGCAAAATAAATAAATAAATAAATAAATAAATAAATAAATAAAAGAAATCACAAAGGAGAAGATGGGCTATCCCAGAAGTTTTTATAACAGCTGCCTCCACGGAAAGGCATCTCTGGGGAGCAAGACCCCATCTCTATCCTGGATTGGCCATACGGGAGTAAGGACTGAGTCTATGGCAAAGACGGGCCACCATCATACCAGGGAGCTCCCAATCTCAAGGGCTTGATGCTACAGAAAAATATTTCTCATTCACGCCATGGTCCAAACATGAAGACTCAGCGATGTTATAATGAATATCTAGATGTCCCCAGAAAGCCTCCTGGGATCCTAGGGAGGACTTGGGGAGCTGCTTGCATTCTAGGGGCTCACAGTTGATTTGCTGTTAAGAAGGGTGGTCTGGTCAGAAGAGGTGGGTCTCTGTGGGTGTGACCCAGAAGGCTTGTCTCCCTCCCTGGCTCCTCCCTCACCCTCTTCGTTTCCTGTCCACGATGCCAAGAGCAGCTCCCCTCTGCTATGCTGCCTTGGAGCCAGTGACTATGGACAAAAACCTCTGCAAACCGTGAGGCAAAATAAACCTCTCCTCCTTAACATTGCAGTTTTTAGATACTGTGTCTGAGCCAAAGAAAGTAACTTAGACAATGCTCCAGCCTGTGTTCCCACCATCTTCTCACATCTGAGATGCCCCTGCTGGGCCACCCGCAGTCAGCCTGCCTGTGGGAAAAGAGAAGAGCTTGAGGTGAGAAAGAGTTTAACTGGCAGTTTCCTCTTCACCCTGGCTGAGATTCTGCAGCAAAGCTACACCTACTGCAAAGGAGGCTGGGAAAGGGAGTCAGCCCTGGAGAAAATACTCTGGGTGAACATGTAGCATTCCAGATTGGGGTCACAAGGTAGGGGTCTGTCCTGGGCATGTTCCTCCCTAGGTCATGAGCCACCAGAGCAGGGTAGAGGTGGTGACTGAGGCCTCTCCCAGAGCTAACAGCCAGTAGCCCTTTCCAGGGTCAAAGAACAAGAAGGACCAGCTTCTTGCACTATGACAGAAACAGGAACTTGTGGGAGGGGCCGGAGAGATAGCTCAGAGGTATAAGCATCTATTTGGCAAGCACAAGGACCCATGGGGGCTCCCCGGCCCCACATACTGTGCAGTCTTTGCCCTGGATGCCCGTGCGCATCATCTCAGCCCCGGATGCTGATGCCCACCATACGGGCCCCGGAACCAGGCGCCGTGGCACACACCTGTAATTACAGCACTCCAGAAGTTGAACCAGGAGATCTCTGTGAGTTCGGGACCATCCTGGGGGCTGCAGAAGTGAGCACAAGGTCAGTCCAAACTGCATAATGAGACCCTGTCTCAAGAAAGAAAAAAGTTGTGGGAACCACGCCCTGTCTCTCCCTCCAACATCAACACCATACCACCCTAAGGATTATCCAGGTTTAAATGTAGGAGATCACAACACCTGAGGTGGCAGAGTACTGACACCAGTGGGTGAGTCAGGGAGGCTCCAAGGCTCATGATACCTGACCTGTTAAATGCCACAAGCCCAAGTCCCTTTTTCCCACTTCACCATTCTGCCTGTTTCTGCTGCTTCCATCCCATGACCTTCAATAAACGTAGCAGTTTCCTGTAGACTACAAGGTACACGCTGGTGATGCACAAGAACCTAGATTACTTTTGGCCCCCTCAGACTAGCCTGCCCGATGGTCCCTTGGGAGGCTGAGCTGTGGGCTGGGCTTCCACTCTCATCTTGAAGCTCTGAGCTGCCAGACCCTGAAGTCCCAGAAGTGCCCAAGGCCTGCCTATCTTTGTCCACTGCAGACACCCTGGAGGGTGGTGCCCACTCTAACCAGGGCTCAGTTCTTCACACCCCAAAGAACAACAGGAAGCAGAAATATTTGCTCTCATACCTGAACACACAGCCACCACCCCCTGGCACTACCGGTCCGTGCACTGAAGACAGGCCTCATGTCACTTATATCCTCCCCCTTCCCTAATGGGCTGGACTCCTTCCTGTGCATTGTCAGCACTCACAGTAGGTGCCACTTCGAGGATCCCTCCAGGATCTCCCCGAGATGACAGTTGTTGATCTGCATCCTGTACAGCACCCCAACCCTACCCACTGATGTTGCTTCTAGTCCCACTGTAGGCATACACCTTTTGGGGAAAAGATCTATATCCGATGCAACAATATATCCTTCATGGGCAGGAAGACAACTGTTTGTCGCTCTGCAGGTGTTCATCACATGTTGAATGAATGTATGCAGGAATGAATGAATGCCCATATGCCTGTATTTTAGGTAGCTACCACCAGATGGCACTGAAGCTCTTCAGATTACGGAGGTAGCCAGGCTGCTTCAGGAACACCTGAAATAAACTAAGGTTAGGGGCTGGGGAGATAGCTCAGTAGAATAAGCACTTGCCTGGCAAGTGCAAGGGCCTGAGTTCAATTCCCGGTTCAGCAAAATGAATTAAGGTTTGTTCCTATAATCCAAACATCTGGTTAATTTTCTATGAAACGTGTAAAGTTATTGAAATAGCCACCAAATTATTTCTCAAACTGGGCTTCCTATGAAAGATATAATTGATGGAATACCATAAGGAAAGGAAGGTATAGAAAAAGCACCATTGGGTTCTTTCTGTTGTTTTGAGATGGGGTTTTCTATGCAGTTCAGGCTGGCCTAGAACTCAGCAATCCTCCTGCCTCAGCCTCGTGAGTGCTGGGATTACAGGCATGTGCCACTACACCTAAGGACCCAGATTCCTTGAGGTTCCACAGGAGCTGAGAAGCCTGTCCTTGTTCTCAAATGAGGTAGTGGAAGACGAAGTAACAGAAGGTGTGTGTGGGATGGGAATAAATACGGGCCTGGAATCCCACATAATTGCTTGATGGAAAGGTGTTGCCAAGGTAAATTAGTAAGAAAACAGTTGGGTGATGTTTACCAACAAAGTCAGTTTGGGGTGTGTTAACTCACTGCATTTGCCTTGTTGAAGAAGCTGCTGATTAGAAGAATGCATTTCAAAAGATGTAGCCTCTCTCCGTGGAATTAACCAAATTGTTCTGTGTGCCTGGTCAGGCTGCCTAGAAACTAGGAAAATTGCCAAGGTGAAGCCTGGGAGCCATGTGGGGACTGCTTCATGGAGCACATGCGCTCTCCGGAGCGCTCCCTCCCCTCCCTCTTTCCCTCTCTCGCTCTCTCCCTCTCTCCCTCCCTCCTTCCTTTCCTCCCTCTCAGCTTTGGCACAGCAAGGTGAGGGAGGACTCTTCTCAACTCAAATCCTAACACACCCTCTCCGTGGGTACTGGGACTTGAACCCAGGGCTTTCACTCTGAGCTGCATTCTCAGCTCTTTTTTTATTTTTTATCTTGAGACAGGTTCTCACTAAGTTCCTAAATTGCCCAGGTTGGATTCAAACTTGTTACCCTCCTACCTCAAGCACCCGGAGTGCTGAGATTAGACATGCGCCACAACATCCTGCTTTGACATGGGCTTTGAATGCACATTCTTTTACCTCAGAATCACCAAATGGTGAAGGTGAGATTCAAAGAGTAGTCCTTGTCAGTGTCACAGGGTCACCTCTCCTTTCCCCCCACAAGTTCAATCACTGTCAGATGAGTTTGTGTTTGAGACCGAACTGAGGCTCCCAGTTGTAGTTGGAGGAGTGGGCAGAACATAGTGCAGTCAGGATGCTGTGTGGAGCAGACACCAGAAGAGAGGCTCAAGACAGAGAGAAAGGCCCTGGGGAAGACGGTGCCTGCCACTAATCCCATGGGCTGAGGAACTTGTCACCCAGCAACAATGACTTCAGGCCCAAGTCGAGAGTGCATGATGTGGAAGTCAAGCAGAATCGAGGTCAGTGCCAACACCACCATCTTTGGAAATGTCTGGGCCTTGTGGCACCCTTGGCACCGGGGTGCCTAGCCTCTGCTTTGGTTCCTCCAGTTCTGGGGAGCCCCTTTTCTCATGAAGCAGCCTTTGTTTCATTGCTCAGCTTCAAGATCTGTGTCATGTTTCCCCAGAGCTCTAAATCAGGGCTGCCTCAGAACTCTCTTCCTACTTTGTACTAAGACCTCCGTGTCCTTCTTTCTTCTGATGGTAACAGTTGTCCCCTGATTCAGGCAAGGCTGCAACAAGTGTCCCCTTGACTGAACGGTGACATTCCTGCTTGGCCAGGTCAGTGAATATAGGCCAGAACAAGTTTTGGAGGGTGGCTGTCCATGGCCTGGCCTGTTTCCATCACGGGCTTCTGCTGTCGCATGGAACACGTCACCTTCCCAGTAGAGCCACTGGGGTGAGGCCTCCAGCTAAAACAGGTGGGAGTTGCCCTAAGCATCCCACAGAAACACCATTCGAATGCAGCCAGACAGACACAAGCCAGGTACCATGGACACTGACGACAGAGACAGGTGCTTCTGGAGAGTGAAAGGAGGCAGCACTGGGAGGTTCCACCTGCCTGCATCCCACCTGTGCTGGTACTTCACAGACTGGGTCTCAGGGCCACCGTTTTTATGGAAAAGTGTGTGCTTTCTATGCCTGGCATCATGGAATTGAAGTTTGTCAGTGTTGAGCACTCGTATGAAGAAGACCTAGAAAATTCACCGTCACTGAGTTCTAGAATTTCTGAGTTCCACTGCCATAGGCAAGGTGTCTCCGTGTCAGTTACACAGCATGTTCAGAAAGGACGTCAGTGAGCCAGCACCAGGAGGTCTCTGGGAACCTCCCCCAGAATGCTCTTCCCTGTCCTTCAAACCAAATGGGTGCCTCCCTCAGGCCCACAGTTTCCTTGAAGTCATCCCAGCTCTGTAGGTGAGATGATGTAACATGGGGCTCTCAATCCTTTCCTCAAATCTGGAAATGGGGAGGAGGAGAGGTCAATATTTTACTCCAACTCCCACTCTTGGACTCATTTTGCCTCTCTTACTCAGTTCCCACTCAGTCTCTTTTATTTACTTATTATTTATTTATTTATTTATTTATTTATTTATTTTGTGTGTGGCCAGCTCAGCCCACCGGGGGCGGGGCTGGCTGGCATGTGGTGCTGGGGGATATGAACCGCGGTCCCTGTGCTTTGCTTAGCTTAGCTTGTCTAAGTAGGTGCTTTAGACCACTGAGCCATCTCACCAGCCCCTCCACTCAGTCTCTTGAGCCTGGTCCACAAAATGCGACACAGGGCAGGAGATGCCTTTGTGAGTCTCTTGGTCAATTCAAGGGAAGTTTTTTTTCTTATGTTTATCTGAACTTTCTAAAACACAGAATGAATGCATATTACCTTCAGAATAGGAAAAAGTTCTAGAATCTTTTGGCTTGAGACAAAACATCTGATAGGGGAGGTCTGACACATGAACTGGGGGGCATTCCTCCATCTTTGCCTGAGGAGTTCACCCCAACAATGTGGGGTCAATATCATCTCTCCGTATTTGTGCAAATTTGCTCAGTGGGAATCCAGCCTTGACCACAAGTGTAGAACATTTCAGCTTGATTTTCTCTGCTTTGGAAAGGCCTTCCCCCAGCTCTTCCTGCTGTGCAGGTAGAAGAGAGCTCTTTTAACATTCCTGCACACTGCTGCTTTTCAATGAGGGCAATAAGAAAGATACAGAGATACTAAATTACCACCTGTAGAAGACTTTTCCCTGACATGAATTCCACTTGTGCCAAGGCCAGCGCACGAAGGCCTTGAATTTGGGAGCTGGAAGCTATTGGCCCCAGATTTACGACCATTGCTGTGTCTCAACCATCTGTTCCTGCACACATCTAAAATTTATGAAACACAACAGCTCTGAAAGAAGCGCAGGGTAGGACTATCCCACCTAGCCAGCATCACTATCACATAGGCCAATTTCAACCTTTGGTCATTTGAAAGGAAGTCATCTATAATAGAATCTATTCCATGCCATTGAAAGTATTCGCAGTCAGGTCTGCTTTACTTTATTCTTTTTTTTTTTTTTTTTCAGATCTGCTTTAAACGTCCAAGAAGTTTCCCTCGTTGAAAGTCCTTGGCAGTTTGCATCTATAGAGTTAACTGTTCAAGTGGCTCTTGTTTATTTATTTATTTATGTTTGTATTTTAGGGAAGGGTCTCCAGGGTGTTCAGGGTCTCACTACTAGATCGGACTCGTAGTGATCCGCCTGTTCACAGCCTCCCAAGAGCTGGGATTACAGGTGCGCACCACCACGCCCTGTCTTCAAGTGGCTCTTGTGCAGGTGAAGAATCCTTTCCTGATTTTTCCTCTTGCCCTTCTTTCTTCCTTTGAACAGTCTTCATACCATGTTTAGACCTTGAGTCCAGAAATTGTTTCCATCATGTCGCTTTTCCAAGAGACTCAGTCGTGCCATGGAATCACCTCTAGTCGAGAACCATCACGCACAGATGCAGATTATTCTCCTGAGCAAAGCTCAAAAGACAGGACAGGGGGAAAAAAAGACAGGGCAGGAAGATTCTCAAAAGACGTAGGCAGGAAGATTCTGTCCATGCTATTCTGTCCTTCAACTGGGAGAAGTTGGCTTTCAAGTGACTATGAAACTCAGTCCATCATTCTTACCTATCCCACACCTTTGCCCATAAAGAGTCAGTTTTTAGATTCTTGGGAAACATATACCCACCAAAAATGTAACCCATTATCAAAATTACAAAGAGTAGCTGTGTGTGCAGCATATATACAGGTTTGCACTCAACCTAAGCAAGAAATGACATCACCTTATATGAGGAGATTTAAAGAAATTTCAACATTTTTCAAGTTGAATCCAAGCCAAAATTAAGCTCTTTCAAAGTATGCCTATTTTAAAAATAATTTTTTATGTATTTAGTACAGAGTCTACACAGGGTCTCACTGTACAGATCAGACTCATTGTGAACCTTCTGTTTTCAGCCTCCCAATTGCTGGGATTACAGGCGCGTGCCACCAACCCCAGTCTTACTTGCTGTCTCAGTGTGCCCCGGAGGCAGGGCTGGCATGGCACGCCAGGGATGAGCCCCAGTCCCCTGCACTTGCCTAAGCAGGCGCTTCAGTCTGCTGAGCTATCTGGCTACCCAAATCATGCTTATTTCAGTTTGAATTAAATCTGAATTTAGGGGCCAGGAAGACAGCTCTGTAGAATAAGTGCTTGCCTGGCAAGCGCAGGGTCCTGAGTTCAATCCCTAGTACAAAAAAAAAAAAAAAAAAAAATTGAATTCGATTAATTGAATTACATTTGAGTAACCTCAGACTTTGGAGTTGCTTTTCAGGCTGATGTGTATGTAGACAGGATCTGAAAGACCCCAGACTTTCATTTAGGGACAGAGTAATCACTCTCTCTCAGATTTCAGTAACATACAATTTCTAAGAGATATGAACCCAGACTAACTGGTGTAATATGGTGATATTGTCAGTTTCAACTCTGTGATGATTTGCTTTTAAATATTTATTTGTGAAATATAAATCTTGTGAAGATTGAAATCTGCTCTGGAGAAGTGACAGCTACTTTTGCTGTTGCTAATGGAACTGTTGAATCTTCTTGGAAAACAAAAAAAATTCTGTTATATAAACAAGGCATTCCAGTGAAGTACAAAATAATTCCAGAGCATATACTGCTACTCCTTGTGAGTAAGATTTGAGCTACAGGTGAGCAGATGGATTGCAAATTGGATGCTCTAAGACTAGCGTGTACAGGTAATTCACCATAAAAATATGAGCTACTCCAAAAAGGCTTAGAAATTACAGTCCATGGTCGTTAGAAGCATCTTCTTGAAAACATACACACAAATCATTAGTACATTTTCTAAATCCTTTCCATTGATCCATCCCCATGGTTAGTACGGCACCAGTCTCTGTTTTGTTCTGGCCAACAGAGAACTACTCTAACTTTCATGAACTACTTTAACTTCTGTCAGTCAGAATGATGAGTTGGTGTTAATTTTCATTCAGTGTAAGAGACCAGGTCAGGGCTTAGAGCTGAAGAGCATCAATGTATGACTACCACTAATGAGCACTGTGATGATTAATGTTAGGCATCAACTTGACTGGAGTAGGGATTCTATATTAGTTACTTTTTCATTGCTGGGACACAGTAGCCAATACCCACAAGTTAGTGGAGGAAAGGTTTATTTGAGCTCACAGTTTGCAAAGGCATCAGTCCATGGTTGGCTGGCTCCAAGGCACGGTGTCACAACAGAGGAGAAACAGCCCATGGCAGTGCAGGCAGGCAGGCAGGCAGGCGTGCAAGTAGACAGGCAGGCAGGCAGCAGCAGTGATCCTTTCTTTCTGTTTTATCCCATCCAGGCTATAAATTTACTGGATGATGCCACCCAAACTCAAGTTGGGCTTTCCCATTATCCACACCCAAAACTATGTTAGATCAATCAGTAGCTAATACTTAATGTCATTATCACCTTTAATCCATCTTTGCTCACACACCCATGATCCCAGTCACCTATCAAGACCCCCATCTGTGAGAATATAAGGCTTGTGAGGGGGGACATCTAGATACAAACCATCACAGATTCCTAAAAAGCTAATAAAGCATTATTTTGGGGTGTGTCTGTGTGATGTTTCCTGGGGAGACTGGCAAGTGAGTTGAAGGACAGATGGGGAAGACCTGCCCTAAGTATGGGCACGCACCATCCAATTGTCTGGAGACTCGGGCAAAATAAAAACACAGATGAAAGAAAAATGAGCTTGTTCTCACTCCTGAAGCTAGGATGTCCTTTTTCTCCAGCACTGGGACATCAGAATTCCAAACACCCTGGCCTCCAGGACTTGGACTAATTCTGCCACGACACACACCTTTCCTCATTTTTCAGGTCTTTGGTCTTTGCTGAGCATTGTGCCTTTGGCTTCTCCGGTTCTGAAGCCTTTAGATTTAGACTTAGCCAACTTCCTAGCATCTTTGGGACTGTTGGTTGCAAATAGCCTGTCTTGGGACATCTTAGCCTTTATAATTGCATGAGTTAATTCCCCTAATAAAACCCTTCTCATCCATCCATCCATGCATCCATGCATCCATCCATCCAACCAACCATCCATCCATTGTACTGGCTGCCTCTCTGTAGAGCCTTAGCATCTTTACTTCTCCACAAGGGGTAAATTGACATTCTACAGACACGGCATGGGCAATGACAGCCACAGACATGAAGACTTCCTATCTGAGGACCAGCCAGGGGAACACAATCCTTCCCACCCAAAATACATAAGAGTAAACTTTTCCTATTCACAGAGGCTCTGGATACTTGGTCAGTTCATCCAATCAGCTTGTATCTTGTTCTTTTTGCTGAGGTTTGGGACTGATACTGTACTATCATGCAGGCAACAGCACTTTCCAGAATGATTAGATAGAGCTAGATGAGAAAAGGAATCTTTAGCTCTTTAAATGACAATTCACAAGCACCACTATGTGTAGGACAGGCATGCTATTGGCTTACAGAGATGAATGAGACACAGAGTCCAGAGTATCCACAGCAACAGGTGCAAAAGCAGATCTTTGCAATGTGATGAGAAGGGTACCAGAGCAGAGTATGATGCATTCCCAGCATGAGCTGAGCTGACATGAGTTTCCGGCATGAGTAAGGTTGGGTGAAATACACCCAGATCAGTTCTTGTCATGAAATGTAGCCTTACTCAGTAGAGAAGTATAAGCGCTGACTGCTGCCAGTGGAGCCAGGGATCTCTGGGCAGAGAGAGGGTGAGCCTTCCCTGCAGCTGCCTGGAACAGGCTCTAGAGGACTGATTGCTAAATGTTCCAGCATCCTGCCTGCTGGTTGTTAAATACAGCCATTGTTCAAAATTTAAAATCTATGTGTGCTGTTAAATGAATCATATTAAAAATAAATATAGTAAATGCTACAAATGTCTGTCTTCCTAATTCTTTCACTCCGCCATCCTCTCTTCCCTCGAAGACTTTTTAAGTTCTTTTGGCCCTGCAAGGTAGAAATTCTGTCTAATGTTGGCTACTGCCCATGTCTTCCAACTTCTGTTCACAAAGCTCATGTTAGGAGTTTGAGATTGATCACTAAGAGGATTTATGCCACAGAAGTCAGCCAATGCTACATAGCAGGGGTGACCTGCCACACACAGAAGGTCATTTGCCATGGGGCAAGGCTGTGCAGATCGAGGCAGGGAACCCTAAGCTATGCAGAAAGCTGGGAACCAAATGCAGCAAGGAGCAGGGACAGATGAGGCCAAGAGAGCACTCACAGATTGCATGCACATTGCAAGTATTGCATGTTTCCAAAGGGGACACTGTGCTGGAGGCTCCAAAGAACTTTAGGAGAGAGGTGATTACCTTCACAGAAGCAAGGAAGATTGTTTAACTAGAGAGTGAACAGATCTACTGTGCAAGGACCACATCTCCAGGAAAAGGTGGCTCTGGTGGCTTCCAGCTTGGGAGACTTTGGGTGAAAATGTCCAGGGGACAACCAGCTGCTCAAAAGCAGCCTTGAAGACATCTGGCTGAGCCCTGGATCAGACACCAAGCATAAAGGTGGCAGGGAAAGGTTGGATTGCATGTGGCTACCCAGGCAGACACGCAGAGCAAAAACAGCAGGCTGAGGATGGAGCAAAGGGAGACTTTAAGGCACAGATGTTTGGAAAAAGGGTGTGGGAAGAGGAAGGGCAGGAGCTATACCCAGGAGGGAGCACAGTGGACATGAGGGAAGAGGGCTGCAGGAAGCAGGGGCAGGGAAGAGATTATTTCTGAAACTTCCTAAAACTGTCTGAGAATAAACAACTGATCTGAAGAAGTTGAGGAGCAATAAATGGGAGTGATAAAAATACAGTGAAGTATAAATTATTCCTACCCAGGATTGTAATAAAAGAAGAAAGACTGAACTGAGTCAAATGGGGCTTTTAAACATGAAGAAAGATTTAAATAATCAATAGGAAAAGATTTTTAAAATTTTTTTAAAAATTCAGGAGAGGTAGGACTAGGCATGGAGGTGCACACCCAGAATCCCAGCACCCAGATCCCTGCTGGGATACTCTGTGCAGAGCAGATGGGGAGGGCAGAGAAGGGCTGGAGGAGGGCTCACAGTCCCCAGGAGAGATGGAGCCTCTGAGCAAGGGCAGTGACCATGGAAGTGAAGGATATCAGTTAATGATCAGGGATAAATTCTTTATGACTTGCTGCTGGGTTGTTTAGAAGAGAGAGGAGAATAGAACCTGATGGGCAAGTTTTGGGCTAGGAACCTGGAAAGAAAGCTTCTTCTGGAGAAGGAGATGTGGTTAGGACAGTGGTAGAACTAAGAAGATAAGGCTTGCTGAGCCAGGAGGGCTGGGCCAGGTTGGCTGCCCCTGGGAACAAAGAGACCCCATAGATGCTTGTTCCTAGGGAACATGCATTGGACAACAGAGGAAGAGTCCAGAGCACGCCCAGGATATGAGGACCTGGGTAGCAAGGATGGCAAGGAAGAGACTAAAAGATATCCAGAAGACAAACACGCCAGCCCGTGGAGATGAAAAAGCCAGAAGCCCAGGGGAACACAGGGGGCGAACGGGGCCAATGTCTGAGAAGAGAGAGCAGGCCAAGGCTGAGGCCGATCCAATGCTTCAGGGTGATGCAGAGCTTCTGGGTAGAAATGTACAGCACACAATTGTACTTACAGACTCAGAACTACGATCTGAGGTCTTGCCTGGCTGGGGACCAGACAGCATCCTAGGTAATCCAGAGTGATTGTATTTACCTGCGTGGATTCGCAATCCTCGGAGAGGAAGGGGAAGGGAAGTCAAAGGAATTAAGATGTGTTATACACAGGCACCAGCTCCCTGTGGTGAAGAGGAAAAGATTATGTAGTCATTATGATTGTAATCCTTATATATTAAAATATTTTTTAAAAAATCAATCTACAAAGATATTACAATATAGTAACATTCACTTACCACTTAAAGCTGCGTTCTCCACTCAAACCACACTCCACATAATCAATCTTTCTTCGAAAATTCAAACATTCAGAAGTTTCCTTCAGGTTTTTGTCAGGCTTCAGAGTCACCACCAGGAATACGAATTACTGTTTGTGCAAAACAGTTTGATCTAAAACAGAGCTGCCGAGGTTTTCCAAACAAACACCCTCTCTGAACTTCGATCTATGAAATGCAGAGACGGTGCTGTCCTGCCTGGAAGGTTTCTATTTCATACTTCTCGGAGCCTCCACAGATTATGATTTTTCAATGTCAGTGCCGCTGACTGGCATTTTGTAGCTGCTCCCGCTTCCCCGCACACCTCAGAAGCCACTCAGCAGGCAGGGATGAGCGTGGTTGGAGGGACAACAGACCTGGCTCCTGTTCCCTGCCCAGTCAACCCGGCCCCGCTCACTCCAGGGCGCCCTCTAAGGTCTCCCCTTGCTTCACTCCCCACCACCCCAGCTCCCATTTCTTCCTCTCCTTTTATGCCTTCTCTTCCTGCCTCCCTGATTTCCCTCTTTTCTCTTTGGCTTGCTGGTTTACTTCTCCCTTGCTCTGCTTCGTCCGTCTTCTCCCCTCCAGAGCTCAGAGATTCTTGAATCTCATTGTCCCAGCCATAACTGCCCTCTCTGA
>NW_004524603.1:16103891-16109526 GCF_000260255.1 Octodon degus
GGGGGGGCAGGAGAGGAGAGGCATGAAAGCAAAAGGGAGGAGGAACAGATTCGGGCTGGGGAGGGATGGGAAGTAGGGCCTGGCTGGAAAGGGAGTCCTTCAAGTCCAGGAGGCAGACAATCCGGGGTCACAAACCACAGGATGTCTTGCTCATCTCAAGTAGAAAATCCCTCATGCCAACTGTCCGTGGACACGAGTGCATGCCTGTGCGTGCGTGCGCTCACACACACACACACGCACACACACACATGCACAGCCATTCAGTAAGATGATTTCCTTTCAGAAATACAGCCCCTCAGCTCTTATTGCCTGTTCTTTGCAGAGAAAGCCCCCTATAAAAGGACTCCGGATTAGCAAGTCAATATGAAACCATGAACCCTGATCAAGAAGAAAAGATAGGAGAGAAGGGGAAAGGAGAGATGATTGCTTTCTGCTCCATCAGATTGGTCCCAGCTCTCAGCTCTGAAAGCCTTGCTCGGTTTCTCTTTGGCATGGGGGGGGGAGCAGGAAGCCCTGAAAACTGCGAAGCATTATGCAAATGTCCTCGTTACCATCTGAGCCCACCTCCGGTCACATAGCTTCCCTTTTTCCCCTGCTTTTCTAAATCAAATCCATCCCAGGATATCTGGCTCCAAATGATCTCTTTCCTTGGTCATTTCTGCAGAGCATGACCTCGCCCTCCCCCAAGAGTCAGTAGAATTTATAGTAAGAATCTTTCCTTGGCCTCTATCACACGCTGCACATTGTTTTGCTGTGTCCCCCCCGCCCCATCCCCGGGTTTCTGTCTTGCTTTTGACTACAAAATTGTGAGACAAAGGTGTTCCTCGTTGTATGCCACAGAATAAATAGCAGATGATCAATGAGTATCTTAAAATTGTATTAATGACTTTGAATTTCTGGAGGGGTGTTTGATACTATTGTTCTACTATTTTTGGTTCAGGCTATTCACATAGCAGATAACCATTCAATTGCATATCTAGGGACCAGTGATCTGGCCTCTGCATCTTGCCTGCTTAGCCAGGAGTCAGGCAGGCTGCAGACAAATAACCCACATGCCCCTCTGTGAGGGTCAGATAATGTCCTGCTTTGCTATCACTCTCTTTTCTTTCACCATTTTGCTTTGCTTCCTATTGATGTTTTCTTATCTGGGCGTCAAATAATGCTAAACAATGCTTATAACTTTAAAAAAAGGTCCTTTTCCAAGAAATTCCTTTCAGAGGAGGGGGGCAAAAGGAAGCCCTCCCTCCTCCCTCTTTTATCCTGCACAGCAGAAATGACTTAAGAGCCAAAGCCCTGACTAAAAGCAAACTCAAACACCCATGGCTGTCAAAACAGAAGAAGCGGGCTGGGGAGAAAGCTCAGGGACATAAGCACCTGCCTGGCAAGCACAAGGTCCTGAGTTTGATTCCCAGTAACACACACACACACACACACACACACACACACACACACACCCAGAAAAAGCAACTGATTCTGTTGCTGCCCACATCATGGGGTGACTAGAGGGGCCTGGCTAACCCTTGCCCTTCTTTGCTTCACAGAATAACTCCCCAGAGCTCATCACTGTCTGCACATGCGTGTGTGCATGTGTTTGTTGCCAGTACTCCATACCCAGTGGCCAGGCCAAATTTTAAAGGAGATTTGACTGTAAAGGCAGGGTCTTTAATTTCTGAGACCTGCAGGGAGAATACATACCAGGGAGTAATAACACAGGTCAAGAAGCAAACTGCCAAGCAGATGGAATCTTGAGGCCAACTGGCCCTCCCAGTCTTGAGAGGATAGAGTCTGTTACTTTTGGTTTTCGAGGCAGGGTCTGACTATGTAGGTCAGGCTGGCCTTGAACTTACTCTATAGCCCAGGTTGATCTAAAACTCACAGCGATCCTCCTGCCTTAGTCTCTGAGTTCTGGGATTGTAAAGGTGTGATCCACCACATCCAGCTTGAAAGGGCTGGATCTTGGAAAATCTAGTGGATCCAAGGGTCCAGCATTCAGCTCCTAGTGCTGGTTAGGTCTACTGAATAAGTTTACTCACCAGTCATCAGGGTGTGAGGAGTTGATCCCTTCCAACCAAAACATATAGTAGCTTTATTTTTCCCATTAAGATCAGAATATTAATATAATAATTAAGGAGAGAGGGAAGAGCGCACACAAGTATTTCTAGGGTCTAAATATTTGGGCACAGGCCCTTCTGATGTGCATGAAACCAATAACTAAATTTCTAGTGAGGAGATAATTTCAAGTTAAAACTTGAACGAGCAGAGTGCTAGGCGCTTCCTCTGGGGTAGAGTATAGCCTAAGACCTGTGAGCCCTGCTCACTTGGGAAAGTATCTTCCCAGAGAACCAAATGTTTCAGTGTAGATTCTTCCTCTCCACCTCTTTTTAAAATTTCATTTTGTGAAGGCTTCCACCCATTTACATATGTGTGTCTCACTATGAAATACTTTGTTTCAGCATTTTAAAATCGTACTTCATTTTTAAAAACCCAAAACAAGTATGTAATCAGTATTAGAAATGTAAAAAAACCCAACCCCAAGATGTGTAAAGAATAAAAATTAGTAGTTTGATATCTCCATCTCTGGACCCTGTAGTAGTTGATAGAAAGCAGAGCCTGGGGTATTTCATCTTCCTGTGCCTTCACCAGGATTATGCAAAGATAGACAGGGCAGCTGCGGAGTTTTGCATTTTTTAATAAATATTATGCAAACACACTGTACTCTGAAATGTACTCAATTACTAATACATCCTGGACACTTCCTCTTGGACAATGTGTATAGCTCCAGCTCATTATTTTTAGGAGCGGTACCCTATTTAATCATTCCCCAACCGCCTTTGTGGTTAGATTAACTACATCACCCAGCGCTGGTCACAGAGTGTGGGCAGAAGATAGGACACCACTTCTCGTCCTGCGCCATGGAAATCGCCGAGGGAGACTCTAGAGCCCCTCCTCCCATCCGCCAGCTGGAAGGACGGACTCCAGGGCTCCCAGGTGGGCAAGGCCTGGATCCCTGAATCACCTGCCACATACCAGACTAAGCTGCAGTGAAAATGAGAAGTTTCCATTGTGTTAATCATCATTAGCATTTATCTGTTACTGCAGCTGTGTTATTTAACTGTTATTTTGGGGGGTTTGTTGTTGCTGTTGTTGTTTTTGAGGCAGTCCTACCATGTAGCCCAAGCTGGCCTCAAACTCAGGGCAATCCTCCTGTTTTAGCCTCCCAAGTACTGGGATTAGAGGCCTGTGCCACCACTGCTAGCTGTTGCTGCTTTTTTAATGGGTAACTAGATATAAAATCCAGAATGTGTATCAATCAATCTTTCATTTGCCTGTCAAGCAACTTTTTTTTATGGAACCAGGGATTGAACTCAGACCCCTGCACTTGCCAGCGAAGCACTTATTCTACTGAGCCATCTCCCCAGCCCCAAAATTTGGTTTCAGCTTCTTTTTCTTCTTCTTCTTCTTTTTTTTTTTTTTTTTTTTTTTTTGGCAGAACCTGGGATTGAACTCAGGCCCTTGCACTTGCCAGGCAAGCGCTTATTCTAATGAGCCATCTCCCTGGCCCCAAGCAACTTTTAATATCCATTAATCCATACAAATTTAATTTAGGCTCCAGCCACCTAACTTACCCATCAGAATAAAAGCATTGGAGCAAGAAAAAAAAATTTATCTGACATTCTAAAAACAATTTTTTTAAATCTTATTTATTTGGTATAGGGTCTCAGCCTTCCCAGCACTAGGATTACAGGTGTGCACCACCACGCTTGATTTCAGTGGCCAGCTCAGCATGCCCTGGGCCAGCATGACACGTGGTGCCAGGATAGAACCTAAGTCCCTGTGCTTTCCAGGCAGATGCTTAGACCATCGAGCTATCTCCTCAGCCCCTCAAATTTTTACTTATTACTCTGTAATTTCATTTTGTTTGGTCACAGCACAAACTTGGTTTCTTTGTCTAGGAGTTTAAGAAACTGTTTTTGTCTCTGAGTACCATCTTTTATACAGAGCCCCACTAAACACTCCACCTGTGGGTCTTGTTATTCTCATAAGAGTAGAAACTTTCTAAATTCTTTTCTTTCTTCCTGCTTTAAAGGTAAAATAAAGGGTGAGCAGAAAATAGTTGGGAAAGAATGAAAGGAGAATTAAAGGAAATTAGCAGGGCTTGGATTGCTCCAGTTCCAAAAGTCATAATACTTGTGAGAGTAGTTGGAATGTTTCATTAAAACACGAAATCCAAAAGATCCTTGGAGACTGGGTGTGGTGGCACGTACCTGTAATCCCAGCTCTTGGGAGTCTGTAAACAGGCAGATCACTAGAGTCTGATCTAGTAGTGAGACCCTGAATACCTTGTCGACCCTTCCCTTAAAAATACAAAAAAAAAAAAAAAAAAAAAACCCTTCAGTTGGGGATATGGCTCAGAGACATAAGCTCCTGCCTGCCAAGTGGAAGCTCCTGAGTTTAATCCCCAGTACCCCCCCCCCCAAAAAAAAAGGTCCTCATACTCCCTGCATGCATTTGTTCGTTTTGTGGTCCTGGGGATTGAACTTTGTGCTTTCACACTGACCTATAACTCTAGATTCTCACTACACAGCCAGGCTTCCCAGGCTGTGCTTGAGGCAGAGATACTCCTAATTCAGCCTCCAAGAGTACTGGAATTACAGTGTCGGTGTGGGCCACCGGGTTCTACGTGCATCTTAAACAAGACCTCTTTCAACTTCATCACTGAGAGAAATAACGTAGTTAAGTTTAAGGTCTAGTTTGCGGCAGAATGATTGTCACTTGGTCATAGTTCTGTGGGATAAAGGGACACTGTCACAGGGAGGCATACATGCTGTATGGTGAGAAGAGAATGAAGGGACACAGAACTGATTGCTTTGGCATTTTACCCAGGAGCTAATTATATAGGCTCAGAAGGCACAGCTGGTTAGGGCTCAGTGTGGGCCGAGGGAGGGTTTGACCTAGAGCTACACTGACAGCCACTGCCACAACTACAAGTCCTAAAAATGCAGTGACTTGAAGCCATCCTAAAAAGACCATCAGGTCAGGTGGTGGGCCGCACCTGGAAACCCCTGCCCTCAGGAGACCGGGAGCTTTTGGTACCAGGGATCAAACTCAGGACCTTGCGCTTGCCAGGCAGGAGTTGTGCTGCTGAGCTGTACCCCCAGTCCTGAATTATTCCTGAGGCAGGAAGACTGCAAGTTTGAGGCCAGCCTGAACTATATATGAGACCCTGTCTAAAGAAACAAATAGGGCTGGGGGGATAACTCAGTGGCATAAGTGCCTGCCTGGCAAGTATAAGCTCCCAAGTTCTAACCCTGGTACCACAAAAAAGGAAACAAATAATAAATACATTAAAATTAAAGTAGAAAACATCAAATCCTAGTCAGTCACCTCGCTCATAAAGTACATGTATTTATTATAAGTATAGACATTTTCTATAATTCCTCAAATTGTTATATTTTTACACTGAGACAAGAGATGACTTTAAGGGCTGGGGATATAGCTCAGTGGCACAGCACCTGCCTGGCAAACATGAGGTAATGAGTTCAATTCCTGGTACTAAATAAATAAATACATGCATATATATATATATATATATATATATTCCAGAAGATCCTCAGGTCGGGGATATGGCTCAGAG
>NW_004524603.1:16111035-16113379 GCF_000260255.1 Octodon degus
GATAGCATCACACCAAGGACCCTTGTCCAGAAAAGGGGTGGTGTCACAGTCATAGAACTGGAAAAAGGGACTGAGTCCTTTCCTCTAAGCGCAGGAGGAGGAGGAGGCCAGGGGAGCATGGGGGTGACACTCGTTCAGGTGGTCCCCTCCTGTGAGCCCCTGTGTCTGGTAGCAGCAGCAGCAGGAAGGCAGCCACAGGCTTCTCCTCTGCACTGTCTAGGAGGAGCAACATCAGCCCTAATGCTGCTGCCCTAACCACTCCCTGCAGCCCGAAAGGAAGGGGGAAGTTGAAGCCAATGCACACAGTGAAGCCATATTGTGGGGAGGGGGGAGAAAAAAGGGACATTTTGTCACTCATCACTCTTGTCATGTGCTATGAATTTATCTTCCCCTTAGTGTCGTCCCAGAAATGTAAACATCTATCTGAATTTATCAGAAGTTCCTTGGAGAGGGCTGGGGAGATAGCTCAGTAGAATAAGCGCTTGCCTGGCAAGCTCAAGGGCCTGAGTTCAATCCCCGGTACTGCAAAAAAAAAAAAAAAAAAGGAAGTTCCTCAGAGCACTAATGGAATGTGCCAGTGTCCTCAGTGGTGATGATGTCCTTCACTACGCCCTCCACGCCCTCTTGGAGCTACAGCCTTAGCTTTTATTTTTCAGACATTATCTTGGTAAGTGGAGAAATTTGCACAGGGTGGCTCATCTTTGCAACCCTCTTGCCTCAGCCTCCCAGAGTGCTGGATTTAGAGAGTGCATCAAGATTCAACAGGTATCCTCCTACTGCACCTTGTCCTCAGTCCACGACAGCACTCAGCACACAATATGACCTCTGTGCTTTCACCCCTTCCTTTCCCCAGGAGACCACAAATATGGAGCACAGCACCAAGCACATAGTGAGCCCTCTAATGACTAGTGAATCAACAAACCAGAGGGATCGACACACGTTGCAGAGGCTACGGAACCTGCCTATGGTTAGGTGGCAGATGTGATGCAGAGGCAGATGCTGAACCTGGATTGGCCAAATTGTCTGCTTTTAGATGCTGGTACATCAGGCTGTAGTCCTTTTTTTTTTTTTTTTTTTTTTTTTGGTGGCCTGCTCAGCCTGCCCTGGGAATGGGGCCAGCATAGCACGTGGTGCCTGGAATCTAACCTCACTCCCTGTGCTTTACCTAACCTTGCCTAAGGCGCTTTAGACTGCTGAGTTATCTCACCCACTTTAGTGGAGTTTTTTTGTCTATTGTTTTGTTGTTGTTGTTTTGTTTTGTTTTGTTTTTTGCAGAACCCAGGATTGAACTAAGACCCTTGCACTTGCCAGGGAAGTGCTTATTCTACTGAGCCATCTTCCTGGCCCCCCGCCTATTGGTTTTGTATTGAGACAGGATCTCACTATGTTGTTGGAGCCAGCCTTGAATTCACAGTGTAGCCCAGGTTACAACAATCCTCCTGCCTCAGCCTCCTGAGTGCTGGGATTACAGGTGTACACCATGCCTAGAGTTTAGCAGTATTTACTGAGCCTCTGTTAGATTGCAAGTGCTGTACTACCTACAGTGCACATCAGCAAACCAGGCAAAGACTTCATGGAATTTACATTCTAATAGGAAAAATTGAGGCAATAATTGTTTAAATGTGTTTAGTACAGGGTCTACAGGTCTCACTACGTAGATTGGACTCATAGTGACCCTGCTGTTTTCAGCCTCCCAAGAGCTGGGATGACAGGCGCGCACCACCAAGCCCAGTCTCAGTTGCTGTCTCAGCATGCCCTGGGGGCAGGGCCAGCACGACCTGTGGTGCTGGGGATTAAACCCTGGTCCCTTCGCTCTCCCTAAGCAGGTGCTTTTGTCCACTGAGCTATCTGGCTGGCCCTTAAAATTTATTTATTTATTTATTTGTTTATTTATTTATTTATTTATTTATTTTGGGTGGGGAACCAGGCATTGAACTCAGACCCTTACACTTGCCAGGGAAGTTCTTTTTTTTTGGGGGGGGTACTTAGGATTGAACTCAGGGCCCTGTGCTTACTAGGCAAGCACTTATTCTACTGAGCTATCGCCCCGGCGCCTGGGAAGAGCTTATTCTACTGAGCCATCTCCCTGACCCCAAATTTTTTAAAGAAATAAATAATACATATTAAAAGGCAAGTGCGGGCGCGTCCGGAGGTCCCGCGGATCTGTTTTTGCTTCAACAGTGTTTGGACGGAACAGACCCAGGGACTCCTCTTTCATCTTCCCATCCACCTTCCAGGTACAAGTTTCGGGACCATCTTCTCGTCTATCGCCTCCTTCCAGGACCGGACAACACCGTTCTTTTGTGGGTAGCTCCTTATTGCTGATCAGCCATGACCTCTCAGA
>NW_004524603.1:16114543-16116449 GCF_000260255.1 Octodon degus
TTTTTTTTTTTTTTTGCAGAACCATTGAACTTAGGCCCTTGCACTTGTCAGGGAAGCACTTATTCCACTGAGCCATCTCCCTGGCCCCTCAATATAGATTCTTGTAAAAATCTTGTATATTTTTTAATTTCAGGGCAGGGTCTACAAGGTATTCAGGGTCTCACTACTAGATCGGCTCATAGTGATCCACCTGTTTACAGCCTCCCAAGAGCTGGGATTACAGGCATATGCCACCACTCCCAGACTCAGTTGCCATCTCAGCAAGCCCCAGGGGCCAGGTCCAGGAGTCAAACCTTGGCCCCTGTGCCTGCTTGCAGGCACTTTAATCCACTGAGCTATTTGGCTGGCCCTTGTATATTTTTTATTTAATGAATTTATAAACATTCTTCTGGAGTAATAGTTCAGCCATAGAGTGCTTGCTTGCCTAGTATAGCCGAGACCCTAGATTTGATGCCCATCATTAAAACAAAAGCAACATTAAATTTACCCAGAGAAGAGGTCCCTAGGCATCACCCAAAAGCTGATAAAGTGTACAGACCAAAAATGATTAAGAATCCTGGGTAAGGGAAAGTGGGGGTACAATCAAGGACAGGGTAGAGGTAGGACAAGTTGCAATATTAAATAGGGGGAGCACCTAATACCCCAAGTTTTTAGCGATGTCCTCCCAGGCCACCCCTAAGTGATTGCCCATTGTTTTTGTTTGTTTGAGACAGGGTATCACTATATAGCCTAAGCTGCCTTCAAACTTTTAGAGATCCTCCTGCCTCAGCCCTTTAAATTCTGGGATTATAGACACTTAGCGCCATGCCCGGCTTAGCGTCCTTTTGTTATACACCAGACTATTTTACCCCTTGAGTTTACTTACCAGTTTCTCCTCGGAAAGGGGATTTAACATTTAATAGTTTGGACCGGGTGTGGTAGTGCATACATGTAATTCCAGCACTCTGGAAGGTTGAGGCAGGAGGGTTGAAAATTTCAGCCCAGCCTGGTGAATTTAGTAAGATTTGGTCTCAAAATAAGAAATAAAGGAGGGTGACTGGAGATGGAGATGTTGTTCATTGTGAAGGCTCTAGGCTCAATACATATGAGAGAGAAAGAGAGAGAAGAGAGAAGAATTGAAATAAAAGAAATAACGTGAAAATTGTGCAAACATACTGAGGTGTGTGTGTCACTTTTTGTTCTTCCACCTTCTACCTAAACATCCCAGTCAACTAGACAAACTAGCCCCAATGGGCCAGGTGGCACAAGTCTAGCCAGAAGAGAAGCAAATCAGCAGCTCCTGGGGCCGGCTGAAAGCGTCGCCTAGGGCACATGGAATGTGAGCTGAAGATACTGCCACGTTCCAAAAGAAGTTCTTTTAAAAATCAGGATCTTCGCACACGTATAGTGAAAATCCTCAGAGTCCCATGACAAAAGACCTTGCATTTCTGAAAAAAGAGACGAGGAGTACGGACCACCTCTTCTGTAGAATACTTTTATCGGAAAAGACCACTTTCCAAGAACCCCCTGCTCTCCCTGTACACCTTCATTGGCTAGAACTGGCCACTACATGGCTGCCACTGGACACACAGTTGGTTTGCAGCAGTTAACTTAGATTAATCATAATTCACTTCCAGGGCAGGCACATGGCTGCCCAAATAAAATCCAAGTCTCAAAAATAAAGAGGAAGGGATGATAGCTGAGGAACAGGCAACCTCGTGTGCCCACCACATTGAGTAAAAGCTTCAAGTTCTATGCAAGAAAAACTCTGGTCTTAAAGTTAAACTTTTAAACTAATGGGAAAAAAGGTGTATGTGTGTGTGTGTGTGTGTGTGTGTGTGTGTTACTGAGGATTGGACCTAGGACCTCATATGTGGAAGGCAAGTGTTTCACTCCTGAGCTGCTGCCTCAATCCTCTCTCTCTCTC
>NW_004524603.1:16117209-16123916 GCF_000260255.1 Octodon degus
TGTGTGTGTGTGTGGCCAGCTCAGCCCACCAGGGGGCGGGGCTGGCTGGCATGTGGTGCTGGGGGATTGAACCGCGGTCCCTGTGCTTTGCTGAGCTTGTTCTAAGTAGGTGCTTTAGACCACTGAGCCATCTCACCAGCCCCATCCCACAATTCTTGAAAGACTATTTGGAAGCATACCTGTTTTCACCAACTCAGTACACCTTAATTAAACACCTACAGTTCTTCTCTTGCTGAAAAATATCTTTGTGAACTGCTTATGTCCATGAATAAAGTAGTCTAAACCCAGATTCCCAGGTATCCCCCTGCAAGATCTTGAGTACTTGGATTTGGGGTTCAGCCAGAGGATGCTGCATTTTCAGATAGCCCCTGTGGGACTTCAGCGCAGGTGGCCCAAGGCCACACTTTGAGAAACAGCACCATGTCACCTCTCCTGATGTGCGGTCACCCCTTCCTATGGAAGAGCAGCTATTATAAACTGGTACCTCAAAGCAATCTCAGTTCCCATTAAAAACTCCTGGATATGCTCCAGCCTCAAACACCCACCTGGCAACTGTGCTGCCCTATCTGAATATCTCCTCGTAAACTCAACATGTTCTAAATCGAACTCATTTTCTCCCCACACCTGCTGCCTATAGAATAAAGTACCAGTTCCTCTGCCCGGCGCCATCTCCAGCGTCTTTCTCCTTCATGGCCTTACTCGCTTTTCCTGTTTAGCAATACTCTTGACTTCTCGCAAAACCTGGACACAAACACCTTTTTATTCTGTTTGCTTCCAGAACTCAGAGTGTTGGGCACAGAGGTGCCATCTTCCCCAGTCCCAAATACACTCCTTGCCATGTGTCCTCTTGTCCAGCCTTTTTGTAATGGTGTGGCATAGCATCCACCTCTACCCAGAGGTTACATTTTGATTCCAGTGCCCACTGTGCTATATGGTATTTTTTTTTTTTTTTTTCAGAACTGGGAATTGAACTCAGGCCTTTGCACTTGCCAGGCAAGCCCTTATTCTACTGAGCCATCTCGCTCCCCCTCCCCATATGGTGATCTTGAACTGCTGGTTTTCTTTTGAACTTGAGCTCTTTGTAAGCTGGGGCTGGGGCTTATTCTCTTTTAGATTTCTAGCTTCTAGGAGGCAATAAACAGTGTCTAGCTAATGTTTGCTTGGCAATCAGGCCAGGGAGGAGCTGAGAAAGGGCCTGGATTTGGCATCAAAGAGGTCACAGGCAATCTCAGTTGTGAGAGCCCTCTGCCGGGAGGGTCAGCCTCCCTGCTGGGTTGCCACATGGGGCAAGCTCTGTCCTGTCTGCAGGACGAAACCTGACAAGGCAAACTTCACCCAGCGCAGCAGTGTGCAGGCCCACTGATTGATTAATCACAGAGCCTGGCTCAACTTGGTTTAACAGCGCTTAGTGTAGCCTGCCCTCCCCCTCTCTCTACCCCATTTCTCTGGGCAATGTGTCTGTCTAGTATGACCAAGGTCAGCCCGGTCTGCCAGTCATACAAACCAAGCTGCTCCCCATTTCCCCCACATCATCCCAGAAATCCCTCTGCAGGACTGCGTTGCTTCTCTGAATGGCCTCTCATGTGCAGATCGATCCTAATCTGCCATTTCCGCAACCTCTATCCCGAGTGGCCCTGCCTCCCGTGCACCTGTGGAGAGGCTTCCTTTTCATTCGCAGGCTGCTTGCATTTTATGCTGTAACTCCTTTTTGCCAACACTGTGAGGCCATCACTTTGCCTGACCTGTACCCCTGCCCTCATCTGATCATTTTTCTTCAAGGAACAGAAGCAGCAAATGAGCGATAGCCCTCCACTCCCTGGATTTTGTCAGCATCATCTCTCTAAGCCTGCCACTTCTGCTCGACCATTAGCCTCCCATCACCCTGCCAAGCCTCATCCTACCTTTTATCCTTTGCCCTTCAAGCCCACTCTCTGCCGTGCCTCCTTGGAACACAGTATCTCTTCTTTCACAGTCCCTCCAAAGACCCTGTCTTATCTCAGGCAATTGCCTTAGGAGCCTTGCTGTTATTGGACACCACTCTATCACTAAGTGTGTCACTGGAACTGATCAAAGTTTCAAAGCAGAAACACAAAATAATTTCTTAACAAAAACAAAACTAGGTATGTGTTATGACTTGTTAAGAAACAAAACCTTGGGCTGGGGAGATGGCTCAGTGGAATAAGTGCTTCCCTGGCAAGCGCAAGGACCTGAGTTCAATCTCGGGTTCTGCAAAAGAGAAAGAAAGAAAATGAAAGGGCCAGCCAAATAACTCAGCAGATTAAAACACCTGCAAGCACAGGAGCCAGGGGTTTGATCCCTGGGCCTGACATGCCAGCCCCACCCCGGGGCACACTGAGCCGGCCTTTGAGGCTGGGTGTGGTGGTGCACGCCTATAATCCCAGCTCTTGGGAGGCTGTAAACAGGAGAATCACTATGAGTTTGACCTAGTAGTGAGACCCTGAACACCCTATAGACCTTCCCTAAAAATAAAAAACAAATAGAAAGATGGATCCCAAATCAGTTAACTGCCTCTTGTCAGGAAAATGAGAACAGCCCCCACATGCACCCCAAGCCAGAATAAGACCTAGCCCCCACTGACATCGGGCTGTGTGTACCCCGAGAGTAACAAGGAGACACACACTCCTAAAGTATACCCCCCGGAGAGGAATAACCCCATCCTGAAACCTTACATAAATACAGAAAAGACCTTTGCTTATTTGTCAAGTGAACTATGGCTGGCACTCTTTCATAGAAAGGCAAATTAAGAAGAGGTAACCAGCACAGATGGTTACTAATTCCCTTCTTGCCTTCGTTATTTCTGAAAGCACCCTGAAGTTAAATGGAATTTGAGCAAACCAAAGTTCCATGGGCTGAAAAAAATTCTTTATCTACTAAATGAGCTAATATTTGTAGACTCCTTAGAACACTAAGAGCTGATGCGTTTATTAAGTGGATAAAGTGCAGTGCAGACCACCCTATCTGTAGTCCAATGGGCTAGCAGCCCCTGTGCCATCTCCTGCCTTAACCTTGACCTTGGGCCGGGGAGATGGCTCAGTGGAATAAGTGATTCCCTGGCAAGCGCAAGGGCCTGAGTTCAATCCCCTGGTTCCGCCAAAAAAAACCCAACAACAACAACAAACAAACCTTGACCTTGGCCATAGAGCTCTACTGAACCGCTCTCTAGTGCCCTCTTCTGGTGCCTGGCTGAACCTACCCACTCCATTGGCCTCTACCAATCCAAAAACTGCTCTTGTTTTCAGTGGCGTTAATGGGCCCTACGTTCTCTCCAAATGTTGGTCTCACACAAGCAACTGATGTAATTATTGTTGCCAAATCCAGTGGATGCCTTTCCATTCTCACCTCACGAGACCTGTCAGGGACAGGTTCTTGCTCGGTGAGTTAGAGGTCCCACCCTGTCCGGTGGTCCTACTGCTTGTCTGTCCTATTGTCCATGTGGAAGTCCTTTTCCCCCTTTCCTGCCTCGAAATATCACTGCTCCTCCAGGCTGTCTCTGGTCATCTCCCTTCCTGCTTTCTCTCTCCCTGCCATTCCACGGTGGCATTTCGCTGTGTAGTCTGTGCCTTGCAGTCCCCATAGGAAAGGACACATTTAGCTATCCTCAGTCTGCCCATTCATGAAAGAAGAATCCAAGCTCATTTTCATATTTTCCATCTGTATGATACCGAGTGAGGGAGCCCCTGCAGAGAAGTTTTGTACTTCCTGAAACAAACAAACAAAAAAAACCCCAACCCTCTCTGGGGTCCAGAGAGGTGGACATCTCATCCTGGTGGCTTCATCCTTTTCCCCTTTAAAGGAACTTGCTCAAGCCAGCCCCCTTCCCACAGGAAGGAGATCATCCCCAACACGTTTCCAGTTGACACAGTGATCCTTGCACTAATGCACCTTTTGTGCAGAATTACTTATAATCAGACAGCAGCTGGGACAGAGTTAGAGGCTATTACTAACTATTAATCAGCGCCAAGTCGAAGGACATCGAAGCCAGCATGCCAGGGACCTTGCCTGAAGGGGCTGTCAGGCTAGTGGAAGGGACAGGATGCCTACTCTGAAGAGAAGCATCAGCCAGCTAGGGTGAGGCACGACACGGGACATTTCTGCCTGTGTATGTGACAGGCAGAAATGCTTGGTAAGCCCAGGGGAAGAAGGGATAAAAATCAGTAAGGTCAGTCCCAGGGGAGGTGTTTAGAATAATAACTGTCTTTTATTGAACCCCACATGCTTTTTATCAGCACATCTGACCTCACGAGATGTATGAAGACTACACTGAAGGGCTTTGTTAAGCTCCTAGTGTGCTTCTCACAAGTGGACATGCGATGAATTGCAACTAACGCTCATTTAACAAATATTCGTGTCATATCTGCCATGTGTTGGACCACGCACAATTGCAGAGAAAACAATGCTTAGCATGATGTCTGTGTTTTCGGCCATCAGTGACTCACAACCTAGAGCTGTACACGCTGCCCAGTAGGGCAGCCACTGGTCACTGGGGAGGGGGCTCAGTAACATTGCATGTCTGCATTACATGTCTCCAGTGAGCCACAGTGGATGTGGATTGACGTCACTGCAAGAAGTCTTATTGGCCAGCACCAGAAAAGGGCAGACAAACAATAAGCCAGTGTGCACCTGTACCGTAAAGGCTAGCAGGTATGAAAGAGTACTATTATTACTATCCTCACTACAATCAAGATGTAGAAATTGAGGCTCAGAACTTGAGGTTAGCAACTGGAGCAAGTTCACACTCAGTGGAACTGTTTAAGCTGGGATTTAAATGTAGGTGTGTCCTACTGCTGTGCTATTCTCAGGCTGTCAAATGGATTGAGTCAAGCACAAGTAGGAACCAGATAAAAAGAGAAGACAAAGAAGGCACTTCTGGTGGGAAATCGACTTTTCGGTCAAAGGCACCGAGGCACAGGTGGGCAAGGCTGGCGAAGGACCACAAATAAACCAGTCTGGCTGGAGAGGCAATGACTTGTTGAACTTCTGTCCTCCAAGAGCCAAGTCGGTACTTGCCTGCCTTGATTAAAAGCCAAGGAGCTAGCAGCTAAGCCCTGTGTGTAGAGTTGAGCCATAAAGGACAGAAGGCAGGGGCATGGTGAGAACTAAGCTTTAGGAAGAGGGCAGTGCTCAGCTTGAACCGGCAAAGACCAAAACTAGGGAAACCGGTTAAGGACTGCAGGGTTGATGGAAAGGAGGAGGACAGAGGAACGCTGTAAATCAAAGAACAGCAGCCTAAGAGCCTAAGATTCAACACTGTGTGACATTGGGCAATAAAGTTGACTATTCTGGGTTTCAGTTGTTGAAATCTGAAAGGGCATGGCTGGCCCTTGTCTTCTCTGAGGCTCCTTTGAGCAACGTTTGTCGAGATCCTGCAAGTGTAAATGACATTGGGCAGAGAGAATTCAGGGGAACCGTAACACTGAACACAGGTGCGAGGAAGATGGCGTCCCAAGACCATCCTCAGGCAAAGGGTGGGTGAACGCTGAGTCACTCAGAAAGCCAGGTGAGTGTGGGCAAGAGCCTGCCTTTGGGGACATGGACGGGGCATGGGATACAGAGTCTGGGGCGGATAAGAAGTAGTAAAATAGTGGGTTTGTTTTTAAGAAAACAGTGCAGTGTCAATGATCATTATTATGTGCCCAAAATAACAGCTTTAAAATTTTATGACCTATGACCCACAGTTCTCCACACTTGCCTAGAATATGTAACTAAAGCAAAAGATTTGTAAAACACTGGTTATCCTCAGTAAGTGCAAGGGACGCAGACATTTTCTTTTTCTTTTGCCTTCTTCAGTCAGGGTCTTACTATGCAGTTCAGGCTGGCCTTTAGCTCACTTTGTACCCCTGGTTGGTCTCTCAAACTTTTGACGATCCTCTTGCCTCAGCCTCCCAAAGGCTGGGATTACAGGCATGCACCACAACTCAGGCTGACACTGGCTTCCACTGGATTCTTTTTTTTGTAGGGGGGGAGGGAAGGGGCTGTGAGGTACCAGGAATCAAACTCTGAAACTCGTGCTTGCCAGGTAGGTGTGCTGTGCCACTGAGCTACATCCTATCCCTTCCATTGAATTTTATTTCATTCTTTTAAGAAGTTGGCTGTCACTCACCAATTCGTTTTATGATCTAGTCATGTACCACAATCCAAAGTTCTAAGAACACTGCCTAAAGGATCCTACAAGTCTTAAACCTGAGGGTGTCAAGGCGTCCTGCGCAAACACTCAAGAGAAAGGAGCAGCTGCAGCTCAGATCCCAGAGGCCAGGGGCAGCGGATCCACGCGGGGTAACCTCCCACCCTGGTGGTGGAGGCGGGGCCTCCGACCACTTAGCCCTGAGGAGGAAGAGCAGTTGGCTGAAACCGGGATGGAGTGGAGCCCAAGCTCCACGGACCTACTCTGGCACCTCAGATGGCACACGGATTGCAAAGGTCCTGCACCCACCCGGTCCTCCATTCATTCCGTTGGGGTCTCAGGGAGTGAGGGAAGGTGAGGCACTTTGCCAGCCTCTGTCTGCAGTCGATTGCTGGTCCGCAGCCGGCACTCGCGATCCCCTCCCCACGCAGCCCACGCGCTCATACCCCCACGTGTGCATACACGCATCCCACGTGTGTGCACACGCACCTACACGCGTGCACAATCACGCATGCACTCACCCCCATGCATCCCACGAGTGGTCTGCACACACACACACACACAC
>NW_004524603.1:16124736-16152431 GCF_000260255.1 Octodon degus
CGGCGGGGATGCCGCGGCCGTCACCTCCGGGCTGCGGCTCCGACTCTGCCCTCCTCGCTGCGCCCCCTCCGCTGCCCTCCGCTCCCACCCCACGCTCCTTTATTCTTCGCGAGCCTCCGATGGGGGGGGGGGCGGCGGCTGTGGAATCGGATTGTGTGGGGCCAGGCGCGGAGAGGGGATAAAGATGAAAAGTCCATTTCAGACCCAGGCAGAACAATGAAATAGGCTCAAATCTCCCCGCATTAGCGTGCGGAGGGGAGAAGGTAGTTTGGGTTTTCAAGTCAGGGGCGGGCGGAGACGTTTTTTTCTGGATGGGTCTGGGTAGATCCGTATTGTGCACCTTCTTCACCTGGCTGATTTTTTCCGATTTGACTGTCTTCAGGAAGAAAGAAAAGAAGGTAAGGCAAAAGCGCTACGTTTGCCTTGCACACTCTTTCGTTTCTCTTCAGTCAGTTCTGTACGGCTTCTTTCAGAAATAAAACCCGAATCAACTAAGTTTTTACACTTCGATTTTTTTTTTTTAATTTGTAGTACGAGGGGTTTTCAACCAAAGTGTGCCTGATTTTCCAGTCGTTTCATCGTGAAAATGTTTCTCTCATGAAATCATTGAAATAGCAGCCTTTCCATACTTTTAGTGAGGGTCCATCTGGCTTTCTTTCGGTTTTGTTCAGATACTCTGTGGATTAAATCGCAAATGAGAGGAGAAAGGGTTTGCATGGAATCGAGAGGAGGGGCAAAAAGAGATTGTAATCCTATAAATCTGGAGAACAGTCGTGGGGAGTGAGACAGGGATCACGTTAATAGTTTTATCTCTGTTAGGAGAGGTTATTTTAAAAAATAAAACTTATCTGAAAAGAAAATCTGTTATTAGTTCCAAGCTCCAAATGAATTAGGTTTCTGGATGGAATAGAGTTACCAGTCAGGCCTTGGATATTGAGGCTGTAAATAACCTATCGACTGTAAATATTTTTTTTCAGACTCTCTTAGAAACAAAGGGGCTGTTTAGAAGGCAACAGAGAGATGTTATTCCAGGGGCTTTCCCCTTTGATTCTGAAGAACACAAGGTCCATTTAATGATTCGACAAAGCGAAACAAAATTTCTGATCAGTCCACCACGCAGAAGAGAACATGCTGGTGGATGGGAATATGCAGGAGAGCCCATGTCGGGCATGCATTGTTCATCTGTCTAGGGGAGGGGGCTGCAGTCAAAGCTCCCACTGTCTAGAGTGTTAAAATGAAACAGTTTTCTCTTTATTAAGTACGTACCTCCTTGAGACTCCCTCTGCTGGACACTAAGAGTGAGCATTAGAGAAGGAACTTGGCTTTGAATTGAGAACTATGGGCTGCCAGTTTCTCTCCCTGTTACAGAGGAGTGGGTATGTGGGTTGGGATGTATTTTGTCAACTTTGTGCAAAGCCGCCTTGGGAACTGCACAGCTCACGTGTTCATTCATCCTAAATCCATGTGGCGTGTTGGCCATCCCCCTTGCCTGAGACCCGACACTCCCATTTTTATTACATAGCTCTATTAGTGCATCACATCAGATAAAGAACTGTAGGTGTGTAAGGTGTTATGGCTTAAGAATAATCATGATCTCAGAGGTCTCAGCTCACGGGTTTTCCTTGCCAGCCTGCCTTTCCTGTCACAGGTGATCCACCTTGTCCCCCTCCTCAATTCTTGGTTTTTCCAAAATCTTGTCTGTATGCTTTCTCGATTGCTGCTATGTTTGGTAGCCTTTTATTCTACAATAGTTTTTCTGTATCTATAATTTTTGCTAGTTTTCCTCCCAACTCTTTTCATTATAAGTGTATATGCTGCCAAAGCGGGCACTCTCATGCTGTTCAATCAGCCCAGCGTCACTCAGTCAAAAGCTCAGCCAGGTCTTTTGAAGAGACTGTTGTGCATAATATCCATGGCCAGGGATCGTGCTACTGTGACCCATGTACCCCTAGTGTGGTGACTGCTTCCGAGACTCTACAGGCCTCCATCCTCTCTCTTTGGTGACATCCACTGTGTTCATTGAACCTGGTATTTACCATACCCTGATCAGGGCATGTGGACTTCCTGTGTACTTCTTAAATGTGCAGGGCTTTTCCTGTGGCATTCTCTTGGAAGAGGGATTTCTAATGGATTTTGAACTTCTAAAAATTGAATGCGATTCTTCTGAGGAGAAGTAAATGACATGTGAGGCCTTTGGCTGGAACTGCTTCAGTAGAGTTGGAACCCTGGGTGAAGGCCTGCATGCATTAGAGGAACATTGAAAACTGCCAAAGACTTAGACAAGAATGCTGTTTTTGAAACAAGGTATATTCGATAATATGATTCGATGGGTGACAAAGTATAATCACTAGCAAAGTTTGCTTTAATAAGGCTGGGTTTATAAATAGCATATTAGTTTTCAGTGGTTTGGTACTGATCAAGTTAAACTTCTTTCAAAAAGGTTTATTTTCTTTGGAAGGTTAAACATTTGCCTTGTGACTGTATTTACTTCATCAACTTGTTTAGCAGGGCCATTTCAGTACGTAGTACAAAGGCCAACCACAAAGGTCTGGATTGCCGTGGGTTTGAATTAGAGAGACCTACATTCCAAGTGAATTGTGTCTCACTGTACCTGAGATACGGTATGTTGATTAGTGTTGGTTTATATCAAGGAGCACTTCATAATCAGGCTTCTAGAAATTCTCACACTGAAATCCATCATTAGAGGGACTGAAAGACACCTTTCTACCAAGAAATGAGATTCTGAATCATCTTCTCTTAAAAGAATTTGATGACACATGTCCCAAAATATCTTTTCCTGTGTTTATGTTTTACATTTTAAAAATGAGTAAGTATAAATATTGTTTTCTAGCTCATCACATTTGAGTAGTGAATCAAAGCTCGTTAATTTTAGCTGTGACTCTGGTCAGTGTGGTATGGCACTTGAATCAGAGAAACTGGAGTCTGAATATGAATCTAGCCACCTGACTTTGGGCATGTTATTTAACTTCTCAGAGGTTTTTTATTATTATTTCTAGCTTTATTGGATTGTGTGAGGACTCCATTAGAAACTAGTATATTTAGTAAAGTCCCAGCTGTAACAGGCATTTTCTTGGTGTGTTAAATCCCTCTATCTTCTGAGCTGCTTACAGGGATGATGACCGCAGGGAAAGAATAACCCACATATAGTTTAGAAAACCAATAATAGCAACATTTCAATTATTAATCTCCTGCTATTCCTTTTCCAGTTTGGGCACCAGCAACAATAAACCCCCTATAGCCACAGAAAAAAAGAACCATTTTTTTTACCCCTCTGTGACCTTTCCAGAGTCTTTATTCCCATTGAGCTTCTCCTGGTTTCTGATGGAGAGCTTCTTTTCTGTAGTGGCACTTTCTAGCTACTTTAAACATGTGCAAACAGATGCTAGAACAGAGTTGCAGGGGCTACAGCTGTGCCTCTGAGAAAGTACCCCCCAAATAGAACTTTGCCCATGGCCAGGGTCAGTTTTGAAACAAAGCCATAGGCCAGGAACCTCCTGAGCCTCCTTGGAGGGAACACTCCGGACACCACCTCCAGGCAGGATCTGCCTCACCATGTATTAAATATCAGTTTCCTACCAAAGAAAATGGAGTGCAGTATGCAAGTCATAGCTGCTCATATTCTTCATTTTTTATGTTTTATGTTCCTTCATTTCTCTCTTCCTTCCGTAGAGACCAGTTTTGGGGAGCCACCTTTGAGGTTTATATGGAACAAAGTAGTAATGATCAAGAGCGTAGGATAAGTGAGCATTTTTTATTGTTCTCTGAACACGTAATTTGCCAGTGCTTTCTGGTAGCCTGTAATGACAATTCAAGCACTTGAGGTTGCTATCAAAGACGGGATTCAGAATAATGCCAGCAGACTTTACAGATAGAGCGCGAACTTGAAAGAACAGAATTTGTAAGTTCCATTTCATACGGCAATACCCTGTTGGAGGGAAAAAAAAAAAAAACCCCGCAGGAAATTGCAAATCTGGAGGAGCACAGGAAGATCTTTATTTTTTCTCTAAAAGAAACTGAGATGCTTGGTGTTGGTGCTGCTAATTATGATTTAGACTGCGCTATGCTGGGCATTCTGCAACCTGCACTCACATAAACTCACTGCTCCCCCACTCTGCAGACCAGGCCACATCTTTTATGCATTCCTTCAGCAAACATTTACATAGGGTCTGCTATGTACTGGACCCATGGCAGATTCTGTGTTTGGAGAAAGGACAAAGACTTGGCCCTTGTCCTCGAGTTCAGGTTATAGAAGGTGAAAGTCAAGTTCTTTAAACCTGGGTTCACTGGTGGGGAGGTCTGAACCTAGAGGACACTTTTCTTTTTGTTTTTGTTTTAGTGGCAGCTCTTTGGTGTAAAGGAAAGGCCGTTCCTCTCAATTTTCTCTTGAAATATTTTCTTTCTTTTTTTTTTTTTTTGCGGTACTGGGGATTGGATTTGAGACCTTGCACTTGCCAGGCAGCGCTTATGCCACTGAGCTATATCCCCAGGCCCTGAAATATTATCTTTATTTGTACTAAAAACTACAAGTACTTCTGAGTGTCAAAAGTATTCATTACAGGTTTCCTTAGAAATATCTTCAGTATTATCTCTTAATTTTGAAAAACTCTTTCTCTTTCATTACTTAAACTTTACATTGTCAAGGCAAATACATTCCTCATTTGCACATGCTGTGGGAGCGTTTTTCTGTTTTCTCATTTAGTTGTGGGCTGTGTTGTGAAAGGGCTCTTGAATCTGTGTGTGGTTGTTAGAGAATTGATTTCTGGCTTTGCTGCTGTGCTGAGCTCTTGTACTCCGGGTGGCTATATAGTCGTACTTATCAGTGGGGACAAAGATCGACCTAGCAGCGTTCGGTGCTACTTCCTGGGAGGAACAGGTCATTCTGGGAATTATGGAAAGAGGAAAGCCTGGTTCTGTCCTGGGGAGTATAGAGCCTCAGAACCCAGGGGGATGTGGTCACCCCCTGCCTACAGGAAGGTAAATGTCCCTGACTCAAAACCTTTGGTTCATTGAAGCATTTTTTCAGGAAAGGGCATGAGAGACTCCCCCACTGATCAATTCCAGTATTCTATTAAGGTGATTGTCAAGAAATACCCAGGCCTGACTGAAATCTTGCCTGCTGTCATTCAAACTTGTTTTCTTTTACTCAATTACCTTTTCTAAAACCATTCATATATTTAAAGATACTGGGCTGGGAAGCTAGCTTAGCAACATAAGTGCTTGCCTGGCGAGTGCAAGGTCTTGAGTTCAATCCTCAGTACTGAAAAAAAAGATGCTAACTGGATCTCTTGGGCTTTTTTTTTCCTGGGCTTTTTCCTTGCAGAACCCTACTTTTTGTGTCCCTAAAACATACCCTCTCTTCTGAACTCACTCTAGTTTCTCCCCATGAAAGAAAAACAATGATGGTAATCAGATCTGATTGCAGTTCTGTTCTGTTCTTTTTTTTTTTCTTTTCTTCTTTCTGTCTTTCTTTCTTTTAATGTATTTGGTTGTTGCAGGGTCTCACTACACAGCTTGGACTCGTGGTGATCTACCAGCTTTCAGCCTCTTTAGAGCTGGGATTACAGGTGTGCGCCACCATGCCCGGACTGTGGCCGGCTCAGTCCGCCCTGAAGTGGTGCCAGGGATCGAATCTCAGTCTCTGCACTTGCCTAAGCTTGCCTAAGCAGGCGCTTTAGTCTGCTGAGCTATCTTGCCGCCCCCCCATGCAGTTCTTATTAGTACCACATTATGGCCCCCAAAAATGACCTCAAGGTTTTTGCATCCTTGAGAGCACCTAAAAGGCAAGTGCCCTGTCAGATTTGTCTTTGTATGTCCTACAATAGCTGTGCAGTTCCTTAAATTAGTAGGCACTTCACAAATATTTGTGGACTTGTCTATTCCTTTTAATATGTGCAGTAATTTATTATATAGTAGCCATGGATTGGTGACTCAGTTAACTTGCACTTACCTCAGACCCAAGTTTTCTCTTGTACTCTGACATCCTCAGCCCAAAGTAACCACCACCTTTGGCTTGACTCTATTGAGCACATTGAATTTCATCCCTCTGGTTCCATTTAGAATCTTCTGCAGATCTGACAAACAGAATGGAAATGAGATAAATATAAGAAAACTTGAACTATGCTGGTATGAGGAGAGAATACACAGAAAAATCTCAATGATTCAGTCTAATATTAGTTTATTAGAAAGGAGTTTGTCAAGTTCTTTATAGGTTGTGAGTCAGCAAACACCCTATCTATTTCACTTGGTCCCCTAAGTTGGTTAGCTAGGTGTTTGCTGTTTACAGAGTGGCTATGAGACAGGCTTTCACAAGATAGTCCGCCTTCCCTTTGGCCTGTAGCCGGTGAAAAAGGCAAAGACAGAATGGACAATCTCATTGCAATTGGTGCATTTTCTGATGAATGTCTCTTCCATTAGAAAGCAAAGTAGGAAAATTGTTGTGTAAAAAGCAAATCTTTAAAACTGCAAAAATAATTCTATGATTTTATAGCCAATTATTTCTGAACACAGCATTGAACAGATTTGTAGTGATTTTGGTAGTGTTCTAACAATTCTTGCTGACTACTTTTGCCCTAGCAGGTTTTGATTAATTAAATGCCATGTTTAAACAGAATTAAGATTGATTGACTCTTATGCATGTCTCAATGCTTTAGACTTTATAAAACTTCGGTCACAAAAAGAATGCAGTGTAATATATGAGGGACAAGGGCATCTCTCCTCTCCCCCAAGGTGCTTTTGTCCATCTGCAGTGAAAGATTAAAGATTTCTCTGGAACTTTCTATAACATGTAATGGAAAAGCATTTTTGGTCCACAGTTACAGATTGCATGCTGCAGAAAAAGGTTTGTTTGTGGACATTTACCATTTCCTCCATACCAGTATTTCCTTATGGATTAAGCCAATGAGTTGTTATTCAAATATATCGTGACTTTTCTAAAGGTTTATCATAATAAAAGTGATCCATGATGTCAGCTCTATATAAAACTTCTAGGTTCAGAGCCTTCAAGAAGCACATTTTAATGGTGTATGTGCGTGTAATACTGTTAAAAGTCATACGATAAGGAGAGCTGCAAAACTGGTTTGTGTCTCATTGTGAAATTGTGTTTTTTCTCCAGTAAAAAATTTATAAGGTTCTGATAAAAATCAGAATTAAATTTTTGAAATTGTATAAAGACAAAAAATTATACTCTCCCAAATTTTGTGTAACTACACCCACTCAGCAGAACCACTCTGCTAGCTGGGACTTTAGGTGGAAAGTGAATTTCAGGGAATCTTGTGCCAAGGAGCTAGTGTAGCAGAGAAAGTGCTTATGAGAGTGTGTGTGTACATGTGTGCATGCACATGTACATTCAGCTTTAGCCCCTAAACTACTTATATCTGCAGTGAGATTACTGTTCCTCATTAAGTATGACCTGCACCATCAGGAAAAGATTAATCGATGTTCATTATGTCCTGCTAACTGAGACTGGGAGGCTCTGTAATGTATTACAAAAATGAAAATGGTTAAAATAAAGAAACTCTTTTATTTGATTATACCATGGCTTCCTCCAAAAAGGATTTAAGGTCGCCTGACAGATTCAGTTTCTGGTAGAGGGGGAAATTAATTTATGTAGATCAACTTTGTGGATCAGCTTATTTCCAAGGAAGTCCAATAAATGAGGTAGTCCTCCACAAAAAGACAACAGAAACAGTGAAAGCTCTTGTGCTGGCTTAACAAGGTGAATAAGCAGAGTGTATAATGGAATTCATTTGCTAAGTAATTTTTGCTTGGCTGGAGTAGTAAGCACAAAGTAGACCAGCAGATGAGAATGCTAAAGTGTCTGAGATCAGTTGTTGAAAGGTTTAAAAGGGGTTCTAATTCAAGAGACATTTTATGGTGTGGAAAAGGGGGCTGATATGATCAAAATGATCCTTGAACAAGGTGATTTGTATTGGCCTGGATAGAACAGGAGAAAGGAGGCCACTAGGGGCAAGCCCCCACCCAGAGGCTGGATAGTGTCTTCTGAGGCACAAGCTCTGTGGGGCCATTGTCCTGGTCACACAGAAGCACTTGCCCATGTGCCTGGCCCAGAGGTTCAATAAATATTTGTTCCTTTTTGCTTTTCTCCCCATACCTTGTGCAAGATCTAGGATCGGGAAGATGCTGGTGTCAGCAATACCGTATTTATTCTTTTCTGAGAATTAAGAATCTTTTCTGTAGGCTTCTCACATTCCATGGGCTCTTCTTGGGTCCTAGTATAACCTGGTAGAGTCTTCACACATTAGTATTTGCCCCACAACACACGAGACATCAAGGTGCAGAGCAAAAATGAAGCTGTCTGGTGTCAGGGGACAGAGCTTAAGCTCCCTGGCACTGCACGCTGTGCACAGAAGCCCCAAACACTGAGTGGTGCTTTACTGCGCTTCACTGCCAGTTGAGGCTCCAGGATTCTGGCTCCTTGGAGACTGTCAGCTGCTGTCTTTTGTACCCAAACTATGAGGGGGTCTTTCTGGCTCAGGTCCACACGGCCCACCCTTTCCTGAGGAGAGCCCAGCCATGGCCTTGCTGCCAGTATTTAGTCTCCTGTTCTTGGTAGAAAGCATTTCCTGATACTGTCCTGAGGAAGTTCTCAGCTTATTACCACAAGCTACTCATTAACAACAGAAAATGACAGGATAGGAACTAGTACAATCATAATGAGTTTCACAGAACCCCAGAACACTTTTAAGTCATTGAACAGCTTTTAAGAAAAATACAGCCATGTAAGGCCAATTTAAAGTCCTTTCCCTTTGACATGAGTACAATGTGAGCTTCACTTCTGCTCTGGGCTGTGACCTCCTCTTCATGTGGGATGGGTGGGTACATTTTCATCTGGAGCTGCTCTATCCCAACTTAGAAGCATTTTCCTCCTGCTGCACAACCCTTGAAAACATCTGAACACAGATTTTCATTCCAATGAGAGCATAAACTAGGGATAGGCTTGCCTTGACATCTGGGGGTCTTGGGACACAGCCCCCAGCTTGCCTCCTACCCCTTTCTCTCTCTCTCTTAGTATCCAAGCTGCCATCTTGCCCATCTCCCTCAGACTAGAGCTTTTTTCCAGTACTTGTCAGGCTGCTGTGTGTATCCACAGGCCCTGGGCACTTAGGCAAGGAACTCTGCAGCGCCCGTCGGCTTGGAGAGAGCAGACTCAGCCATGAACCTGGGACTGTCTCACCTCTGGAGAAACGTGTGGCCTATACCCTGGGCCCTGCCTAGAGGCAGGGCTGCTAAGGAGATGCCTTGCTTCAAACAACAAAGACAGTCTGAGGTGCTTCCTGTTTGTACGAGTGAGGGCTTGTGATTGCTTCACTTAGGCTCTGTCCCTTATTTCTATCCTTCCTCACCCTCTGTCTTCTACACTTGGTACTTCTCAAGCATACATAATAACTCAGCTGGTTCCTGTTTCTGCTCAGATGGCTTGGTCATCAGCCTTTTCCTCCTACTAGTGAAGCTTCACAGCTGTGGTACCTCTGACAACTGTCCTGTGAGCTCCTTTCATTGACATACATGACTTCCTCTGCCATCGTATGTCCTTGAGGGCGTCTTTCCTCTCTGCTTCCACCCACTTATTACCTACCTGCAGAGCCAGGCGACACTTACCTACTTGTTCTTTGGACTTTGCGTGCCTTGGGGGAGGGTGTGCCTTGTTCTCTTGGTGTGTAAGTGAGAAGGCCAAAGTGGACGTGGATATATACTATTTGGATATTTTGTGTTGAGGGCTGTTCAGAGAAGTGGTTTTCTAACCTCAGGACCACCAATCCCATGTCATCTGGAGGGACTTTTTATTTTTTTGTTTGTTTGTTTTTGAGATAGGATATCCTGGAATAGTTCAGTAGTTCAGTCTGGCCTTGAACTCATTTTGTAGCTGATGATCTTTCTGTCTCAGCCGTCCAAGTACTGGGATAATAGGTCTGTACCACTATACTGAAAGAATCATTTTGGAGAAATGCACTCCAAGTGAAGAAGCAGCATGTATTTGACATCAGAGGATTGATACTTGGGTGGAAGCTCTTCTTGTATGTATGTGAGACTGAGAGACCTGTACCAGTCATTGCAGCTTTCCTGCCTTTTGTGGCTATGCCTTCCAGGAATATGCCCACCTAGCAGCAACCCACAGCCCTTGCCCTGCCTTCTCACCTCCTTGGGGCTGGGCAAGAAATACAGAAGCTACTTTCTTTTGATCTTCTGCAGCCAGCCAGCTTGTCAATGGACAGTTCGGCTTTAGGCCCAGAACAGAATGAGCATTTATCGTTCTCCAATAACATATTATTATTAACTAACATATAAAAGCTCTGTGACTTTTCTCTATTCACAGAAGAGGAAATTGGAGCTTAGTGATATTAAATAATGTATCCAAAGTTGGCAAACCAGCAACTGATAAAGCCAGGGTTTGAACCAGAGTTCCCCTGATGCTAGTGCTCTTTGTCTTTTTTTTTTCTTTTTTTTCTTTGGTGGAACCGGATATTGATCTCAGGCCCTGTGCTTGCCAGGGAAGCGCTTCTGGCCCCTTACTCTTGTCTTGACAGGCAACCTGCCCATCTTCCCACAGATGAACTAGAGTGCTTCACATAGCATGTGGGAAGCCCACTGAGAAGGATCAGGATCCTTCTTGGAAAAGAGGCCACCAAGCTAGAGATTCTGGTTGCTGGAATGTTACTGTCCCAACACAGGCACTGTTCAACAGGCCCGATGAATTAGTGAGGGCAGAGCATGTAGTGCAGCGGCTGGTATGTAGGAGGGGTGAATCATGAGCACTCTTTGAGCAACAAACATAATATATCCAAGGGTAATCTCACAGAGACCTGGGGGAAAATACCAAAAATAAAAATATATGATAGTGAACACACACAGAGCACTTGGGCCACTAGTTTGTTCCAGGACTTAGGGGTATGCATTCATTGCAACCCTGTAATAATGGTTCAAGGTGGGGTCCACATGTGTACAGAAGGTCAGGCTGCTCACACCTGCAGAGTTGAGGTCCATCCCAGGCTGTCTGGATCCAGCTGGGACATTGGATCTCTAGGTCTTCCTAACTCCTCCTAGATAAAGAAATAGACTTTCTAACATTATTGGTTTTTGTTTTAATCAAAATTTTAATCTGAAACACTTGGTAGTGAAGGGTCTTTAAGATCAGCACAGAATTTACTAGACCTATCTGCAGGGCAGAATGGGTGCACCAGGCTCAAGGCTGTGCTGTGGAGAAGCATTTGACATGTAGAGAAGGAACTACCACAAAGCAGCAGTGAGGAGAGCTGGTGGGGCAAACAGGATGGGACAGAGTGTTAGCAATCTGGAAATTGTGGTGTGTGCCATCAACTCACATAGCTAGACCACCATAAATTCTTCACGATTCACTGTGAGATCCAATAGAAATTACTGTGTTCAGTATGCCAGGGACTCTTCTTGATGCTGAGTGTCAACTACGTGGATAAAATCCTGCCCTGAAGCAGCTTACACTGAAGAACTTGCAAATAATCCAGTATTTATTTATTTATTTGTTTGTATTTTTTTTTGGTACTGATGATCGAGCTCAGGACCTTGGGCTTGCTAGGTAGGTGCTTATGATGGCCCATAACTCACTTTTTAAAAAAAATTTTTTACTTGAATTTTTTTATTGGTACATTTTATGTATACATAGTGATAGCATTCATCATAAGGGAATTGTACCTTGCTTCAAACAATAGTTTTAAGCATTTTTAAAAAAGATTTAAAATTTCTGAATTTAGTTCAACTTATAATACCACATTTCCAAGAAAAATGAACCTTTTGCAAAGACATTTAAATAAAATCATACCTGCATGCACAAAAATGAAATTGTCCAAAACTTCTTGTGAAGAAAAAAATCATTAAAGCATATACATAAAAATATTAGCTATGGAAGAACAAAATTAAATAGCACCTTATTCCACATTAGAAAGAATTTTTATTTTGTTTTATTTTATCTTATTTTTTTGCCATAACTCACTTTTTAGAAAAGCTTGGAGAAATAAAAGTAGATATGTATTAAACCTGTGGGAGGATTGAAATTTCTAATGTTAGAGTCTATAGATGAAATCACAGAGGAAAATATCATTAGTTTTGTCAGTGTAAACATTCCCCCAAGTTTAAAGTTCATTTCTGTTTTTGCTTTTGTGAATTATTTCTCAGGGTAATTCTGTATCATATTATCATTTGAATTTAAGACAGGTTTTCTGAAGTAAATTTCCTAGGTCAAGGGGTTTGTTGAATTTTAGATCCATACCATCAACTTCATTTCTTCCCCAGAGTACTTTTACATTAAACACATCAAGCCACCTAGATAATGGTTTAAATGAACCTACTGTTTGTTCCAAAAATAATGGAGCTCCCTGCTCTTCTGGGCCTGCTTCTCTGTCACGTGCAGTGACAGGTCAGTCTCAGGCTTTCACCACCACCTCTGTGTTGTCTTTCAAAGTCCCATCCTTATCTGTTAGACTTCCTTCTCAAGCTCTGGATTCATAAAGCCATCAGTGTGTTTAACATCAATATTTAGATGCCTCATTGGTATCTCAACCTTAATATATCCAAACAGAAAATCTTGGCAGCTCCCCAAAATATACTCCAGGTCCAGAATTCATTCTTTCTTTCTTTCTTTCTTTCTTTCTTTCTTTCTTTTTAAAAATTTTATTTATTTGTGTGTGTGTGTGTGTGTGTGTGTGTGTCCAGCTCAGCCCACCAGGGGGCGGGGCTGGCTGGCATGTGGTGCTGGGGGATTGAACTGCGGTCCCTCTGCTTTGCTAAGCTTGTTCTAAGTAGGTGCTTTAGACCACTGAGCCATCTCACCAGCCCTAGAATTCCTTATTTCTGAAAGCAGTACCTTCTTCACCCAGTAGTTCACATCAGAAACCTGGGACTTATTCTTGCCTTTGTTTTTTTACATCACATTTAACCCATTACCAAATTTTAAGGCTTTTCGCCTCCTCGTGTAGCCATTCTCATTAGTCTCTGTAGTTGTGCTCTATCCAGTGTAGTAGCCTAGAACACTGAGTTAGTAAATACTGAGCCATTACTTCTAGGGGAGATACATGTTTCGCTTCCTGTGAGCCTCTGGACCTGTTTTCATCAACTGATCAATACATGGCATTCATACCACTGAGATAATGATGTTGTTTGTTGGTTCATGTTTTGTTTTTTGTTTTTTGAGGTGCTGGGGATTGAACTTGGGATCTTGCACTTGCCAGGCAGGTGCTTATGCTGATGAGCTGTCTCCCTGGCCACTTGGTTCATGCTATATGTTGGTCCACTATGACATATATCAGCATAAATAATGTTTTTATGTGTGTTTCTGTTTAAAGACAGTCTTATTTATTTTGGCAGGGCCTCACCATGTAGTTCAGGCTGGCCTTGAACTCACTATGTAGCTCAAGCAGGCCCCACATTTGAGGTGATCCTCTTGCCTCAGAATCCCAAGTGCTGGCATTACAGTTGTGTGCTATCATACCCAACTCCTTATTTTGCTATGTGTTATTGACTCATTGAGTTCATAGCCCACAGCTTATCTAACAAGTGTAATCTCTCAAAAGACAAACTGCAGCCCCTTGTGCCTCAGAGCCTGAAACAGCCCTTTCAGCAGTGCCTGGAGCCATCTAAAATAGGAAAATCACTAAACAGAAACCATAGGAATGCAAAAATGTGGTTCCCAATACACTATTTAAGGACACTTGCTTGCAGAGCGGAAACTAGAAGGCTGAGCACCCCCTTGCCAGGCCTCATCTGGGTGTGTGCAGCAGGCAGCACAGTTCCTCTGCTGTTGTGCACCTGTGTGGGACCAACAGTGCCCTGGTGGGTTTTTTGTTGTTGTTGTTTTTTAAGACAAGGTCTCATTGTATAGTTCAAGCTGCCCCCTGAATTCACTATGTAGACAAGGTTGGCCCTGGACGTGCAGCAATCCTGCCTCAGCCTCCCAAGTGCTGGGATTACTAACTTGCACCACCGTGCTTGGCAGTGCCCTGGATATTGGTGTTGAAGTGGGAAGCAAATTTTATTCTGTAGTTGAATTTGTAGACACGAGTGGGTGAATAGTGATGGAGAGTATAGTGTGGACCTTTTGCTTTCTCTCCTGCCATCCCTTGCTGGGGTTGGAAAGCTTTGTCTTTTATTTATTTATTTATTTATTTATTTATTTATTTTTATTGAGATTGGGTTTCACTATGCAGATCAGGCTGGCTTTGAACTCAATTTGTAGTCCAGACTAGTCTTGAATTCGCAGTCCTCCTGCCTCAGCCTCCTGATTGCAGGGATAATAGGCATGTACCTCCGTGCCCAGCCAAGCTTTGTCTTTAAGTCTAGAGAGTGAGAATGTAGACAACTCCCCAAAAGATAATCCAATTCCAGAATTCCTTCTCTCTCTGAACACACTACACAGAGGCTGCGTGGCTCCTGCTGCACTGCTCAGCTCTGTGGCCATCCAGGTATAAATGGGCAGGTGGGGTTGTGTTAGAGTAGAACTTTGTTTTCAAAGGCAGATGTCTGGGGGTAGTTGAGGCCCTGTTGGCTCTTCTGATGTCTCCATATCACATCTGCGTGGCTTCCTGACTTGGCTTTCGGGCCTATTCCTGTGCCCTCCAGCTGGTCAGCCGATTTCCCAGAGTGATAGTAAGTGTCAATTAGATCTTATCACTCGCATACCTCAGATGGCCAGCTGCGCCCATCTGTTTCCAGTGACGTCTCAGAACCTGAGTAGCACAGGGCACTGTGCAGTCCTGCCGATTTCTCCAGTCTCATCTGATGCCTGCGTGGCTGCTCCCTCCCAAATGTCCCTGCTCTGTGCCCCTGCAGACCTTGTCTTCCTGTCTGGGTGCCTAGTCAGCTCCACCTTGCTCGGCCATCACACATGGAGTCCCTCATATGCCACTTTCTGGACCTTGGAGCACCCTGTCCTCGTTCTTCGCAGTTCTTCAGATATTGAGGTCCCAGTTGACTTGGCATATTTATTCACGGCCTGCTTCCCCCGTGAGACAGCAAGCTCTGTGGTGGTTTCTGCTGCTCTACCGTGTTGCTGTCACACACATTGTAGACACTTTCTAAAACTTGTTAAGTCAGGGAGCCTACAATACAGTTTTGTTCAGAGATAAAAATCTGACACTGCAGTAGCGGCACTTGTCACCCTGCTAGAGTATGTAGTATGTCTTCTAAAATTGACAGTGATGATCAAAACAAAAGTCACCTTGATAAGTGACTTTGGAAATGGTGTGAAGGTATGTCTTTACTGTCAAAGGGTGATTCAGAGACAGACTCCCTGCCAACATTTGTTCCTAGTGAATGTTCTCCCAGAGACACAAGTGCTGCGCTAAGTCCTGCTGGTTTCCTGTTGCTCTTCAAGCTTCTCAGAACTTTGCTAGCAGTGTTTTCACGTGGGAGGTGGGAGTGAAGTGTGCTTGTGGAGGCATTCAGTGCTCTTTTGTTCTTAGTGTTTGGGGTTTTTTATTGTTGTTGTTGTTGTTTGAGACAGGGTCTTGCTATGCAGCTCAGGCTGGCCTTGAACTCACTTTGTAGACAAGGCTGGTCTGTAACTCCCAGTGATCCACCTTCCTTAGCCTCCTGAGTGCTATTCTGGGATTACAGGCATATGTGCCACCACATCCAGTAGTTTTGTTTGTTTTTTATGTATTTGGTTCAGGGTCTCACTATGCAGCTCAGGATGACTTGTAGTGATCCTCCTGTTTTCAGTCTCCCCCGCACTGGGATTACAGGCATGCACCACCACACCCAAACTTGGTGGCCAGCTCAGCATGCCTAGGCAGGGCCAGTGCAGCATGTGGTGCTGGGGATCAAACCCAGGTCTCTGCACTTGCCTAATCAGGCTCTTAGTCTGCTGAGCTATGGCCGGCACTGTTTTGGGTTTTTGAGACTAAGTCTCCTTATGTGGTTCAGGCTGGACTTTTTTTTTTTTTTTTTTTTTTAATGGAACTGGGGATTGAACTCAGGCCCTTGTGCTTGCCAGCCAAGTGCTTATTCTACTGGGCGTCTCCCTGGCCCCTTCAGGCTGGACTTGAACTCAGCCTCCCCAGTGCTGATCACAATTCTGCACCACCATGCCTGGCCCAGCATGCTTTCAAATCTGACTTTGTTATCATTTGCTTTCTTAGGCCATTCACCCACCCTCTTTCACCTTTCACTTGTGGTAGTTTTGTTTGTGTGGTGTGGCCCCCATTTGAAGAAGAAGTTTTGACTTCTCAGAGAATCTTCTAAGCAGCTATGTTTAAGCTTGGAGTTTGTTCTGAGTCATTCCAAGAATTCTGTGTGTCATAGAGAGATAAGCCATGGGATATTTTAGGAAGATGAGACATCATTTCTTAGAGGGGCTTCTGTAATGTGCTGAGAATTTTAAGGCATTATTTAACTTTCTGGAAGTATTTATTATAGGAATACCATTGGTACATTAGAAAATAAAAGCTAGCACATCCCTCCCCCCATGTATTCCCTCATACTTTTTTCTTTCTCTAGATATTACCAGTTATCACTTTCAGGCATTTCTCTGTGCATAGACATGTGCAGTTTTAAACAAAATTATACAGTACTGCTTAGTAATTTTTTAATTGACAGTTTCCAATCTTGTATTTCACTGACGTTCATCTGATTTAGTACTTGGTTCACATTAAGAAATAATGGACCCTTAAATGTCCTTTGCAGCTGGTGTCTTGCTGAGGACCATAACCATGCATGGTTGTTAGTCTCTTAGTCCACCACAGTCTTATTGAAGAAATAGACCGGTGCAAGTAGAACCTCTCACCTGCAGGATGAGGGGGTGGCTACCTTAGAGTAGGGTTAAGCTTATATCTCAGTCCCCTAATTTCCTGTATGTAAAGGCTTGCTGAACTAAAGGTCATTGTTTGTGGCGAGAATACACCAGAGCAGACTCTGTACTTTACAGAATTGTACTTGAAAGACCCAAGTTTGTGATGCGGAGGCTGGCCCCTGACTGCATTGCACCATCGTGCTGTAACATCCCCACCGGGGACCAGACAGTGACCTTTCTGGAACTGAGTGTGGTGTAACTTTGGCACTTAGACTGTTTAGCACTAAGTGATCATCCTTATCTAACCTCAGGCTTTCTCTAGGTTTTGGGAACTGTTCCTGGGTCTTTTATTCCCCTGTCAACTGGTGCTCTCCAGTTACCCTGACATGTAGTTCTAGCTGAAAGGCAGAATCTACAGTAAAACTTTCCTTTTAATAAATTATTATTAATTTTCAACGTAAGGAGTTGTTTAATAACCTTTCACAGGTAGTGAAGTTGTCATTTTCTTCTTTATCCTTACATTTATGTATTTTTATGAGTTTCAAATGCTTTAATCATTAACCTTTGGTGACAACTTCAGACAGTGGGACTCTGCAGCCAGCCCAGGGACCTGTTGCCAGGACTCTCATCGTCTTGAAAAGCTTTCCTGCTCTGTGGCTCGAAAAGCTCCCAGCTCCTCTGGCACTGCTGAGTGGCCTTGGACAGGTCAGCAAGCTGGGCATGTGGCCACAGACATGGCTTGCTTCAGGGCCTTTCAAGAGACAGAGTGAGAAGATAAGCTTTTGACAACTGTAAGTTTAGGTTGACACGTTCAGTTTAGTTTTAACATCCCTGTACTTTCACTTCCCTCAGTTTTATCATTGCAATTCCTTTTTGTCATGTGGAAAATATTTCTTCTTTAACCTGTAAATATAAAAATTTAAATGTAAATACTACTTAATTATAACTGTGAGACTACAGAGAAAACTTTAGAACATATCCCACTAATTATATGCATTTGAAATACTGTGTTCTAAAGTGCCTAGAAATAAATTTATTTAGCTGGGCATGGTAGCATTTGCCTGTAATCTCAGCACTAGGAAGCTAAGACAGGAGGATGGCCACATGTCTGAGGCCAGTATGTACTACATAGTGAGTTCAAAGCCAACTTGAACTACATAGTGAGACCCTGTGTCAAATACAAAATGTTGCTAGGTGTGATACATATATCGTGCCTATAGTTCCAGCATTCACCTATAATCTCAGCACTTGGGAGGGAAACACAGAAGGATTACCATGAGTTCAAGGCCAGTTTGCACTCTATAGTGATTTGAAAGCTAGCTTGGACTATACAGACCATATCTCGAAAAAGAAAAGCAAAAATTCTTCTCAAAATGACAATGTCACCTGTTTGACTTGTGAGTAAGCTCACATTCAATTTCTTTGCAGTTTAAGTTTTCTAACTGACCTTTTCAACGATAGATAATACATTTATATAATTGAATGGTCAAATCTATTTGGATGTTAAACCTTTACGATGGGCTTGAGAATTTTGTTAAATTATTTTTTCTGCATCTCTCTCTCTCTTTTTGAATGTATTTGGTACAGGGTCTCACTACACAGCTTAGAATGATAGCGATCCTCCTGTTTTCAGCCTCTCCGCACTGGGATTACAGGCGAGAGCCACCACATCTGGTCTCAGTTGCCAGCTCAGTGAGCCTGAGGATGGGGCTGGTGCAGCATGTGGTACCAGGGATCAAACCCCAATCTCTGGGTTTGTGCTATGCAGGCTCTGCATTTTTTATGTTGGAAAGTTAAAGTGATGATTAAACTTTAAAACTATAGAGAGGTATGCTCTCTTCGCTTTGCTCTCTTGTATATAACCATTTTTATTGATAAGTATCTTGTTTCATTTATACATTCAAATTGATTTCATCTGTGTGATTCCCAATTTGTTCTGTGTTAGTGTCCTCTGCACTTGTTATGGGTGGGCTTGGGGTCTGAGATTGCATTTTGCTCCTTCTCGTTGTCATTTTGTATAGCGCTGTCTTCTGACCTTTGTTGTAGAGCTTTGGTGCAGTTATAACCTTAGCACCTACTGAAGTTCAGGTGCAGATCTACGACGTTTGGATCTATCCAGCTGTGCCTGGCTTGGGTCTGGCTGCTGTGCTCAGCTCCTTCCTTCTGCTGCCCTTGGGAGTGAACCTGTTGTGCCCCTCTGGCAAGATGTTCTGCTCCTGGACTAGATGGGTGGCTTTGTCCCCTACACTCTCTGCAGGGATTGCAGCTGCAGGGTTTTACCCCAGGCCTGTAGTCCAGGCCTGAGCTGAGTCTGGAGGGGACAAGGTAGAGTAGGGGGGAGAGGAAGCCCTCCCACACACTCACTGGGCCTGGGCTATGGCTGGATATGGGGGTCCCCAGAATGCAGCAGAAATTCTCACTGGGTGGGCGGTGGGGAGGGGATACTGCAGAATGGTGTGGGGGGCCTAAGGGGGTGGAAGGGGGTCTCACGCTGCACCTGGGCTTGGACCTGCAGGTCCTGCTGGCGCAGGGTAACAGGAAGTTCTCCCACACACTCACCAGGCCTAGACTAGGACTGGATCTGGGGGTCCCTAGAACGCGACAGAAATTCTCACTCGGCAGGCAGGGTGTGGGGGGGGTTCCAAGGGGGTGGAAGAGAGTCTTACCCACGTTGCGCCTGGGCTGGGACCGGTAGGTCCCGCTGGTGCAGGGTAGCAGGAAGCTCTCCCACACACTCACCAGGGCCTACACATTCAAGTGTTTCATGTGTGTGTGTGTGTTCTCTTCAGACGAAAGATAACATACTATATTGTGTTGTGCTGTATCTTTTCCTCTTAATAGTAAGTTCTGGAATTCCCTCCTTTTTAGTCCTTAGGGATTGTCTTCACTCTTTTTTATGGATACGGTGTTTCATTTCATTGAGGTACCATGGTTTGTGGAACAACATCACAATCTTGAATTGTATTCCACCCTGTGCTATTTACAATGTCTATAATAGATAATCTTACATGCAAGTCACCTCATACTAGAAATCCTAAAAGTGGGATTGTATAGTCACAAGGTAAATACATCTGTCATTTTAACCACTTAACAATTTACTCAGTGTCACATGGGCATTGCATGTGTATACTATCCCAAGTGTTGCTCAAGCAGATGTCTTTTTTTTTTGTCTTTTCAATACAGGGTTTTTCTATGCAGTTAAAGCTGGCCTTGAACTCACTTTATAGCAAAGACTGACCTCAAACTTGCAGAGATCCCCCTGAGTTCTGGAATTACAGGCATGAGTAACCATGCTGTGTTAGTTGTCGTTTCAATTTGATTCTTATATTGAATATGTATGATAAAATTGGTTGTTTTTGGTTTGTTTGTTTTTTTTTTTTTGCAGAACTGGGGATTGAACTCAGGCCCTTGCGCTTGCCAGGCAAGCACTTACTCTACTGAGCTATCTCCCCAGCCCCCACATTGTTATTTTTTTTTTTTTAACATTTATTTATTTATTTTGTGTGTTTGTGTGTGTGGCCAGCTCAGCCCACCAGGGGGCGGGGCTGGCTGGCATGTGGTGCTGGGGGATCGAACCGTGGTCCCTGTGCTTTGACCAAGCTTGTTGCAAGTAGGTGCTTAGACCACTGAGCCATCTCTCCAGCCCCCACATTGTTATTTTTTGATTTCCTGTTATCTTACAAAAATTGACAAAAATATGGACTGGGGATATTGGCAAGCACAAGGTCTTGAATTTGATTTCAGGTACCCCCTCCCAAAAAATTAATAAAAATATGCAATGTTTGGTCACCCTGTATTTAAATAATTGGATTGGTAAGTAGTTAAAAGATAATGGTAAATTCTTTCTGTTGGTTTTTACTGTATTTCAGTGATACAAATAAGTAAAAAAAATACCTAGGACATTGTATACATAGTTTATTGTAAAACTTCTTAATTTTTGCTGATAAGTGAGATGGCATTTCTCTTAAGGTTGAATATTTATTGCACATAATGAATATTCTGAGGTTTGAATAAAACTGTATTTTTCCAATATGTAATTGTCTTAACATCACTTGTTAAAAGTGTGTTTTTCCCTCACAGTATTATAATATGTACTTTATCATATACTAAATTCCTGTAGGTTTGAGAGGTCTCTTTTTTTATTCTTATTTTTATTTTTTAATAGGTCTCTTTATGGGCTGTATATTTTTCCATTGGTTGATATTGTTAATTATTGAAGTTTATATAACCTTTCACTATCTGAAAGAACTAGTTCTCCCACACTGCTTTTTCTCTCCAGTTTTCCTGGATCTTCTCCATGTTTGTTTTTCCACATAAACTCTAGCCTCAATATGTCTTGATTAAAAAGGGGAAAAAAAAAACCTGTTGTTATTTCCGTGGATCATATTAAATTTATAAATTACTTAGGAAAAATTAGCATCTCTATGAAGTTGAGTCTTAAGATCATCTTTTCTTTCCATTCTCTCTCTCTCTCTCTCTCTCTCTCTCTCTCTCTCTCTCTCTCCAGTCTTAAACGTTTTCTGCATATAGATTATATGCCTCTCAAGTTAATTCTTAGAGTACCTTCTTCTGTGAACTGGTTATTTGCATATAAGAAGCCTGTAAAACTGCTAACTTTCCACGTGTGTTTTTGACAATTTTACTGAGATATTCACATAATTCACTTATTTAAAGTGTGTACGCCAGTGGATTTTATGCCTAGTGTCATACAATATAACTTTACATTTTTGTCACTCCAAAAAGAAACCCTGTATCCATAGTCATTTCCCATTACCATCCCTTGTCCTTGCCTGGGAGCCTGTAATCTAATTTCTATTCCAGACATTTTCTTTTCTTTTTTTTTTTTTTCTTTTGCGGTGAGGGGGCTGCTCAGGTTGCCTTCAGGGCAGGTCTGGTTTGGCTTGAGGATGAGGGGATCGAACCACAGCATCCTGAACCTGACTGCTTTGTTTCAGCAGGCACTCAAAAACCTGAGCTAATGGGCAGGCCCCCCCCAGACATTTTCTATAAATGGACATACATTGCATGATCCTTTGCAGCTGGCTTCTTTCGTGTAGCATAATGTCTTCAGAGTCCACCCATTTCGTAGCATGGCTCTGCCTTAGGCTAGCCATCCTTGTGAGTGTGGAATGACATCCCACCAAGTGTGGCTTTCATTTGCCTGTTTCTGTATGTCGTGGTTCTTACATGACACCTACATTAGTGAGATTTCACAAAGAGAGTGAACTTTCAATTCTAAGTCTCGGGGCTGGCCAAATAGCTCAGTGGATTAAAGTGCCTGCAAGCAGGTACAGGGGCCTGCCGTGCTGGTCCCGTGCCAGGGGCTTGCTGAGACAGCAACTGAGACTGGGCGTGGTGGTGCACACCTGTAATCTCAGCTCTTGGGAGGCTGTAAACAGGCGGATCACTATGAGTCTGATCTAGTAGCGAGACCCAGAACACCCTGTAGATCCTTCCCTAATATAAAAAAATAAAAAATAAAAAATTCTAAGTCTCCAGTGCCTACCATAGGCTTGGCAAATATTTACTGTTCAATAACTTTTCATTGAACAAATGTTTGGAGTTATTTTATTTCTAGGACACGTCTATCTTTTAAAAAAATTAAAATGTATTTTAGTAAATATAAATTAGTATTTCATTTTTCCCTAGGCAAAACATAATTAGAATGTGGGGTCTGTTCCCATTCACCCTGGGAAAGTCACATGTTATCTGCAACGGCTTGGTATGATATGTGGTATGTGGTAATCAACATTACTTTTTCTTACAATAAAAGAAGTCAGTGTGGCACTTGTATCTTAAGAGTTCATTATCTTTTTTAGTAAAATATTTTTTGACCCTAAATTCCATTATTTGTGGGATTGCTTGATACCATATGAAAGACAGAGGATAAGAAATTAGGTAATTTGTTGTTCTGTGGCTGGGAATAAGGTTTTTTGTTGTTTTTATTTTTATGTATTTTGTATAGGGTCTCACTGTGTAGCTCTGACTCGTAGTGATTCTCCTGTTTTTAGCCTCCCCAGCGCTGGGATTATAGGCATGTACCACCACACCCGGATTGCTCACCGGCTCAGTATACCCCGGGTGTGGGGCCAGGATGGCATGTGGGACCGGGGATTGAACCTTGGTTCCTGTGCTTGCCAAAGCAGGTGTGTAATCCACTGAGCTATCTCGTTGGCCCAGTAAGTTTTAAATGACATTGATCAGCTTATATATATTTAAGAAGTCTTAGGTTTACCAAGTGCTGTGTTCCAAAACTTCTTTTGGCCAGGCATGGTAGCAGATGCCTATAATCCCAGCATTCAGGAGGCTGAGGCAGGAGGATTTCCGTAAGTTCACAGCCAGTGAGATCCTGTCTCAAAACAAACAACCCCCCTAAGGGGCCAGTGAGATAGCTCAGCAGACCAAGCATCTGCTTTGGCAAAGTGCGGGAACCAGGGTTCGATTCCTGTTCCACATGCCCCGCCAGCCTTGCCCCTGCACACCTGTAATCCCAGCCCTGGGGAGGCTGAAAATAGGAGGATCACTGTGAGTCCAAGTTGCATAGTGAGACCCTGTACCAAATACATAAATGAAAACAAAAACAAAAACATCTGCAAACCCAGTTAATAGATAACAATAGAAAAAAGTGGTCTCAAAGAGGATATGAGCAAGTACAGTTCTTACACGCTTGTGGGGAAGAGGTAGGGAGTGTGTGGGAAATCACCATACCACCACTGGGTTTTGTTCAAAGGTAAAACTGCTCTAAAGGCAGTCTAATAAAAAGGTTTGTAAAAGAAGTGCACATAATCGAAACATACTTTTGCTTTGTTCTGTTGGGGAGGGGTACTGGGAATTGAACTCAGGACCTCATGCTTGCCAGGCAGGCACCAGTGAGCTCAATTCTTGGCTTGAAACATATTTCACAGGAGAAGAGAGGCTAAGTGTCAGAAAAAAATAATCTTAGGGGCCGGGGAGATGGCTCAGTGGAATAAGCACTTCCCTGGCAAGTGCAAGGGTCTGAGTTCAATCCCTGGTTCCGCAAAAAAAAAAAAAAAAAAATGTTGAAGAAATCTTTTTTTAAAAAATGTCAGTGTTTCAAGAAAGATATTTTAATTAGGTCAAATCGTGTGTGTGTGTGTGTGTGTGTGTGTGTGTAGGGGTTTGCAGAGAATATTGGATTATTATATCATCCCAATTTTGTTTCAAAATATGTGACTATAAACGTGATCATTACACTTATTGCATTAAGCATATTTGTGTGGAGGGGAAGAGAGGAGAGAGAGAAGAGAGAAAAAAATTTTTGACTAATTGATTGATCATTTATTCATTGGTTAAATGAGACAGGTGATTTCCCTAAAGTATCTACGCTGAGAGAATGTAGAATGTGGTTCAAAAGAGCATGTACTTTCTGTCAGAAAATGCTTGTCTGACAGGAATTGAGAACTGAGCTGAATGAGCTAGGAGCTGTACCTCAAGGGCAGGTGGATAAAAAAGTCAGCCCTGGGTCCAGCTTACGCCTAGGATTTTTTTTAAAATGCATTTGGTATGGAATCTCACTACTCAGCTCAGACTCCGTGATCCTCCTGTGTGATCCTCAGTGAGCCTCCCCAGCACTGAGGTTACAGGTATCCACCACCACACCCGGGCTTAATCCAAGGATTTGAAAGCTACAGGAAGCAGACCACATCATCCTGCAAAGGGGAACACCTTGCTGAAATCACTCCACAGTGGGCAGCCCTAGGAAACAAAGAATGATTTCTTCACTCCTCGAGGCATTCAGGATGAGTACCTTGCCATACCTGATGGTACTTGCCTGTACTCTCACCTGCTTAGGCGGCTGAGGCAGGAGAATCATGAGTTTGAGACTGGCGTAGCCAATTTATTTATTTAGGTGGAACCAGGGATTGAACTCAGATCCTTGTGTTTGCCAGTCAAGCGCTTACCCTACTGAGCCATCTCCCCGGCCAGGCATAGCCAATTTAGACACTTGTGTTAAACTAAAAAATAAAAAAGCGCTGAAGATGTAGTATAGCTCAGTGGTAGAGTGCTTTCATAACCTGCACAAGGCCCTGGGTTCGGTGCCCTGCACACCACACACACATGTACCTTTGGATGGATTAGTGGCTGGTGGGCCTGTCTACCATTTGTTGGAAGAGAACTTTGAAGTCTGATACTAAGGAGAAAAAGGAACAACATGGAGAAGAGTTGCTTCTCTTTGTTGGCTCAGGAGAGAGCGTAAGGTGCCAAAAACTAGTTGTTTTTCTTCTATGGACTGCTCACTGTATTTTTGGTCCCAATCAGTAATCTTTTTAGTTGCAAGAGAGAAAACCAAATTCAGAGTGCTTTAACAAAAAGGAAAACTCATCATTGCATTGACAAGAAGTTCTGAGATTGGCAGCTCCTAGGCTGGTGTAACAGTTTGTTTCTAGTTGTCACCCCAAAGTCTCATGCAGTCATGGGGTGGGGACTTCTAGAGTGTGTGATTAACTCATGCTCTACTGGGATTATGGATATGAGCACTGCTGGGATTATGGGTGTGAGTGCTGCTGGGATTATGGATGTAAGTGCTGCTGGGATTGTAGGTGTGAGTACTGTATACAGCCTGGGGCAGAGAGCCTGAATGCAATAGAAAGAAGGCAGACTTGCTCTGTAGCCATTGTTGCTGCTCCTCCTCCATTTTGCTCTCTGCTCCTTGCCACTACTATGAACTGTTGCCCTCTGCCATGTGCCACTCTGCCTTGGAGCCAGCCAAGTAAGGACTGAAGCCTCCAGTAACTATGAGCTAAATAAGCCTTTTTTCCTTCATTTTGAGTGTCGGGTATTTGTCCCAGCAATGAGAGAAAAGTAACTAAGACAACTGGTTATAAAGAACTACGGTTTTCTGTCTTTCCCCACATCCAAGATGTGTTGGGAAGATGCCTGCAGCTTATCCGAACTCCAGTGTTAATGGGAAAAAGGGATAAGCTCTTTCTAGATGGTTCTCTTTAAGAGGAAGAAACATTTCCCTAGAAGCTTCCTGAAGGCTTCCGCTCATATCTCAGTGAGGATGGGTCCCAGGCTACTACCTAAATCAGTTGTCAAGGAGGAGAGTAGGTTCCACCCTGACTGAGCTAACCTGATCAGACTCTGTGTCCTCTGCAATGGGAGTAAGGTTCTCTTCCCTGAGAGCCAGATATCTGTCTGAATTTCTGCAGTTTGGAGAACTCTATGTCTGGGTTATAATGGTCCTGTGCATCCCTGTCTTGGCTAAAGAGGAGTAGATTTGTCATAGGCCCCTCAAGAACCCACCAGGTCTTCTCTGTTCATTCCTTGGCACAGTGAGCGTGCTGGGTACCTTTCTATTTGGGGGACTGTTATTGTTCTTCTATCCCCTGACGTCTCCTCAGGGGCTTCTGAGTAGCAAGGGAAGTTTCTTTGCAAGTCCTCTATGGTTTATGTTAAGAAAAAATGATCCCCTAACCCTTGGCACTTTGTTTTACTGGTTTCACAAAACAATGATTATTTCTGATTTAATTTTTTTTTTTACATGTAGGTGACTTTTTTTTCCTTTGCTGGGGATGGAATCTAGGGCTTTGTGCACATCAGGCAAATACTGTATCATTGAGCTATATCTTTAGCCTATTTATTTATTTATTGTACCAGGAATTGAACTCATGATCTGACACTTGCCAGGCAGATGCTGTGCCACTAAGCTATATCCCCAGCCCTTAAGCCTTTTTAAATGACCTTTTGTAAGAGTAATTACAGATAGGGTTACCATGCTGCTTTTCTCTCTCTCTCTCTCTCTCTCTCTCTCTCTCTCTGTCTCTGTCTCTCTCTCTCTGCATACGTGCGTGGGCATATGTGTACATATATCTTTATTCCAATCTGGCTCCTGGTGTAACCAACTTTCTTGGCTCTATTCTCTTTATAGGCCTCTTTCTTTTCCTATTGGTGTTTTTGTGTGTGTGTGTGTGTGTGTGTGTGTGTGTGTGTGTGTGTGTAACTGGAGATTGAACTCATTCCTTGAGTTTGCCAAGCAAGCGCTTATTCTACTGAGCTATCTCCCTGGCCCCCCTGTGGATGGTTTCAATCCTGGTATAGGAAAATGGGTAGTTGTAGCTCTTTTCATTACAGGCTTTCAAAAGTACACACCATTCTGCTATCTGCTAGTACAAGATGAAGCTTGAGTTGGGTGTTTCCCTGACCCAAAGTTAGATGACATTTGAACATTTACCATTTGTGTGTTCTTGCCACATAAAGGGTTTGTTTGTTTTGTTCTTTTTTTTTTTTTTTTTCTTTCTGAGGCATGGTTTCACCGTGTAATTTAGGCTGGCCCTGAACTCACTTTGTAGCCCAAGCTGGCCTCGAACTCATAGTGATTCTCCTGCCTCAGCCTCCCGAGTGCTGGGCTTACAAGGTGTGCACCACCATATCCAGCTAAATAAAAGTCTTAGATGAAACAATTCATGTTCTTAAAATGGTTTTGAGATTAAAGGGCAAGGGCCTGATGGACAGTCTCTTTTCATTTCTGTTTAGCAAACTACCTCCAAACCTTGTGTTTCCAAGGGGAAAGTGGACCAAGGTGACCAGAACTCTACTGAAGGGAGCAGGGAGCAGTCAGGCCCCTGTTTTCAGCCTGGCTCCTGTGTGCTGCCTGCTTCTGAGGTCAGATGGAAGCCCCACAGGCAGGGCTGCTGCCTTCCTGCTCTTTGGTATTCTATGTAACCTTTAGTCTAGGAAAGGTGCCAGTCTTGGTTTCCAACAGTCATATCATCCTAAATGGGGCAGTTGGCTTTAAAGGCCTTTTCCACCAGCACCTTCCCACCTCACAGTAGGTGTGTTAAAGGGACAGGTTCACTTTTATAATGGTCCGTGCTGTGCTGTTAGTGTTGGTGTGCACGTGTGTTTGCACAGATACCCAGTGTCCCCCGCCCCCCCC
>NW_004524603.1:16152541-16194877 GCF_000260255.1 Octodon degus
TTTTTTTTTTTTTTTTTTTTTTTTTTTTTTTTTTTTTGTATCTTGTTGGAAAAATGTATACCCTGAGCCAGGTTTTTCTTCCTAGATTGTACAAGTCTGGAATCTACTCGTGGATCTTGGTATCTTGGTGCTCTCTGCTCCCATTTTCTCCTTCTCTACTACTCCCAGATTTAGGTGTCATTCTTGCAGGGTCAGGCTGATCTGGATGCCTGATGGTGCTTGTCCTGCCTGATTCCTAGTACAGTTGCCGGCCGGCCCTGTCCATTGAACTCCTCTGAAACCTAGGTTTTTAGGGCCCGACGCTCAGCTTCAACATGAGGCTTCTCCAGTGGTGTTCTGATCCCCCTGCTGCTCTCTGATCCTGTCACTGCACTCCCAGAAGTCAAGTCTGTGCTAAATGGTTTGACCGAGCCTCCCAAATCACACTACAGAGGCCCAGTGAGACCTGCCCCTGAGTCTGTTTCCTGGTGGTGGGAATGACTTGTGCTTAATTTCACCTTGTCAGTCACCCAGCTCCCCTTTGTGAGGAAGTCTGATGTGCAGAAGTCCAGCCCATAGCAGTAGCATTGGTCTAACATGGAAGGTTGAGGAGTTTTGAATCCAGAGAGTTTAGCAAAAGAAAGCCTCTCAATGTGTAGCAGGGCAAGTACAGCTTATGCTTTGACATCTTTTACTGTTTTGTTTTCTTCTGCAAGGAAACGTTGCTGACACTTGAATATAATACTGGTCAGTGTAAAGTTTGTTTTTTTAGGAATTGACTCTGAGAATCTTCTCAGAAGAAAAAGAAGCTGGCAGATACCAGTTCTGAGGGAGCAGGGGGGTGGTGGGCCTAACCCCCACAAGAGAGCTGTGGTGCTGCAGGGAGATTTGGGCTTTTAGCAGTTGGAGAAAAGGGAGGGGGTTGGGCACAGTGGCACACAGTTGCAGTGCCAACACTTAGGAGGCTGAGGCAGAAAGCTCATGAGTTAGAGACTAGTCTGGGTTACACAGAGAGTTCAAGTCCAATGTGGACTACCACAAGATCCTGTACACTATATTCAGAAACTGTCATCACGAACAACAACAACTCAAAATCCAGAAAGGAGGTAAACATGGTTTGGTCCTGGAGAGGGGCTGAGAAAGTCACATGAGGAATGGGTGGGTACAAGACAGACGGACGGGGCACAGCCGGGGGAAGTGTGTGAAGTCTAGCATCAGGATTGTAGGACAGGAACGAGCATTATTTTATTGTGTAGGGCCCTGACTAATTTGGAGAGTAGAGAAGGGCTGTATAACTTGATGTGTTCCAAGTATTTTGGGGCCCCTGGACAGCAACAAGAGGGCAGATGCAGGTGGGTGACATGCAGTGTTTGCTGCACAGCGGCAATCAGGTGACACAGCAGCCAGCCTGCATTCCAGTTCCTATTTCACCAGAGAGGTGCATTTCTGCAGTGTGTGTGTGGGGGGGGTGCACTCACTGTATCCGGTGTCTCTTTAAGAGTAAAGAAAGCCACTTAGGCCAGCTTGCTGGTAGCTTGAGAGCAGTTGCAGTTAATTATGGAAGGAATTTTTCCTAATCCTGAGCATATACAAACAGGTCAGTAGGCTTTTCTGGCTGGCCTGTCTGTTTTCCCCCTTCCGCCCCTTCTTTCTTGCATCTCGTTCTTCCTTCCTTTTTTTCCTTTCTCTGCATTCTTTTGTGGGAGACCAATAGGTATTTGCATGTCGTGTTTGTCAGAGATTGACCTTTTAGGCCTGGCGCCCATGCTTCAAGGGGTAGTCTGGAGAGCTGTGCCTTCTAGTGCCTTCTGCAGAGTGCTATGGTGCAGTCACGTAGCACACACACAAAAGGAGAGCAGGCAATCTAGAGTGTCTGCCTCAGCGTGTTACATTTTTTGTTTTACTCTGATTATGTGATGTTTATTTATAGCATTCTCTAAATGTAACTTATGGTAATTATATTGAGTTCTATTCAATTAATTATTTATATCTTACTTTAGTCTACAAATTTTGCTTTGTTTTACAGTACAAATACATATGATATAATGAACAGTGCAGGGGCTTGGGAGATGGCTCGGTAGAATAAGCGCTTCTTTGGCAAGTGCATGGGCCTGAGTTCAATCCCCGGTTCCAAAAAAAAAAAAAAAAAGAAAAGAAAAGAACAGTGCAATGCTGAAATGAACTTAGGAACAGGATCAGAATAACACAAATTTAAAAAAAGGATAACATAAATAAGTTCAAGTCAGGAGGCAGAAAGAATCAGATATGCAGATGCCGAGTCCCTCACATTGGTGCTTGCCTCTTTGTGGTACCAAAGACAGAAGGGTCAGGTGACCACCACAATAGTTCTCACCGTCAGAGAGGAAAGACATCCAGATCCTTAAGAAAAGCAAACTTTCTGTGAGTTCTTTTCAGTTGAATATTCCACACAGACTTTATTGTAGGAAACAGGGAGTAGTACAGTGAACAGCATGTTTAGCTTCTCCACAGCAGGTGAAACACTGGATTCTTACAGTTCTCTTAGAGTCCTCATTGAGTTCAAGGCATAACATCAAAATGCACTTCAGTGAAGTAATAAAAAGACCTAAGTACTTATACCTAGCCTTCTACCGGTCAGGTTTGATGTAACACTAGACCCCCACACACCCTGTGGAATCAGGGGTCTACGTGTTTGGCATACAGTCTTCCTGTTACTCCTTTCACTTAGAGTGTGTGTGTTTGTGCCTGTAGGCACACATGAGTTAGGTGTGTACACCTGTGGGATTATATGTAAGTACATACCAATATATATGAAGAGAAGGATGGAGGATGACAGTTTGGCCACTGCTGCATGCTAACTCACTGAGGCTTTAGGAATTACCTGGTGAAGCTGACACTGGTAGAAATTAAGGCCTCTAGTTGAAACACAGAGGAGAGTTCTATTTTTGTAAATAGGATAATGGGGTGGAAAACTGTGCTAGTATCTGTCTTTATTTAACCACTCCAAGGGACAAGCTGGCTCTTAACTGTTAAAACCATGATGCCACAGTGCCATCTCTATGTGTGAATTTAAAAAGCATGCAGAGGTCAAGGCCAGACCCTCAGGTCCCATATTTCTGTCTCCAGTGGGAGAAGGGGGGGGGTGAGAAAGAGCAGGTAGACAGTGGCAGGAGGTGGGGAGGGAGAGGGCAGTAAGATGGACGTAGGTCACAGAGACAGTTTTGGGGAATGGCACATGAGACCATGCAAGTGCCCTGTCAGCTTTGGTTTATTCTAAATTACTTCTTGTGGTTTTCTATCCTTGTGGAGATTTTGGCAGTGACCAGTGCCAGCACAGTGTAGACTGTTGCACATTATGGACTATTGTACAGTAGGAGTGGAGGCAGGACATACAGGAAGCAGCATCTATGGAGACCCTACTATTCCTGCTGCTGGTCACCTGGTGACCATCTTTGACAGGCTCTCAGGGTTGGGAGTGTGGCTTTGCCATCAGAAAACTCACTCTAGACTCTAAGCCTAAGTTTCCTCATTCAAAAGGGAAAAAAAGAAGGGGGGATTGGCAGTGTTGTATCCCAGACTCATTAGCATCGCTGAGACTGATTATCCTGATGGTGGTCATCAATTTGAAGTAGATCTGGAGCTCCCCATTTTACAGATGGTAAACTGAAGCATCAGAAGGTGACTTAGTCAGCATCTTTCTTTTTCTTTTCTTTTTTTTTTTGGTGGAACCTGGGATTGAACTCAGGCCCTTGCCAGCAAACGCTTATTCTACTGAGCCATCTCCCCAGCCCCAATCAGCATCTTTCATCTGGAGTCAAAGCTGGGGTTCAACTAGGCTGTGTAGTACACAGGCCTGTTCATCTCTGTTCATGGATAGCTCTTGGACTGTGCGACTGGGACCTGTGCACTGTGATCAAAGCACTGTTTGGGTCTCTGTGCTGGTGGCCCGCTGTCCTGTTTGCTGAGTGCAGGCAGAGTGATCTTTCCCACCCGCTTGTTGTGCCTGCCTTGAAGACATCCCTGTTGGTGAGGCAGTTCCAGCAGATGATCACAGAGGAAGGTAGGTGCCCTGTCCTTGTGCCTGTGATGGTTGCAACAGTTTTCCTTTCACATATCTATCCAAGTCCAGGTTTTTGTTTTTGAACCTTGTTAAATCTAGTATAATAGGCTTGAGCTCATTTGATGTATAATGGAAATAGCCTGGTATGGTATAAGCTTGCCTGGGGTCACCACCTGCTCCCACAAAGCTGAGTAGCCAGTAATTTCTTACAGATCTTTTCATAGTAATAGAATAATGGAAGGCAGATGGTGCGCCAGGAGGACTGCTTTTCTTCGAGGCTCTGAGGGCCTGTCATGGGGTAAAGTGTGCCCCCCTCCCTCAGTTCATATATTAAAATCCCAGTTCCCCTGAATTCCCACTGTGACCCTATTTGGAAATGGGGTGGTTGCCGATGCTGCTGAGAGAAGGTCACACTACAGTAGGGTGGGCCCCTGATCAGAATGACTGGTGTCCTCATAAAAAGGGGGAAGTTTGGACACAGACATGCCCACAGTATTGATAGCAGCAGCAGAACATGAAAACAGAGATCTGCAAGCCATGGGGCACCGAAGTTTGCACCAACCACCTGCAACTGGCAAAGCACCTGGAGCAGATTCTCCCTCCCAGCCTCCAAAGGAGCTAACCTGCTGTCACCTCAGTTGTAGACTGCTGAGCTGCAGATCCAAGAGACAATCAGCTGTTGTATAAGCTGCCATTATGTGGTTCTCTTACCACAACCCTAGCAGATACGTACCAGGCCCATGGAGAAACAGTGACTTATAGACTCCAGAGGAGAAACGAACACCCTGATGCATGTAGGTTGAAGTTTCCAATGATCCAGGCAGTTCAGATGGAGGCCTGAGGCTTCCTGAGTTAGGAAGAAGGAGTAGCGAGACACCAGGCTGGCTTCTGAAGAATGAGGTGTTTGTTGTGTGAAGAACATTGCTCATTCATTTTTTTGGGAAAAGCAGTTTTGTCCATTAGGGTTAGAAATACATTTTCTTCAGGACGCTAAGGTGACAGTTTTTTGGAGTTGGTCACCTGTAAGTTTACATATCACAATCTAGAAGAGCTGTACGAGAGCTTTCTGTAGTGATGGTAATGCTCTGGACCCACTAGCCGTGTGTGACTGTTCAGCACTGGAAATGTCGCCACAGAGCCAAGGAACTAATGTTTTATTTTATCACATTTTAATTAATGTAACTGCAGATAACCATGTGTGGCTCATGGCCACTGTGCTGGCTGGTGTAGATGTGGAATACATGAACAGCCCTGGGAGGGGCCAGAAGAGTTATGGTGAGGGTGTCTGGCCTACAAGTGCCTCTCACAGGAGGCTGGGGCTGACAGACACCCTTGGATTCCCGGCATCCCATGTGTGATCTTGTGCTGTGTTGTGGGGACTTTGGTGGGAGTAGCAGGAAATATCACAAGCTGAACTTTCTGGATACTGTATTAAAGAGATGTTCAACATAGGTTTGGTTTGCTGTTTCCTGTCCAAGCCCAAAGTACCTTGGGATGCTTAGTACTCCATAGAGAGGGGTAAAGTAACAAACCAAGAAGTGAGAAAACCATATGTAGGCATTGTAGACTGGGAAGCTTCTGTTCAGGTTTTGTGTGTCACCTGAAAAGTGTCCTGAGGGCCTCTACTCCCAGCATTAGGGAGGTGGGAATGTCTGTATTCAGACCCTTTCTGAAGGTAGGAAGAGTTCCCTGAAATCTGTGATACGAGATTTGCTGCTTGCAGATGTCTAATAAAAGCTCTGAGAGCTCAGTCACCATGGTGTCTCCTGGCGGCCATCCCCAGTGCCCCCTGGACAGCCTGCTGCTGCCTGGAGCATGTGACTAGAGGAGGCTGTTTGGAGAGAGTTTGTGTGGGATAGTTCAGTACCTAAAATGGAACCCCCAACTGGGCATCATTAGATGTAGTTTCACACAGAAAAAGAATGAGGCCTTGTGACTGTTCTGGCTGGTCCTGGACAAATGAGTGTTGTCATTGTGTCACCACTGGCTTTGGCTCAATGCCCAGTATAATTTTAAAATTGCTTCTTTTTCCAACTCTACTTAGTTATCATTCATTATGATTTCAGAGAGAGGCAAATAGCTTGTGAATTTTTTTAATTTCTCTGAACCTTGAGACAAATGAGGGTGTCTTGCAGAGGTGCTGTGTGTCAGAAATGTGCCTGTCTGTCCCCAGGCTTCCTCCTCCTGTCACGGTGAACTCACAGTGGAGGGGGAGATAGGAGGAGCACTGCAAGGTATCCTGTACAGCCAAGATGCCTAGGTGTCGGAGGACAGAGAGTTTGAGTTCAAGAAGAGGCTAGGAAGCTAGAGGTTGTGGGAAACCTGTGCACCTTCAGCAGATTTGGTAGCTTATACCAGGGATGTGATACCATGTTCAGAGACTTAGGGGACATTAATAAGTAATAACAGCTGATAATAGCTCATACTCATTGGACCAGTACTTACAATGTGCTGTGCACAGTTCCAAGCTTAATATTTTACGTGTAGTAGCGCACTTAACCCAAGCTGTTTTCTCCAAGAACTTATCTCGTTAAAGACAAGATTAAACAATGCAACAGAGGAGGTGAAGCAGTTCCAGCTAATATGTAACAAGCACTGGTTGAGAGGCACAAAGAGAAAGCCTGGAGATCCCAAGTGGCCAGGGATGCTCTGTTTGGTCTTTGAAGAATGGCTTTGATTTGGATAGGTGGTCATGGAGCTCGAGGCCTCTCCAGTCAGGATATGCAAGGCACAGTTGGAGGACAGTAGGTGTCCAACCTGGCATGACTGGAACAAGCTACAGGTCACACTTTTTTTTTTTTTTTTTTGCTTGAATGTGGTTATTTGATTGTGGTAGCCACCAGCAGATGGAGAGTTCAGAGGGACTACAGAGAAATAATGAATAGTTTGCAGATGCAGTAAGCAGCCCCGGTGTCTCAGTATACCTTTCTGTTCCAGCAGGTTACGCACAAAGAGCAGTTCCCAGCCCCATCTGCTGAAGTCTCCCAGCTCAAGCTTTGCTTAAATAACCTCTGTCACCTGTTTACGCCAGGTCACTGCCTCTTCTCTCTCGGTGTTTAAAGAATCGTGGCTCCTGCTTGTGGTGAAGGACCTGCCTGGAGTGGGGAGGACTGTCCTCTCTGTTCAGTCAACATTAATTGAGCCTCCAGGACTCTGTAGGCAGCGATCATGCAAAGGAACACATGGGTTCCAGACATCGAGGGAATGAAGAATCAGAGGCAGCAGGCCCAGCCCCTGCCTGGAAGCTGAGGGTCAGGAGGACCGTGCTCAAAGATACCCCAAGGAACCTAGCTCAGGCCCCTGGGAGAAGAGTGAAAATGAGGCAAAGCAAAACACTGGGATGTTCAACTTGACTTAGGACAGTTTAAGGCTGAACCCAGACATCCCTGCGGAGACACAAAGCAGACAGTATCGTCCTGTCTTAGAGTCCTCAAGGTCCCTGATTCCAGTGTGGATTCATTTGGCTTAAGCGCTCCTTCCCCTGCTTCTCAAGTGGTTCTCTGTAGTCCCTTGCGATGGGGGAGGGTACAGTATCTTTTTCAGTCTCCTGCCTTTATCCTCACGTTTGAAGGCTAAATCCAGGACTCCCTGTTCTTGCCAAGTAGTTGAAAGACTCTGAGGGCTCCTTGGAACCGCTGCACCCGGGGGGACTTTACAAAGCACTCCTGGGTTTGGAAGAGGAATTTCAGGGTAGCCACAGCATAGTGTAAGTTATAACCAGCTTGAGTGATCTTGTGGTTGGGCCCTGGAAACAGGGCTGACAACTTTGAAGGTTGGTTGATGCCTGTTAACCTGTGGGCCCCACTGGGGTGAACTTCATCTACCGTTGGCTCCCAACTAATTGCAGTGAACAACATACCAGCTGGTCTCGTGTAAGGAGGTGTGGGGCACCAGCCCTGCTGCTTCAGTTGGGCAGGTCAGTTCCATGCCTTGAACCTCTTACTTACCTGCAAAACGAAGGGATTTGGCGAGATGCTCTTTAATGGGACTTGCAACACTAGCATTTTCTGTCAGCCATTGGTCCTTTATCCAAGACGTGATCTTTCATCCAGAGGAACTATTCTGCGGTGCTGGTGGCTCATGCCCTTGGCAAGAAGCAGCCTGGTGAAGTGCACAGGATGAGGCCTAAGAGGCAGCAAAATCTAGTTTAAATCTGCTCTTTGTCCATCTGTCCATCTGTGTGGCTTGAGAGAGACCACTATAGTTAGCTACCCCTTTCTGTTCTCACCTGTGCAATGCATGATGCTATGAATTTCATGCTTCCTAGGGGGCTGTGTCTCAGGTGTCTACAGTAATTCTCCTTATTTCAGGAAATGTATGCCAAGGACTCCAGAGAATACCTGAAACCACAGACAGTGTCTGCCCTGTGTATAACTTCTTTCCCATACATAATACATATATGAGGATGTTCATAAGTTAGGCACAGTTGGAGAGTAATACAACAGTAATAAATTTTTATTGTTTTTATTTTTTTTTGTTTGTTTTTGTTTTTATTTTTAAAACAGTATCTTCCCGTGCTGGTCTCACCCTATGGTGACGTGAGATCGTATATTGCTTGCTTTGAGATGGAGCAAGGCAAATGACACAGGCATGGTGAAGCAGTGTTAGAATACTGTGTAGGGTTCCTGTGGTGCCATCACTGTCTTGATAACTGAGACAGCCACCATGTGACGGGCAGGTTGTGTATGCAGTGTAGTGTAGACATGCTGGGCAGAGGGACAGCAGGAAGGCTCATGATTTTATCGTGCTACTCAAAATCATGTACAATTTAAACCTGTAAATTTTTTATTTATGTGATTTTTTCCATTTAATATTTTCAGGTCTTTGATTGATTGATTGATTTAGTGGCAGAACCAGGGATTGACCTCAGGCTCTTGCACTTGCCAGGGAAGTGCTTACTCTAGTGAGCCATCTCCCCGGCCCCTACAGGTCTTGATAGACTGCAAGTAACTAAAACTGTAGAAAGCAGAATAGTGGATAAACCAGGGCCACTGTGTTTTTCTGCTTTTTTAGAAAATAGCTTTCTTAGGTCTGATTCATATATTATAAAGTTTATCCTTCTGACAGATAAAATTCACCAGCATTTAGTCTGCTTAGTTATGTATCAGTCACGATTATCTAATTCCAGATCATTTCCATCACTCCCAAAAGAAATCTCATCTTTCTCCTACTAGTCCCTGGCAGCCCTACTCTTGCTTCTTGTCTCTCTAGAGTGACTGTCGTGGACAATTCGAATAGATAGAATCATATAGCACATGATCCTTTGTGTCTGGCTTCATTTGCTAAGCATGTTTTCAGGTTTCATCCATGAAACAACATGTATCAGCACTTCATTGCTTTTTATTGTCAAATAATATTTCGTTGGGTATTAGAATCACATTCCGACTGTCCATTAATCCCTGATGGACACTTGAGGTGGCCCTGCTTTTTGACTGCTAACAAATGATGCTATGAATGTTAGTGTGCAAATTGTATGGGTGTATGTTTTCAATTTTCTTAGGGTCACATTGTGTTTGATTTGCATTTTGCTGCTGACTGGTAATGATGATCATGTGTTTATTGGCACTTGTGTGCCTTTAGAGAAACATATATTCAAATTCTTTGGTCATTTAAAACATTGGCTGTATGACTCGTTAAGTTGAAGGAATTCTTCATATACTCTATTTTGGACACTGTACTTGTCTTTTAAAGTAGGTGTACCATGTTCCTAATCCCAGGTTTTGTACAGAAGTCTTTAATCTTTAGGCGATCCCTGGACCTAGTTTCCCAGGTACTTTATCCCCAGTCTGTGGAGCCTTAATCCTTTCCTGTGTGTCTTGCCCAGAGCTCCTCATTAGTCTATACCCTGAGCTGTTCTGTTCTGGGAGCCCAAGTCTGGAGTGGGAGCAGCAGGGGATAGCTAGGGTCCAGAGATACTCTCTGGCTGAATGCATGGGGAGGGCAGGTCTGGGTGGGCGAGAACCATTACTGTTTGTCAGTTTCTTCTAGATCAGAAGTTAGGAAGTTATAATACAGCTCTTTGTTTTGAGACAGTTTTCCCATATAGCCCAGGCTGGCCTTGAGCTCATGATCCTCCCGCCTTAGTCTCTGGAGTAGCTCGGACTGCAGGTATTGACCACCTTATCTGTCTTGTACAGTTTGTTTGCTGCAGTACCATGAGAGGGTCCTACATCCTGTGCTATGGACATTTAGATGTCAGGGCTGGGAGCCACAGGAAGTACAGCTGAGAATCTTGCTTTTTCCACAGTGCCACTGTCAAGATGAGTAATGTATTTTCCAAGAGTCATCTGGTACTTGTAAGTCATATATAAAAATGATTCAAGGAAAATCATATGTCTACTTTAAGAGAAAGAAGCTTTATGTGAAAACCTTGAAGTTCCTTAGAGTGCCTGGACCTTATTCTGAGAATTGTCCCCAAGGCATGTTCTCTTCCTTGGTGCCCATTTGGCATTGTGCTCATTGCATTCCACCCTGATACACACAGCCTTTCCCTTTTTGCTAGTTCAACTTTTTTTTTTTGAGATAGGATTTCACTATATAGTTCAGGCTACTCTTGAACTCATTTGTAGTCCAGGCTGGCCTCAAACGTGCTGTGATCCTCCTGCATCATCCTTCTGAGTTCAGGGATTACAGGTGTGCACCACCTTACCTGGCTTCTGCTAGTTTAGATCTAGCCATGGCTCAAAGCCCAGCTAGGTCTCCTGTCTGTCCCTGAAACCTCTCAGAATCACCATGGTTAGGGTCTTTCATGCCACCAAGGAAGAGATGCCAGTAAGGAAGCAGAGGCATTGGAATCCCTACCTGGCCCACCCCCCAGAGAGCCATCTGTGCCATTGTGTGAGGCGGCTAGACCACAGGTGTCCTCCAAAGACTTGGTCTTTCCTTAGATGCGGGTTTGATGGGTCATTGACAGACATTATTGATCCTTCCTCTGCAGTTAGTCAAGACAGCTGAAAATCTCTTCAGTGCCTTACACATACAGGGTATGTGCCTTAGAGGACAGAGCCAACACTATTGCATGTGGGTGTTTTTTGCTTATTTTAGAAAGGATGGAAGATACCTGGAGATGTGCATGATCTTTCTGGGAGCAGCTATCTCCAGTGGGGCCATCTCCAGCTCGTGAGGCCTCTCTCAGAATTCTGCCCTCCCTCTACCTGGCTGCCACTTTCATGACACCAGACTTTCTAACTTGTATTCCATTGTTTACTGTACAGATTATAACCAAACTATGTTTCAATAAGGGGATTGCAACTTAAAAAAAAAAAGTTATAGTTAGATTTTTTAAAAGGACCTTAGAGTGAGACTAATACGCATTTGAGTCGTGGTGCTTTTGCCAGCTCCTGCCATCGGGGAGCTCAGCCTGGTCATCTCCTTGGGCCTCTGTGTTCTCTACGAGGAAGGTGATAGTGGTGCCCCCCCTCATTGAGTCACTCAGGATTAGATGAGAGACTAAGATGAAGCCCATGTTCTTATCTTTGTTTCTTCTGACTTTAAAAATCACACCAAGGTCTGGGCTGTTATCTGTGATTTTTAAAAGGCTGAGCACATTGCAGACACCAAGAAATAATGATGATGATCATAATGGGTATTTATGGAGTGGCAACTGAAAGAATGAATGCTCACGAGAGTAATTACCTATGGAAATTCAGAGCTATAGTGAACTGCTAAATATTCATGACACTGAAAGAAAACTGAAGGCAGGACAGGCTAGAGTGGGAGATTGGCTGCGCCAGGTAGTCAGCCGTGCAGTGGGATGCATTCAGGATTGTACACTACCTGCCTTTTCCTCCACCCTCCCATGTGAAAAGGTGCTTAAGGGTTCTCTATTAAATAGAAATTTGCCTTTGAAATATGACTTCTTTAAAGAGCAAAACAATGCCAGATCTGCCAATAAGATTTGTCCTGAGGACAAAGGTGAAGGACAAGTGGGACATTGCAGCAGATGATACAGGACGCTGGCAGGCAGAGGGGCCCTGGGGCACCCTGATGGCTGTGATGAACAGTGTTTCCCTAGGTGGGCATGCAGAGGAAGCATGCTTTGGAAGGATCCCAAGCAGAACCTGAGTCCTGGGCCTTGCTGTCTTGTTGCTGCAGAAACCTGACTCGCTGTACCAGCCCAGCAGCACCCCAACCTCAAAAAGCCTGCTTGTCTAGCTTTGGAATTTGTACTTCTGCCTAGGAATTTAGTTCAGTGCTGGGACACAAAGCCTGGACATTTGTTTACTGCCAGCTTGGAGGGGACTCATGCCCAGTACTGAATCACCAGTTGCATTGCTGGTGGACTCAGCCTCTTCCCTGGGCTTCGGGCCATGTGTGCAGTCTCACCCCCTCACCCTGGCATATATTGGGGCTGAAGGAGCTCCAGGTTGTCTGGGATTGTCCTATGCTGTCCGATGGCTACGGCCCTCCCTTCAGCCCTCTCCCTGGCATGTTCTGGGAGTGCAGTGTGGGGGACTGTAAGTAACGCTCCCAGTGCTTGAGCAGTAGCCCAGGACAGCTTTGCCCTGGTGAGGGGACAGTAGAGAGGGTGCCAGTTTGTGTCCTGCTGCAGCTGCACCCAGTACAGAGCGCTTCTTCATCTGGCAGCACTGTGCGCGCCGTGCCAGCCGTGTCTGCCATGCCAGGTGCTGGCTTGCTCCCCGGGACAGGGGAGGCTAAGTGTGGTGCTGGCACTGAGTGCATCACAGCTTCTCTCACTTATTTACCTCAAACCAAATGAAGCCTGACTCCTGCTCCATGTTTGGACTGTGGTGTTTTACAGAGCAACAGACAGCAGCCATTTCTATAGACTCGCCTTCTGTGGGCTCTCATTGAGACTGCCGTGTGACATGATGCCGGGGACTTTGGACAACTGCTCCTCAGACAGTTAGCTGTGGGGTCACTGTGACCCAGCAGCCCCAACTTAGGTGTGTATCAAGGAGGACTGAACATGTTTGTCTACACAGACTTATATGCGAGTTTGTAATGGCAGCATTGTGCATGGTAGCCAGAAAGTACTATCAACCCACACATCTAACTCTTCAGGGGAATGGATAAGTGAAATGTGCTATTTCTATTCAGTGGAATATTATTTCATTCATAAAATGAATTAAATTCTGATATGGGCTGTAGCATGGAGAAAAGGTGACTGACATACATGTATTGCATAACACCATTCACCTGAAATATCTAGAGTGGACAAGTGCAAAGAGATAGGAAGTAGGTCAGCAGTTGCCGTGGGCTCTGAGATGGGCAGATGGAAGAGATTGCTAATGTGTATGGGATTTTTGTTTAGAATGAGAGAAATGTTTAGTAATTAATGGTGGCCACATAGCTCTGTTCAGAACCACTGGAGTGGGCTGGGCCTGTCTCTCAGTGGTAGAGAACTTTTCTAGCCCACACAAGACCCTGGGTTAAATCCCCAGCACCACCAAAAGAAAAGAAAAAAGAAAAAAATACATTGGAGTATACATTTTAAGAGAGTGAATGTTTTGCTGGGCCTACTGGTACACACCTATAAGATACAGCTTAGTGCAGATTCCCTGGGTTCAATCCCATTACCACCAAAAATAAAAAATAAAGTGAACTTTATGATAATGAGTTATATGTACAGAAAGCTGCTATTTTGAACTGGTTGTGGCACCTCTATAATCCCAGCACTGTGAGAGGCTGAGGCAGAAGGATCACAACTTCAAGCCCAGCCTGGGCAACTTGCTGACTTAGAAGACCCTGTCTCAAACAAATAAAAAGGGGCTGAGGATGTTGCTCAGTATAAAGGAAAGGCCCTGCATTTTTATTCCAGTAGTTAAAAAAAAAAAAAAAAAAGGAAGAAGTCATTTTAAAAAACTGCCCAAAGTTTGCCATTGCAGCCATCTCTGTCATCCCAGCCAGGTCCTTCTTGGACAAAGAGACAGGGTCAAGTGCCAAGAGGGGCGAAAGTGTACCCTGCAGAAGGCAGCCTTGCTGCATTCCTGCCCCCTCGCCTGGAGAGAGGGCCCCAGGGGCGGGTGTGGAAGGGCAGTGTTTTCTGGTCGCTGAGTGACCACCTTCAGAGTGAAGGCTGTGTAGACTCCTGTGCCAGCCTTCCTTGTGGATGGGGACCAGCGGGAGCCTGTTGGAGTTCAGTGGCTGATGAGTGAATGTTCATCTTCACATCCTAGAAACCATGCCTGTGACCCCAGCACATGGTAGGCAGAGCAGAAGGATCACTGAATTTGAGGTCATCCTGGGCCTGTGAGCTCAAGGCCAGCCTGGACAATGTGGTGAGACCCTGTCTCAAAAACAACAAAAACCCACAAAAAAAAGCCACTTGGACATCATTGTAGCCTTACTGAAAAAGCACATGAGTACAAACAGCACAAAGAGTCTCACCTGTCCCCTCTGCCAGATCACTGGTGTCATTTTTTCTGATTGCTGCCTTAGGCACTTCTGCATACTGTTGCTCACTTTCCTTTATTTTACTGCCATGTGTGCACACATATGACATTTTTTTCTGAATGATTTGCATGTGTTTCTGACAAGGCCCTTTTGTTTTCACAGCATCCAAAGTGGTAACCTATCTTGTCACAAGTAGCTATTTAAATTAAAATTCAGTGCCTTGGGCTGGCCAGATAGCTGAGTGGATTAAAGTGGCTGCTTAGGCAGACACAGGGACCAGGATTCGATCCCCCGTGTGCGATGCTGGCCCCACCCCCGGGGTACACTGAGATGTCGACTGAGACTGAGCATGGTGGCGCACGCCTATAATCCCAGCGCTTGGGAGGCAGCAAACTGGAGGATCACTACGAGTCCAATCTATGTAGTGAGACCTTGTAGACCCTGCACTAAATACATGAAAAAAACAAAAAACAAAACAACTTCACTTCCTTGGCACACTGGCCACATTTTCAAAGGCTCAGAGGCCACATTCAGGCTGTATTGGACAACAGGTTATGGGACATTTCCAGTGTCACACAGCATTCTGCTGGAGCACACTTTTCTCTTGGGTACTTCAATGTGTTTTCTTTTGGTTCTTTTGAGACAGGTCTCACTATGTAGTCCAAGCTGGCCTTGGACTAAGTTTACAGCCCCAGCTGCCCTCCAACTTATGGAATTCCCCCTGCCTCAGCCTCCCTGGTGCTGGGATTACCAGGGTGCACCATTCCTGACTTTGGTATGTTTCCTGAGAAGAAGGTTCTCAGGCACAGTGCAGTTGTTACCTTCAGAGCAGTGAATTCAGAGGCAATATTTATATTGCATCCACAGTGTATATTTGTTTTGTCAGGTGACCCAGCACTGTTGGCATTTCTTTTGGAAGGTAGAACCTAAGGTCTTGTTTGTGAGCCCAGACCTGCTGGGTTTACACTCAGGGAGAATGTGTAGAATTTGAGCTGGTGGGTCCTGACTTGAGGACGTTCCTTTTCTGTGGCCTTCTTTCCTTGAACTGGAACTGTCTCTTCCTCTGTGTGTGCTGGAGCTTGAGTACCTGGGGGTGTACCTCCCCCAGCGCTGACATTCACTTTCTGAGCAGGTTGGCTTTGCTCTTAAATCAACAGGAGCAATTTCCTGTGAGTAAAAGGAAGACTGCCTTCCAGCCAACAACACTGTTGTTCTCTTTTCCAGTAACCCCCACACGGTAGCCTGCAGTGAGAGAGACCTGTCCTGTTGCCTGTGGGTTCACAGTCTTATGGCTGCTTCATTTTCTGTAGCCCAGGAGTAATGGGGATCTGTGAGGCTCAGAGCCTGCCTGCCTCTTGGCCACTGTCACCTGGCCATCAGTAGAGTTTATTTCTTGCAGTTTGGGGATGAGATGGACTCCTTGCAATTTTCTCCCATAGTTTGGGAAAAGAGCTAGGAAAACCAAGAACATGGCAAAGTGATTTCCACTCTTGAGCTAGCTGGCATTGGCACCCCTCATCCAGGGCTCTTGGTGCCTTAGTACTATTTCACAGCATGAATATGCAAAACAGATTTCTGGAATGCTAACTTTACTTCCTTGGAAGTTCCTTGTTCTTCACTTCCAATAAATCTGGGTATAAAAGCTGGGAACTGTAATACACACAGTTACATTCTTTTCTGTATTTCCATTTGTTCCTTAGAATGGATTCTCATACCCTCTTCCGTCCTTTGTCTTGATTTAGCAGTTCATAGAAAGGAAAGCATTTAGCAAGGTAAGAGTCACTGAGGAACCCAGCAGGGCTCCTGCCTGAGCCATATCCTTTGAGCCAAGGCAGAAAGGAAATGAACTCACGTAGAGAGTGGGAATGGAGCCGATAGCCTCATTTTCTGCCTAACTGATGGAGAAAGAAAGGGCTTGGCCTGGCAGGTTTGGACAGCAGCGTGAGCAGCTCTCATGGTGAGCAACTGAGAGCCCCAAGCAGCTGACAGTTGCACAGTGCAAGACAGCAAGAAAAGTTCCCTTCGCCACCTCTTGAAAGCTGGTGGTGCTTTCAGCACTGGCCATCTAGCTCTCTTTACATGGAAGTCAGTTGAGTATATGTGATGCTGGTAAAGGCAGCAGTGAGCTTTCCCTGCATCCTGCCATTGGAAAGAAAGTAGAAGTTTTAGATGGCTTCCATTGATACTTTTGGAGTAATGTGAGGCACCCTCATTGGCTGAATTGTTCTGATTGGCCCTGTAGTTCTACAAGCCTTTTTGTGTAGACATTCCCCTTTCCTTCTCCACCCTAGGGATATGGTTTTTATGTTCTCTGATTGGATCCTCTGAGCTTCAGCTGAGAGCATCATCGTTGTCACTCCTAGGGTCAGCTGACAACTGATTTGACCTCCAGTCCCCTCCAGTCCAGAATCAGGACAGGCCAGGAGCAGTGCACTCTGGTTCTGCTGTCCTGCTTCCCTCAGGAGGCCCTTGGCATGTGGACACTGATGAGTTCAAGCACTTCCAGTGGCCCAGTCAAGTGCCATTAGGTGGTGGGGCCACCTCCCAGCAGCCTGCCCTCTGAACACCTGGGCACACTTCACTTCCTTCTGTTTCCATGTGTAGTGCAAGGGTGAGCCAGGCTCCTCCCCAGCCAGGCTCTTCCTCCAATGAGGCCCAGCTTGTTAGGCCAGTCCTCAATGTACTGTTTCTGGCCAAGGCTTGCCTTCCTGCAGGAAGGTACCCATTACCTTTCATGTACTTCCAAGGTGGCTGCCGGTCATGTTAGTGTCACTTGCCAGGCCCTTGCAGCCTTTGCCACATGAGTGCCTATCCTTTAAGAAGTCCACTAACCCCTGTCTCCACTCTAACACCCCCTGTGATATTTTACCATCTTCCAGGATAAAATAGGTAGGTGTTGAAGACCAGTACCACTCTGGCTCCAGACCCATTTGCAAGGTCCGTGCAGGAAGCCCTTAGCTGTACCCTATGGATAGGTGTGGTCCTCTGTTTTCCTGTCTTGCTCCTGGCAAGTACCTGCCTTATAAATCCTATTATAAAAATAAGCCCAATCTATCCCCTAGCCTGATGCTTCCCACCCTCCTTGTTTCAGCCCCATTCTTTCCCTGGAGTGTTCGCTCTTGTATAAAGACATCAATCCTGGGAGTGCATCTTTCCCTACACCCCGTGATTGGTGAGGGTCACATCTGCCTTCTGTGGTCTTACTTTCACTCATCTCACTCTCCCCCTCTCAGCACATCAGACTTGGAAAAGCCCACATGACTTTTCCAGTGGTGCTTGCACATGGTAGGCAGGCACTCAGCAGGTATTTCTGGATGCTTGCTTTAGCCTCTGAGTCCTTGGATTAGCAGATTTAGAATTTGACCTCAGTAATTCAAGATTAGTAGAGTCTAGAGAACTGATTCATGCTAATGTTATAAAAGCTGATTGTTGGATCTGAATCACTTTAAGAAAAAGATATTCCTAGCATCCAGTGAGGCTAGACATGCATGTACATACACATTTCTTCCTTGGTCAGTAGGTCTTTTTTGTGAAATCCCCATAAGGGACCAGAAGTTTGATTTTGAATACACAATTTAAGCAAATCTATTAATGATGAAGATATTCTCTGGCCTGATATTTCTCTTTAAGGAATTTTAAAGAGACACATGAAATCAAATACTCTCTTACCCCCTTAAGAGTGAAAAAATGCAGGCTTTAATTTCTGAACTTTACTAGGACTGCTGTCATTTATTTTTGCAATATCCTTTTTTATTTTGATATGTTCCACATACTGTAGCCCCAAATTCACGGATGTCATTAGTCGTTTTGGAATCTCAAAACAGATGAAATCTTGAATTCTGTTTTTGATACATCCTCCTCTTGAGATCTGTAGATCTCCACTTATAAACTAGTAGAACGCAGTGCCTCCTCCAGGGAGATGGAAAACTTGATGCCTCCAGGCCAGTAATCTCAATCTAAAACCCCATAGAAGTTAGGAGTCCAAAATAGTGTTTGTTTGGCCATTAATGAATCAGTGGTACCCTGGGTGTGTAAGCAATGTTATTTTTAAACCCATTGCTGACTTCAGTGATAAAGAGGGTACGGAATGTGCCCTGCTGGGCTTGAGAGCTGCCACGGTTAACACACTTGGTCCTCATGATGTCAGAACTGGAGTATTCTTTACCAAAAGCACAGCCATTGCATCACAGAGCTGAGGAATGCAGCTGGAGCAAGGTGCGAAACGTCTGTTTGTTTCTCCCATATAAACACCAGCACTGGGCAGAAGCTGATTTTCCAGAGAGAGCACTCAGGCCTGTGCTCAGCAGTGCCAAACTCCTGTGCTCAGTTCAAAGGACATCTTCCCATTTCAGTCACCTGGCAGGGATTTATCTCGAAATTTCCAAACCAAACCAGGTGTGATGTGACTGATGAATGATTCTGTGCCTCCTACTTGTTCAAGAAAATTGCTAGGTGGTTATTAGTGTGCGCTCACTTGAAGTCACTACTAATTGTGAGATCAGAGCTGCCCTGGCACTTGATACATTGTTCCATAAAGCATTTGCATTTCAGAGGTAGGACACTAAAATATGGACAAAGGGATAGAACTATTTAGAAAATTTAAAGTCCTTAACATGCGTTCTGGTTTTGATGAGTAAGCACTCTGTGCATGACAATGTGATTACATTAAAGCTCATTAATTCAAACTCATTAGGGATGGCAGCCTTAAGGAAAATTAAAGCCCTGGTTAGGATGGGCTCAGTTACATCACAGCACCCAACAACTGCTACAATGTGGGCTTAAAGCAATAAAGGTCAGATCCATCGTCATGCTATGCTTGGGTCAAGCTTGGGGTAGCCAGAGCCTCTGCTTTCTGTGCCCCTCATTCAACTCCTGGGCCAAGGAGCACTCACACTGGATCAGGGAAGGTCTCCAAAGCGAGGGAAGAAGGTCCAAGTTGGGGAACTGCACACTGACTTTAAAAGCTTGTCCCACTTGCTTCCTGTTGGTAAACGCTGACCATGTGGCCAAGACCAAATTATAGGTTTGGGCTACTTGAGTTATAGCAGAGGTTTTAGAAGGGGATGCTCAGTAGAGCATGGTGGCAATGCCTACAATTCCAGCACTCAGGAGGCTGAGTAGGGGGAGGAGCATTATAGCAAGTTCATGAACTGCATATTGAAGCCCTACATAAGGGGCTGGGGAGATGGCTCTGTAGAATAAGGGCTTCCCTTGCAAGCGCAAGGACCTGAGTTCAATCCCTGGTTCTGCAAAAATAAAAAAAAAAAAAAAATTCCCTACATATTATCAACCCCCAAAGAAAATAATAACAGCAAAAACATCAAAGGAAGGGATCCAAAACAATTTATTAAGTTATAAAAAATATTTGAATGTGAGGTTTCTTGTTTGGTTTTGTTCTGTTTTGGTTTTTGACACCAAGTATTGTTACAATAGCTCAGGCTGACCTCAAACACAGCCATCCTCCTGTCTGAGCTTTCCTAGTGCTGGGATTATAGGTATGTACCTCCATGACTGGCTTTAATATGAATTTTCTTATCCTTTAAAATTTTCTAGTTTTGTGTTTTTAGTAGGCGTATATGTTAGTAATACAGAACATATAATTTTTTTTTTCCTTTTAATTTTATTTGGTACAGGGTCTCACTACACAGCTCAGACTGATTGTGATCTTCCTGTTTTCAGCCTCCCCAGTGCTGGGATTACAGGCGGGTGCCACTACTCAGTGGCCAGCTCAGTGCTCCTCGGGGCAGGGCCAGCATGGCATGTGGTGCCAGGGATCAAACCATGGTCCCTGTGTTTGCCTAAGCATGTGCTTAGTCCACTGAGCTATCTCACCAGCCCAGAACATATAATTTATAAAAATTAAATATGTATATTAGGAAGGACTTTACTTTTTCATAATTAACTGTGCAATTGAAGAAATTGAATTTGTATGATAAATATAGTAAACATATACATAGAACCTTGGCCTCAGTTATGATTAAGGGTAGTGCTTTTGATGAAAATGTCCCGTAGAAAAGAAATACATGTTTTGAAGGCAAAGGAGGTAAAATATAGACTCTGCCCCTGAGGCTTCTGTAGGTTCTGAGGTTCCCCAGCGTCCTCTGCAGACTCCCTGGGTGACCCCGTGGTCCCTGAGGAGGATCGCTGGAGCAAAGGGGTGAAGGAGCTCCTTCCCCTGTGCCTGGTTTTTGTGCTTTCGCGTCCCTCCATTCCTCAGGCTCACTGTAGGCCTCCTTGCACTGGGCGGGTGGGGTGCTTGGCACCATGAGCCCCACTCCATCGCAGCAGTGTGCTGGCCATGTTGAGTGGCCTGGGGAGCTACCTGCTGCCTTCATTTCATTTTTACTAAACATTTATTTATGGGTCACTGTGTGCCAGCACTTTGCTCAGTTACGTATAAATAGTGCACATGTGATGCCAGGCATGGTTAGTCCCAGCAGGCTGGGAGGCTGAGGCAGGAGGATTGCAAGAGGGAGCCTAACCTAGACAACTTAGTGACTGAAACCCTGGCCCCAAACGAAAGCAGAGCTAAGGGTATGACTCAGTGTGAAGCCCTTGGATCCAACCCAAAGCAAAAAAGAAACAGCGCAAGAGAAAGAAAGAAAAGCCAGATGTGGTGCACTCAGCTATAATGCCGGCAGCCAGGAGGCCGAGGCAGGAGGACTGCTCTGTATTTGAGGCCAGTAACAAGAACTTGTCTCAAAACAAAAAGTATGTATGAGTTTGTTTATATAAATATGTAAAATATATATACTCATTTAATTCTCACAGGACTTCTAAGAAGTACTGTTAGATAAGAAACTGAGGCTCAAAACAAGCTTGGTAACTTGCTAGCATTATAGGAGTAGAGTGGCTTCTGGCAGTTATTGGGCACTGGTACCTCACAGCCAGCGCTGGTATTGTCAGAGCAGGCACCTCCACCCACAGCAGTGGGCTAAGTAGCTCAGCCCTGTGGAGCAGTTAGGTAAGAGCGGCACCAGGACAGGTGTGGTGACTGTGACTCACAGTATAAAAATGTCCTCAGCAGACCTAAGAACCCATTTGATTTGCACAGCTGAGAATGAACTGTTGGTTGTACTGCGAGGGGACCCTGTACTGGCTGATTTCCACACCTACGAATGCACCCACAAATGCCCCTTTAAATATTACAGATAATAGCACATTGTATTTTTATTGATGTTTTCCTAAGCAAGTGACAGTTTCCCTTTGTAAATGAGCATGCTCCAGCACCTGTTGGCTAGCCTTCTTTCTGTGTGGCTACTTTTCTCTTTCTTCTCTTCCTCGCTCCTCTTTCTGGCACCCCTGCCCCCTCCCCTTTGCATTTCTCCTTTTTCTCTGTTGCAGTGTGGGGGCACTTGTCTTCTTTCCCAGAGTGGTTCCTAGATGAGTTTAGTCAGATGCCAGTTAGAGTCTTCTAAGGGGAATGACAGCTCTCCAGGGAAGAAGAAGTAATAAGGCAGAGCTCTGTCAACATGATCGCCACATAAAGTAGGAAGGAGCAGAGGTGATCACACTTGAGGAGGTGAGATGATTCTACGTTGGGAGGGAACCCAGGGCAGAGGGTTCTGTGGGGTCCGAGTCTTCAGCATCACTGGGTCCAGCTGACACTGCCCACAAAGTTCTCTGCAGCTCAGTGACAACTTACTCCAGTATATTCAGAGATGGGTGACAAACATAGGGCAAGAGAAGCAAATTAGTGTGGAGCAGAGTGGAACCCGGTTGCTGGTCCTGTGGACAAAGTTGAGTCAGGAAGCAAGAGGTGCACCTCAGACCTTGACCCCTGCTATAGCTAATGAGAATGCAGTGGAGTTTCCTGTGCCTTCCTTGGCAATGTTCTGAGACCACACCACAGCCGTGACGCTCAGCAGCAGATAGGCCTGCATCGAGACTGTTCTGCACCCTGGTAGTAAGGGAGCTGAAAGGGGGGAGCAGAGCTGTGGTGCCACTGCAGCTTTCTGATCTGCAGCCCAGTGCTAGCTGTGAGGTCAGGAGGGCAGCCTACCATTGGATGTGTGACTTTGTGATTGTTATAAATATGGAATGGTAGCTTTGGTACAAGCATGTTTCCCAATGAAATATACCCCAAACTATATCCCCGAGTATGCAGTATTAGTTTCTCTGGGCTACTGTTAACAAAGTCCCACAGCCCCACTGGCTTGGAATGTCTCCATTCTGGAGTCTAAAAGTCCAAAGCTAAGATGTGGGCAGGATCAGCTCCCTCTGAGTACAGGAGGAGCCCTTCCTTGCTCTCCCAGCATCTGAAGCCCCTGGATCTGCAGCTGCACTCTGCAGGGTCCCCTCTGCCCCGTATTAGTCACTTTTCTCAACATCTTTGTGCCTGTCTCTTCTCCTGTTGGACTAGGGCCCACCCAGCGACCTCATCTTACTCCAGTTACATCTACGAAGACCCTATCCCACATAAGGTCACATTTGCAGGTACTATGGGTTAGGAGTTCCCCATAGCCTTTTGGGGGACATGCAGTGTTAGAATGTATACAGAGTTAATAGAATAATAAAGAGTCACAGACTTGACATATATTTCTGGTATAAAGGAATTCCCAGTGGCCAAGTAGTAAGAACACCAGAATGGGAAGGCGCAGACTGGGTTCCAGCTGTGAATCTAAGTGTGTCAGACTTTTCGGGGCAGCTCAAAGAGACAGTGCAGTTGTGGGCTGGGCACAGAATGAACAAGGGTCACCTAAGTATAATGCATCATTGCATGTTACCACTATGACAGCAGAAACCCAAGGGAGAAAAGCCTACCAGACTTGGAGTCTTGATGTATACTTTGTAAGGCATTTCTAAAGGGTAGAAAAAGTCACCTGAGGCTCACCTTGCATGACCAGCCACGTCCCCAGCCTCCTCAGTACCTCCTACAAGATTGGTCTGTTGGCTTCCAAAGTAAGCCAGAAGGACTGTGAGCTGTAGTGGGCAGGAAGTGTCAGTGTGTCAAAGCCAGGGAGAGGCTACAGGAGTGGGACCTATGCTTTATAAAGGTCTCTGACTGTAGCACCTAAAAACTCAGACTGCTACAACTTTGACCATCCTTATTTGGAACATTTCAGAGATAAAGTGAATAGACTTTTGGATGTTGGGATGGATGGGTGGGAGGTCTGTATTTAAGTGGAGTTCATCTAGGTTGAAGCCAGAAATACAGGTGATTTTGTTTTTATAGTTTGGGGATGTTAACCTTTTCATCCCATCAGCTCTGACAGAAAGATTGTCTTGAGATCCTTCTTTGGAAAGAAAATGCAGGGCTGAAAAGTATAAAAAAAAACCTTTGTATACTTTGGGCTTGCAAAAAAAAAAAAAAAAAAGTGAGAATTAGAAGGCACCTAAGAAAAAGCCAGTCTGAGACTTGGTAACTGAAGTGGGACTCTTTTTTTTTTTTTTTTTTTGCAGTACCGGGGATTGAACTCTGGACCCTGCGCTTGCCAGGCAAGAGCTTATTCTACCGAGCTATCTTCCCGGTCCGAAAGTGGGACTCTTACTATCCTTTGCCTGCCCTATTTCTAGCCATGGCTGCTCTGTCTTTTTATATCTTATGCTGATTACCTCAGAAGTATTTGACACGCTAAGAATCAGAGCTGCAGGCCTCCATTTGGTGTTTATCAGTTATGACACTCCTAATGCTCTTTGACACCTGAAGGCTATAGTTGTTCCTCATATATGCAGATACCTTGTTACCCAGCCCTAATAGGCTATTACATCTGTAGGTAGAAGCTGCTTCAAAAACTAAATCATCAATCAATGCAACTCTTGTTTTTGTATTTTTTTAAATATTATTTGAGTTGTTTTTATATATACTTCTTTTTCTTACACTGATTCCACCAATTTCCTGGAGAACATGGAAAAGCAAATATGTCTTTTTTTACTTCCCCAACATCAGGTTGGGTTGAGAATTTTAGAGATTGCTTGATGCTATGGTGATAATAATCAGGTATAGAGTGTGATATCTTCACCCATCAAAAGGAATGGGTGACTCAGCCATGGTATCTCATGGCTTAGTTCAAGGCAATGGGAGAGTTACAGGCGATAAGAGAGTCCTGGAGTTGTGGACAAGGTTAACAGCTTTCAAAAGGAGAACCAGTAGGTGAATAGCTGTGTGGGGAATTTGCAAATGGGAAGAAAAAGATGTTTCTGAGTAGACAAACAGAACTTCTGGTAGGATTTGCAGATTGAGGACAGGGGACACGAAAGATACTGAAAGTTCTTAAGGGAATTCCATTTCTTGGTAAAGCAAAGGACATGAGGTAGTTTATTAGGTTTTCTTCCCTTTCTCCACTCCTGACCCTTGTGGAAGTATGTGTTGGTTTGTTCCTAGCCAGGCCTGGCCTCTCCTGGATCAGTCCCTTAATTGTGCTTATTAGCACTTTATCCTTGACTTTTCCCCTTGACTCGTACTGGCCTCCTCATGCTGTCTGATGGAGTCTGTGGCCCCATGGATTACTTTATTTGCCATTTGCTCTACTTTCTACACCATTTCTCCTGGGAAACAGCTTTCCTCACATGGATTCCACTTTCATCGAGGTGTTAATGGCAGCCCTCAGGTCAACATCTCCAGCCACGATCTCTCACCCATTCATCTGACCTGGGTTCTTTCTTGGTACATAGGAACATTTCTTCTTTGCTGTTGCTAACGCCTAAGGTGAAGCCTGTCCCAGGCAGGGCTATCCAAGCTGGCCTGTGCTTCCACCTCCTAGTCTCCTTGGCACATGGGCCTTTCATCACAGCCTTTATTCCTTTGGATGTTCTCATTCTCTCCTGCTGATCTTCATTCAGTAATGTTCTTGATCCTTTTTCTGTATCTTTGGCTTTACTTATGAACAAGTGTGGGGCCACTTTGCCTTCTTCCCCTTCTCAGTAGTCCTGTTCAGGCTTAGCCTGTCCTATTGATTTCTATTCTCTTCTCACAATTTTTCTTCATTCCAGAGTCAGCCCAGCACAGAGCTAGTAGGTACTAGTTGTCAAAGACTGGCAGCTTCTAACTCTGTAACCCAAGTAAATTAAGCATCTCTTTTCCTTAGAGTCTCAGTAGTTACGTTAATCAATTTTCTCATTGCTGAGACAAAATACTCAACACCCAGAGTTAAAGGGAGAAAGGTTTATTTAACTCAGTTTGTAGAGATTTCAGTCCATAATCTGCTGGCTCCAGGAAGGGTGGCAAGCAGAGGGCATCGTGGAGGAGACACTGCCCTTGGTGGGCAGAAGATAGCAAAGCAGCAAGGGGCGACTGCAGCTCTTTCTGTCCCTTATATCCTATCCAGGCTACTTAGGGCAGGCAGCACTCACACCCTTAATCCTAGCACCCTTGATCCTAACCTTGTACCTTGGATCAATCCCAGTGTCACACAGTCTAGATCCAGCCACTTCTGAAAAAGCCCCACCTAGAGAGTAGTGTTTTGTGTGTTTGTTTATTTGAGGCAGGGTCTAGTTGTATAGTTTAGGACTTGAACTTACTGTGTAGCCCACACTGGCCTCAAACTTGGTGCAATCCTTCTGCCTCAGCCTCCCGAGTGCTGGGATTGCAGGCCTATACTTCCATGCCCAGCGAAGTGAATGGCTTTGATGGGGCATTACACCAGCTCAGCTTTTTAGAATCACTTTTAGAAGATGGGTGTTATCATGGGCCGGCCAAATAGCTCAGCAGATTAAAGCGCCTGCAAGCAGGCCCAGGGGCTGGGGTTCAATCCCTGGGCCGGCCATGTCAGCCTCGCCCCCTGGGGCTTGCTGAGATGGCAATTGAGACTGGGTATGTTGCCGTGTGCCTGTAATCCCAGCTCTTGGGAGGCTGTAAACAGGCAGATCATGACCAGTCTGGTCTAGTAGTGAGACACTGAACATCCTGTAGAGTCTGTCCTAAAAAACAAACAAACAAGAAAATAAGATGGGAGTTATTAGAAGAAGAAATTCTAGCTAAGTAAGCAATTTGTGTCAGGTGTATATTAATGTTTACTTATTGCCCTAGTGCTTGTTAATTTGTTAATACAAGCCTCAACTCTCAGGGCAAAGCAAAGCTTCCTGAGGGCTGCAGCCTTGGTAGTGGTTGTTCCCCAGTGAACAACCACTGTGCTTATAGCCTGTTAGTAGCACCGAGATCTCAATCTTCTGCCTTTCAAAAGATAATCCATCTTTCTAGTCGTAGCTCACATCTTACCTCATCTCAGAACATTGCCTGACCGTGATCTACAGTGAGGAATGCCCCTCAGCTGGTGTTTACCTGGAAAGTTGCTTGTCACCAATAGTTACCAGTTATCCTTTTTAGTTGGCATTGAACTTGCTAATAGTGTGAGATGATTTTCAGCTCCTTCAGGTTAGTGGTTATGTCTTACATGCCATTGTTTGCAACACCAGGTTTTTGTATAGAAAACTGTTCATGCAGATTTGATGATTGATTTTTATTTCAGGTTTTTTTTTCCTATTTTCTTTAAGCACCCAGTGCTGCATTTAGCCCTATTGTTAATGTCATTATTGATAAAAGAATTCTTTAGAGCTTATGGTTGATCCTAAACTATACTGTGGTAGAATTGTACTATATATTTAACATTATACAGCTAGTGGGTAAGCACACTTCAATTGAAAACATTATAAAAACTCTATAGATATTTAGTATACAATGTTTTGTAAGTGAGTAATTTAGAAACAAGATAACCTGAAATTATCTTCATACTGCTTGTGAAATACAAAATTGATAGGCAAGATAATTATTAAAATTTTATGAATATTGTTCAGCATGTTGGTGAAGAGATTTTTTCAAGTACTTTCCAATTCTCATGTTATGCAGAGCTGTCATAGGTTTTAAAAATTAACCCTTTTCAAAGCATTAAAGGGCTGGCCAGATAGCTCAGCAGATTAAAGTACCTGCTTAGGCAGACACAGATGCTAGGGAGTTGATCCCTGGTGTGCTGTGCTGGCCCCGTCCCCCAGGGCACACTGAGACTGCAATCGAGACTGGGTGTGGCAGTGTTCACCTGTAATCCCAGTATTTGGGAGGCTTAAAACAGGAGGATCACTAGGAGTCCAATCTATGTAGTGAAACCCTGTAGACCCTGTACTAAATACATTTTTTTAAAAAAGCATTAAAATTTTTCCATTCAGTCTAGCCTCGGTGGTGTGTGTTTGTCATTTCAGCACTTAGAAGGCTGAGGCAGGAGCACTGGTACAAGTTTGAGGCCAGCCTGGGGTGCATAGTGAATTCAAGGCCAGTCTGAACTATATAGTAAGACTCCTCAAAAATCCATTTAGATGTATATTTCCAACACTTATACATTTGACATATTCTATAATATCTTACATGTAAAACATGATATCAAAGACAGATACAGCATTCTTTTAAGTATGAGAATTAACCCTTCCTTTGACTGCTTGATTACATGAGGGGCAGAAAAGATCTTTAGCTTCCATCAAATACTCATTGTTCAGCCAAGCCATGTGTCTGAAATATTTTAGGAAGTAAGGAAGTTGATATTGATACCTCTTTTTCTTTGTATGTATTTGGTACAAGGTCTCACTAAGCAGCTGGGACTCAGACTCATAGTTATCCTCTTGTTTTCAGCCTCCCCAGCACTGGGATTACAGGCATGTGCCATCATGCCCGGTCTCAGTGGCTACCTCAGCATGCCCATGGGTGGGGCTAGCATGGCATATGGTGCCAGGGATCGAACCCCCGGTCCCTGTGCTTGCCTAAGCAGGCATTTAGTCCAGTGAGCTATCTTGCCTTTCAGAAGTCGTTATCTCTTAAAATAAGTTGCTCAGGATGCCATTCTCCTTTGTAATGTAATTGATTCTGAGTGATAATCTATTTTCCACTTGCCAAATCTAAATTAAACTTTAAGAGGTAGCTACTGCTAGAATTTGATGAAATTGAATTTAAGGTTTTTTGTTGTTTATTTTTTAAAATTATAGTTGAACCCTCATCCCTGTAGTTTTGCCAGAGTCTGATTTTCCAGTAGATAATTTGGGGATGGTGAAATAGAAAGGAAATGTATTCAGACGTGAAGCAACTTTTCAGTTCACCTAATTGTGAAATGGCAAGTAATGAAGAAACTAAGCAGATAAATTAGGAAAAATACACTGAATGAGCCAATCCTTTAAGAAATGTCACTTTAAAAAAATCATGTGAAGACATGACAATCAGAAAGATACTTAGGTATTCTTTTTTATTTGATGGGAAATTACCACAATCCTGGACAAACTAGTTTCTCATTCAACTGTTAATATCCAGAAAAAAAAATATCCAGAGACACAGGAGGAACAGGAGGGATTCTGTACCCTGTGAGAGTGAGAGTGGGAGGCAGAGTGCTGTGCTAAGGGGCTGGTAGAGCCCTCCAGCCATGGCTGTGCTTTGTGTAAGAGACCCTGGGCCCTGAGCTGGTGTGTGCTTCCTGGGGCTCAGGAACTTCTCCAGGTTTTGGAGAATCCTGAAGAACAGAGCTTGCAGTTAGGTGAGATAGCACTTTATAGACATACATGGATACCATCTACAAAAGCACTACAAGGGAGATGTTTTGAAAATAGTATTGTAAAATGCAGACTTATGTACATTGTTAATGCAGAGTAAGCATTTTAATAAAGTAGCCCAGAGAGAGATCAGAGTCCAGAGCCTCCTTGCCTAAATAAATGTACAGGCCATCATAAAGCACTCTAAGACTGGGAAACCTGGAACTGTTTAATTGTTTGGAGCCTGAGTTAGCCTTACTTTCTATCTATTGTCTCTGCAGCAATAAGGAATGACTTTTTTTTTTTTTTTTTTTTTTTTTGCAGGATCTTGCTTGTAGTTCAGATTGGCCTTTAACTTATTAGGTAGCCTTGGCTCTGGAGTGCTGGGATTCTAGGCATGTGCCACCAGGTCTGGCAGGAAATGACTTTTTACAAATATAGTAACACACTTTTAAAATTTTGCTAGTTGTAAAGTATGTTTTAATGTCAGTTTTATAGGTGCTGCTTTTCATTTGAAAGTTCATGAGGAATTTATTTACAGTTGTATGACATTAGTTGTCTTGTAATAAATTTGTTTTAAATGCTTTTCAGTGGTCATTGCCCTGGCATCCATATAAACTTGTCTATGTAACATTAAAAGGCATGACAGGCCCCTGTATCTGTAGTTTCAGAGCGCGTGATATGGGTCTGTTTAGGAGACAGAGTGGGATGATAATAGTAACACCACTTCATAAAAGAAGGTTGGTTCTAGATTTGGATGACTTGCTGTACTTGCACAATGTATGGAAATGTGGTGTTTCATCAGGTTTTACCACCAAGGGAGACCACCAAGACTTATGGACATATCTGGATTGAGTCACCATTCTAGGGGACAGATATGATTGTTGCAGATTTATCTGACTGCAATTTCCTGTGTCCCTCATACCACTCCCTAAAGGCTCAAAACCTGTCATCACATCAGTACCATAGTGGGTTCCCCAGCTTCCACCAAGGTAGGGCTGAGTCTACTTTCCTTTCTAAGAGCCCAACAGGAAAGACAGAGATAAAGTAAAATGCAGTTGAGCCAGATGTTATGGCACAGGCTTGTAATCCTAGTTTTTTGGGAGGCCAAAGCAAGAAGATTGCAAGTTGGAGGTTATCCTGGGCTACTTAGTGAAACCCTGTCTCAAAATGAAAATAACAAAGGGCTGGGGATATAGCTCAGTACTTGCCTAACAGGCTTAAAGACCTGGGTTTCATCCCTAGGGTCACAAAGAAAGAAAAGAAAAGAAAAAATGATTTTTCCATAGGATCAGTCTGAAAATGTCTATTATGCCCCTGCCATTTCTGAGAATAAAAGTGACAAATATGGAGGTAAGTGAGCCTTGAACTGTGCAGCAGTCAACAAAGAAAGGAGAGGAAACATTTACTTTTCCTTTATAGTGGAAAACAGAAAGGTCCCATGTTACCTCAACCCTCAGTCATACACACACACACACACACACACTCTCTCTCTCTCTCACACACACACTGTCACACGCTCACACTGCTTATCACTTCAGGAATCTGAATAAATAGAATGGCAAAAAGTTGTGGGCTTAATTCACGGAGAGCTGAAGATTTGTACCAGAAATATACTTACAAGGAGCAATATTTGGAAATACATTTGATTATAGCTGTAAGACCATTACTATACAACTACCACCAGTGTCTTATTCCTTATAAAGGTATTGCTGGGATTTGAAACATTTTTACTATGAAAGACTTTCTTTAGTTCTATAATATTGAGCATTTTGCTGCCCAGAGAGAGCAAAGTGGTCCCTGTAGAACAAGGTAAAAGGGTACATTGGCATTGTGTCCAGTTCTTGTCATAGTGGCTCTTGACCTCCACAGTAGCCACAGCAGCCCCCACATGGCGAAGGGTGAAGGGCAGTCCTAGCCACACAGGTCTGCTCTCTGATCCCAGGCATCTGTCACCAGAGGCAGCTGGTGATGAGTTCCACAGTTTTATAACCTTTGGCTGTCATCCCAATAACAAGTAAGTCATAAGCTACCCTCTTCCCCTCTGTAAAATTCCACTTCTTCGCCCTGGCCTTTCTACCAAGAGCTTTTTGAAACAGTGAAAACTGGGCATAGCACTTCACTGCCTTCATGTTCAATCAGCAGATTTTTCTGCTTTGGTGCCTCTGATGCCTGCCCTTCCCCCACCCAGCACTGAAGATTGAGGCATGAGGGACAAGCTAGGTACCAAGCAATGAATTATTTTTCTTGACGTCTATCATGAATAAGTGACTAAAAAACAAGGAGTTGGTCATTTTTATAGTGTGTACAACATCTAGAACAATTAAATATTTAACTGATACTGACAGAGAATAACCATTTTCAGTGTGATCACAGAATTAGTAGGAAGTTAAACTGAATAGAAAAAGCAATAGGAAGAAGCAGGTGAAGTATAGATATATACACAAGCTAGAAGAGTCTTGGCAGGCACAATGATGTATACAGATGTGTTGGTGTAGTTCCCAGGTCATGGTTGGAGCCCAGGATTCCAAGCAGAAGGGAAGCATTTAGCCAGTCGATTGGGTTAGAGTAAAGATGGGCTCAGAGTAGAGGTTGAGAGTTATGCTGGCACTGACAGGCACATCCAATCTAAGATGAACATGACTGCCAAGTCCACAAAAGGACTACCTAGCCTCTGCCTTGGCTTTTAATTTTGATTGTTTGGGGTTTTTAAGAGACAGTATCACTATGTTATTCAGGCTGGCCTTGAATTCACTATATAACCCAGCCTTTAATTCTTGAGGATCCTTCTGCCTCAGTCTCCAAGTGCTGGGATTACAGGTGTGTGCCATGACACCCAGCCTCTGCTTTGTTTTTTAAAGTCTTGATTTGGGTAGAAAAGTAGTGGCAGATTCTTCTCTAATGTCCATAGTTGGGGCCGAGGAGATGGCTCAGTGGAATAAGCGCTTCCCTGGCAAGTGCAAGGGCCTGAATTCAATCCCTGGTTCCACAAAAAAAACCCAAAACAACAACAAATCCCAGACCCAGAGTTAACCAGATCCCATTGATATGACTGATGATCGATTTATACAAAGAGTCGGCAAGATAGCTTAGCACACTAAACACCTGCTTAGGCAAGCACAGGGCACAGGATTCAATTCCCAGCACCATAGGCTGCACTGGCCCTGTCTCCAGGAGTGCTGAGCCAGCCACTGAGACTGGGCATGGTGGTGCATGCCTATGATCCCTGTGCTAGGGAAGGCTGAAAACAGGAGGGTCACTATGCATCTGAGTCTGAGCTGCTTAGTGAGTCTCTATACCACATACAGAAAAAAAAAAAAGTGGGCCTAGGGATATAGCTCAGCAGCATAAGTGCCTTCCTAGCAAGCACAAGGTCCAGAGCTTGATCCTCAATACTGCAGGGAAGGAAGGAAGGAAGGAAGGAAGGAAGGAAGGAAGGAAGGAAGGAAGGAAGGAAGGAAAGGAAGGAAGGAAGGAAGGAAGGAAGGAAATAAATCAGATTTATGGTCAGCAAGCTAAGCCCTCCTGGAGGCCTGGCCAGCTATATTGCATCTTCTGTGTGCCCACCATGTGCCATGACTTGACCTAATACTGGGGAAGCACAAAGAAGTGTGGAGAATCAACTTCAGCTCTTGTCACCAGAATATAGTCTGGTTATGAAAACTTGGCTTAAACCTATAAGTAAACAGTGCAGATGATAAAGAATCCAACAAAGGAAGAGATTTGATAAGGCAGAAGCACAATTTGTGGTCAAATGGATTGTTAAATGCCAGAGGAGCAGAGTTGGGAAAAATCTCTTTGGGCTGGAGTGGCCTGGTAGAGGAGAGGTCTGTGCGCACTGGCCTTCTGGTGAGTAGGAGAAGCACTGGTGGTCTGCCAGGTGGGAGAGTGCTGTCGGAGTGTGATGCTGGCAGTTCAAGGAACCATCTCAGAAGTGTGAGAGGGTTGGTGAGATGGCTCATGTGGTCTAAAGCACCTACTTAGAACAAGCTTAGCAAAGCACAGGGACCGCGGTTCAATCCCCAGCACCACATGCCAGCCAGCCCTGCTCCCTGGTGGGCTGAGCTGGCCACACACACACACACACACACACACACACATAAATAAAAAAATTTTTTTAAAAAGTGTGAGAGAGGGGCCGGGGAGATGGCTCAGTGGAATAAGCGCTTCTCTGGCAAGTGCAAGGGCCTGAGTTCAATCTCCGGTTCTGCAAAAATAAATAAATAAATAAATAAATAAATAAAACGTTTACTAATCTTTGGGGGGCCTGGCTGTAGCTCAGTCCTTTAAGTGGCTGCTTCCGCAAAGCTGTCAGCCTCAGGTTGCTGGAGTTCGAACCTCACAACTCTCCCACTGGCCAAAAGTGCCCTGAAGGCATTCGAGGAACCAAAATAAATAAATAAGTAAATAAATAAATAAAAAAAAGTGTGAGAGACCCACCTCAATAAGTGAGATGGAGTTCAGTGAGGTTAATGGTGGAAGTTGGAGCCAGCGAGGTAGTGGGAGAAACAAGGTAAAATTGTTGAGTCATCAGCTTTATCTCTTGGATACTAAAGAGTCATGGAAAGTTCCTAGGTAGAGGATTGTAATGTTCAAAGATGTCTTAAGAGGGTAAGTCTGGTGGCCAAGTATAGGCACGTTAAAGGGCAGAGTGCTCAGGTAGAACAGATGTTTGTATTTGCATCACTGCTGTGGTTGAAAAGTGATAAACATTTTAGTCTACAAAAGTGGTAGCAAAAGAAATAAAGAATGCAAGAGACACTTTGAAGAAAGGAAAAATTGAGACTTTGCACCTTCTGTGTATACCTGTGAAGGTAAAGAATAATCCAATGTAAATCCAATTGGAAAAGAAATAACTAGAGGAATATTATATGAATAGAAATTCAGATGTAAGGATGGAGGATGAGATTTGGTTTATTGGAGAAGATATGAAGCAAAAATATATCACAGGGCGTGATAAACATGTAGGAGTTGCCTGCATAGAGATGACAGCTTAAACTGCTTAAATGAGTGACTTGAGAACAGAGTCAGGACACTGGAAATGCCAGGTCTTGAAAGAAGAGGAAGAGGAGCTACCCAAGCGGAGAGTGTGCAACCGGACACTGGGAGGAGGGCGAGGTTACAGATTCACACCAGCTAGATAAGAGCGCCAAGAAGGAAGTTGTGGTCAGCAGAATCAGATGTTGCTGAGAAGTTAAGGAGACTAAGGCTGACAAAAGGGCCCTGCATTAGGCAATTAGGAAGTCATTTACCTTTAAGAACTCAGGCATAGGCATATGTATATGAATAGGGGGAGCCAGAGATGGATTAAGAAGTGCGCTGTGTAGTGCCAGGGAGATAGCTCAGCAGGCATAAATACCTGCCTGGCGAGTGCAAGGTCCTAGTTTGATCGCTAATACCAAGAATGAATGAATGAATGAATGAATGAATGAATGAATGAATGAATGAATGAATGAAGTGAGCTGTGAAGAAAGGGGAGCAAACATCTCTGGCTTGCAGGTAAGAAGGAAAGAGTTCAGAGGGAGGAATATGCCTGGTGCTCCTCGCCTTCCATGTGAGTCTCTTGTGCACATACACATGAAGGCAGAAGATTACATCTGTGGTTTCTTTGGCCAACCTTTGTTCCATACTCAGCAAGGACTTGGATCCAGTTAACAGACCAGAGTTGAAAGCAGAGAGAGGAAGGGAGGGAGGAGGGAGATAGGGTAGGAAGGAGGGAGGGAGAAACTTCCAGAGAAAGTGGGAGAAGAAGAGTCACAACCATCAGGGATTTCAGAGTTAGAAAACACATCTTCCTCTGGAGTTGGAGGGAAGGACTAGAGAGAAGAGGATAGACATAGACACAGGAATATTTTGAAATGAAGAAGCAGAGAAAAGAGGTTGGTGGATCACCTACTGAGAAGGGGTGGGCCAGGGTTGGGTGAAGGGTCAGATTAACCATTCCTGGTATTGCTGGGGGCTCACAGAATTGCAAACACTGAAGTGTTTATGAGAAGTAAACTGTGTTTATTGACTGCAGCTTAGAAAATGGGCAGTATTTGTTTCTGCTTTTACCCTTAAGGAATTAACATTCCAATTCATTGCTTTTTCTTTTTTTTTGTTGTTGTTTGTTTGTTGGTTTTGTGGAACTGGGGATTGAACTCAGGCCCTTGGGCTTGCCAGGCAAGTGCTTATTCTACTGAGTCATCTCCCAGGCTCATTGCTTTTTCTTAAGATATTTTGTATGTTTTTTTTGTGTGTTTGATTTCAGCACCATCATAGTTATGAACCATACAAGTATTGTAGAGTAATGGTCTGAAAGATTTCTAAGGTTGCTTGAATGCTGGTCACCTTGGTAGAAAATTCTAGTACTTTCTAGTGAAGGTTATTGATAATGTAAATTTAGCAGAAAAAAAGCTGAGTGAGGGCTGGCGAGATGGCTCAGTGGTCTAAAGCACTTACTTAGAAGAAGCTTAGCAAAACACAGGGACCACGGGTCAATCCCCCAGCACCACATGCCAGCCAGCCCCGCCCCCTGGTGGGCTGAGCTGGCCACACACACACACACACACATAAATAAATAAGTAAATAAATAAATTAAAAAAAAAAGCTGAGTGAATAAAATCCATGAATCATGCTACCTACTTGACCAAAAAAGGCTCATAAAGGTTTTAGGCATTAGTTGAAGACAACAGACGAACTGTTACTCCACTCAGCCCTGCAGAATCCATTTAAGACAACTAAGACACCAGGTAGTAATAACATCTCATCCAGAATCTGGCAGATCATGAGGGGCCCCATGACTGGAAAGAGGTTTTCATATTTCAGGGAACCTGGCCCTCAGGGTCTGTTGGCAAGGCTAAGCCAACCACGTGGAGGACCTGTGCGTATGACAGCAAGCTGGGCCACTTGATACAGTCTGAGAGTAGAAGGATCTATTTTTGCCGCAAATAATATTCATAAGAAATACATGCTGAACAAAGTCCTATCCTAATTTAGTATCTGAGTTGTGATTGTCCCTGCCTCTCGTGGCCTCCTCTTGGTGGTGGTTGGAAATGACAGAACCACTTGATTCCATAAACCAGGAGACCAGAATGTGCATCTGGTGGTGTAGAGCATTTTACAAACATGTTTTCAAGTGGGAAGAAAGTATTGCTTGAGCCATTGATCAGAATCCAAATGAATCTGCTGAGGTTATTCATGTCAGACTGCTTCAAATACTTATCTTCCTTTTCTTTTTCTTCTAGGTATGGCCTCACATGTGCAAGTTTTCTCCCCTCACACCCTTCAGTCAAGTGCCTTCTGTAGTGTGAAGAAACTGAAAGTCGAGCCGAGTTCCAACTGGGACATGACTGGGTACGGCTCCCACAGCAAAGTGTACAGCCAGAGCAAGAACATCCCACCTTCGCAGCCAGCCACCACAACCGTCAGCACCTCTTTGCCAATCCCAAACCCAAGCCTACCTTACGAACAGACCATCATCTTCCCAGGAAGCACCGGGCACATAGTCGTAACATCAGCAAGTAGCACTTCCGTCACCGGGCAAGTCCTTGGCGGGCCACATAACCTAATGCGTCGCAGCACTGTGAGCCTCCTTGATACCTACCAAAAATGTGGACTCAAGCGTAAGAGTGAAGAGATCGAGAACACAAGCAGTGTACAGATCATTGAAGAGCACCCACCCATGATTCAGAATAATGCCAGCGGGGCCACTGTAGCCACTGCCACTACATCCACTGCCACTTCCAAAAACAGCGGCTCCAACAGTGAAGGTGATTATCAGCTGGTACAGCATGAAGTGCTGTGCTCTATGACCAACACCTACGAGGTTTTGGAATTCTTGGGCCGAGGAACGTTTGGGCAAGTGGTCAAGTGCTGGAAACGGGGCACCAATGAAATCGTGGCCATCAAGATCCTGAAGAATCATCCTTCATATGCCCGGCAGGGTCAGATAGAAGTGAGCATCCTGGCCCGGCTGAGCACAGAGAGTGCTGATGACTACAACTTTGTGCGGGCCTATGAGTGCTTCCAGCACAAGAACCACACGTGCTTGGTCTTTGAGATGTTGGAGCAGAACCTCTATGACTTTCTCAAGCAGAACAAGTTCAGCCCCTTGCCCCTCAAGTACATTCGCCCGGTCCTCCAGCAGGTAGCCACAGCCCTGATGAAACTCAAAAGCTTGGGTCTTATCCATGCAGACCTTAAACCAGAGAACATCATGCTGGTGGATCCATCCAGACAACCGTACAGAGTAAAGGTCATTGACTTCGGCTCAGCCAGTCATGTGTCCAAGGCTGTGTGTTCCACCTACTTGCAGTCCAGGTATTACAGGTAAGACTGTAGCCCCCACATAGTCAGGTCTTGAATGGCCCAGAGCACTCACTGAGAATACAGTGTCATCACCAGGAGGGAAACAAAGGGTGTGCTGGTGGGTGCTTCCCCCACATGACCTTAATGTATTGAGCAGTCAGGACTTGTGCACATTAAAATGACAATGAGAAGCCAAGAATGGAGCAAGGTAAAGTTCTTGGTGAGTGTTAGAGCTGGAAAGGATTGCTGGGTGGGGGGAGAAGAGCAGAGCAGAGGACTTGGGTTCTCATGGAAGGGCAGGATCCAGACAACTGGTGGACAGAGGGTGTTGGTTTGATGGCAAGGTGGCAACAGTGTACAAACCTCATGCAAGAGACAAAAAGGACAGCTGTTGGCCAGATCAGGGTTGTGAGGAGTGGGAGAGATCATGAAACGATAGCTGGGACAGGTTTAGGGGTTCTTTAATGTGTATCTCTCAACTTGGAACAAGCCTTGGAAATTTGAATAGCTAAGGGCAACAGGTTGAAGGTGATGTTTGGAGAAGACTGTACCCATGTAGAAAAGAGCCTGGAGGAGAGAAAATACTGCACCAGGGCCTGGCTCTCTCCTGTGCTTTGCACCTGGACGATGGAAGTGTTAGATACACTCTTGTCACTTAGTGAAATGCCCAGGCCTGAGTAGCTTCCTAAGAAGTGACATTTATCCAGCTCACTGTTCTGCAGATTTGAGGGCATGGTGCCAGCATCGTCTTGACTCTAGTGTGGGGTTTGTGACAGATGGCACCACAGTGGTGGAGAATGTATGGGACCCTAAGTCACATGACCAGATAGAAAGCCAGAGAATGGTTCAGGCTCAGGTGTTCACAACAACTAGCTCTCAAGAGGATTAACTTGGGGCTTAGTACCTTAACTCCTTCCTTTTAGTTTTGATTAATTGATTGGTGTTGCAGTGAGGATTGAGCCCAGAGCCATACATGTACCACATGGCACCCTACCACTGAGCTACACCCCAGCATTTTATTTTTTAAGACAGTCTCACTAAATTGCTCAGGTTGACTTCAACTTTGTATTCGTCTTCCCTCAGTTTCCAAGTCCCTGGGATTATAGACCTTCACTACCATGGCTGGCCCTACCTAAAGCCCCTTTGAGGAAGATACAGCCCATGACTTCCCTCTAGGCCCCGCCTCTTCCCACCTGCCACTATCCCCACACGGAGAACGACACTTCCAGCACATCAGCCCTTGGGATATTACCAGAAAAACTCATCCTTCCAGACATCCACCTCTAACATGGGCTGAGCATAGTGCCAGTTGCGGGGATGTAGATGAGGCCCTGCCATCCTGGAGTTTATAGTCGCCCCAGTGGGGTTATATGAGGTCCTAGTCCCCATAAACTGGACCTATACTTCTGAGATGGGGTCCAGCACAAGTGTTGTTTCACCAGCTTTCCTCGGGACCCCAGTGTGCAGCCAGCATTGAGAACTGCTGCTTTGGTGGGATGAGATAAAAGTGTTGGCCAGGAGCTGACCTGAGCCGCCTCCCTCTATGCCCCTCACTTTCTTCCTGACCTGTGAGAGAGGTTCCCTTCAGCAGCCTGTACTGCACATAGGGCCTGCGCAGGTAGTGGTGGCTGAGGAGCTGGTAGAGGTGGAAAGCCAGGGTCGGAGTTGTGGAACAGTGATGAGCTTTGCTTGAGGGAATGAGGAACTATCCTTGGAGGAGGAAGTCGGCCAGAAACAGCAGACTCCCTAGAGAGGGCTGACCCATGTCTAAGACTGGGAAGTAGAAGGGCCACATGACTCGTTGCCACCCGGGACCTTCTGCGCATACCTCGGGTGGATGTGCTTTCTCCATGCACTGTCCAGGGCCACAAAAGTTGGGCTGGCAAGTGGCAGAATCCAGTCAGCACCCCTGACCTGTTACCCACTCCTGAGGCTTCCAGCCCTCTTTCCTGGCTTGCTTCTCTGGGGGTCAGGCTGGCTGCCAAGGTGCTGTTGCAAACTTCCCCCACCACCTGTCATCTACACCTGCTCTCAGCCTCTGGCATTTGGGTCTTCACTTGGCTGGCTCTCAAGGCTTTTCCACCTGGCTGTCTTCTCTCTTCCCATTCCCTTCAGAAGGGTGTTCCTGGGTCAGAGCAGCTCTTAGCTAGCTAGCCTCTTCAGCCTTACCTTTGGCAAGTCTTTCCCATTGATTCAGAAGCTAGAAGGAGGCCCGACAGCCTCTGCCCGCTCAGGAGGGACAGATTTGTTGCCAGTTGTGCCCATCTCTCTTTCTACTCTAAGCCTTGCAGTTTGTTTCCAGATGCATGGCATGGAGGGAAAAGGTATGCCCTGTGCTCAGGTGGAGCCTGGGGAGCCAGAAAACGTGGACATTCCTTGTGCCCAGAGGAGGAGTTGGTAGAGAAGGATTCTCGGTGGTTCTCCCAGGAGTGTGCCCGGACCTCCCTGCAAAGCCAGCTCTGGGTGGCCACCCTCATGGGTCCCTAGCATGCTGGTGGAGTGGCAGGTGCTGGGGCTAACTCGTTACTCACAGCAAACAGGAGGCTGCTCTTGTCACTTTCTATTTAGGTTTGCAAATTCAGCACGCCAAAGGCTATTCCTCCCCAGATCTTGGCCTGAATATGGATGAACCACAGCCAAGTCAGGGGCTGCTTGGAGTTTCACTATTTAGTTAACCTGCACTGCTGTTGGCGAACAGAAATTGTTTCATTACAGTTTGCTAAAAATTGAGCATGGCAACTTGTAAAAAGTCTGTAAAATTGGTATTTAACAGAAAATAACCTTTGGAGCAAAACTTCATAAACAGAAGAAGCTGAATTAGGGACTCTTAAGCCCTATTTTAATTTGTGTCCATGTGAGCCCTCCACTATGGACTGGGCTTTCAGGCTCTGGTCACAAAATGTCTGGGCATAGGAGTCATAGGTGACATGAAGAGGCAGGTCTGAATCCACTTCCTGGACTGCTCATGTCACCCCATGTCAGATCAGACTTTTCAAAGCTCTCCTCCCAAGGAGCGTAGGGGGCCTGGCTTCCTGACAGTCCCAGGCTTTGTCATTCCATTACAGGCACGCTTATGTGTGGGGGCACACCATTTCTCTCTGAGAGGCCTTCCCTTAGGTGTGACTGTACCCCTTCCTTTCTTTTGACTTTAAGTAACTGTTACTTAAAATTCTGGACAGGGCAACCTCTTGTCATGGGTACCATGGCCTTTGGGTCAACATGTCCTCACTGTGACCAGCCCTCAGGTCAAGGGCGCAGACAGTGTCAAAGCAGCTCATCTTTTCTGCCTGGAATTAGGCTTCATGTCCAAATTGGTCCCAGTGCTCTGTCTCTCCCTGGTCCATGTCTGACCCTTGGGGTGTTCTGCTGCCTCACAGATCAATAGGAGCTTTTGAGGACAGTCTAACTCTCTTTGTTCATCCTAGCTGTGTGAGACAGCTAACTCCTGACCAGATGTATCAGGTTGATTTTCCTGATTACTCTGCTCTTACTGGAGAGAGCAGGCAAGAGATCTTTGATTATCCACTGTTAAGGCCCATATCTGAGAAGAAAGAGGCTGTTGGGGATATGTTGAGAGACCGTCTGCATGTTTGAGCTACCTGAGACAGAGATGTCATCACGTTAGTGCCAGATTCCTGGCAGGGCTGTCAGATCAGCCTTTGCCCTGCAGTGCCTGTTTTCCTCAGGAGTTTCTATATCTGAGCCTGACACATTAGCTACTGGGGATATCTCACTTTTCAAAAGGATGAGCACTTACATGGCCCCTTATTATTATAATTCATACTGTATTAAATGAATAATCCACTGTAATCCCCACCTGGTGGCTGAGAAATAGCAATAGAGGCCTCTGTTCTCACCCTGGGGGACCTGGGAATGGGGGCAGAAGCCTGGGAGCCACTTCTTTCCCCCAGCTGTTAGGCGTTTGTTTGGCTGAGGTCAGAGTCTTGTTGGTATTGATAGTCCACAAGGCAAACCTGTGTTCTTCAGGAAACAAGGGCACTTTTTCAGGTTTTTCATGTCTGGTACAAGGGTATCCCCTTTCAACTTGAAGGTCAGTTACATGTACCAGTTCTTTTACTGGGGGCGAGGGTCTGGGGGAGTATTGGGAATCAAACTCAGGACCTTGGGCTTGTCAGGCAGGCACTTGTGCCGCTGAGCTATATTCCCAGCCCTGCACGACTGCCTAAACTTTGTTGGACATACATGTCTCCTGGAGAGCTTGCTAAGGCAGATTTTGACCAGAATCCTGTCCCAGAGCTAGTACACCCTTCTCCAGGAGAGAACACTGTTCTCCCCAAGGTCTCTACCCTTGCCTGAAATTGAAGCTGGGCAGTGTTAGTGGATTTAGAATCATTCTTTGAGAAACGCTGCTGGGGGGAGAGGGATTTCCTTAGTGGTGTCACCTTTCAGGGAGGAGCCAGAGGCAAGTAATCCTGCTCACATGTATTACCTCACCCTGGGTGCTTTGCCTTTTCCTTATTTAATTGTATACTGATACCGGGTTTTAAGGCTTCTCTTTTCTTTGCCTTGCTTTTCTTTTCTTTGTTTCTTAGCAAGTGAAAATAGGCAGTGGGGTATTTTCATTCTCAGCATGACTAGCAAACTAAAAATAAGAACAAACACTAAACTCAGAAAACGCAAAAGAAATACACTATTCAGGCAAAAGACAGTGATTAAAATTTGCAGAATTTTGTTTTTACTCTGAGATATTGAAAATGTTTTTTGTACACCTGTTTTTGGAGATACTCAAGACCATTATGAGAATCCTAAAGATGAGCATAAAAAATTAGAACATGAAAGAAGAGAAAAAAACTAGGACATAAAAAATTATATTCACGATAATCTAACCACTTAACAGTTTACCCTGTAGTGTCACTCAGGCACTCATTTATTTATGCACTGACTGACCTTAGCATTGCTCGAGCAGGAATCCTTTCAACCAGTTGATTCTTATATTGAATAAATTTGATAGAATTATTGTTTTTAAATTTCCTAATATATTATCCTATAAAAATTAATGAAAAAAATATGAATGCTTTGGTCATCCTGTGTTTGAATAATTAAACTGGTAAGTAGTTAAGCTTTAAAAGAAAAACTGTCTTCAAGTTGATTCAATGGTTTGGAGTAAAGGTGAAAATTAATTTTAATTCAATTCAATTTGTCATTTACTGGCTAAGAATGTAAGGCATGGTCTGTAATCTTTTTTTTTTTTTTTTTTTTTTTTTTTTTTTTTT
>NW_004524603.1:16194982-16211250 GCF_000260255.1 Octodon degus
TTTTTTTTTTTTGCGGTACTAGGGATTGAACTGAGGACCTTGTACTTCCCAGGCAAGTGCTTAATCTACTGAGCTATCTCCCCAGCCCTAAGAATTCATAGTTTCTGAGAAGATTAAAACACCAAACTAATTGCCCAGAATATAATTCTAGAGCTTTGATAGGTTCTAGGTATGCATGAAGTCATTCAGTAGATATGTTTACAGTGAAGTTATTGTTTACAGACTCTAGGGAAACAGTGGTGAGCAAAAGCAGCTCAAGAAGTTCAGAGTCAGTGAGAGATTTTGCAAGACAGGTAAACAGCAGTGATTTACAGAACAAGAGCTACAGTGAGGGAAACTTAAAGGAAATGTGAGAAAGACTGGGGGTCGCCTGAGGCTGTGGAGATTGGAGGAAGAAGGAAAGATGGAAAAAGGAAGAGGGCACTTGGGAAGACCATTCCTTTGAAATCTGTGCTTAGGAATGAGGTCTGACAGCTGAGAGCTTCAGATATGAGCTGAGGCCTTGGCTGTGTGTGATCAGTGACAGTGTTAGAAGCTGTTTGTAAATTCTTAAAGGAATAATCCTATGAAGTTGATGTTGGTATCATTAGCCAGAAGGGCAAAACAAATGAGCAAACAAAAGCAGGTTGTAGGGGCTGCCAAAAGTTAGGAGGCCATAGAAGTTAGGCAGGAGTAAAGGGAAGAAGCCCTTGATTTTAATGAGGAATCTACCTCTGTCCCCCACAATGTGAATGTGGACACTTCTAGTGTATTTAACTTGTCTGGTGCTTTAATCAAAGAATTGTCTTAAAGATTGCAGAATTTTTGATGTGACGTCTGTCTGTCTGTCTGTCTGTCTGTCTACGCCCCCATCTCATTTAACACTTTTGTTTTCACCAAGGTGTAGTTTTACAGCTCTGGTCTTCTAGAACTTGGCTTCAGATCTTACCACCTTTCCAAATTAATAGGCTCTGAAAGGACAAAAGAGACTCCTTAGCTCCCATTTGGGCCTGCTCCTGGCTGACTGTCCCTCAGTCATGGCCAGTAGAATGCCAGCCTGACATTTCCACGCTGCCATCTGGATCACAGTAACTGGGGTCTGTGCTCCCTAGGTGGTGGGCCAGAGCTGGTGGTCAGACAATGGGGAGGAAGCAGTTTTCTCTCCTGTGCCGCATTAGCCACCCTGGGAACCTTCTATAACCTCCTCAACAGGCAGTAAAGTGTATTCCAAAGTGTGACTCTCAGGACTGGAAGTATGTCTCTCCAGTGAGGGACATAGCCTTATGAAGCCACAAACAAATCATTTTTAAAAATAGCAGTGCATGTGCAGATCGTGGTGTACAAAAAGTGACTCAAGTATGTATGATTGAAAAGAAGAGCTCCAAGAGTTGTTGCATTGGGAACATTAACTTTGTACATTAATTTGTCTTCTATTTCTAATAGAATAATTAGACGAGGTGCTGGTTCACACTTAACCATTGTAAATAAAAAATGTGCAAGCCACTGTGATCTCATCTGCGCAGTTGCACTTACCTGAAAGCTTTCAGGGTTGCAGCTTCTCATCTGTAGAGAAATGATCAGTAAGTTACCAAGCTGGTAGGTTATTTTCAAATTTCCTTTCATTGTCTAGGACATTCAGCTATACAGTAAAATACTTGGAAATTCAGTTTTTCTTTTGGCCATTATCAACTAGTATTTGTAATTACCTAATATTAATAAGCATGAAATAATGGAAATAGGAAGCTCTCCATGGGTTTGAGTAGATCTCTGTCCAGCTGCTGCAGCCCCCTCCACACATGGACGGACACAGTTTATGCCCGTGCCCAACATGCAGGCAGTGCACCCATGAGGAACTTAGTATGGATGGAGACGCTGACACCAGCACTCCATACAGAGGTACTGGTGTGCGCACCGCATGGAGGGAGGCCCACGCTGCATAAACACATACATGTTCAAGGACGCACATACACCTCCTCCAGTCTCCTGCCTATAGGAGCACCCCTAGAGATAGGGCCCAGTGCAGAAGTGGCCTTGGAATCTTGGCCCACCTTTCTGCCTTTCTGCAGAGCTGCCAGCTGCACATCTCTGACCTTGAAGACAGGAGGGCTGGAACCACACTTGAGCTCCAAGAATGCTCCCATCCCAGAGGCTTATTAGACATGGAGGCTCCTGCACTGCTCAGTCACTCTCTGGAGTGGGGTGTTAGCAGGCATCAGACAAAACCCACAGCGATTTTTCACATACTGGGGATTGGACTCAGAACCTTCATACTGAGCTATATCCCCAGCCCTTTTCATTTTGCACTTTGGGACAGTGTCTCTCTATGATGCCCAGGCTTGTCTTGAAATTGTGATCATTCTGCCTTACCCTCCCAGAGTGCTGGGATTACAGGTTTATGCCCCCATACCTGACAGGTTTTCTTTTTAAACCACTTCAATGAGGTATGTTTGACATACAAAAGTTCTTCACATTCAACATCTGTAACTTGTCAAGTTGATAAGTGTATACCTATGAAACTGCCATGATCTGTGCCATAAATGTATCCCTCACCTCCAAAGTGTCTTGCCACTGTTTCAGTCATTACCATCATCCTTTGGGAGCTGTCACTCTAGATGGCTTGGGTCCTAGAGACACATCTTATGGGAGTATACTGTGTACATTGTGAAGATTAGAGACCAGGCCTGCCCAGTGACAACTGACCTAGAGCTGTGGGACTTTCCATCATGAGTTGGTCAGACCCCTGAGACCTAACAGTGGTGATGGGAGATACAAAAACTATAGGTGGATGTAATGGGAGGGGTCATGTGCGCGAGTGAAGTGGCCAAGAGTGGCTGATGTGGGGGTCAGTGTCTGCAGTTGCGTGGGGGTGAGAAAGTAGATGCTCAGCAGAACAGATGGCAGTATGGCACGCATTGCTAAGTAGCTCCCAACTTTCCCTATAGTCACAGCTGGCTCTAGAGCTATAATTCTCATTCATGCATTAGACATGAATTCCAACGATACGCTTTCAGACACTGTTTGTGCCAAGGTTTCGAACAGGAGTACCCTCTACTATCAGGGTCTGCCTCAACCTGTAAACAGAAGTACTTCTCCTACTGGTTCCCTTAATCCATCCTGGCTTGCACATCTCATTAAACTGAGAAGGCAGAGCGTGTGTCACCCTCCAGTTACTTTGCCTGTTTTTGGCCCTGCCTCTGCCTTTCCAGGCTCCCAGCCCCCACCCACTAAATAAGTAAGCACAAGCTCCCCATTCCTCCCTGCCCTCTTGGCCACCAGCACATGCAAGCTGTTATAGAGTGTAATGGTGCACAGTAAATACACAGCCAGGGCCAGGTGGAGGATCAGGGCTTTGGGGTTGTCTAGGATGTGATATTTTGGAGTGATTGTCTTAGCTTGGGTTTCACAGAAGCAGAACCTGAGGCAAGGGTTTGATGGTAGGTAATCTGGTGGGGGGGGGGGTGCTCCAGCAAGCAGAAGAGAAGATAGGGGAGCAATTCTGGGTGCAGCTGCTAGGGGCTGTTGGAGGCCTCAGGCTCTCTGTTCCTTAGGGTTGAGGCACCCTCCAGGGCCTTGTATCACTGGCACTTTCTTGGAAGCCAAGTTTCTGGAGAGATTGGGTGGACCTGAGCAGGTTCTGAGGTGGCTCTGAGGTTGTTCCAAGGCAGAAAAGCCAGAGGAAGTGGGCCCTCACTCTCCAGGGACCCAAGGTGGGGAGTCTGGGCCACTGGGCTTTGTCCTTCCCACCTGTCACATGATGGCATTTATGAATGGAAAGGGAGTTACAGGAAAATGCCTGTTATGATTTGTGTCCAGGAGTTCCCTCAAAGCCCCATGCAGTCATGGGTTGGGCTTTTAGAATTTGTGATTGATCCATGGTTTAGTGCTGGGATTATGGGCAAGACTGCTACACCTGCCCTAGGCAGGCATCCTGTATGTAATATAAGGGAGGGAAGAGGTTTGCACATCTCCTTTTGGTCTGGCTACTTTTGCTGCCTTCTGCCTCTGTGAACTATTGCCCTCTGCCATGTGCTACCCTGCTTTGGAGGGACTGAAAGCTCCACAAACTGTGAGCTAAATAAACTTTCCTTCCATAATTTTGGGCATCAGTTATTTTGTCTTGGCAATGAGGGAAAAGTAACCAAGACAGTGATGTGCACTTTAAGAACTGCAGCCTAAGAATTCAGAGTTGGTCTCTATACCTTGTTTTGAGGGAATTGGAAAAGTGAAGCTCAGAAGAGTGAACTTGGCCTCCATTCCACCCCCCTCTTTCAGCTGGCTGGCCTGTCTGCCACAGTAGGAGTCACTTGTGCCCTGAGATGGGATGCAGAGGTGCCTGAGTGGGTGGCATGCACTCAAGTGCCAGAGAAACAGGCAGGTGGGGGACAGCCTTGCTTCTCCAGGTTTTCTCCATTCATGCCTGACAGATACACCTACCACCCTGCAAGACTTACCTGTGGAAAGAATGAGTGACTGACTGATCAAGTGAATGGGGACAGTGGCCTCACTTGCTGTATAGCTCAGCTCACACTGTCACCTACCAGCAGCCTTCACATGTAGCAAGTGCTTTCACTGCTGATTAAGGCCTTGAACCTATGGCTTCCAGAGCTCTGAGCCCACGGTCACAGCAGCCCCCAGTCAGCTTCTGGGGAAGCATGTACTGCTCACCCAGAATGGTTTTTGTTTGCTTGTTTCTTTGTCTGTTTGCTTTTTTACTTGCTTGTTTGTAGTACTAGGGATTTAACCCACTGTCTTTGCATTGAACTTCATCCCTAGCCTTTTAAAACCTTTTATTGTTGTTGTTTTTTAAATTTTGACACTAGACAGACTCAGTCTTCCTGCCTCAGCCTCCCTGAGTGCTGGAGTCATAAGTGTGCACCTCCACTCCCAGCTTCACCAAGAGTATTTATTCCCAGCTTGTCTCCCCACCTGGGAAGCCCCACTTGAAAACCTGAAGACAGCTGACTCGGCTTCTAGCAGACCAGTTCCCTAAAGTCGGTCAGCCTCTGTCTTGTCCTGTTGTTCCTGCATAGGAAATTGGACATGAGCGGCCAGTGCATGGAAGACCCAGTGCAACAGGGCCTGACGGTGATCTTGGGGAGCCAGAGGTGGGCCTCGCTGTGGCCCACAGCCTTCCATTCGTTCCTCTGGTCCTGAAGCTTTGTGAGCATGCGCCTCACGTCCCCTGTAACTTTGTCTTCATGCTGAACGGCTGGATGAACATAGATTTCCCAGAGAGCATAAAGCTCATCATGAACTGCTCAGCATGTGCCTGTACATAGTAAACACACAGTAATACTCACTGTCGTTTTAAAAAATACTGCTGCTGTTAGCATCATCACTATTTTTTATCATCATTACAGCATGTGGCAGATAGATCTGGGTTTGAATTCCAGATCTGCTGCCTTATACCTATGTGACTTTAGGCAGGTTCCAAACCTTTGTGAGGCTTAGCATTTCTTTCCCTTGAGAGGGAAAACTGAGCAATTGGAGAGGTTGTATCGAAGGAGACGGCTGTACGTGTGTGACTTACTCCCACTGAGCCGGGCACTCGCATAGCAGCTCTGCCAGCCATGGGCATCGTCGCTCCAGGCTCTGTGCCTCTCTCTACCCTTGCAGTGTGCACTTGATCTGATGTCATTGGTAGCTGCTTCCAAGCCCGAGTCCCCACCATGGCCAGGCTTCTTAGGACTTGAGGCGTGGCTCTGTCAGCCACTCAGGAGTGCTCATGGGATTTCTTCTGGCATCAGGAAGGGATTCAAGTGGGGACAGAGTGACTGAGGGAGAGGACAGAACTTGGCTGCTGTGGGGACATATGTGGTCACATCATTTCTGACCATCCCTTGCAGGTGCTAGGAGTACCCAAAGTGACTACAGATATCCTGCAGCCTGTGATGGGCTCAGAGGACAGGAGAGAGTGGCAGGAGGGGTTATAGTGCATCATAAGGACACTAGACCCTGTTTGACACATTACTTCCTGCCCTGACTCTCACCACTGCTGATGTCTCAGGTCAGAGAGACTGGAGTGATGCTGGAGACCTTATTCACAGACGCATTCACAGACTCACCTGAAGGCTGTACATGTATGTGTTGGTGTGAAGAGAAGGGTGTTGCCAGATGGGGTGTGTATGCATGTATTCTAGGAATAGCATACATGTGCATAACATCATGTGATGTGTGCTGCTGTATGTATGTTGGTATGTGTTGATATGGGAGATGTATTGTTGCATGTGTGCTAAATGTGGGTTGGCATGTAGGATCTGTGGTATGTGTCTGTGTGTTTATGTGAGGGGTGTTTACTCAGTGGCGACAGGAGGGCAGGTCCTGGCACCCTTGTGTGTGGAGCCCCTGGCCGCCAACCCTGGTTCCTATTCTGGGGAAAAGTCTCCAGTGTTAGTTTTGCTTCTATAGATGTTGGCCATGGAAATAAAAGTTCTGTGACCAGAAAATGACTGACAAACTGCTGGCACCATTGTTGTCATCCACTGGCCTCCAATGAAGAATTTCTAGTCGTGTGTGTGTGTGTGTGAGTCAGAACTTGAATTGGCAGTGAAAATGCACTGTGAACCCCCAGAATATAAATAGATGCAGCAGCCAGAGAGTCAGCTGACATTCGTACTCATGAAACCAGATTGTCTACCCTGACAGCAGCCAGGGGATAGCCCTCGGTACTCTGGGTGGGGTGGGTAAGTCAAGTCTGTCTGAGGTTCAAACATTGAATTTTATTTTATTTTTCATTTATCTATTTATTATGTAGAACGTTTGAATTTTAAATAATTTTAAAATTAAAGTATATGGGGGCCGGAGAGATGGCTTAGTGGAATAAGTGCTTCCCTGGCAAGTGCAAGGGCCTGAGTTCAATCCCCGGTTCCACCAAAAAAATTAAAATAAAAATAAATAAAATTAAAGTATAAAATCTATTTATCTCTAAAGACTCCTGAGGAAGCTGTTAATTTTGAACTAGAAGTCTTGCCATGCCTAATTTGTCTTCCTGTTTCTGTTTTGCTCTGTTATGTTTGGGTAAAAGATATTGTGTCCATCCTGTCACAGGATGGTTGGGAGGAGGGTGATAGTCATTTCTGGAAATGGCTGGACAGGGGACCTAGGAGAACAGCTCTGGGAATAAACAACTGCCAGCAGTAGAAGTGCCAATAGCAAGCAGCACCCTTTTGTGTATGTTCACGGGTCACCAGCTTGTCCTGTTGGGAGGGTGACTTTAGAAGCAGAGGGGGACTGAGGGCCAATGAACTCACTGCTGAAATGGCAAGACCCCAAAGTCCACCAGGGGCACAAAGGATGTTGGGATCTGTCCATCTGGCTTTCGGGTCTGTGGTTCTCACCTTGCTGTGCTGTGGCTGCACACCCACGTGTGTGACTGTATGCTTTTCCCCGCAGCAAGCCTCTACCTGTAGGAATTCTCATTTTCCGTGAAAAGTGGCTGGGCTTGCAGAGAAAGTTTCCAGTTCCCTGGAGAGCATGTTCTGGCCTCATGGGTGTGGGATAGTCTTGTCCATGATCTTGGTGCTATGCCTCAGAGAGTGACCCCAACAGCTCTGCCTGGGCCAGAGGCTTTATGTGGGTGCAGAGCAAGTCCCTTCTTGCCCCTCCTGTGGACAGGTCTTTCACTTGTTTCCTTGGAAAAAAAATGAAGGTCAATAGTTCCTAAACATTATTCCACAGTGTCCTCTCAGCCTATCAATGCCTAAGATGTGGGTCTTCATGACACTCCAGGAAGCGAGGCTGTATTTATCAGGCAGAGTTCTTGGAACACCTAGTTTTCCATGCCTGTCATGATGCCACCCCTGCCCCCCCACCACATGGCACCACTGAGGCAGCCCCATATTTTTTGAATAGGGTCCAATAGTCCTTCCCTGATCCTCTTTCCTTTGGTCTCCCAGAGCATTGTCCAGGGCTTGCTCCCTTGTCTCCTCTCCCTGCCCTGCCTGCTTGCTTCAGCTACCCAGTTTCTTCCTGTTTAGGCTTTCTTGTGCCAACCACTCCCTGCTACACTTCTCCCTGACCTGGGATGCCCTCCCAGCCTTCACCCTCACCCAGCCCCAAATCCACCCTGCCCCATTCCCATCATGAACTGCAAGTGCCAATTTCAGGTGTCTCTCTCCTCTCAATATTTGGCATTCAGTATCGTTTGTTTTGTTAGGCATTCATCCTTTCATTTGCTCCCCAGAGATGTTTAGTACTTGTTGGGGCCGGGGTCTGCCTCTTGGGCCCTGTAGGTGTTCCACAGTGAGAGTGATTGAGTTGCCACCTACGGCTTAATCTAGGGAAGGGAGTTGGAGTTGGTCACCCGGCAACCCACCAGTCTGTGGCTTGGGACCAGTCTCCCTGCCTCTCTGACCTGACCTCTTCATAGTGCACTAGGGGGACAGGTGATGTTCCTTGCTAGGCCTTAGGAGCTGTGTGGCCTCACTGCCTACCATGTCTTGCATGCAGTAGAGACATTAAACACAGGACTTCTGACCATGTCTGTTCTGTTCTGCTTTTCCTTCTTCCACCTGTTTGTACTTCCAAGGTTCTATACCAGTCTGGCAGGCTGGTTGGCAGAGGATGTGCCAGCCACACTAACATGCTGGGGACACGCAAGGGGACTGCTCAGCACCCGGAGTGTTGTCAGTTAACCATCACGCTTTGGTGTGTCAGCACAGCCCCTGCACATGTCCCCATGTGTCTCTCAATTTAGGGTCACACGGATCCAAATTTGGTTGCAGCTGGTGCTGACAGAAACACTGAGATGGAAGATAGATCTTTTGTAAGAAATGTGTTTTTTTTTATTTGTCTCAGCCTTTCCTGTTTCCATCCTGTTTCATGGCCCCTGATCTTCAACTGATAGCTTTGCTTTCTAAGTGTTATTTGGCAGGTGATTTTGTACCTGCTTGTGCATGGCTCTGCCCAAGTAGACGTGAGGAAGCCTGGGCTGGGCTGAGGCAGGGGCTGCGGCTTCTTTGGAGCCATATTGTCTTCTGAGCAAATCCAGTCAATAGCAGTGTCAGTTCTGCAGTCCCCATCCCCAGTGAGCCCAAGTCCTTAGCTGGCCATCTCACTGTCCTTGGGAACCCAGAGCGTTGAGAAGATCTCATGACAGAACTGAACCAACGAGAAGAAAGGTCATTTCCAGGCTGGCAAGGGTGGGAGGCTTAACTGTAACAACACAGATTCTAGAGAATAAGCACATGTGCACACAGAGGAAGTGGCCATTTGCTAAGCTGTGTGCATAGCACTCTGTTGGAACTAAACATGGTTTGCATTTGAGTAGACCTCTGTTTATGATGAGACTCACATTTTCTGAGTGTTTTCTGCACAGGACTCTATATGGCCATCAGAATAGCTCCGAGGGCAGTTTGTACAGCTTTTCTGATCCCATCGCACAGGGACAGTGTGTGCATTACTGACCAAGTCATGAGCATAGTCTCTGTCACATTCTGTCCACATGATTACCATCTGCTGCAGAAAGCAGGGACATCAGGGAGCCCTGGGTACTGGACTCAGAGTAGGACAGTCCTTTGAGAATGGCCTGGCCTCAGCAGCCCCAGGAGTGTACGTAGCCTCCTCACCCTTTCTGCACCCCACATAAACCAGCAGCCTGTCCTCTAGAGAATGCCGCATAGTATTTGTTCCCGTCACGTGCGAGAGTTCAAGCTTAAGCTACACGGGCCTTGTGTGGATCCAAGTGTCACTGCTCAGTTCTGTGTGTGGCACAGTGATGACACTGCTAGCACCCTGACCCCTGCTGAAACCCAGGAGACTGCAGTGGGCTGGTGTGCAGCACAGTGAGTGCATGCCCCTGGGGTGCATAGACTGATGCTTTGCTCTGTGATGGATTCGTGTCTGGATGGCCTCGTCCCCAGGAGCTTCTGTGTAAGGCATGGACAGAGCCAGTGGGTGGAGCCAGTGCAGATCTCTGCCACCACAGTCAGGCAGCAGTTATTCCATAGTCACACACTGCACAGTGCTCTGGGGTCCTGCTGTAGTTAAGGCCACCTCATCCCTCCTTGGCACCCATCCCAGGTCACCCACTCTGACCAAAGGTCTGCTCAGGCTGCTGCTTTTCACTCGTTCCTTCTCTGGGCAGAATTTCAATTCTTACTGTGTGGTAGGCTGCTGCAGGAAGGCATTTGTGGCCCAGACATGCTCATGGTCCCAGGTAATAAAGAGGAAGCGGGAAGACTGTGTATGTATTCATGTTAGCTCCCTTTCCACCTAGCAAGCAAGACTCACCACACTTAAATACTTTCAATTTTGCTTGCACAGCATGAGAATTGCTGTGCTTGTTTTGCTTCTGAAATTGAACATTTCTAAGGAAACATGACATTACCTTTCCTGGCAGGTAGGAGGGAGTTGTTGTGCAAGAGACGTGCTCCCTGCAGCCCTTGGGAAATGAGCTGCTGCTCCGTGCTGTCAGGGAGACTGCAGGCCCCACTCCCTGGTGTCTCCCCCTCTGGGCACCTGCCACCAACCCCCTTTAGGAGAAGAGCCAGCTGGGCCCCATGGAGGTGGCATGCTGGTGGTGTGACAAGGAGGCCTGGCACCCGGTGCGCAGCACAGTGTGGGGTTATTGTGTTTCCCGTTTATCATACCTACCCTTCCAAGCCTCACTCAGGTTTCACTTTTCTCTCTTCCTTCAGCCATTCCGTCCTCCATGCCTGGCTTCTGCCTCTGCTAGAAATTCTCTCTGCACATAAAGTCTCTACTAGATGTCTCCTTGTATGTGGTGGAATTTACAGACATACTTGTTTTGACTAATTGTGTCCTTGTAGGAGTTAGTTTGGGACAAGGAGCTAGATTATAAATGTCCCAAGTGTCTCTTCTCTCCTGCTGATTGGCATAGTCTCTGTACTGGGGCTGGGGAGTGGAGATCGGAGATTTCACAAAGCCTGCTCAAAGAATGGTCGCAGACCCCCAAGCCTTTCATGAGTTGCAAAGGTCAACTTTAACAAAAATCATTTCAGTAATTTTTAAAAAGTTACATTTAAAATAACCTTTATAGGAGCCCTCATATATCACTGGTGGGAATGTGAAATGGCACAGCCTCTGTGAAAACAGCTTGGCAGTTCCTCACATAAGTTAATTGGAATCACCACATGGTCCCCAAAATTCCATTCCGAACTTCATACCCAAAGAACTAAAAACAAGTACTCGGGTAGTAGTACCTCCATGTTCATAGCAACACCACTTACAAAAGCCAAAAGGTGGACATAGCCCCAATAGCCATTCGTGAGAGACTGTCTGAACACATTGTGGTGTGTCCACACAAGGGAGCACTGTTTGTCCAAACACGGAAGTAGTGTACCTATACAGGCTACTAGAGCCTCAGGCTTAGCAAGACACCCCAAAACGAAGAAGGTCACAATTGTGCAATACTTTCTGTATGACATATCCAGAATAGGTCCATCTATAGAGACAGCATGCAGACTGGTAGTTGCCAGGCCTGGGAAGAAGGGAAGATGAAATGAAACTGCCAGAGGTGTCTGGGGCTCTACTTTGAAGTGATGACAGTGTTTAGGAAGTAGAGTTGATGGTTTCCACAGCGTTATAAAGGCACTACATGTCATAAGTTGTTGCCCTAAAACACCTGATTTTACAGTATGTCAATTTCATTTCAATAAAATTGTTGGGGTGTTTTGGTACCCAGAATCAAACTGGGGACCTTGCTAGCACTTGCCAGGCAGATGCTGTACCACTGAGCTATTTCCCCAACCCAATAAATTATTTTTCAAGCAGAAAAAGAAAACACTTTTTTAAAGCTGAAAAGCTAGAATGAGATGAGACATTCCCAGGAACTGAGATTAAGGTTCTTGTGGGTTTATTTGTAGATGGGACCTGGACTTGTAAGACATACTAGCTACAGGACTGGGGAGATAGCTCAGCAGCATAAGTGCCTGCCTGGCAAGTGCAGCGTCCCGAATTTGATCCCTAGTACTATAAAAAAAAATTTAAAAAAAAGAAAGAAAGAAAAAGTAAGAAATGCTAGCTACAGTGGACTAAGTGCCTGCTTAAGCAAGCACAGGGACCGGGGTTTGAGCCCCGGCACCACATGCCACCCTGGCTATGGAGACCAGGCATGGTGACTGACATCTGTGATCCCAGCACTGGGGAAGCCGAAGACGGGGATCGCTACATGTCCAAACTCCATAGTGTGACCCTGTACCAAATACATAAACAACAACAAATGCTAGCTAGAATGTAAGTCTCTTTTAGGAGATGATTTTTAAAAATACTTCAGGAAGCAAAACTTTCAAACGATTTGTGCATTCTCTGGTGCTGGTCTAGAAGATTGGGCCTTTCATTACTTCCTGGACTAGGGGAGCAGAGTCATGGCTCCTCTCTTCATGGCCCAGTGGACAAAGCAGAGGTTGGTATTGCCCTGAGCAGCCAGGCTAGCCACCGCTGGGGTTATGCTGAAGGTTGGGAAAAGAAGAAAGACCTGATTTGTGATATTTCAGTGTATGTATGTATAGTTGGTGTTAGAGTTGTTGAGCCTCCAATAAAATTCCAGCTCTGCAACTCACAACTTTCTTATAACTTGGCTTTGTGATCCCTGCAATAGTGGGGGTCACTGGGGCTTGGAAAAGTCTGAGGGTGAAATGAAACATACCCAAGGCCTGGTACCTGATGAGCACAGTGGCATTGGCCTCTCTGAGGAGCCAGAAGTGCTCACTTCAGAGAGGTGCTGCCCTTTCAGTCTCAGTTGGGCTTCCCTTCTCTCTCACTCTCTTTGCATTTGCTTCCCTTTCTTTGTGATGCACCTTCCTAGGCACCCTCTGTTTTTTTGATAAGCTATCTTCCTCAATCTGAAAAGACTAGTTTTCTCTGCCTACCCCTGTCTTGTCATATCAGTAATTCTCACAGCCCTTACATAAGAAGCATGAAACCAGGCATAAAGGTGCATCCCAATAATCCCAGCTACTCAGGAGGCTAAAGCAGGGAGGATCACAAATTTAGGACTAGCCTGGGAAACCTACTGAGACTGTGTCTCAAAATAAAATTTTAAAAAGGCTAGGGGAGTAACCCAATGGAAAAATGCCTGCAGCATACCTAATACTCTGGGTTCAAGCCCCATCACTGCCAAAAAAGATCCACATGACACTTGTGTTTTACACTTGCTTTCACCCTGTCAGTGAGCCAGTAGACATGCAGAGTTTGGTGTGGCCCGTGGCTGTCCTTAGCACCCCTTGCTCTGGTGTCACTCCACTGGCCTGCCCTCCTCCTTTGGCCAGTTTCCGCATGTCTGAAATGCTGCTAGCATACCTCCCCTGCCTCACCCCCCAGGTCATCCTTGCTTCTCTCCACATCCTGATGGCTTCCTGCTTTTCTTTCCCTGTTATTTGTGAAATAAGTTTTTGAATACCTGTTATGTATAAGGAGTGACTCAGGGCTAGGCCTTCCCTAAAGGAGAATCCAGTAAAGAAAATTCAACAGAAATGATGATAATCAGAGTTGAGCTAGGTTGTGTGGGATAAAATTGTGTTCAACACCATTGTTGTTGCTGTTTTGTCCCCCACCCATGCCTCTTCTACCATGTTGGATAATTCATCCAAACAGTTTTTGCAGGGTATAGTTTGTGACTGTAAATTCCCTTACCCATTGTTTTTCTCTTGCATGTATGTTTGTTCTCCTAGAAATTTGTATTGGTTTTTGTTTGTTTGTTTGTTTGTTTGTTTTTGTGGCGGAACCAGAGATTGAACTCAGGCCCTTGTGCTTGCCTGGGAAGCACTTACTCCACTGAGCCATCTCCCTGGCCCCTTGTAAATCATTATTTAGAGCAGCTCTAATTTGTTGTGATGCTTGGCTTTCCTCTTTGTAATGTCCTTAAGCTCAGTGGTATCCATTGTAAGGACAGAAGTTTTTCCCATGGAGCATTGGTATCAGGTAATTGGGTTGGCTTTCTAAGTTTACTTCATAAAGGTGGTGACCCCAGAGGGTAGAGTGACCCCCCAGGGCTGCCTGGCTAGCCATACTGAAAGGGGGCCCCAGGCCCCTGACAGCCATGTGGTTCTGTTTACGGCTCCCCTCCATCCTGAGCTGCCTGCTGTGATGGTCACTTTGATGACGAGGACCTGGCTCCCTGAGAGCCAGGCTGCAGGCAGTCTCCTGGTCTAATGATGGAACACACATGGCTGCTGGCAGTGGGAGACAGTATGAATATTAATAAACTGTATTTCACTTTTATTACTTTTTCATTAGGTTTGCATGGAGAGCAAAACCCATGCATGGAACTATAGACAGGCATTTTGTTTTCTTGACAAAATGGCGAGCCTCAGTCACAGGCGAGGGCATGAGGACTCTGGGGGGGAGCAGGCCAGGGGGAGCGGAGGGTGGGCTTGCACAACTGTCAGCCTTGGTTGTGGCAGTTTTGCAGGGCATTCCTTATATGACAGTTTCTTTTCTGTTTTAATGTCTGTGACTACTAGGCTACCTCCAGTTCCATTAGTGGCTCCAGGTCACTGTCATCCCAGGGTTGACACTAAGGTTGGTCCAGCCCACTCATGCTGGGCATTCCAGCCTCCCTCGTCCTGCTCATCTGACACCCTCCTCCAACCCAAAGTGGACATTACTGTCCCCATCTGCCACACTGTAGTATCTTCCTCTTTTTGTGTGTCCATGGGCACCGCAGGGCCACCAAGTAATGATGGGTTTGTCTAGATCGCAGCGCCCAGGCCTGAGGTGAGGACACTCGGAGGCCTAGGTAGACCTACATGAGTTCCTGTGGTCCAAAGGGTGTTCAGGGCAGGGACAGTGTGGGGGTGCCCAGTCCTGCTTTGGGAAAGGGCACCCCATGAAGCGCTGAGCCATGCATTGCTGGGATGTGTAGGGTTAGGGTTAATATGTTGTGTCAATTTGGAAAGTTTACAAGTTTAAGCAACTCAGCAAGAGTTCAGGGTCCTTACTTTGTAACCATCCTGAGCCTGTGGCAGAGCAGAGCGTGGAGCTGGTGTGAGCTGGGTGCTCGCGTACAGTGTAAAGGAGAAAAAGAGGCTTGTTTCCCCTTTCTGTGCTCTTGCTGTTTTTGCTACCCCAGACTGTTGTCCCTGTGCCATGCCACCCTGCATTGGAGTCAGCTGGTTATGGACTAAAACTTCCACAAACTGAACTACATAAACCTTTCCTTCCTTAATTTTGGGTGTCAAGTACTTTGTCTCACCAAGGAGAAAAAAGTAACCCAGATAGGTCATGATGACTGAGGGGAGTCCATCACTGGGCCAGGTGGCAGGACTTTGCCTGTCACTGCACTTCTGCTGTCTCGTGGAGTGTATGAGGACACAGGCACAAATCTGACAGAGTGCACCACTACTCTGTGTGAGCACTGTGGGGAGAGGGCTGGATCTACACATCTGTGTCATGCACTATGAAGATCACTTGAATTCTTGCTAACTTGAAATGTGCCTGTTTCAGCCAGGTCAGATGGGAAACCTGAGGAACTGTATGTACTAAGACAGCCTACTCAGACCAGTCTTGATTAGAAAGAAAGCATTTTGCTACTTTCTCTATTGCAGGTTTTTCTCAGTGTATAGTTACTTAAAAAAGAGTCTGCACTCTTTCATGCATGTAGAAGTGGCTTCCTTTTAGAGTTGGAGCAGGGATATAGCTCAGCGACACAACACCTGCCTGGCCATGTGCGAGAGTTAGATTGGCCTGAGTTTGATTCTTGGTACACACACAAAAATAAGTCAAGTTAGATTATCATTCCTTCTTTTTGAGACACTGTCTCCTGCATCCTGGCTATTGGCTATTGTCTTTGACCACATGGTATATGGAAGTGTTTTTAACCTGTGTTTATAGGAGTGAAACTGTGAGAAAGTATTGCACGTGGATAAGTTCTCTAGGTAACAAATCTACCACTTCAACAGCATACTTAACATGTTCTCATTTTTCTGAACCAAAAAAAAATTTTTAATATTTTTTTGAGCCAGGGTCTTACTGTATATTCCATACTAGCCATGAACTCTCTATGTAGCCCAGACTGTCCTTGAACTCATTGCAATCCTCTTGCCTCAGCCTCCTGAGTCCTGGGATTAAGGCATGCATCATCACACAAGGCTCTTTCTAGACGAGTTTAACAAGAGACCTTAACATCCCTGCCCTCCGCTACAGAGGAGAGGACAAAAGGGAAATGGCACTGACTCATGACCAGGAGCCTCATTATTCCTCATGAAAGTAGATGAGAAAAGAGAACCTCAGAAAAAGTTGCCCAGGGGCTGGTGAGATGGCTCAGTGGTCTGAAGCACCTACTTAGAACAAGCTTAGCAAAGCACAGGGACCTCGGTTCAATCCCCAGC
>NW_004524603.1:16211350-16244272 GCF_000260255.1 Octodon degus
ACACATAAATAAATAAATAAATAAATAAATAAATTTATAAAAAAAAAAAGAAGAAAAAGTTGCCCAGTGACAGGAGGCTGGTGTACAGTGCCTCTGGATTGGCACGGCTGCACCTGGCAGTTTCTCTTATGCCAAAGGGCCTTTGCCTGGTCCTCAGGGCTGTCAAGATGGATGTGAGATGTGCTCAGGCACAGAAGCACATATGAATTCTGTTTAGATGTCTGTCTTTTCCAGAGCTGAAAGCAGCTCATGTCTGTACATCGGCTGCTTCAAATTCAGACTGGAATTGCCACTTACTAAGCGCCCACTACAGGCTGGGATCCTCATAGACCTGACCTCTGTTCCTTGTGCCTTTGTTAGATAGGGAGGATCCTTGCTTTATAGATGAGGAAATAAGCTCAAATGATCCAGTGTCACTAGGGGAAAGAGCCAGGTCTCTAGGCTTCGGGGACGTTTGTCTCCTCCCCATGGTTTGTCCCTGATCCTCAAGGGGTTCAGCCCTCTCTGTACTGTTGTGAGTGTGCCAGTCCTCAGGTGACCTGCCTCTTTCTAACATCAGCTTCTTATTTCTTCATGACTGCAAAACCAAGTCCCCCACCTTGGTAGAGGTGATGGAAAAAACTGACATATCCAGAGATCTGGATCTCAACCTCAAGCCCTGCATGTAGCCTTGAGCAAGGCCTTGGCTTGTAGGTAAGTTATTCCGAAAATGCTGGGCAAACTGGGCATGGTAGTGCATGCTGTAATCCCACCATTCAGGAGGCTGAGGCAGGAGGATCATTGCAAGTTTGTGGTCACCCTGGTCTACATCACCAATTAGAGGCCAGCATAAACGATATAGTGAGACTATTTTAAAAATTACACAGCTACTGGGACTTTTGGGGATCTTGCGTTTTCTCATTTGGAAAATAACAAAAGTAAAGTTACTATCATATGAATCTGACTGCCCTCCCCCATTCTACGATGAGAGTACAGCTCCACTTCATGTTGGGAGCCAGTATCCCTGGGTGTGCATCCCAGGAAAAGCACCTTTAAGAATATCACTGTGAGTGTGGAGCTTGGGAACATGGGTGTGTGTGTGTGTGTGCGCGCGCGCGTGTGTGTGTAGAGCTGACTCCATTGCCTGGCCTCGCACAGTGACATTGGCATCAGTGTTCTCCCAGTACCCTGCCTCACCAGGGCACATGGGTTTAGCCTATGGGTTTTATGAATCCTTTTTCCCTTCCTTTTTTTGTGTGTGTGTGTGTGTGTGTGTGTGTGTGTGTGTGTGTGTTTGCTTTTTTCTATAGTAAAGGCTTTTTTTTTTTTTGAGCTTCCTCCATTTCTAAAGTTTGTGTAGGCAGTCACTGTTGCAAAATAAAACTAAGTTCCTGGTGTTATTAAATGTATGTTTTTCTTTGAGATAGATCATCAGTCTAAGCACCTGCCTGGCAAACACAAGGATCCAGGTTCAGTCCCGAGTATCGCATGCCATGCCGGCCCCAGAACCCTGGGCACACCATGCTGTCCACAGAAACCAGGCATGGTGGTGCATGCCTGTAATCCCAGCGCTGGGGAGGCTGAGACAGGAGGATCACTAGTCTGAACTGCATAGTGAGACCCTGTACCAAATAAATAAAAAATGAAAAGAAGGAAAATACTATTATAGAAATTATATCAGGTCAGTGTATTAATTATTATTCTCTAATTATTTTGCATGAAATTTTGCTTATTTTCATAGAAGTAAAAAGTGCTTTTTAGTATTTTCTGTATCAATATCTACATGTATTACATTAAAATAAAACTTTAGGAAGAAAAAGAAATTGTACTAGGTTAGTCTTTTCTTTAAACACTGACCTATTTGCTATCTGTTCATAGGTATGCATGTCTTTGCATTAAACTCATGTTTCTTAAATTTTAAGTATATAAACATGTTTTATTGCAGTAAGGTCCCGCTGTGCAGCTCAGGCTGGCCTGCACTGTGCCCACTCACAGTGATCCTCCTACCTCAGCCTCCCGAGTGCTGGGATTACAGTCGTGCGCCACCACAGTGGCTTAGTATATTAAAAATTTTGTTTAAAAATCTTGTCCTTCACTAGGAAGGCAGTGTGCAATGTGTTACTTATTGGAACTGTCCTACCAATTTGATTTGAAACTGTCTCATTGCTATGTATTTCTCAATAAAATTATGGGAAAAATTTTTTTCCTTTTAAATATCGTGGTCTTTGTGAACTTAGTACCCTCCTTGAAAGGAATCTATATACCATAGTATATTTCTAGTCCCCCCCCCCCATATTTGGATTTTTTTCCCCTTAAGGCACTTTTTTTTTTTTTTTTTTTTTTTGGTGGAACTGGGGATTGAACTCAGGCCACTGTGCTTACCAGGCAAGTGCTTATTACACTGAGCCAGTTCCCTGGCCCCCTAAGGCACAATTCTTAATTCATTGTTTTAAAATATAGCTATAATTTTGCACTTGACAGAGCACCATCCTGTACATGATTTCAGTCAGAGCAACTCTTGCACATGTATAAATTGAGAGCCCAGCTTGTATCAGGACCCAGAGGCAAGAGAGAACAGAGCTCAGCAGCATGTCCTGCTGGGTCCCCTCCACTGTCAGGCAGTAAGTGGCACTGTGCACTTATTCCACAGGGTTTTGGGAGTCCATGAGGTTAAGCTGTTGTTTTAGCCCAATTTTTAAAAAATCTTTAATTCATTCATTCATTCATTCATTCATTCATTCATTTGGGACAGGGTGTCTCTGTGCGGCTTGGACTCATAGTGATCCTCCTGTCTCAGCCTCCCCAGCACTGGGAATACAGGAGCATGCCAACATGCCTGATTTTGGTGACCAGCATGGCATGCCCAGGGTTCCAGGGTCAGTATAGCATGTGGTACCAGGGATCAAACCCGGGTCCTTGCACTTGCCAGGCAGGCACTTAGACCTCCAAGTTTCATCCCAGCCCCCTTGGCTCAAGTTCTCATACCTGAATGGTGTTCCACACAGTGGTGCCCGATCAGAGTTTACAGGGTTCCAAGCACCATGCTGCTGCTAAGAGGGACCAGGACCTAAAGAGCCAGTCTTAGGTCACCTTCTCCACATATATGAGCCCTGAGCTTTACTAATTAGACCTGTGAAGGGCCCATCAGAGTATGAAATACCAGCACCTGATACTCAGCTTTATTGGTAATAGTGCCAGGTATTTGCGCAGTGGCAACTGTGGAACTACAGGGATGTAGAAATGGCTCTGCAGCAAACCACATACCTGGCCCACACCAGGCTGATAACAAGGGAGGGAGCTTTTCTTTTATCTACAGAGAAGGTTCCCACAAAATCCCAGCATTGGGGTCTCCAGAATGAGATAAACAGTTGTCAAACACTGTTCCTTCATTAACCATTCCTGTGCAGCCAACTGATTTGAATCTACCCTGAGCCCAAAGTGCTGGCCAGGCGCTGAAGCCTGGAGACTGCAGGCTTTGAGGTGGAGATCCAGCCAGGTCAGATACCTGGCTGCAGGCGTGGACATGGTGCACCACTGCTTCTGGCCCTCTGCCTTCCCCACACTCCATGTCTGGTGCTCTCAAGCAAGGGGACCTTGTGCAGATGCTGTGATGGTCACTCCAGACTGACTTAGTCTGGTAAACAAGTAATCGGAGGTGCTCTGGAGCCCTTCTGGGTGCATCTTATTTTCCAAACACTTTCTCTGCTGCCCCTCAAATGCACCCCATGATGGAGGTCCAAGGCTGTCCCAGACCATGCCTGCAACTCGGTGCCCTCTGCCTGCAGCTGAGGACACTGGCGAGCACAGGAGGTGGCCTAAAGGCCTCTGTCCCATTCCACTAAGAGGTGCTCAGCTGCCTCCTCACTCATCCCTCCTACCTCTTCCCTCCTCTTTTTCTAACTCTGGAGAAGGAAATCTCTAGACCCCAATTAGTTCTGACTCTTTTCTAGCAAAGTGCAATCCCTAACTTTGGAGTTCTGAGCCATGGATCTCATGGAAGGTGGCACATTACCTGGGGGCCATTGAGGAGCTGTGTCTGGCAGGGATGACAGAAGAGAGCTGTTCTGGGCCTGAGGTGAAAACAGCTCTGGACGCCTTTCCTGCAGCAGCCCAAATGCCAGTGACCATCACAAACACAGGATAACCACGACAAGAAGAGCCCACCTCTGAGGAGCTTGCCACACAGCTATTAGATGTCAGTAATGTGTGAAGATGATTCTGGGTTATTTCACAAGGAATATTTATTTTCATTCCAAACCGAATCATGAGCTATTTTTTTAATTTTTAAATATATTGATCGATGGAGGCCCTCAGGATTGAGCACAGGGCCTTCACACTGACCTATGTCACCACTCTATTATTTTGAGACAGTCTATGTTGCTGAAGTTGCCTAGGCTGGGCTTGAACATGGGAGCCTCCTGCCTCAGCCTACCAGGGCTGGGGTTTCAGAGCGTGTGCTACCAGGCCTGGCTTAGTTGATTGTTTCTCATAAACACATACCATAAATAACTTTGTTCTCATCCACAGCTAACCTAGCTACACCTCAGTCTTAAGCACTTCTAGGTTCTCTTTGGTAGGTGGACTTGCTCGTGGCAGTTGAATTAGGCAGCTCCAGTGATGCCCGCAGAACGAGGCTGCGTCTCTGTGTGTGTGTGTGTGTGTGTGTGTGTGTGTGTGTGTGCTCTTTAAATAGTTTATTTAACTGAAATGGACTTAAGTTTGTTTCTGAAGTGACTTCCATTTAATTCAATACATCTTTTCCCCATGATGATTTACAGGATCTTCAAGCCAATATAAATATTTCATATATATTTGAATTTTTGGATATACACCTGCACAATACCTCAGCAATATCTTTCAGCAAGAAAATACTGACGAGTAAAGATTAGACACAATTACTAGGTACAGTGAAAATCTGCTGCAAATATTTCTGAGGCAAGAAGGCACCACATACCTGTTCAACTAAGAAAACCACCCTTATAATACAGTACGATTTTATTTTTACGTGGGACCTAGAACACTTAAGCTGCCAATTAGGTACTGAATGACAGAGCAACATCCCCAGTTTATGCCATGAATTCATAGGGAATAGGTTCCCATTGGTCCTCACAAAGTGTGCTTCTCTGGGAGGGGCAGGCTGGCATTTCAGCTAAACCCAGGTACCTTTCTCTTTGGCTTCTTTCTTGTCCTGATCATTTTCCTTGACACATTTCAGGAAGCTATCACAACTTTTTGAGTGTTTAATATGCTTGATACACACATTAATCCTCTTGGCAAGTATCTTGCCCTTAACTTGCTTGTTTACAACAATGCCAACAGCATGCTGGGTGACGTTGTAGACTCTTCCCGTTTTGCCATGGTAACATTTGTGAGGCATTTCTTTTTGCACAGTACCTGTTCCCATGACATCTACAATATCACCCTTTTTGTAGATTCGCATGTATGTAGCCAAAGGAACAACCCCATGTTTTCTAAAAGGCCTAGAAAACATATAATGGGGGGGGCTGGTGAGATGGCTCAGTGGTCTAAAGCTCCTATTTAGAACAAGCTTCGCAAAAAAAAGCACAGGGACCATGGTTCAATCCCCCAGCACCACATGCCAGCCAGCCCCGCCCCCTGGTGGACTGAGCTGGCCACACACACACACACACACACACACACATAAATAAATAAAAAAAAAAAAAAAAAAAAAACACATATACTGGGTACCCCTCCTCTTGCCCTTTGTGTTAGTCATTTTGGCAAATTACTGGAAGATGGCGGTTCCAGCCAAAAGGAAAGGCGAGGCCGCTTTTCTCTGATTGCATGTGCTTAGCCTGTGTTAGTTCTTCCTGCTGCAGAGCAGCCCCTTCCTGAAGTCCCTTTCCCAGCTCTCAGGGCTCACACAGTAGGTTCCACGGCTGTGTTTATACCATATCCAAGTGTCATTCAGTGGGCACCTCCTCACTCTACCAAAGATGAATCTTTAGCTCTTGCTCCGGGCCTGCCAGCTGGCAGTTAAGTTTTCAGTGTGAATAAGCTCTTGAATATATACCCAAAAATCTTACGAGTTGATGGTCACTTTATTTTTTTCCAGATTCTGACCTGGTGATGTTAAATATACATTTAAGAGAACGATACTTATAATGAACACTACTGTTTTTAAGTTTACTTCCTAGATTTTTTTTGTTGGAGGATGGAAGAGGGAAAGTGATTTTTCATGAGAATTGATTTTGGGTTAAAAACAGTGGGAGTCAGTTGTAGTGGTGCCTTATAATCCCAGTACTCAGGAGGCTGAGGCAGAAAGATCACCTCAAGTTCAAGGCCAGCCTGAAATCATGACAAGACCCTGTCTCAAAAAAGTGACAGATTAAAAAAAGAGGGGAGGGCTGGAGTTTCAGCTCAGCGATCGAACACTTGCCTAGCAGCAAGCTAGAAGCCCTGGGTTTGGTCCTTGGCACCAAAAACAAACAAAACCCTCAACTAAAAAATAAATAAATAAATGGTGGAGACTTAGGACTGTTATCTAAGTGTTGTTCTACTGCACAGTATTCAGGGAGAATTTGATGCTAAATAAGGTTCTAGGCTGCAGATGAGAACAAATAGAAGTCATTACCTTGCATCCGGGTCTTCGCCAACAATATACTCTGGGGAATAGAACCCTGCAGTAGCCAGTAGCTGCTTCCCTCTCGCCTTGACTTTGGCCTAAACTGTGGAAGTGACAGTGAGCAGGCAGTCTTGCCAGCCTCTGTCTGTCCCTGGCTACCTTCCTTGCATTCTGCTATTCAAGGGTCAAGTTATCATTTACTTGATGACAAGCAGTAGCAGGACAGAGCTGAGTGTAGGTAGTGCAGAGTGAGTGAGCAGGAAGGCAAGAGTGGGGGCATCCATGGTGAGCTGGGCCACAGCTCTAGACCCACACGGCAGAGGCCTTCCCTGGCAGCAATAGGGCCAGGTGCATGTGCATGGGCCCGGTGGACTTGCCCCTCCGGGTCAGGGGCCGTGTGTGTAACCCTGGAAGAACGTTACAGTGGCCCAAGAATGCACATTGCTTGAGAACCAGGATGCGTTTCTCCCAGCATTGCAGAGATTTCTAGACTCTGGTCTCTCCAGTGCTCTTTACCTTTCTCTATGAACTTAACTTCTTGTGTCTGAACTCCTCCCCCTCCAGCCCCCAGACTGCATGAGAATGTTATTGAACACAAATCTGAGCTTTCTATGCCCCACTTTGGCTTAACTTGGGTAGGATGGGTTGCTTACTAGACCTGCCCTATACTGCTTGGTTTGCACACCAGACCACTGTGTCTCTCTCAGGTGCCTGTCATGGTGATCCTGGTGAGTGTGTGCCCAGAAAGACTTTAGCAAGGGTACGGAGTGCAAGCAGGGTCAGGAGCAGTCTACATCCCTACTCTGTTAAACCTAAAACCCAGTGTGTTTTAAACTGTTTCCATCATTGTATCCTGTACCTCAGGCTCCTTGATAAATATTTTACTGAACATTGTAAATTAATTTACACTGTCAGACCTTTAGAGTTTTGGAAGAGGTATCAAATTTCATAGCTAGGCATGATGGTGCATGTTTGTAATCCAAACACTCTGGGAAGCTGAGTTAGAAGGATCCAAAGTTCCAGCCCATTCTGAACAAATTAAGGACTTAGCAAGACCTGATTTAAGGGGGGGGGGGAGTCAGAGCCCTTTGTCTCCTATGCACACTTCACTGTCCCCATCACTGTGCCTCCTGCAGCACAGCCCCTGCCCCACCATCGTTTCCTGCAAAAGCTGGGGCTCCTAACCTAAGGCCATCCTCAGTGATGACAACTGCCACCCAATGTAGGCAAGGACCAGTTCCTCAGGCTGCTGACCACACTTGGCCCCCCATGAGTGAGAAGGGAAGAACTTTCTTGTGTTGGTATCATTTTCAAAGTCCCATCCTGGGCAACTCACTAGGGACCCCTTCTGTCTCTTTGATAGAAGCCTTCTTTCCCCAAAAATTACAGTTTTCTTTCTCCCAATAAATATTTTCTGCTCTAAAAAAAAAAAAGAAAGAAGAAATTCCCATCCTGTTTAGTATCAGCTGAATTTTAGAAGAGGCAATGTGCTGTTTAAAGAAAATGAACATTTTCTTTGCAGCAGCTATAACCCAGGGTATACTTGTCTCCACAGGGACATTTGTTTGAATTTTGAAAGAATATATGTGTTTTACTATAAAAGATTCTTTTTGAAGGGGTTAAACCACAAATACAGTAATATTTTGAATAGCGCTAAACCAACTTTTCACTGTAGCCATTGTTGATCCCCACTAAGCTGTCCTAACTCAGCCTGAACCAGGCAGGGACAGCCCCACCCCGCAGGGTGAGGAGAAGTTTCCACCCTGAATCTCTTCCAGCCTTGGAGTGATGATGCAGGAGCATTGCCAACCATAGCTCGGGTGCTGCTGTGTCAGTGACACAGTTGCTGATGATGTTTAAAGCACGTTTAACATGTTGAAATCATGTCACATACTTGAAATTCTTAGGAATATTTGTATACTCACTCCCAAGGCAATATTACCCACAGTACACAAAAATAAAGTAATGCAGTGTCCACCCGTAGGCCTATGGATGAGCCACATGTGGTCTCTGCCTCTGTGGAATACTCTATCATTCAGCCTAAGAAAGGAAGACTATTCAGACATATGATACAACACGGAAGAAGGACCTAAGGAAATCATGCGAGGTGAACAAACTAATTACGTACTGTGTTTCTCTTGTGTGACATTTTTAGGGTAGTCAAATTTATAGCAACAAAATATAATGATGCCTCCCCAGGGCTTGGGGAAGAGTTACTGTTTAATGGGGTACAGTTTCAGTATTATAAGAAGAGCTCTGGAGGTAGATGTTGGTGTAACAATGTAAATATTCTTAGGGACAACAAACTATACACTTAAAAATGGTTAAAATGGTACATTTTATGTTATGTACATCTTCCCACAGTAAAAACATTTGTGTATACATATATCCCTGCCCAAATTCCAAGTCCATTAAATATTTATAGCTGTTCACTAATGCATCTGCAGCCCTTCCAAATCATAGGGGCAAGAAGACTGTTGGTATATTTGTCATGCAGAGTAATGGTGTGTGTTCCCCTTCTCTCCCACCTCTCCTCCTCCCTCCCTCCATCCCTCCACTTCAGATTGCCAAGTATAATGAAGCTATTAGGAATCCCATTGCCTGGATATGACTGTAGAGCCAACCTCCAAGGTGGCCGCTCATTTCTCCTCCTTGTATACACAGTTGGTCTGTGTGATCAGTACATGTTGGCAGAAATGATGCCACATCACTTCCCAGATTAGATTATACGAGATGCTGCAGCTTCTGTCTGTGTGTGCTAGTCACCTTTCCATTGCTGGGAGGAAATCACCCACGTGCACACCTTAAATGAAGATAGTTCATGTTGGCTCACGGTCTTGGGATTCACTGTGCAGCTGGCTGACTCCAAGCAGGCACAGAGTGGTGGAGGACATGGCAGAAGAAAGCTGCTCACCTCGGGGCACTCAGGAAGCAGAATGAGAGGGAAAGCCATAGAGAGAAGATGGGGCTAGGGACAGGACACTTCACAGCCCCATAGTGACTGGGTCATCCAGTTGGGCCTCAGTGGGTTAATGTGCTGCTGAAGTTCCTCCCCCCTGACATAATCACCTCGCTGCCCAGGCTCTGAAGATTCCTATATTGGGGATCAATCCCTCAGAGCCTCACTGTGTTGTTCAGGCTGGCATTACACTCATGTTTAACACAGCTGGTCTGGAATTTGCAGTGATCCTCCTGCCTCAGCCTCCCAAGAGCTGGGATTACAGGTTTGTGACACTATGCCTGGCTCATTATCTCCTTCTCTGCCTGCCACACTGTGACAGTGTGAAAGTCTACACAGGGAAGACCTGAGGTCTCCCAACAGCCATGTTAGTGAGCTTGGAAACAGATCAACGCAGTTATATCCAATAAGGGGCCCTAACCTAGGTCACTGCTGGTTTTGGTTTACTTTTTGAGGCTGGACAACTGGCCTTGAACTCACCATGTAGCCCCTGCCTCAGCCTCCCGAGTACTAAGATTATAGGAGCCCCTGAATTCCTGGCATACAAAAGCTATGAGATGATCACTCTTATTTTCTTTTAATATTTATTTATTTGTGTGTGTGTGTGTGTGTGTGTGTGTGGCCAGCTCAGCCCACCAGGGGGCGGGGGCTGGCCGGCATGTGGGGCTGGGGGATTGAACCGTGGTCCCTGTGCTTTGCTAAGCTTAGCTTGTTCTAAGTAGATGCTTTAGACCACTGAGCCATCTCACCAGCTCCGATCACTCTTATTTTCAAACCACAGATCTCCATGGTGGTTTGTTACACAGCAATAGATAGCTCGCACAGGCTCTGGGTTTCCATGCTCTTACGTGTAACCCAGATCTGTCATACAGATGAGTGTGAAAGCCAGATCCTCTTGGTAGCACTGAATCCTGCCCCGGCAGCATCTTGCTCACTAATGAATGAGTGACCTTTTCTGCCCCCATGTGTTGCTGGGGAGAGAGCTGTGTTCAGGAGTGAAGCCATGGTCTCTTGCTCTCCACCACAAGGTCTGGCTTCTGTTGCTTTGTCACATTTTGAAAAGAGGGGGCTTCTCCGCCACTCCATGCCTCACCTGTGGCCCTGTGTTGCACTGTAGCTTTAGGAAATGGGTCTCCACAGTCCTGCAGGTGAGGGGACAGGCCAGGTTGTATCCTGCGGAGCCTTCCATACACTCCTGTCCCCTCCTAGCACAGGACTGGGGAGGCTTTGATGTGACTCAGATGTACCCCAGGGGCATTTGAAACAGCAAATCGCTGCACAGCCACAGCACCGTGCAGTAGGGAGATGAGCAAAACATGGCTCATACTTCTGAGAGCTCTGGTTCCTGGGGTGGTGAGAGTTGCCCACAGTCATTACTGTCCTACCCTAATGGACCCAGAGACAGGAGCAGGCGCAGCTGGAGGAGCCGCCTAAGCTGTTGACACTCAGCCAGCATGTCTGTCCACATGCCCGGAGGACCCTCACTGCAGGAGCTGGATTGCACCTGTACATATGTAGGCCCGGCCCTGCCTGCTCCCTTGTGAGTGTCCTCAGGTCAGAGATGGGTTTTTTTCATTGTCCCTAGTGCCCAGCCAGTGCTGCTCCATATGGGTCCTCGGTGGGTATTTATGAGTGAGTGAAGGAGGTAGGGAGGCAGACAGGGAGACTGCAGAGGTCACTTGCGACTAGATTGTAAGGGCTTTGCATCCCATCCATACGGAGCTAATGAAAGGGGCTCTTCCTTCCAGGAGTGACAGGAGGGAGTGTAGTCTCACTCTGACCTTGAGTGCCAGCATTACTTTTAGTACCTGCAGTGTCAACAAAAGCAAAGGGCCCAGACCTTGAGCCCCGCTGGGAGCCTGGGATGGACAGCAGTTCCAGAGGAGGCTGCCTGGAAGGGGTGCTAGCATTGCAGAGAAATGGAGACTGCTCAGGGAACATGTGCTCCCTGTCAGGAGCAGAGCCTACTGTGTGAATTCAGCTTGGTGAGTAGAAACCCAGGCTTCCTCTAGGAATTCAAGGCTTTTCATTGTGAGGCTCTTTGTGTTCTCTAGCAGTAGACATGGGATCCTTAATGTTCACATAAAGCTAGCAAGCCTGCTTTGGGTTCCCAGAAAGTGAGATACTCATTTTATGTGGTGTTTAGCAGCCACTGAGGGCTAGTTTCATAGCCACCTGTTCTTGCTTTTTGTTCTGGGGAGTGAATTCAGGTCCTTCATACCAAGCTACCTCCCCAGAAAACCTCTTTTTTTTTAAGACAAGCTTTTGCTAAGTCACTTGCAGTCCTCCTGCCTCTGCCTCCCAGAATACTGGGATTATACATGTACTACCATACCTGGCTTCACAGTCATATCTTGATTGCAGGCACGGAAGGGGAGGAGCAGGTGGCACACACCATAATCCAGAAACCTTTTGGCTTCGAAAGTGGATTCCTAGTCCAATTTAAATGTGAGACTGCTTGGTGTTCTAGAAACTCAGCACAGAATTTCTAAATCACCTAATAAAGATGGCTTGGAAAGGACTAAAACCAGACACCCCTTCCCACCCCACAATGCTCCTGTGGTTTGTCCCTGTCCTGATCTGGGGTGGCCACCTGCTCCCATCATCCAACAGAACAAGGAGGAGAAACGTAAAAACAGCAGACTTTCCTACCTTAAATACAGTTGAGTGTGAGAAGGTACAGCTGCGTGACCCAGTTGAAACCCAGATTCTGTCAGAGAGCTGCATTTATATCAACAAAGGTGCGTTCCCAGCTCCCCAAGTGTAAAGTATACCCAAAATAGAGATGGGAGAGGGCTGTGTCATGGAGTGACTCAGCTCGGCTTTGTCCTACACTGTGTCAGTGTCCCAGGAGGAAGGAGGAACACAGCGTGACCACTCTCCCAGGAGCACAGCAGCAAAAAAAAAAACCCAGCAGGAGTGCTGTGTGGCCCTGGGTCCCTGGCACAAGGTGGACTGGAAACAACACTCTCAGGACATTTTACAGAGCCTTGCTTCCCAAACAGAAGGACGTGTGGACACCGTGCACCCCAAATGTGGAATGGGTCCATCTCCTGAAGGCTCTTGGCCAGTGTGGAAATTGGAAAGCAGATTTGTCACATGGGAAGCATTTCTTCAAGCCACTTTCCAGCCACTCCCTGAGTGCCTTGGCCCTGGAGCCTTTCAGCATGCATATCTGTCAAGCTTCTGGCAAAAGCCCCCATTGAACAGCTTCCCCTCAAAACCTAAGGCACCTCCTAGGGGAGAAATTCAATCAGTAGTACAAACCTAATATCTGCCCTCTGCCCAGGGCCACCCACACCTATCCTCGTGGCTTTCCTAGGCTGGGGTGTGAGCACACATCAGTGTGGGAAGCCAGGCTGGAATCCAGCAGGAGCAGTGGGGGCAGAGCACTGACCTGCACAATCCCTGGGGGATCTGAAAAAAAAAAAAAAAAGCTAAGTTTATGCTAAATGTGGATTAGCGATTCTTGGGAGAAGGGGAAAGGCCGTCTTAGCGGTTGTTTTCCCTTCCGAGTGCCCCATTCACTCTCCCTTCCCAGCCTCCATTCATTTGCTTCCAGCCCGCTCCCTGTGGTTCTGGCTTTGGGCATAGAGAAAGACTGATGTCCATGTCAAATGGTTCTTGATAAAAGCCCCCTAGATGTTAAATATTTATTTTGAACTAACTGTTCTACTTCTGAGAGTTAAAACACAAATGTATTTTCATGCAGAGCCTTTTACCAGTCAGTGGTTGAGCTTCTTTAGGTTTTTTTATTTGGCTCTGCAGCAGCCAGCTAACAAACCATATTCCTGAGATGAGCTGACAAGGGTGCAGAAACGAAGAAATAAACAAAAAGCTGTGTTAATTTCAAGCTCCAGTAGGAATACAAAGAGAAATATTAACATTCGCCGAATGACAAATAATGAAATGGCTAGGAATTTTTAATGCTTCTAGCAAGCTTTTATAAGCTCCCACAGAATTTTCTGCACACCAGGTTATAGCACACTTCTAACCAGCAGTATGCTGTGAAGGTAGTTTGATAGGCTGCTTAATTCCCAGAACCTGGAGTTGCACATACACTTCCTTAGCCCCATTTACACGTCTCTGTCTGCTCAAAATAGCCACATCTCCTTAGCCTAATCTTTAGAATTGCTTGTCCACCAAATAAAAGTTGTTCCACCCAACTGCAGGGTGGTCATGGGATTGTCTCTGTTACATAGATGAAGTATGTATGGTACCCTCCAGCTCCTGTTTACCTTAAGTTTCTTTTATGTTCACAGTCTTTAGAAGCCTGTCTTTGCACCTTGTAGTATTTTACCCCCCAGGAAATAGTAAGGAACTAAAATTTGTATTCATGTGTTGATTAATAAGGCACTGTCCATTTAAATATACCTCATGGGGCTGGGGAGATGGCTCAGTGGAATAAGCACTTCTCTGGCAAGCACAAGGGCCTGAGTTCAATCCCTGGTTCCGGAAAAAAAAAAAAAAAAAAAAAAAAAAAAAAGAATGTAGCTGTAAATATACCTCATGTCAGCACCTGCCTTTGAGTGTGCAGCGTATCCAAGGAGCTGTGGAAGTATCTGCTACTTCACGCTACCCTGGAGTTTGTTGAGCAAGGCAGAGGAAGGGAGCTTGGTCTGGCTGTAGCATGCTGACCCACACAACAGTCCTGTGGTAGCCCCTGCTAGGCCGAAATGTACACCCAAAAGCTGTTTGCCCACTCTGCACAGCCACCTCTTAGCAGATGCTTGGCACCTCCTGGAGAGGTCCACAAGAGGGCAGCGAGGAGCCCCGTCAGCAGATTCTAGTCAAAGACCAGCCCCATCCAAGCCTTCACCTGCTGTCTGGGACAACTTTTATACCTTGGGCAAAGATGAGCAGTTGCTGTGTTCAGCCTGCTAAGATGAAACTGTTTCCTGACCGCCCTACTGTAAATGAAGAGAACACAGGTGGGCACAGCTACCTCGGGGCCATGTCACCAAGTGCCAGCGTGTACTCGGATCTCTTGAGCTGGGGCTGACCTGATGGGAGGTCATCCCATTCGGGAAAGTGAATTTGGGGCAGCTTGGTGGGGCGGAGCTGTGGCGAAGAACTCAGTTATAGGAAAGCAGTTAGAAAGATACCACAGTTGTCTGTACAGGCATCATTGAAGGTGTTGTTGCCTTGACTCACAGCTGGCTAGAAGCCTTTTTCCTTCTTCTGGTTCATGTCACCACTACGGGAGCCACTTCATTTTTCTTTTTTTGGTACCCACTTCAGAGCGCTTTCCACAGCCTCAAGTGAGCCCCATCCAACCGATCACACCCTTGTTTCTGGTGTGCTCTCTTCACAGACATGTTCAACTCGAGCATTGCTTCATTCTTCTCTTTAGGGGCAGGGGTTTGAGACAAGGTCTTGCCAAGTAGTCCAGGCTGGTCTAAAGCTCACTGTGTGGCCCAGGCTGCCCTCAGACTTGCTGCCATCCTCCTGCCCCAACCTCCCGAGTGCTGGGATAACAGGCATGCGCCACCAGGCCCAGCCTGTTGCCTGATTCTTGCTGACATGAATTTTGTAACTGTTTTCTTTTCCACAATAGACTTCAAGCTTCTTAAGATCTAAAACTGTGTGTTTTCTTCTCTTTCTCCCACCTCTCCACTCATCTCTCCGTAGTGCTTTGTCCAGTCTCTGCCCCCTAAAGGAGCCTGGAGATGTACTAAACTATGGAAGCCAGTCTGGCCCCCCTGACTCCAAGCCCTCAGTGCATAGGCCCCTGCTCCTCATTTTTCTCTAATCTGTGTCCTGCCATTATCAGTATCTTGAAAGGCAGGGACGGCACCAACACATCTCTATGTTGTACTGGTTAATGTAACATTTTTAATGTAACTGGTCCTTTCTGAATGTTTGACAGTAACACAGTCACCAAGCAGGATGTGTCAGAGGAGAAAACATTGCCTATCTTGTTCCATAAATTAGTCAGAATACATCAGGCTAATAACGGCAAGAGTGAGCATCTATCAGTTGGATGCACCACCATCTATCAGAAAAAGCTGTTAAACCCTTGTCAGTCATTCTGGTACAATAAAACTGAGACACAGCATAACTATAGTCAGGATGAGAGCATTTACCCCCATGTTAGTTTCAAGACAGAAGCAGATGCCAAGCCGTTCACGCTGCTGAGATCCAGAGTGCGAGGTGGGAACTGGGGCTGGAGCCAGAGCCCCAGGCCATGTCTGCACCTCATTCTCATCCTGACCAGAAGCCCTGTAAAAGGTTTGCCATGCAGAGGTTTTGAACACACCAATCAGGTCTTATCTGGTAATATTCGTTAATGACCTAAATCAAGAGAGAATCCCCTACTTAATGAAGCAATTAATTAACTATGGGAATTGAAGTTGGAAACAGAGGACTAATTGATTAATATGATCACTGTCTTCATCTTTCTTCCTTCTGTGGAAAGGAGCCAACATTCAGTCCACACCAGGGTCGCTACTTGGTGCTAGACTAGAACCCCTCTGCCTGGAATTGGATCTTGGTCTTCCCATACCCTGCAAGCATGGCCCCTTCTCATTCTTGTGTTTTTCTTTCCAGCTTCGGTCTTCAGACTTGTCGCCACCAGACAGGGTCTGGCTGCTCTGGTGCTTAGGGGTCTCTTCTTGTTAGTACTTTATCTAATCACTACCATGCAGACAAGCATCTCATTTTTCTCACTGCTTTGTGTGTGAGATAATAGGAAAGATTTAAAAGGTGTTTTTAAAATACCTGCCTTTACTGTGTATTTGTTGTGTAAGATACTGAGCCAATAAGAGTACTCTTCCAGTGCAGCTCTGAGGACTAACTATGATAATGTGAGGGCCCCTGTAAACTGCCCCCCAAATTGTGGCCATTGGGTACCCACTCAGGACCCATCCTAGACATGCAGGAGCTGTTCTTATTTACTGTAAAAACTCTCTTAGCCTCAAAACACTCCAAAATTGTAGTTGTTGCTGTCATTATTATTTTCAGCATTATTTTTTAGACATACTAATATTAGCTTCTCTGTGACGTTTACATTTAAAATCTCCAAAACAAAAGTAAACAAGTTTTTTGACATCCCTTACAAATGGACCTTGCCCTGTGCCAAACAGTCTGCTGGAAATTTACAAATAAAATAGAAAGTTCCGTAGGCTCCCTCCCTTTACTGGGGTTGGGAGGGTGGGCAAGACCTCGCATGACACAGACCTCCAAGGTGACCTGCCACCTGAGAACCCTCCCACAGATGGCCGGGCCAGGCCTCAGCCCACAGGTACCTTCTAACCCTCCCTCCCTCCCTGGTCGTAGCCTCACTTAGTCTTAACAGAAGAAGCAAAAGCCACTGCTCAGAGATGGGCTGGGGCCCGGGCTGGCACTGTGCCAGAGTCACTGGCACTGACTTTTCCACCAAGCTCGGTTTCCTTCATGAGAGAAAAAAGACTGAGAATATGAATGAGAGCAGGATGTCACTGTCAAGGTCGCCCGCCTGCCACCACCAGCCTCGTGTGCTGCTGACCAGCTGTCCCTTCACTTGTGTCTCCATCTGACCATCTTTCTGTCTTGGGCATTCTCAGATACACTTTCATGTTGTGGGCCCCGGGCAGGGGTGTTTCATATGCTCCTTAGTTTCCTCCACACTCACCATATATATATGTTCTAACCACTACTTTTTAAGTCACTGATGTTTTAACCACTGGGACTTTCTGTTCTACATTGCCATTAAAATATTTGTTTTAATTGTTACAGGTGGTAAATTTTGCTCTGTGGGCTTTGTTCCAATTTGAGTTTCTTTTTGAAAGGAAGGTACTGTGTAAGTTTTATAACATATTTCATACAATAATAAGGAACAGTAAAGGTATTTTTATAAATAGTTAAAGATGGGTAGTCATATAAAAGATAAATGGTGGTTAAATACATTATGGTTCTGGTTCAGTGATCTTAATTAATCCTACCATTAATGAATAATGTTACTTTAGATTATATTTTTGAAGTCCTCATTCTGAAGTTGACTTAAACTGACCTTTTTTTAACAGTAGTTAAATATGTTGCTACAATATTTAGAACTTTCCCAGTTTTTATAATCTTGACTGGGTCTTCCATATCAAATATAGCTTATAAATTCATGCCAACTTAAAGAAACAGTATCTAATTTCTAAAGTCACTAAGGTAGGGCTGGGGAGATAGCTCAGAGGCGTAAGCACTTGGCAAGCACAGAGTCTTGAGCTCAATCTCCAGTGCCAAAAATAAAAAGTAAAATAAAATCACTGTCTGGACAACTAATCTGAAGAGAGTAGTAGGTAATCCAACAAACACTGTCAAATTCATATTATTTTGTTTAGTGAAATTCTGTATAATTCCTAATTTTTTTTCTTTTACATTACTATTCTGTATTCTCTTTTAAAAATAAAATAAAATCATTAAGGTTGCAACTGGTCCTCTTACTGTGCAGGTGCTGTGGAGTGGAATGTAAATTCCAGATGGACTAAGAACGGAGCAGGGGGATGAAGCCGTCTTGCTCTCTGTGTTGTCTGTGGTATCTAAATTAGTGCCTGGCACACATTGTGTTCACGAAATCATTGCAGAGTGAATAAATTAATGAACTGTATACAAACTAAAAAATTAATAAAAATCAAAAAATGTACCTGTATGTGGGAAGGGTTATTTCTGAGACAGACAGGATTTTACTCCACAACCCAACTGGCTCAGACTTGCAGAGTTTTCTTTCTTTTGGAATTATTGGCATGATGCACCATGCCCATCTCAGGACAATATATTTTCTATTATTTTTTTAATTTATGTACTTGGTACAGGCTCTCACTGCAGCTCAGACTCATAGTGATCCTCCTGTTTTCAGCGCCCCCAGCACTGGGATACAAGCATGCATCACCATGCCCATCTCAGTGGCTGGCTCAGTGCACCAGTGGGTGGGGCCAGCGCAGCATGTGGTGCCAAGGATCAAACCCCCTGGTCCTTGCACTTGCCTAAGCAGGCGCTTAGTCTGCTGAGCTATCTTGCTGGCCCAGTGTAATATATAAAGCCAAAATCCTTATGTGTTATTTTGAGCCAGAACTATAAACAGTGAACAGATAGGAGTAATTAAGTCTCTGTGCCCATCTGAATTGTGGCATTCTAATGCCTAGATTTTGGTAATGCCTATTTCTAAGAAATGCACTGGAGTCATTTCTTTAAAACTTTATTTGTGACTGAAGTACTACAGGAGATGCCAATCTGTTCTGGCACACGCATCTTATAAATAGCTCTTAATCAGTTTCAGTTTTCTGATCTGCATTCAGCAGTGTTTGCGGAGACTGCCATAAAGATTGGCATCGGGCAATCACAGTGTTAAAGAAAATGTCAGGTTAGCAATTCTTTTTAACCAAGTCTGTAACTACAAAGTTCACCAGTGATGTTTTCTATAAACCTGTCGTCAGTATAATTACCATTTCTTTTAATTTTTCTTTCTGCCTTTATAATCTTCTATTATCATTTGACATGCCTGTTTCCATTCATTGAATTCCAGCTGTATTACTTTGTTTTCAAGTACCATAAAAATAATCTTAAGGTTCTTTCTGTAAGAAATCACACATTTGGTTCATTATTTCAAATTGTGGGTTTTTAAAGTGTTACTTTTCAAGTTGTAATGAGAACTAGAAGACACTTAAGCTCCACTAGAACAAATCTGTTTTGAATATTGAGAATGCAGAGGTGGTAACCAGATCCTCATTTTTTGCTGCACTCAGTAGGAATGCTGAGCAGTTACATGATGTTATTTTTGTAACATAAAGAGCTGGCCAAGGATATCCAGGGTCCTCATTCCCAGTACAGATCTGGGGGACCCTTTCGCTTGGCACCCCTCTCCACGCTGTGTGAGACCCCCTGTGCAGAGCAGCAGTGCCTCTCAAAAGCATGAGCCTTCCCAGGCCAGTAGGAGCTGAAGATGGTGAGCCTTTCTTGTGCCCGTTCTCACTTGCCAAATGTCTGAAAGGTCCTAGTGAAAAATAAATTTAGCTTATTAATTGTGCTCCATTTTGCTCTAGACTCCCAATAAATAAAAGGTTAAAATGACTGGTGGCACAGGAAGGAAATAAAGCTTAATTATTCCAATTTAGAATGCAGGCCTGGGTGCTTGTGTGCTTGGCTTTCTTGTTGACCTCATTGCCATCTGACGGCCATCAATAGCTCTTTATATTTAATCAATTCCTCCAGCACATTAATAATGTAGGCTTTTCCTTTCGTTATGGTTGGTGCAGTTCAGCATTGTTGTAGGGCTGTTTTTGTGTTTTAGTTTTGGGGTTCATTTTGTTTTGTTTGGAGGATGTAATGTATTTGACTAGGCTTTAGTGCTTCTTATTCCTTCATGCATTTTCCCTGTGACAATACTACTTACCCATGAAACAATTCAGTGAAATCTAGGGGTGTCCCGTTGCATTTATGTGATCTCATGGTCATCTGTTTGCCAGATTTTGTCCATGTAAGAACCATGTTCAACAGATAATTTTGTTTCAGTCTCATTTTCTCACTTACAAATGAGTCTTGAAAAGCTAAATGCAAAAAGACAAATTTTTAAAGCTCTTTCTCAGTGTACAAAAGAACAGGCTTTTTACTGTCACCTCTGTCTTTAATTATGTGCAATCATAATATAGTTATCTCTTTCTTTGGGTGTTATCTCCCCTGCCACATCACCAGAAGGAGGGATTCTGGTTTCTGATTATTGTTCCTGCCTTGAAATGACTCAGACACAGGTTGGATACCCAGAGACCCACCTGGCACTGAGGAGTGCGTGTGGCCTCCTGGGTTGGGGCAGAGGGACACTTGCCCCAGAAGTTGACCACCTTCTCTTTTGAGATAGTAGTTGTTGGCTAAGAGGATTAACTCAGAGGAAGAAATACAAGAACCATGGCAGTAGTTTTGCTGCTTTTTATAATGAAAATCGAATTGGCCCATTGGTAAGCTGCCTATGTTACTATGCCACAGGTTAAAGTGTTTCTGTCACTTGAACTGTTCTAGTTTTTTCCCAATAGCTTGACATTCGAAAGCCACAGAAAAATGCCAACTGTGTAAGTAATTACATTTAGAGGAATAAAATATAGTTATCCACCTTTTTAAAATCTTCATTTTTAACCATTTGGATTTGAAACTGTATTTTCCTTCAACTAAATAGAAAAGCTAATATTCAGTTTTTGTACAGTTTTAGCTTTAACCAATTATTTGAAGTTTTGGAGACCATTTGTAACTTTTAAAAAATGAATGAGCACAATTGATTTTCATTTGTTAAATTCTTTTAATCAGTCAGTCTTATTTAGCAGTGCTTTGGGTGTACTCAGACATCTCACCAGACACCCCATTAAATGAAAAGTAAGTGCCTTTTTTCTATGCTATCTCACATTAATCAGATTTGTTTGATTAATATTAAGGTTACATTGTCCCCCCCCCTTTTTGGGGGGTGGCATTGAGACATGGTCTTGCTACATAACCCAGGCTGGCTTCTAACAGCACAGGGATCCTCCTGCCTCAGCTTCCTGAGTGCTGAGATCATAAGCATGCACCACCATGCCCATCCTAAGATTATCTTTCATTGCCTAAGGTATTATTGATTTTAATTTATGTGTATGAGTGCTAAACAGTGCTGTCATCATTGTCACCTAAAAGATAACCAAAGTACAGCAGAATATATTCACTATATTCAGACTTTTACTGTTCATAGAATTAATCATTATGTTTTGAGTGGGAATCTGACTGTTTCTCATTTTTTTTCTTTTTTTTTTTTAAGCAGCTCATTCTTTGTTGTTTCCTGATTATGAATCATTGAGTTAATGTCATTTCTGAAATGTCATTCACTACTGTAGGGTCCCATTGCAGTGATTTAGCACTAGATGGGTGACACTCTTCAGTATTATAAATTATCACAAGGAGTAGATAAAAAATTATAGAGGTGTTAGAAGTAGTAGCACACACCTGTAATTCTAGCGTTCCAAAAGCTGAGGCAGGAGGATCACCACAAGTTTGAGATCAACCCAACTTGTGGCCCACGTAGTGACAACCTGTCTCAAAACACCAAAAACAATTTATAAAGTTGAGCCAGGAATGATGCCACATGCCTGTTATCCCAGCACTTGGGAGGCAGAAACAGAAAGATCACAAGTTGAAAGTCATCCTGGACCATTTAGCAAGATCCTCTCTCAAAATAAAAAATAAAAGGGCTGTGGATATAGCTCAACGCTAAAACACTCGCCTAACAGCCACAAGACCAGAGCCCTGGATTTGATCTCCAGTACCTAAATAAATCAATGAATAAATAAATAGAATTTAAAACTATATAATCCTTCTAAGAGTTTTTTTTTAAAATATATTTAGTACACGGTCTATAGGGTCTCACTACACAGGTGGGACTCATAGTGATCCTCCTGTTTTCAGCCTCCCAAGTGCTGGGATTACAGGTGCACACCACCATACCCAGTCTCATTCAACGTCTCAGTGCCCCCGGGGGTGGAGTGGGGGAGTTCAGGGTGCCATGACCTGGTCCCTGCACCTGCCTAAGCGCACGTGCTTTAGTACGCTGAGCTATCTGGCTGGCCCTTAATCCTTCTAAGAGTTAATCTAGCAAATTATACCAGCAGCTATAAACCCTTTTATATCATTTTACTCAATAATGTCCTTCTGTAATATTTCAAGTTAATTTTTTTGATGCATGGCTACATATGATTGTCCAAATGTTGTTCCTAAAAACCGAGTGTTAAAAGCAAGCAAAATCAGCAAATGAGCAATGATCAGAAAAGGTTGCAAAAGTTGGATATTAATAATCTATGGAATCTGGATTATAAGACCAGCAAGAGTAATTATAGACTAGCCAGGTGTAGTGGCGCAGTTCTGTAATCTCAGCATTCAGGAGACTGAGGCAGGCGATTGTGGTTCAGGGCCTCACTACATAGCTAGTTCAAAGCCAGCCTGAACTACATAGCAAGACCCTATCTCAGAAAAACTCAAAACAACAATAACAATAGCAGCAACAACAACAAAAAATTATAGACGATCAGGTGACCAAAAAGAAAGACTCAAAATTGTAATGCATTACGATTGCAACTATGTATTTAAAGATTTAAAGGAAATACTATTGTGTTAGAGTTGGAATGTAGATATTTTTAAATGTTAGTTTTAAAGTTGTTTAATACATTTTATGATTTTATTTATTTTGCTATATTAGCACTTAAAAGAGGAATAAAAAGGTTTCAGTCAAATTGGGTCTTATCACCCCAAATAAGTTATCTCATAGTATATTGGTGCCATTTTACAAATGACGACGTCTGTTTGTGGCATATAAAAGGAGGACTGCTTTTCTAAGTCTCTAACTATGCTCAGGAAGTTGCCACTACACAAGACAGTTTGTTCTGTAGTATCTTATCTTTCCTTCAGCCTCCAGGAAGATGGCGTTTGCCAGGACATAAGCTGGCATTTTGCCATCTGACCTTGGACTTTTAAGAAGAGTCAGAGGGTCAGGCATGGAGCTGCATGCCTGTGATCCTAGCACCTGGCAGGCTGAGGCAGGAGGATCTCGTGTTGGAATCCAGCTCTGGCTACATAGCAAGTTCAAGACTGGCCTGGACTACATATCAAGATTGTCTCAAGAATCCAAGATAAACAAACAGCTCCAGCTGGCCTTGCACTCCCAGTGATTACCCTGTCTCAGCCTCCCAAGTGCTGGTATTAACAAGCATGTTCCACCAGCAACAAATCTTTGTTTTTCTTTTAAAAATACATATCCTTTCTGACCTTTTCTTAGAAGGACAGAGAACCAAAACAGGTAAAGCATTTATGTGTATGATTGCTAGCCTTCACAGAAGCCAGCTCCTGGCTACCAAAAGTCCCTACCCATCAGTAGGGCTTAGGGCTGAAACTGTCCATTCCTTATATTGAAAGCACCGTCTGGACAGGTCAGAGCTTAAGAAAGAAAAGCCAAAGTAAATCTCCATATTGATTCTGAAGCAGTTATGGTCTAGCTGGAGATTGACTCAAAGCAACTGAAGAATGTTCTCACAGGTCCAGGTGAATGAATTGGTCACAATTAAGGACGTCTACATAGGGCTGCAAGGCTTGACCAGATGCAGCCAGGTCAGGTTAACTAGGAGATGGCACCAGGGGCCTGCCCAAGTGAGCGGCACATATTGAAACTGTGATGAAGGAAGGAAGGAATGGATGGATGGAGAGGTGGGTGGATGAATGGGTTAGTGGACAGATGGATGGATGGCCAGGCAGATGGGTGGGTGGATGGGTGGATGGATGGCTGATAGATTGGTGGAAGGGAAGAATCAGGAGGCTGAAGACAGGATTCCAGGCAGCACAGTTCTGTGTGTGTGCATAGCTGAGGCAGGCTGAGAAAATGAGGAAGACATTTTTCAGGAAAGGAATTTGTGGGGTTTGATTTTTCAAAATGAGATAACGGAGAAAGGTAATTAAAGAATAGAGCCAGAAGGAATTTTAATCCTTTGGAAACTGTTCTGGTGGTGGTGATGACAAGCTGGGGACAGGGTGCCTACAGTAAGGTCAGAGGAAGGACACTGAGCTGCTAACTTTGGTATGGCCTCAGCCTTTGGCACCGGTAGGATGTCCATGCAAACAATTAAAAGACAGAATTAGGGAGCAATTAGAACCAGAGATTGGATTTTTCAGTCATTTGTGCTTTGAATGAAGAAATAAATATTCGAAGATCAAGAGAACTCTTCAGTTTATGGTGGAGAGGAGTGAAAGCATTCAGCAGAGAAATTTTTTTTTTTTTTTTTTTTTTTTTTTTCTTTTTTGCAGAACTGGGGATTGAACTCAGGCCCTTGCGCTTGCCAGGCAAGCACTTATTCTGTTGACCCATCTGCCCAGCCCCACAGCAGAGAAATTTAGGACCACAGTGCAGGCTCAGGCCACTCACTGCCAGAGCTACGGCCAGCAGAGGTAGCTCTTCAGGTCCTCTAAAGATAGCAAGAAGAATGGAAGCCAGCACCTTGTGGGAGTAAATGTTGAATCTGCAGTAAAAGCTTACTGGAGTAGTTAAGAAAAAAGGGAAGCTGAAGCAGCCTGGGGTTGGAGTTAGGTTTAGGTGAAATCTAGGTCTGTTGATGGCTGCGTGAGGGTTGGCATTGAAGAAAAGGACCCTGAGTGAGGGGAGGGTCTTCATGGACAGTGGTCACTGTGGGAGGGGCCCTTGTGGAGCCAGACTATAGGGGGCTTTCGGTGGCTACTGTCTCTGTCTCCATGGCTTCACAGAAGACCTAGGAAAGAATAAGCTCTGAAGGAAGCCTCTGTTGCTAGGGCAAGGATTAGGAAGTGAGGGGAATTTAGAGGCCTCTGAACCACTTCTCTGTCTGTCTCTTGGGGTCAAAGGTTGGGAATGTAGGAGGTACAGTATAAATGTCAAGGTTAAGCTTTGTGTAAGTTTCATTGAATTTTACTTAGGCCTTTCTTTGGCTTATTTCTAGTGTATCAGTGAGAGCAGTTTGCCCCTGAAGCTCTGTGAGTGTTGTCTGACTGGTAGCTCCTTAAAGCCTATGGATAGCATGATGAAGGGCTGCCCTACCCAGTACCTCTGGCCACCCATCTTAGCATAATGTTTACACCTTTCAGTGTAGTGAGACCAGTAATAGCAGAGCAGCCAATGGCTACCTGGCCCCTTTCCATTTCTGACAGTCTTCTAGTATAGTCTCACACCTGAGCCTCCTGTCAACTGAAGAGGCCCGTGAAGTTACCAGCTTCCCAAGTGGCAGAGTTGTCCCCAAGACCCAGAGCTCGTAGCTGTCTAGCACCCTGTGTGTGTCCTGGGGTCTCAACTCCGCAGCTAGAGAGCACGATGTGTTGATCTCCAGCCCAGCCCTCCACGCCGTCAGGCCATTGCTCTACAGTTCCATGACTAGCATTTCAGTGAATACTTAGTAAGAAGGAGCTGCATATTAAGTAATCTGAAGTTTCCCAAGGTGGTTAAATTGTTGGCCTCCTGAAATGCACCATGGAGTGATATTTATACCACAGAAGTGCAAATGTTGTAGACCAGCCTCAACCCCACCTGGCCAGCCTCCCAGCGCCCTACCATTGTGTCCACATGGCTCAGCTGTGGGAGCTGGGTTCTCTGCAGTGTGGTGAAGCAGACCAGGGAACAGAATGTCTGTGTTGTGTTCTTTGTACTGTAGGGACCCTGTTTCCTTTTCAGTTGTGTGCAGCTCCCCTAGCAGGTGCACAGACCACTTCCTATCACCTGCCAAGATCTGGGGCCCATGCATTTCTGTCACTGTCAGGCAAACTCAGCTATGTTCTGTTTCTTGGAATAAGAAATGTTCTTGGAATAAACTATGTTCTTTTCCTTGTCACACGTCTAGATTGGCTAGCCTCCTGCAGGAGGGCCCTCCCAGCCTTTCTCAGCACCAGCCTAAAACACTGAATAGCAAACCAGTTCAACCATTGAGACAACATCTGGAAACACCTGGGCTGTTGAGAACAAGTGATTACAGATGCAGGGTCCAACCCATGGATGTCAGGAAGTGGTGCAGCCACACAGCAGTAACACCCCACATCAGCATCTGTCCCCACACTGCCAGGGCAGAAAGAAAACAATGGGCTGTAAAGCCTGAATCATGAAGCACATGGAAAAAGCAAATGTCCTATGATAGACACAGCAGGAAAATTCTGCTCTGGCCATGCAAATCCTATTTGTGTTTATTCTGAGCCTCTAAGTCAAACACGTGGCTGCTTTAGCTTTTCTGAGTGGCCCACTCTTTCCTCCCCAAAACCCCAACGCCTTTTGCCCTTTTTGCATCAATGCCTTCTTCCCACTCCCTTCCTCTTTTGAGTTCCTAAAATCAAACAGCCAGATTTGAGCAGCTAAAGCTGTGGAGGCCCTTGCAGTACAGTGTGCATTGCCAGCCAGTGAATTGTTAGTATTTGATAACATTTCATAGCAAAATAACCTACCCAAGGTGGGGGTTTTTTTTTTGGGGGGGGGGACAGTAATGGTGATTGAACTCAGAACCTCATGCTTGCCAGGCAGGTGTTGTGCCACTGAGCTGAACCTCCAGCCCCTCAAGGTGATTTTTGAACTGTGGAGTAACTCTGAATCTCAATATTGAAATTCCAAAGGAGGGCATTGAATAAAGGTTTTGCTTTAAACATATAGTTACATATTTGAAGGTATAAGTGGGTCTTGTATAAGTGACATTCACCCAAGTAAAGATGAGCCCTGTTCCTGTATAACGGTGACATATGAGGAGGGCTCAGGAAAACATGAGTAAGGAATGCAGGAAAGACAGGAAGAGAAGAGCTGGGTGCAGCTGTGGCCAGCCACAAGTTCCTAGGCTGAAGATGCACTACAAGGAACATTTGTACAGAGGTCAACGGTGGGACAGGTGAAAGTGGGGTTCCTCCTGCAGGAATTCGCATGTGGCAGCAGCAGAGGTGATGTCCCTGGGACAGAAGAAGCAACAATCTCAGTCTTTGACATATAGCAGCTACAGCTGTCACCACTGGTCACTGCCCAGAGCCCTGGCCCTGAGGAATCTACCAATATCGTGGACTTTACAGAGTCCTACAGGAGACTTAGGCAGGAAGATCACTTGAGTTCATGTGTAGCCTGGACTACATATCAAGACCCTGTCTCAGAGAAGAAAAGGAAAAATCAACTGAAAAACAATCCTTATGACTTCCAAAGAATCCTCATGAGTATCAGGGAATCCAATGCCAAACATTCAACTGCATGACGTGGAAGCCTGTGTGTGCTTTGAGGGTAGAAAGTGGGTCTGTGGGCCAGCCAAATAGCTCAGTGGATTAAAGCACCGGCAAGCAGGCGCAGGGGCCAGGGGTTCAATTCCTGGGCCTGCTGGCCCCACCCCCAGGGCGCAATGAGACAGCAATTGAACCTGGGCATGGTGGCACATGCCTGTAATCCCAGCTCTTGGGAGGCTGTAAATAGGTGGATCACTATGAGTCCAATCTAGTAGTGAGACCCTGAACACTGTAGACCCATCCCTAAAATACAAAAAACTAAAAGAAAGTGGGTCTGAATGGCCTGCTGCTGCTGCACAGTGGAGAAAAGGGCCAGGAGAGAAGTAGGGCACACAGGAAAATGTGGACCTGGTGGACGTGGAAAAGCAGCCGAGTTCATTAAGATGGCGCAAGCGCTTTAGTTCAGAAAGTTCTCTACCGCCCTCAGCACAGACAGGTCCCTGCTGTTCATGTTTAGCTAATGCCAGTGTCACATTTCTGGCCTTAGTGAGAAACATATCCTTCTGGCCCTCCCCAGCCAGGGTTCCGGGGAGAGTTAAGCCAACCACCCTATGCCAGGACTCTGCCTCTCCTGGCAGCTGAGAGTTATTCAGTCATTTCCTGTTTGGCAGTTGACTAGAGAACCTGGTTGAGAAAGGCTGGTAGTGTGAGGACCTCAACTGGCCTCCAGTGTAAAATCCATATGCGTTTCAGCATCTCCTGGGTTCTGCCCAAAGGACATTGTGAAAGCAGCTATAATAATGGGTACTTGGAATTAGGAATGTAGAAAGCAATACCTTACCCCCCACAGCTCCTCCTGTGCTCCTGTACCAGAGCCTTTGTTAAGCGAAATGTAGGGTAGAGTATGGTGGCGCACGCCTATAATCCCAGCACTCAGAAGGCTGAGGCAGGAGGATCATTATAAGTTTGAGACCAGTCTGGGCTACAAAGTGAGCTCAAGGCTATCTTTTTAAAGATAGAGAAACCCTCCCTATCTTTCAAAAAAAAAAAAAAAAAAGCCAAATGTATCCTTCTGAGATTACCCTACCAAAAATTTCTAGCATTTGGTCTGTAAAACAGATATATTCCAGTAGTGTTGTCATTAAATTAGTTTCTATGAGGGCAATTTTGTTTGTGCTTTCTTACCTCATATAGAAGTTTTTCCATGAAAACAATTTAGTGGAATCAAAGATGTCTAGTTTATCATTATTTAATAAGTAGCCTGGTCACTTTCATAGCACACGTGGAATGAAGGAATGAACTAAACTTACAACGACCAGGTCTTCACATATGCTGACACTTGGCTGCTCTTACCCCAAGACCGTATGTAAGGTGATCAGGTAGGAGTGCTTCTTTCCATCTTACAGTGGAGAAAACTTAGGCTCATAACATTTAGTGACAACCAAGAACTCAAAGTAGATGAGCAGCGAAGTCCACTGGAGCCAGGCCTCTGGGCCCTGTGGCAGACCTCTGAAAGGGTATCTGGAACAGTAGTGGCCAGTCACATGGTGTGAGACAAAATAAGTGGCCTGCTGTGTTTGGGGGCTCACAGGTGTGGGTGCTGAGGAGACGTAGGTGTCGTGGTCATAGCCGAGAACTCCCATCTGAATTAGATCCAACCACTCCACTTAGAGAGCATGGAGAACTGAGAGAAGCAGAGAGGGAGTTGAAACAGGGCTGGGCCTGGGAACATAAGCCCACATGTGGAGAAGGGGTGGCCACGGTCCTGGTGGGCGCACAGGCAACACAAGAGTGAGATCAAAGCCTGCGGGCTGAGGCAAACCTGTCTTGAGGAAGTTCCTGGGCTAATCTACAGCCCGGCAGTGTCAGCACCTGAGGGTGTAGTGTCCTCAAGGTGCTCAGGTAGGGACAGTCAGAAGTAGGAGAAGAGCAGAGCTCTGAGGGTGTTAGGGTCTGAAAAGGAGATAGAGGACCTTTTTCAGATGAAAAAGTAACACAAGAGAGGGCATGGAGGGAGAGGGGGTTGACAGTGAAGCTCTTTCCTGAGAGAAGAGGGCCTACCGAGTTGAGCCTGTGGGAAACACAGGACTAAGGGAGCCAGGCCACTGTGGGCCTTGGAGGCAGTTAGGACTGGGGTTTCCTTCCCTAAGCAGGTGGGTTCTAGAGGAAGAAAGTGGCAAAAGGAAAGCAGTTTTAGGAAAACTAGCCTAGCAATGAGCTATAAATTAGATTGGAAGGGGAAAGATGGGAGGCAGAGAAGCCAGCCAGGGGGACATCTTGGTGATCTGGGTGAGGCCAAGGAGTGGCACCATTGAGAAGAAAAAGGGAAGAGTGGTAATGAGGTATATTCCCAAAAGCAAGCTAGGCATGGTGGTGTGCACCTGTAATCCCAGCACTGGGGAGACTGAGGCAGGAGGATCACTGAGAGTTCAAGCCAGCCTCAGCTACAAAACTGAGACCCTGTCTCAAGAAAACAAAGCAAAAATAATCTTCCTTGCCCCCCCCCCGTCCCCCAGAGCAGTTATGTTCCCCAAGTGCAGACCTAGTCAGGTGGCTTCGGCTGGCCCTGTGGTTCCCTGGGAAGGGAGGGAACTGTTCAGGCTATGCACTGGAGCACTGGCGGTAATGTGGTGAGAGCTGGGACCAGCAGGAAGAACAGAGGGACAGGAGACAGGAGAAGGAAGTGAGCGGGTGGAGAGAGAGCCAGAGGCCTCTGCAAGGAGGATACAGTGAAGCCACTGCACAGGAAGACAGAGCTGCTCTGCAGGTTCCCACATGCATGCTGACCACCTACGGCCAGCGGCAGTGTGGGCAACAGGGGCCTGTTCCGTGAGGTGCCTGATGAGCCTTCTCCTACCTGCCTTGTGCTGCAGCTTCTATCTTTGATCCAAAGGGAAGTGGACCTGGGCTTACTTGCCCCGCGTTGCCTCATTTGCTCTTCTAGTCCTTCCCTCTGCTGTTTCCCTGGTTTGTGTTTATATCAGTGCTGTCCCCTTACTCAGTGGGGTCACTGCCATGACTCTGCACCTGTGGGTCTGGGGAATTCAGTAACTGGTTCACCAGTACCTGAGCTCCTGGCTTAGGCCCCTAATTCCCAGAGATCCTTTGTAATCCCAGTGACTTCCTCTCAAGTGCTACCTGTCTTCCACAGGGATTAGCTGTTTCCTGTTGCTCATTGCCTCCTGTGAATGTGCAGAAGGGAAGCACAGAGAGGACTCTGGAATTGTGGTATTGGCAAGGACTTCAGAAATCACCCTGTTCTACTCCCACTCGGGAATCCCTTTCACAGCCTGCATTTAGTATATTAATAGCTTTTCTTTTAAGCTAGTCCCCAAATTAAATATTGGGTGGGTGATGTGAGCAGTTTGAGAGTTGGTACTTAGTATATCTAGCTGAATAACATGATTACAAATGGTGCTAGACCTATTAGCATATATGCTGTACTTGGTGCCTACTATCTGATTGCTGGCTCCTCCCATGAACACAGGGAGGCTCAGGGGGACCTCCCAAAAGCCCGAAGTCGTAACAGAACCACTCTTTGGACTCCGTTCTTCCTGTATTAGCAGGTCCAGAGATTGAAAGTGTGGTTAACTTCAAGAGCCCCATTTGTGCCTCAGCATCTTCTATGTGTAACTCATGCTGTGAAACCTCTGGAAACGTAGGCCCAGTGGTCCCTGTGCTGTTAAGACCCTGGCTTGTATCTCTGGCCATCACTTAAGAATCGTAGGTATGTGCCCACAGTACTGTCCCCACTGTAAAGAATCAACCTATGGGGCTGGGGAGATGGCTCAGTGGAATAAGCACTTCCCTGGCAAGTAAGTGCAAGGGCCTGAGTTTAATCCCCAGTTTCACAAAAAAAAAAAAAAATCAACCTATGGGGCCAGGAGTACATCCTGTACCCTTGTAACCTTGGAAAAGCTAAAAGCTATTGTTTCCCTATACAATAGCAAAACTTTGCTAGTGCACCATAGAGCTAGCGGACCTGGTAATCCCAGGCTGTGTTTCTTTTTGTTTGGTTCACTTATCTATCACCTGCATCTCCCAACTGCCATCTCTATCCAGAGATAGGAGCCTCCTCCTATGGGCCACTCTATTAGATCTTGACTTTGTGTGGTGGCTGAAGGGAGGTAGGATTTGTCCCATACAAATCATGTCCTATTGTCCAGGTTCTAACATTTAAAAAGCCTCAGCATTGTGTTTTCCAGGTACTTACGTGTAGAGACAGACACCCTAAGTCTGTGCTTCCTAAGTGAAGAAAATCAAAGGACTCATTGTCTACCTCAGCACCATGGCATAGGAAGTAAAGAACTAGCATCAGTGATGACAGTATTTCCCACCTTGGTGTCATCTGTCCTTGGTCACACTGCCCCAGCCCTCTGGGTCCTGTCTTTGTACCCCTGAACACTTCTGTTCTCCTACCTCTTAGCACCTCCACACTCTCTCAAGTCTAAGATCCACCTGTCCCTAACTGGCTTCTTTAAATCCTTCCTCGAATTCTCTGCTCTCCCCAGTGTGAGTGATGGCCAAATACTCAGTGGTCAGCACATAGTAGATGCTCAGCAAATACTTAGAAAGCAAAAGAAAGTGATTGCTTACTCTCACCTAGCTGGCCTCTGCTGTATCCTTTCTGTACCTGTGCACAGCAGTCCTGTTGGTGACTGGGGCCACTCCAGAATCCCTCAGTACTGTGGTAATGTTTGTTGAGCTGGGGCAGAGGGGGAGACAGACAGATTATCCTGCTCCAGTTCTCTTAGAACCCCCCTTCAGCTGATTTTCAGCAAACCCAAGGGCCCTTCCCCCAGCACATGCCCACTCAGGTAGGCTATTGAGTATGGTGCTGTTAACCTGACATTCCTCTTCTGGATATTTGCAAAGGACAGCAGAGCATTGTTCAAGATTAGCCAGGATTGCTAGTCAATTCCTGGATAATAGTCAAGCTATTCTGAGAACTGATTATAATCCTCTTTCCATCGTGGAGTTGGGAGAAGGCCAGGAAAGGGTATATTGCTGTATCTTGTAGGAGGGAAGAATCCAGCAGATACTCACAGAGTCATGGTGCCAGATCCTTCCTTCTCCTGCTGTTGGAAATCACTGTTCCAGTATGAAGCCAGATCGCAGTGAGCCACACCTCACTTTTCCTCTTGGTGGAGGCCTTATGTACCAGAGACGCTCATGAACAAACATTGCATGAACAAAGTGTGGGATCCTCCTGTTAAAATGTTGCTGTTAATGTGAAGCACCATCATTGTTATCCATAGCTTCAAAGTTCTGGGTGTTCCATGCCACTAAGACTCCTGCTAACTAAATATTCCTTTTGTTTAGTAAAAGAAAACTATCTTTGTAAGCTTCCAAAGATAGAGCTCAATGCAGTAATTTCATTTAGATTTCCACCTATCTTCCCACACCCAGTGTCTCCTTCATACCAGGCTCAACTCAGATGTCTGTGGGGCCAGTGAGTCAGCCCAGCCACAGCATTTGAGGGTACAGTGCCATTTGGCCCCTTGTTGCCATAATCAAAAGTACAGCTCAGAGTTGCCTGAGCCTTTGGTTTTCAAGACAGGTTGGAAATCCAGCCATGTGTGGTGGTGCTGCACATTTGTAACCTCAGCATTCTGGAGACTGAGGCAGGAAGATGCCCAACAATTTGAGGTCAGCCTGGGCTACATCCTGAGACTCTGTCTCAAACAGACCAAAAAAAAAAAAAAATAAAAACATGATAAACTAAAGCAACTATTGA
>NW_004524603.1:16244750-16266074 GCF_000260255.1 Octodon degus
TCTCTCTCTCTCTCTCTCTCTCTCTCTCTCTCTCTCTCTCTCTCTCAAATAAATAAAAAACAATTAAAAAAAAAAAAACTTAGTGGCTCACAGCTAAGAGGGATATTCCTAGTTACCCCACAGCTCCTATGAGCTGGGGACACAGGCAAAGCCTGGCTAGAAGCTCTGGCTCTAGTTCTCTCAGGAGGTTGCAACAAACCCTTGGTAAGGCCTGCCTGGGCTTCGAGAATCTTGTTTTGTGATTCATTCTTTTTTGAGGTGGTTGTTGTTTGAGACCAGTCCTCCTTGTGTAGCCTATAGTGATCCTCCTGCCACAGCTCCTAAGTACTGGGATGACAGATGTGCTCTGTCAGCCCCTGCTTACAGTGGCACACTGTGTAGCTGACAAGTGGTACTGGCTGTTGGCAGGGCCCTGGCCCTGTAGATTTCTGTAGACTTCTCTGTAGGGCTATCCAGGCGTCCAGGGTACATCCTCTCCCTGTGTGGCTAGCTTTTCCCAGAGCACAGTCCTTTGTGACCTGATCTTAGAAGGCATACCCCCAGGCCATTTTTTATCTTTTGTTTTGAGACAGGTCTTGCTAACTCACTAAATTACCTGGGCAGGCTGTGAATTCTGTCCTCCTGCCTGTGCCTCCCAGAGTGCTGAGATGCCCGGCATGTGGTACCACAGCAGCTTGCAGTATCTTGTTGGTGACATGGGTGTGCCCTACCCGGCATGGGAGGGGACCTCATGAGGCTGTTGGAAGCCAGGAGCCGTGGATCCTTGGGGGCTGTGGAAGAGCTCTGCTCACAGTGGATGCCCTCAGTAAATTTTTTATAAACACACTATCCAACACTAAGAGTAGTTTTTAGAAGAATTGTAAGAGTAACATTTATATCAGTGATTTGTATCTCACTATTATGAACCTGAAATCAACCCCAGAAATTGCAGATACTCCATTTTTATGACCCATCTTAGAAATGTCTTCCCTGAAAGTACCTAAAATCTCTTTTTAGAACAAATTTCAAAGTCCTCTCTGCTTAGTGTGATAGATGCAGACCCGCATCTGCTCTCCAAGGGAGGGAGCTCTCCTCACCACTCACCTGCCTGCACCCCGGGTGCTCCTGGCTGGCACCTTCTGATGGTCAGGCATGGTGCTTCCTACTGAACCCACTTTGTTTCAAAGGAAACACTGAAAAAAAAGAGTAGACCCCTCTAAACGTGTTTATAACACTTGTGAAGATGGATACCCAGAGCTTACCAGGACCCTCTGAGTTGGTGGCAGAGGGGTACCAGTGAGTTGGAGGAGTGGGGGTACATGGCTACTGCACAGTGTCCCTTCCGGACCCTTCCTCAATTCAAACAGCAGACCAGGGTGGGCACTGCTGTCACTTCCAAGCACATCCCCAGACCCCACACTGCCTTCACCCTGGAAGACCACATTACCTGTTCACATTCACCAAATTTGCCTGAATTAAAACAGTGAGGGGAAGAGAAGGTGCCCAATTGATTTCCCCTAGAAAGCCCCTGCTGGTCACTAGGCCTTGTTTGTTCAGTAAACAAAAGCAGAGGCTGGGAAATGAAGGTCAGCGGCAGCCGCAGCAACTCGGGACTGGCACATCTGTGTACCTGAGGAAGGCCTTGCCCAGTCCCCCCCGCCCCCATGACCACAGAGCAGCCCAAGTCAGGGTGTTGGTAAATGGAGATGAAATGTATAATTCATAAGCCCACGATGGTGTGCGATCTGGGATGGGGGGGCTAATTACAGAACTGAGAAATGAGGCTGCAGTGTGCACAGAACCTTTCTAGGCTAGAGGCTGCTATGATAGATGGCCTGCATTGTTCTCATTCTGACCTTTTTCTGAACTTCCCCTTAGAAGAACAGAGGAAACACAATTCTGCCTTTTCCCATATTGGTTTTGAATAATATCTTCAGATGCCAGCCTTTAGTGTTTCTGGTCTTCATTTGGGGTTTTGCTTTCTCCCCTGTGCTCTGCCGCTGCCCATAGGGGGGGAAAAATTGCTAATGACTCTATTCCAGTGTTAATGGTAAACACAGAGGCTACACAAATATTTGTCCACACTGAACACAGCACATAGGGGGGAAGGAACAAAGCCTGTGGCATCCTTATCTCAGGGAGGATGTAGGGGGCTCATGAGAGCCAGTGGGGCCTCTTCTTCACGGGGAGAAGCACGAATGAAGCTCTCATAGAATAGCACTGTTTTGCACAGGTGCAAGGCACAAGTAGGATTGATGCTTGCTCACATTTAAGCTACTGGTGCAGTCCTGGGGAAGAAACAACAAGGCTGGGCCTGCGCCATGCCTTTTCCACCCACCCTGGGGTGCAGCCCCCAAGCCACAGTAGTGTGTTCTCACGCCCATCTCTCCACACTGTTGGTTTCCCGGGGCTGTCTGCCAGTGTATAGAGCCAGGGAACCTCAGAAGCAGAAAGAAGGAAGATTTCTGTTTGATTTTTCACACAAGCAAAAATTGCTAACAAGTTAGGCAGAAATACTTCACTTAACCTCCAAACTGACTCTCGAGTAGAGCCTTCGTAAGGCATGTGGGGTTTCAGGGCTTTTTTGAAATGCCCACTTTTTTCTAGACAGTGCTGTGCGAGAGCCTTTCCAACTGGGTACAACTCGTGTGGTGAGCTCCATTTAGTCCGTTGACACTGCTCGTGGGCCTGCTGTGTGCAGAGCCACCACAGAGTGGTTGTGCCCAGCACCCTTGGGGCACCAGTGTGGGCTCTTTCTGCTGAAGGAACTTTGGTCTTGGGGAATTCGGGACAGACCCTCACGAGCGCATGCACAGACCTACTTGGACTCCACGCCATGAAGGCACGCAGGCCAGCAGCCGTGCGTTGTTTCGGAGGCAATCATACAACTTCGATTCTTAAGCAAAGAAGAAACTAGCTTTTCACACCAGCGAGCACTGACATTCCTTCAGACATCTTTTTAATTGCCTATGAGGTTTTATTTTTAGATAAATTTTTTAAAAATCTCTCTAGCTGCCTCCTCTCTCATTTCCAATTATTATTTCCTTCCTCATCACTAAATACATAGTCTATCCTCTTTCATCCACCATTCTTCACCTCACAGAGTCAAGCTTCTCCTGTGGATGCACCTTGAGACCAGAATGTTGAGTCAAATAAATCAGACACACAGGCTTAAGTAACACCTGGTTGCTCTTATGTGAGAAACCCAAAGTATAAATAAAGAACCAAATAAAAGGCCCACAGTGGGAAGTGGGGAGATAAGTCCTTCACAAATGGGAAGGGAGGGGATCAGGAGATGGAGTGAGGAAGAAGGGGGATGGAAAAAGGAGTTAAAATGTGTTATGTACATGTACTGACTCCCCATGAGGAATGTAAATATTATGTACTGCGAACCTGGACTAATAAAAATAAAAATAGGGCTTTAAGGTTTCTGCTCAGAGTCCCCCACTCATCAGAGAGGTAAAGAGCCTCCTGTCCTCCCTCCCTGCCTCCTCTTCATCCCTCACTCCCAGCTGTGTGGAGACTCCTGATTCCATAGCCAGTTAGTACAGTTGACCAGAGCAGTGTTCGTTGCTTGCAAGGACAAAATGAACAGTCTCATCTTGCTGAATGTCGCTCCAGTGCAGAGGCTGAGTCTTCTAGCTTTTGGGTTGCAAAGAGGCCCCATTGTTAGGATGAAAAGCTGTTTATGGGAAGATGGGGCATTGGGGTCTTTGTCTGGGGGAGCAACATAGCCCCCTCCATAGATAGAAGTGTCTTCTGTTCTGCGCAGTTTGTTGTGGGTTTCTGCAGTGAGGTTCAGTGGCTGTCCCCAGAGTGCGCCACCCTCTGTCCCCACAGGAGTTGAAGGTTTACAGTTTTCAGATCCTGTGTCTGCTGCACTGTAGCACCCCCTAGTGGGATATGGAAGGAGCCAGCATTGTTTTTCTTTGTGACCCAAACACAAGAAAGCAAACTTGAGTTTTGTTTTGTTTTCCTCCAGCTCCTTCAGGACATCTTGAGTGTTGGAAGGCTTTCCCTAAATGAGCTTTCCTTTGCTGCAGAACTCAAGTTTGTGCCCATTTTTGTTTGGCAGATTCTTCTATTAGAGCAAACATCCAACTGCCACAAGAGCCTGCTCCTGGTCAGTCATGCCACCAGAGACAGGCGTGGTTAGGCCCACCCTGTGGAGGATTTACAGGCCCTTGTGCATTCCCAGGAGCCCTCCTCATTGGGCCTGGCTTCCCTGCCGCCTGCATGCCTGGCTGCATAGAGATGGCCCCACTGTATTTAACTGGGTCAGAGCAGACTCCATCGCCCAAGACGACTCCTGGGTTTATTTGGAAACTTGCATAAGGAGACTATTAACAGGACTTGCCCCTTCTTTCTCAGCAGTTTGCTACCAAAAAAGCACAATACAGGGAGGGAGGCCCCCTCTGATGATAGGGCCTTGTCTTATGGGTATATCCCAGAGCCTGTGATGGAAATTTGCTCTCTAATGTGTGTTTGGCATCTTAACTTGGTGCATTCTTTTTCGCAGCTCAGGTTTCTGGCTTTTGCTCTCTTAGTTGCTCCCTTTGGTGACACTGAATGCATCTCCCTTTCAAAGGAGCAAGTTTGTGTCATGAGCACCATCTCTTATCCTCAGTCATCAGCCAGAAAGAATGGCTGTGACAGCCCCACAAGCTGCATGACCAGATGGCACTGGAAGGAAAGGAAATACTCAAAAGATGAGCCTCATCTGAGAGCTGGGGTTTCTGGGGCCACTCAGCACAGCCACGGGGAGCCCTGAGAAGAAAAGCATCCTGATTCGTCTACTCTGTGTTCATAAACCCAGCAAACATTTACTGAGTACTGGCTGTGAACCAAAGTTGACGTTAAAGCAGTGAGACCTTTGATATTTGTATCAGTGAAACTGTGTGAAGTAATACTGCTTTCTCACTATGCTTTTATCTAGGGTAGAGGGTGCAGCTTGGGTAAGAGGTTCACGTAGAAGACACTAGCCTTGACCCCAGCCTGACATCTCATTGCCACTGTGTTGGTGGACAACCAGTGGTTAGGCTGAATAAAATCAGGGTGCTGCACATGCCACTGACCCACAGGAACTGAAATCCCAGATCCCTAGGGCAAGGAAAGAGGAGTTGCCCCAGAAGGCTGGCAGGTGACAGTGTAATTTGTGTTGGGCCTCCCCAGAATCAGCAGGCTTCCCTTGAGAAGCCTTCCATCAACTAACAGCAAAGCAGAAGAAAAACAAGAGCAGTCATGGGAAGAAAGACTCTTCATGGAAGTGTGTGGTCTGTCTACCTCCTCTCCCCCCTAGCTCCAGCCTCCGTGCTCAGTAGGGCAGGGGCAAAGTGCAGCAAGGCTTGGTGTCCCCTTGGATGTAACCCATGCACCGCTGGTGTATGCCAAGCCCAAGTCGCTACTGTAACCTCCAGGTTCAAAGCCCTGAGAGGAGAGGAGAAGGGTGCAGGAGTGCAAGGGGAACTTCTGGCCTGCTGGCAGCATTCTGTGTCTTTGCTAGACTCGTAGTGCCCTGGTTGAGTTTCTGATCAGTCACTGAGCTATACATTTATATATATATATAATTTTATTATGAAGAGCTATATATTTTTGTCATGCACATCTTTGAACTTGTGCTATCATTTTTAATAAAATAAGATTTCAGCAAAAAAACTTTTAACAAGATCCTGGCACAGACTATATGTAAAAAGAATCACTGGGTGGTTGTGCACAGAGCCTCAGGTTCTGTTCCCTGGCTGGTAGGTGCTCCTGCTGACATTTATTAAGCATGTTCTTTAGCAGAGTTTCCAGAATAAATGCTGGCCTGCTGACACTTGGGGTTTCGGAGGCTGAGCCAGGCTAGGTCCAGTGACTCTTGGCTTCCTGATAAAGTCACAAGAGACCAGGTTGTGAGATTTAGACCTCACAGGCCGGAGATAAGCAAAGGAAGAACAGCAGATGCCAGGCAGGTGAGGATCCTAGGACTTCAGGACATGAGGGTCTCCAGATGATCTGCTCTGGTTCTTCCTGGAGATGCCCTAGGCTGGTTCTTTCTAAGAACATTCCTCATTGAGATTTGCCATTCTTAGTGTTCTCTTGTCTCTTCACTTCCTGTTTCTTCTTGCTTTTTGTATTTATGGAGATTCACACCTCTGGCTCTGCTTTCTTTACTTTATTTCACATACACTGGCATCAGGATGTGTTCTGAACATCTAAGTATCAGCTTCCAGCCTACACTGTGTCATCAGAAGCCTTGGGAGATTGAGCCAACCTTCCCTTCCAGTACATAAGCAAGAGAAGTAGATGTTTATTTTGGTGCTACACTTAGCAAAGTGGAGAAGCACCAAGAACCAAGGGTCAGCATAAAAAATATACATGTGTACATGTATGTGTGTTTAGTGCACACCAGAAAAATCTCATTTAAAGTCAAGATGTTCCCTGCTACTAAAAAAACAAGTTGCAACTCTGATCCTAACATCATACTGGAAACAGCCAGTTGAATCAAGAAAGCCAGCTTCCACCCAGGTGTGGTGGTCCATCCCTGTAAACCGAGCACTCGGGAGGCTGAGGTAGGAGGTTTCTTTGAGTTCAAGGCCAGCCTGGGCTATATAGGCTGAGACTTTGCCTCAAAAATCCAGAAAGAAAAGCATCTCCTTCAGGACAAGTGTGATGTGAGAGTGATGTCAACATCTAGACCAGAGTCTGATTGTGTCACCCTCCCTCCCACATGTATCTGATAACTCATTTTGTTGTTTAGAGCATAGCTATAGGTGATCCCCTCAGGTACCAGTAACGACAGTGACCAGCAAAGGTCTTGGGATGATCCTCCTTGGCACAGTTTCAAGGGCATCCGCAGTGGGCCCAAACATCTCTGCCACAAGTGTGTTGCATGTCATATGGAGCTGACCCCTTCTCACCCCAGCCCCTGAGGTATGAGGAATATATCCCTCCTGGTGGTGTTCTCTGCGGCTGTTCTCCACTGCACAGTCATTTGCTATGGCCAGTCTAAGGACTGCTCTTTGCAGAAGTGAGAGGTGCCCAGTCATCCTCACTCTGTTTGTTCTTGGAATCAATCTCTAGTTCCTTTTGTTCTTCTGTTCAAGTAGCACCTTGGTCACAGACAAAATTATTCCTCTCCTTTGTTCTGTTTGCCAAGGAAGCTATCTTTTAAAAACCAACTCCATGGTATTAGTGAGGCCTCTGTCACAATATTTTTGTAATTTATATTTTAGTGTTTTGAGATGAGATCTCACTGTGTACTTCAGGCTGGTCTTAAACTCACTATGTAGCCCAGGCTATCTCAATCTCAGAGTAATCCTCCTGCCTCAGCCTCCCAGTGCAGGGATTCTGGATGTGCACACCATCCCTGGCCTCTGTCACTGTGCAGATCTCCACCCAAGCCACAGTGGGTCCCCCAGACACGGTGTGGTCTCGGCTCACACAGGCAGTGCACTTCTTCCCCAGAAGGCTTGCCTGTGGCCAGCGTGTGTCATCTCCAACCCTCTCTGCCTACTCTCCAGCCCTCCCCCTTCCAGCTGTCTTCAGTGCAGCTCTCTCCTGCTCTGGCCTCAGTTTCTGCTGCTCCCAGCTCCTCAGATTTCTGTGGCTGTCCCTTGGTTCCTGTGCTACTCTGATGTAATTCCTCCCCCCGCCCCCGTCTGATCACCCGCTCAAACAGTGGCTCAGGGATCGTGACAGCATTGCCAAGTCTCCTTATTTTTGCAGTAGAAACATAAGATTTAACAACCCATCTGAAATACAATTTTACATTTTGATTGCTTCTGCCCTAGCCATACCAAGGTTACTTTCAATCTACATATATTTGTGGGAACAGGCTTTTTCACAGCAGTTCAATCGGAGCACACCTTATAATATCAGTGATTATGAAATACCATGGACTAATAGAGTCTCTTCTTCCAAGGAGTTCAAACTGCTTTATAATTCTGCTGACCATAATTTATCTTCATAAGTCTCCTTAGAGACAAGAGAAAAAGCGAGATTAATAATCACATTTTATAGATGGTGAAATAAAAACTCAGAGAAATTGAGTAACATTTTTCCAGAAATGCTCAGTGCTCCTTGAGCTCCCTGATTAGTGCTGCAGCGGGATCGCCCAAGTGGGGAGCGTGGTGAACCTTGGCCTTGTTTTATCATAGGCCTGTGGGTGTGAGTCAGCGAGACCAGGGCAAGCACAGGCTTGGGCCCCAGGCCCGCATCCCACACCACAGTTGCCTCTGCCGTGAGCGACTCCACACTGACTCTGCCCACAGGAATACCCACCCAGCCCTGTCCCCAGACCTGTTCCCTGGGTGTCTCTCAGGCTCAAGACCTCCATGCTGTTAGGAGAAAGAGTTCACACAGCCCAGGAAGGTGCTGTCTGCAGCCCAAGCTGCACAGTGCAGTGCATGTGGCCAGCCCTGAAGTGGAAGCAAATAAAAGGAGGAAGTGGATGGTCAATAGAGTTGCTAAAGCAAGGTGCTAAGTATATGGGTGTCTGTTAAACAGAGCTTTCCTAATGCTTCGACGTAAAAGAAGTGCTTTCAGTGAGGAAGGAGAAGCTACAGCGGTGCAGTCGGTTAGCGCAGAGTACTTATAAAATGAGGAAGGGGGCTGGGGCATGTAGTGATGGAGAATTGCTTGGTATGCAAGAGGCTCAGGACTCAATTTCTAGCACCAAGAAAATAAAACAAAAGAGAGATGTTTTCTTGATTTGATTGTTGTCACATGGATTTAGATAGATCATAGACAAATGATTTAATATTTGTTGAGTGCTTGCTCCGTGCCAGCCCTGTGCGGAGTGCTTCCTGGGCTGCTATGTTCAGTCCTCATTCTACCACCAGGAAGTGATGCCAGTGCCTTACTGCTGGGCGCAGACCCACAAGCTCTGGGCTCTCGTCCGGTGTCCATACCTGTTAGAAGCCATCCCCTGTGGAGTCACATGATCTGGCCAGATCTAGGAATAGCCTGTGCATTATGTGCACTGTCAGGAGAGCTAGTGGAGCTAAATATCAAAGCTTCAATAATTGATGTGTTGAAAATGACAGGGATTTTTTTTTCTCTCTCTCCTCATATGGAAGATTCTCTCCCTATAGAAAAGTAGAATTTCAGTGTCTTATTAGGGGAATGTTGGAAAGGAACAAGCCGAGCTCTCTATCTCTTTATGTCAGTTTAAAGTCATTTCAGTGGGCTTTTGCTATTGTTGCTGCTGTTTGTTTTTGCCCTGTACTCAAGATTAATCCAGGGCCTTATTATGCATGCTAGGTCAGCACTCTGCCACTGAGCTATTTTAATGTCCCGAAGTAGTAAGGAGGAGATTCCTCGCCTCTGTTGCCTGAGTGGCTCAGTGAAGGGGAAGCACAGGGCAGCAGGTGACTGGTGTTATTAGTAGAACGTGAATGCAGTGAAAACTGAAAACCGTAAAACAGAAGGGCCGAGCAGGCTTCTTCCTGGCCGAGCAGGCTTCTTCCTGTCACAGGCGGGGTTACAGAGCGACACTGCTAATAACCTGGGGGAAACTGGTGACTGCTGAGGGTTGGCAGAATCTTCCCTCTGAGAAGCAAGCACCTTGTATACACTGGGCCCTGGGGATGCAGGAGTTGAGACAGCTCATACTCCTCCTGGGAGGCAGCCCTGCTCCACTGTCCTCCCCAGCCCACGCCTCCATACGCTGTGTACACACGTTACACATCGCCTTTTGCAGTCTTAGCTAGGGCAGCCTTGTGCAGCAGCCAGAGACTCTTGTTTATTTTTATTGCCGGCTCCCAGCATGGCACAGCACACTGTGAACTTAGTAAACCATGGTTGGATGTTGAAAGGGTGCCGCTGGAAGCAGAGTCCAGCTGGGATGACCATCAGTAAGGAGAGCCCCACTGAGGGCAGATACCATAGCAACCACACAGGCTACCTTGGGCAAGTGGAACAGAAGGAAGCAGGCTTTGGACTTGGCTCTTGAACTGGGAGCTCAGAGTTTGTAGACTGGCAGCACAGGGGACAGAGACCTACAGGATCACAGCAGGATGGCCTTGAGACCACTTGCCCCCGAGGACTCTTGAGAGCCAAGTAGAGAAGTACTGTTTCCTCGAGAGCTCACAGTCTGGTGTTCAGAAAGTACTGATGGAGCAGCGCTGTAAGCCCAGCTGGGTATCACAGACAAGTATGATAATGGCCTTTAAAAGTCTATAGGGAGCCCAGTGAGGCAGTGTACTCAGGAGGCTGAGGCCAGAAGATTCCTGTGGGTTCAAGGCCAGCCTGGATCATATAAAGTTCAAGGTCAGCCTGCATAACATAGCTAGACACTGTCTCAAAAAAACAAGAAAAGTCTATAGGGAGCAGACATTGCAGACTTGTATGGATGGGTCAAAATGACACTACCTTATTTCCTTTCTGTAGAAAAGCAGAACTTTCAGTATTTTATCACATGAATTTCAGAAGAAAATCCCACCCTCTTTCTTACATGCAAATTTTGTCTGACGTTGCATGTAGTTTAAAGTGTTTTTATTTTATTTTATTTTTTTTTAATTTATTTATTTGTGTGTGTGTGTGTGGTGTGTGTGTGGCCAGCTCAACCCACCAGGGGGCGGGGCTGGCTGGCATGTGGTGCTGGGTGATTGAACCGTGGCCCCTGTGCTTTGCTAAGCTTGTTGTAAGTAGGTGCTTTAGACCACTGAGCCATCTCACCAGCCCCTAAAGTGGTTTTTGACAAGCATGGTGGTACACATCTATAATCGCAGCACTTAGGAAGCTGAGGCAGGAGAATTGCAAGTTTGTAGCCTGAGCTACATAGTGAGTTCAAGGGTACTCCAGACTACACCGCAAGACCCTGTCTCAAAAAAACTAAAAAGAGAGCCAGGGAGATAGCTCAGTGGCATAAGTGCCTGCCTCATACTGGGGGAAAAAACTAAAAAGAAAAAAAAAGTTTTTTAATGTCCCAAAATAGTAATGAAATTCTATAAAATGGTTCTTGAATACCAGTAGGTATCTAATTAATATTTATTGAACCACTGTGGCGTGAGTATGCCCCTCATATCTGCATCTCTGTCACTTGGTGCAGCCGGCACAGAGGAAGTGGGCAGCATACGTTTAGTAAAGGACAGAGGAAGGAGGGAGGGAAGAAAGAGGCTGCATTAGAAATGTGTCTTTGTACGTGCAGGGAAAAGATACTTCCTTAGCGATGGCAGAGGGATCGAGGTGGCAGGGAAAGGGCTCAGCCAGGGGCAGGAGCCAGAGGGGCTGCAGCAGAAGCCTGGGCTGGGAGCACTTAGGTAGGGGCAGGGAGCTGCGCACCTGAGGGTAGAGCTGGGAGACAAGCTCAGAGGTGTCCTACCCACCAAGTGAAAGGCTCCTATGGAGTCTCTGCAATCTCAGGTCCTGACCCTGTGCAACCTCGTGCCACTTCCAGCCCGAGGCTGCTGCTCTCTGTTGCTGGAATTGTTTTGTGAGCCAGCCATAAGCAGGTATCCCCTGTCTGCTCTGCTCTCTGCCCACACAGGTGGCCAGGCACACAGTGCCCCCTGGATCCCCACACGTCTGTCCCAGACCCTAGGCCTCAGCTCCATTCTTGGCCCGTGCTGCCTTGGGACTTCTAGGCTGAGACACATATTTCAGCACTTTCTTACATCTAATCAAGGCATATTCAGGGAACAAATGTGTGTTGATTGAGTGGATACTGAATGCCAGGCCCTGTGCTGCCCTCATGGACTTGGTAGGGGGAGACAGACTGTGGGCAGGTTATTGGGAAAGTGCTGCGAAATGACATTTATGGCACTGTAGATGGAGACTAACTGGTGTCAGGGGAGGCCGTCTGTGGTAGTGACAATTAAGCTCAGATGTGAAGGATGAGACGGAGGCAGCCGTTCAGAGGCCATGAGGAGCACATCCAAGTAGAAGCAACAGTATTACATGAAGACACAGGTCCGGAAGGCACTTAGGGTGCCCCAGAAGTCAGAAAAAAACCCAGGGACAGGAGCCTGTTGAGCTGGAAGAGCAGTCTGAAGCTGGGCCTGGTCCCAGGCCACACTTCCTAAGTGCAGTAGGGAGGCTCCGGAGGGGTGAGCAAGTGGCTGCTGTGGAGGAGGCGCAGTTGGAGGAGAGAAGGAGCAGATAGGAAGCTAGGGGAGACCTGGTGGCCAGGGCTGCCCAGTCATACCCTGTACTGCCAGCGTGGCCAACTAAGGGAGCAGACATTGCAGACTTGTATGGATGGGTCAACTAAGTGTGCCTGCACCAGTCCTGTTCCCAGTATGAGGTCATATTCTGAGGTCCCAGGATTGACTTCAGCACATCTTTTGGGGGGAACACAGCCTGTGACAATTGCCTAAGACAAGGATGGAAAGAGAGACAAGCAGAAGGTCAGGACTTTGGCAATGTGTGGCATTGGATGGCGAAGGCCAAGCCAGGAAAGGGAGTGACAGCCAGATCAGAGAGGCTGAAGGATGCACGGTTTTGCCTGGAAAGCCAAGACCAAGCATGGCAGAACAGGAGGTGTGGCCGGCGTGGGGGACGAGGAAGAATGGGCAGCCTGGGGCAGCAGAGATAAGGGAGTAGATGGGGCTTGGGTTTTGTTTTTATTTGTTCTTGTATTCTGCTTTGTTTTCTAAAGTGGGAGCTACAAGAACCTGCTGTGTGCTTGTGTTAGTTACTTTTCTCAAGTCTAGTTATTTGTTTTATTCACATTTTGTGTTTAATTTTCGTTATTCCATGCTTTAGTGTCACTTTGCCAGCTTGGGAAGCCCTTTGTGGATAGGATTGTACTTCTGTTTCAGAGCAAGAAAAATCCTCTGTTATGTACACATTCGTGGCACCATGAATTTCATTTTATTAGTGAACTAAGCAGTTTCATGTGTAATGTCTGTCACTGGAAGCTGTATCTGATGTTCCTTGACAAAAAATATCACTAAAGTACATATTTGAGTTTAAATTTTTAGGTTCCATTGCGCATGGCACAGGAGGACCAAAACTGGAAAACGAGGTGTCCACAGGTTAAAAGCTACCTACTTGGGATTTGTGAGATCCAGTTGGTTAGGTGGATAGGAAACCACATCCCAGGGAACCACAGCTGCCCCTTCTTAAGGGTGGCCTGGAGACTAGAGTGTCACACATCCCAACTTCAGAACTGCATCGCAGCCTCCAGAGGCAGCCAGGCCCAGCAGCCCTCACCGGGCTGACTCCACACTCGCTCTAGCAGGAGAGGGCAGTTGGAAAACAGGTTCTGTGACACCATCCTACCCTCCATAATGTCGTTCGTGTCCTAAGGGATGTGGATATTTCAGTGGAGTCCATCCCTAGAGACTGCTAGAACCAGTCTGATGCTAATCTCATTGCTTACATGCTAAGATAAGAAAATCTGGGAGCCCTGCATGGCACCCTTGAGGGCACAGGCGACCCAGGCAGATGATGAGATAGAAGCCTCAGGACCCAGAGGGTGCAGCAGGAAAGCCAGAGGTGCAAGCAGCCTCCAGGGCCACAGGCACCTGCACTGAAGGAGACAAGGCCCAGAGAGGGTGTGGCCTAGGAGAGCTCTGACAGTGGTCCTGGCAGAAGGGCAGGGATGATGCGAGACCCTAGGAAGAATGCTGAGGCGCCACGCTCCCTGCGGCCAGCAACAGCTCGCTTCTGTGTTAAGCAGCATCCCATCACTGTAGTGAAATACATGAAGTCAGGTATTTTATTTTTAAGCTGCTGACTGAGAAAGTTATTTTGGCTGACAGTTTTTGGAAGATCTACTCCCTGATCCATTTGCCCCATTATTTTGGACCCATAGTAAGAAGCATAGCATGGTAGGAACCCAAGCTCAGAAAAACCCTTTCCGTCATGAGCCAGGGAGCAAAAGAGAAAGAGGCAAGGGCTGGGCACCCTCAGTCACCTGCAAGGGTGCAGGGCACAATGCCAGCAAGCCCCCACCTCCTTCTAGCACTTCTGGGGACCAGGCCTTCATCATGTGTACCTTGGGGGACTTTCAGCATCCAGAGCACAGTGCTGCCCTGATGCCCTAGCAGCCACTGTGGCCCCCACAAGTACTGTGCCAGCTCTGTTGTCCATCTGAAAAATCAAAACTTGGGAATAAAACATTTGGTAGGGGGATTATTTATGTGGTTTTTTCCTTTAATGTTGTTTTTTATTTTTTTATGTATTTAGTACAGGGTCTCACTACACAGATCAGACTCATAGTGATCCTTCCTGCTTTTCAGCCTCCCAAGTGCTGGGATTATAGGTGCGCAGCACCACGCGCAGTCAGTCTCAGCGTGCCCTGGGGATGGGGCCAGCACGACAGGCCAGGGATCAAATCCCTGGCCCCCTGTGTCTGCCTAAGCAGGTACTTTAATCCACTGAGCTATCTGGCCGGCCCTCCTTTAATGTTATTTATACATATATATTTTTTAAAAATGACATTGAGAGCAGACTTAAAGCAGTGAGGTAGAGGCTGCTTTTGAGCAGAAAGAATTTGGTTGGAAGATCCAGGCCATTCTAACATGGCCCTGCCTCTCCTCGAGCCAGCTGGGTGCAAGACTACCTCGTTGGAGAAGGCCTCCCGGAACAGCATTGTCATACAGAGCAGGAAACAGAACAGAGAAAGTGAAAGTCAGGTTAATGCAGGTCATTGTTAGCACAGTGCCTCAAGCCACTGTTTAAAAAATATGTATATGTTGTTCACATCTCAAACTTTGGGGGTGGTTTTCTCCCAAATGTATACACACTTAGTCATACAAGTACTTAGAAAAGTGGGTGGGCTCTGTGGTCACCAATTTTGATTACCAACTGCATGTGTAGTTTTCTCTTTGAGTGCAGGTGGTTTCCTTTGGAATGTTCAGCATGCTACCTTGTCTGTCGTGTGAAGGGACATTGCTCCTGTGGTCAGGTTGGGAATGTTTGTAGAGTTTGTAATGGGATTCTAGTTGATTCCCAGAGGATTTATTCATAAATAGGATTCTCATTATAACATTAGCGGACCTTTGTAGAGACTTTCTTTTTTTCTGGTGGTACCAGAGATCAAACTCGGGATGTTGCTCTTGCCAGGCAAACACTTATTCCACTAAGCCATCTCCCCAGCCCTGAGATTTTTTGAGGCTAACAAAAATGGTGTTTCCTTGGGAAAGTGTGATAGAAATTCTTAAGAAAAGGATCATTAAAAAAAAGAAAAAAGGATCATTGGCATAGATGAAAATTGGGTTTAATCCCATTATTTTGACTGAGGGCAGCTTGTTTTACATGTTTCTGAAAGTAGAATATTTATGTTTCCAAATTCCTTTGTAAAAACCAGGCATTCTCTGAGGATTCCAGATCTTGCATTAGAAAAGCTACTTTCCACCACTGCTGAAGTGGCTAGAGGGTAACGGTGATGGAGTCTAGATGTGGCTCACTGTAGGTCTGTTCCACAGCCACCCACCTGCCTGGCATCCTGCCACAGGCTAACCACACAGCCTCCTCTCATGGAGGACCAAGCTAGAGTCATTCCCTGAGAGCCACAGCCCTCCCCCCGGGTCCAGAGCTCTACCACATGGTCTCTGGGGGGACATGGAACATCCAATCCACTGCATTTCGAGGGCAGAGGCGTAGCAGTACCCAGGTTGGAAAGACAAAACTGTGCAAAACCAGTGGCCTGCATTGTCACCCTGCTAATGGTCCCTTCCGCTCTTCTTCTCCAGGGCCCCCGAGATCATCCTGGGTTTACCATTCTGTGAGGCAATTGACATGTGGTCCCTGGGCTGCGTCATTGCAGAGCTGTTCCTGGGCTGGCCGCTGTATCCAGGCGCTTCAGAGTACGATCAGGTGGGCCTAGCTGATGCGGGGATTTGCGGCAAGACTTGTTCTGCCTGGAAAATACCCTGGATGAGCCTTTCGTTTAGAACCTGGACTGTGCATGCTATTGCTGCCTGTCATTGTTCCCTGAACCTTGTGTTACTTTCCTTTTTTATTTTCTTTTTACTTCTTTCTTCCCCATAAAGCTGTTCCCATTTTTCTCAAAGCCACTAGAGTTGTGAGAATGCCATATGCACAATGACAGGAAAAGCCCTGACCTCCTTCTTGTCTCTTCTTGCAGATCCGGTATATTTCACAAACACAGGGATTGCCAGCTGAATATTTATTAAGTGCAGGGACAAAGACAACCAGGTTTTTCAACCGTGACACAGACTCGCCATATCCTTTGTGGAGGCTGAAGGTAGGCGGGCGCCCTCCCTTCCTGCCTTGCCAGCAGCCCAGCACTCGGGCAAGAGGGGCATGGCCCATCAGTGGAGTGTTCACCTTCAGCAGGCTGATCCTGGACCTCACTTTGATTGGGTCAACAAAAAGGGGTGTTGGCTGAATTGGAACGTTCAGACACCTGTGCTCTTGGCCCTCGGTTACCAGAGAAGCTCGAGTCCCATTCGCACTGCCGAAGTCCCTGTGTTGAAGCCCATGAGCCTGGATGGCTGATCTGTGTGAGGGAGGAAGTGACATAGCTTGCCCTTGAGGCGCTCACAGGCCAGGCATAGATAGGACCGGGACCCTGGCCCACCCTCTGCAGTGCCCTCTTCCCAGGAGGAAAGGATGTGGACACCAGTCGCAGAGTTCACTCACCTCTACCTGTGTGCAGACCAGGGAGGAGTGTCGTGCTGATGCAGGAGCAGAGGGGAGGAGAGTGAAGCAGGCTCCCCAGGACAAAAGCGAGGGTGTGTTCTCCAGTCCCGAAACAACCTGGGCATCTCAGCATCACAGACCTGGCAAAGCAGCTACGAGGAGTCAGGACTTGACCACATCTTGGTGGGGAGAGGTATCCCCTGCAGCCCACCGAATACCCTCCCGTGGTTGTATCTCAGTGGAAACAGTTTGCTTTCACTTTGATCTGTGCCTAGTAATTAAAATTGATTATATTTCTAAGAAGGAAAAACTAATGAAAATCTTAAGTGTGTTTTTATTTATCTGTTTCTTTTGTAGGAGGGTGGGTGGGTGTTTTCTTGACAGAAACCTCAGCCAAAATTTATTGTCTAAGTTTAAAGACAGCTGTGTGGCCAACGGTTCTAACAGACTGAGAAAAGAGGTTTGGGAGCTCAGCAGGCATCTTAGGCCACTGATGGGAGACCTGGTGTTTGGTACCTGCCAGGGTGACACCAAGGTCTGTTGTCGGCATCCTTGAGTGGGGAGGGGAGGCCAGGCAGCAGCGAGGCTCACTCCTGCATTTTCCCCGACCACCTCGAGCCGTGCGTCCAGTGTCCCCAGGCGTTAAGCTGCTCAGGTGTGCTGCCCTTGAGTGAGAGTTGGAGGTTTAATTACCTGTGATCCATGGACAAATCTAGAGGCCTGCTGGAATTGGAAATGGCAGTTGTGCAGTCAGTGAGGACAATGGATGTCTGCCAGCCCAGGTAGAGGGGCAGTGGAAAGCACAGGCACCAGAGCTAGATTGAGGCCACTTGTCACCCAAGTGACCTTGATGAGTTTCCTAAGGGCTCTGTTTTCCCACCTAGGAAATGGCTATAACAGTCATCCTCCTAAATGGGATCATGAAGAGGTATTAATGAGTTAGTGTGCTTTGAAATGGTGTTGTACACACACGTGCAGAGCTGTTTAGCTGAATTTTTTTTTAATGTATTTAGGACAGGGTCTGCAGTGTCTCACTATGTAGATTGGACCTATAGTGATTCTCCTGTTTTTAGCCTCCCAAGAGCTGGGATTACAGGTGCGTACTACCACATCCAGTCTCAGCCACCATCTCAACATGCCCCTGAGGTGGGGCTGGCACGGCACGCTAGGGATCGAACCCCAGCCACTGCGCTCTGCCTAAGCAGGCACTTTAGTCCACTGAGCTATCTGGCCAGCAGTTGAATTATTTTTTAGGGGAGATTTATATTTTGGTTTTGACACTGAGGACTGAACCCAGGGTGTCCAGCTGCTAGGTAAGCATTCTACTGCTAAGCCAAATCCCCAGCCCCCACAAAACTGTTTAGAAGGGCTCCCTGAATAAAACTTTGAAACTAACACTTTTTCCATAATGGACTCTGAACCTACATTTAGGGAAGGCTTCAGAGTGACCAGGGATGTGGATGTGGCATCCTGTACTCATCTTAAAATCTTCTGATAGTGAGGCCATTCAGTGTAGGCCATGAACGTAGGTACCCACAGGAGAAAGCAGGATGAGTCAGGGTAGAAGACTAGAGGAATTGTGTGCCAGTTACTTTAAGAATCAAAGTCTACAAGGTGAGAAAGAACCTTGATGAGGTCTCTTGGGTTGGCGCCAGTGACCCAGAGCTAAATCATGTTACCAATTGGCTTTTGCCTCTCTTGGTAGACACCAGATGACCATGAAGCAGAGACGGGGATTAAGTCAAAAGAAGCAAGGAAGTACATTTTCAACTGCTTAGATGATATGGCCCAGGTAAGCGCCACGGGTGAGCATGCAGCGTAAGCCCTTGCAAGCCAAGTGTTGCAAGGCTGCAAGCGTGACGAAGGGGCGCAGGTAGCAGTCCCGCTGCCCAGCTGTGACTGTCAGCTTGGAACCTGCATACTTCTGTGCTGCCTCAGTAAGAATGAACTGTGGGACATCGTGAAAACCTTACACTAGCACCTTAAAAATAGCCTTGTTTTACTAGTTTCCATTTGTGAAGTAGTTCTGGTCAGTTTTGCCAATTCTTTGGTGTGGGATTCTAGCCAATTCATATATTTGAGTTTAATGCTGTATTCATTTCCTAAGGCTGTAGCAGGGTACAGCAAACTGGGTGGCTTAAGCCAATAGAATTAATTCTGGATGTTGCACGTGTACGGGAAGTCACCTGCAGGCCCCGGACTGTCCCACCTCTGCCCCCTTCTGGTGACCCTTGGCTTCCTCCGTGTTGCTCCTCCACAAGGCCTTACTCTGCCTCCGTGTTCAGATCTCCTCTCTTAAAAAGCTGCTAATCATTGGGTCCGAGGCCCTCCCTAATCCCATGCAACGTCAATTTATTATATCTACAAAGATCAGATTTCCAAGTAGGTCACGTTCACAGTAACCAGGAATCAGGACTTAACCACATCCTGCTGGGGAGAGGCTTCAAACCACCACAGTCAGTCTTTCTTACTCGCTAGTAGGAACTCAGACTCTCACTTTTGTGCCCTAGAGAAAATTCTAGAACTTCAGCTACTTTCAGTATAAAGAGTAATCTAAAATCAGGGCAACCCAAAGTGCGTTTTTCTTTAAAGCACCGAGAAATAAAGCTGTAGCCTAATAAACACTTAGCACACCTCTTACTGGAGATGAGTGTAACCAAAAACCCTGATTCCAAGTAAAGCACACTTGTCAGTTGATTAGTAGCTTAGACTGTCTGGGAAAACTGAGATTGCTTTCCAGGACGTGTCTTGGAAAAAAGGTACAAAACACCACAAAACAAGCCTTTTAAAGGCCATCATTGTATAGCCTTGCTCTTAAAAATCCCATGTTCGGATACCCTGCCTGCCTGGGCCAGAGGTGACCACAGTATACACAGGACTGCAGTAATTCTGGCCTCGCTCCAGGAACCAGGAGCAGGGTGACCAGCTGTGGATAGAGGGGCCCCTCTGTGTCCCTCAGAGGTTATGCAAACCTCCTGTGCATCTGTTCTCTACTGCCTCATTGTGATTTTTTGTTTAATTGTAGTAAAACACATCGCATAAGATTTACCGTCCTCGCCTTTTTAACATGTACAGTAGAATTAAGTACGTGCTTATTGTCATGCCTCCACAGCACTTTTCATCTTGGAGATTTTTTTAAAGAGGTGTGAGGGGAGTGCATGCCTGCTTGGCTGATGGTGGCACAAGCAGTTTATAGCCTGTGCCACCGCAGCAGCCCTCTCCCCTGCCCCTGCTCCAAGTGCCCTCCTCCTCTACCCATCTTGTAGGCAGCAGCAGCACGTGGGTGATACCTCTGCAGGGGCAGAACACAGCCTCCCACGACATGAAGGGGGCTTCAGATATGAGAAGATGCAGGGCTGAGGATAAGGCAGCTAGGAGAGGTAAGGTGGCTAGAGCCCTTGTCACCTGTCCTGCTTACTTCCAGGTGAACATGACAGCAGATTTGGAAGGGAGTGACATGCTGGTGGAGAAGGCAGACCGGCGGGAGTTCATCGACCTGTTGAAGAAGATGCTGACCATAGATGCTGATAAGAGAATCACTCCGATCGAAACCCTGAACCACCCCTTTGTCACCATGACACACTTGCTCGATTTTCCACACAGTACACAGTAGGTGTTCTGCTCAACCCTTTATGCCAGGGGCTAGACTTTTTCGTTAAAAGCCTAGAGAGTATACATATTAGTCTTTTTGGCCACCTGATTTCTGTTGCAACTACCTAGTACTATAGATAACAGAAAACAACCAGTCTGAAGCTGCATTCCAATAAAACATTCATAAAAGCACACAGGAGCTGGGTTGAGGTTCTGGGCTCCAGTTTGCTCTATACCGAAAGGATGAGAAGAGGAACATGGGAGAACCTGGGGCTTGATGGACTACACTCTGGTTTCTGTCCATGAAGCAGGGAACCCCCAGTTGCCACAAACAAGAGTGTCCTAGAACAAAACTAGTTTCAGCACCAAAGGTTACTGTCACTTAGCGGGGCAGGAAGGCCCTAAGGAACTGGACTGTGAAGGCTGAGAAGAGGTTGGGTATGAGAGGGCAGGGTCTGTGTGTATGCCCAGCACGGGCAGGACCACGTACCATGCTTGAGGGGTGGCTGGGGAGACTGCGGCCACAGGAGTGAGCCAGAGCCAGGCCCTGCATCGGGAGGATATAGGTCATATCCAGAGAGCGGTGGGGAATCGCTAAGGGCCAGCTAGGAGGGGAACGGCTGGCCAGCTGTGCTGTCCGCAGCGGCTGCCGCAAAAGTGCTCCCGAAACACATTCGCCAGATCTCGCAGCTCGAGTTTGGTGGTGATTTAGTGACAGGTGCTGCAGCACAGGGGCAGAAGCAGAAACCCACTTAGCAAGTGGAAAGATCAAGAGAGGCACTTAGAGCAGTGAGGTTGTGAAAGGAAAGGAAGAAATAGAGGAGTGACTGGGGGATGGATAGCCGAAGGCTATTTTTTCCATTTTAATTTTTAAAATCCTTTTTTAAATTTATTTAGTACAGGGTCTCTCTATACAGGTCAGACTCATAGTGATTCTCCTGTCTCAGCCTCCTTAGTGCTGGGATTACAGGCGTGCGCCGCCCCACCTGGTTTCAATGGCCAGCATGACCCACCTGGTGTTCCCCAGGGGCGGCACCGCGTGCAGATTAAAACCGAGTCCTTGCACTTGCCAGGAAGATGCTTAGACTGCTGAGCTATCTCCCTAGTCCCTTTTTTAAAAATATATTTTATTGATATATGTAGTGATAACATTCATCATAGAAAATTTGCACCTGTACATGGTATATCTTGCTTCTTTCTTTTCTTTTTTTTTTTTTT
>NW_004524603.1:16266962-16331355 GCF_000260255.1 Octodon degus
AAACATAGATAGGCAGATGTCACCAAAGATTGGCAGCCCAGGGGGAATGTGGCTGTCAGCTGGTGAGCTGGTTTAGTGGGCAAAAGTGGAGTTCCTGTCAGACAGCTTCTGGCTCTCCAAAGCAGGCAACAGGATTCTATTGAGAAGGCAGCTGGTGGCTTAAGAGGGCAGAGTGCTTAGTAGCTGGGACATAATGGGACAAAGCAAACTGACCAGAGAAGCATGACTGGAGTGGCAAGTGATGAGGTTGAACATAAAAGATTTGATAGTGTGACTGATCTCCTCAGGTGAAGGCTGGATTTGTCCAGCCAGAATTTTTGCCAGGCTGTTTGGAAGGAAAGACAAACTGCCATTGGCACTGCTGTAATCCAGAATGGCAGCTATGGCCACAGAGAAAGGAAGTAGACTGGAAGGGTCCAAGTGAACTTGAGGCCTGAGGCTGCTCTTGGGGTGGTTATTGTACGAACAGCTAAGTGAGCCGGATAGTCTGAGAACATCCCCGAGTAACAGGATGCTTGGGCTTCCACTTGTGGGAATGGAGTAGTTTGAGGTTTCACAGACTAAGGAAGAGGTGGTGGGACTGAGGGCCAGATCACTAGGAAGCCAGGTCACAGAGAAGCCAGGGTGTTTGATGTGTCATCAGCGCAGCCTCTGAGGTCACTCTGGCTAGGCAGGGAATGGCTTAGAGAGAAAGACAGAGCCAGTGGCAGAGGCCTCGGGGTTGGGGGGAGAGGGCTTTGGGACACGGAAATACCACTTCTACCTGAGGTACCTGGGACATGAGAGAATAAAGAACCATACCCCTGCACACCTGCAGGGACAGTTATATGCTCAAAGAGCAACAGATCTCTTAGATCTAGAGGCAGAGGAATACTGTGAGGAGAGCCAGGAGGTTAGAGAGGTCTGCAGACCACTATGGCCCCTGCCATGGCCAGAATCGGATAGGGCCACATCTTCAGGCTCGACCGAGCTCACAAGGGAGCCTTCAATAAGGGAGTGAGCAGCAAGGACTGCTGGCTGTTTCTTCTACTTCAGCCCTGTTCCTTCGCAGTCCATGAAGCAAGTCAGGTCACACTGCAGCAGCAAGGCAGTGCCACCTTAATTCAGAGCCACATTTCAAACAGCCAGAGTCCAGCACAGAGAAATCCAGAGCCATCCCTTCCAAACCCAGGTTACAGGATCCATCCTGTCTCTAGTGTGGCAGGAGCCAATGAAAGCAGTACTAACAATTTCGAGCTCAGAAAACAGGCTAAGATGGTATGTCTCCGAGCACACCAGCACTTGGCTAAGGTTAGGTCCTGGAACTTGCTGTGGAGACCACAGGCCTCCAGGCCGCCCTGCTGCAGACTCCACCGTGGGGCCAAGCCGCAGGTGCCCAGGTGAAAGAGCCCCACTCTCTTCTTCGCAAGATTCTAATGCATGAACTCCTTAAGAACACATCTTATAAACTAACCCAAAGTGAAAGTGCTTGCCCCGGCCTGACAATCAAAATGCAAACCATTTTCAGTGAGAAAATTGTGAGTCTGAAAATTTTGCATTGAATTGTCATAAATCCATCAGATGCTTCACACACATCCCAAAACTGATACCCAGTATGTGCTTACGCCCGCACCCTATGCATGCACACTCACAGGAGACTTGGTCCTTGATAACAGCTGCAGATAGGTTGGCCCTGGCAGCATAATCAGCAGAATACTTCACTGCCACATCGGGAGAGTGTCCTCTCTTCTCTCCAGGGTCTATAAATTTCATTTAGCATGTGTTATGTGGCCAGTGTAGACAGTCATTAGCTTAGAAGTAAGATTCCTTAAAAGTTCTAAATTTTTTTAAATTTGCAAAACACTTTCCATGAAAAGGATGTTTACATATAACCTATAAATACCTGCTTAACCCACAGTATGATGTATGTAGTAGACATTTGTAATCTTAAAATAATAGAAAAATATTACATATAGTCAGTTGCATTCTAATTAAAATACCATTCTGAAGTTGGAGAGTCTGTAGGATTTGAGCTTAGATATCAGCATTTGGGCACAGCAACTTATAAGACTCTCAGGAGCTGGGGTGGGAGTGAGACAGGGTTTCACTATGTAATAGAGGCTGGCCTTAACTTGTGATAATTCTCCTGCCTAAGCCTCCCAAGTGCTGGGATTACAGGCATGTGCTACTATACCCAGATTCTGCACCCCTTTTATAATTAATTTTTTAAGTGGAGGGATAAAAAGGAGAAAATTGGCCCAGGGATATAACTCAGTGGTACAATTCCTGTCTAGCAACCATGCGGTCCTGAGTTCAATTCCTAGTACCAAAAAAAAGAGAGAGAAATTGCACTTATGTAACTGAACAAAAATTAGAAAAAACAAGGATAAGGAGGGCGGGGTTGCATGTGTATGTGTATGCCTGAAGACTGCTAGTATAGTAATTACCTCAGAGCTTCCCACACTTCAACCTTACCCACAAAATAGGAACAATAATTCTGTCCACAACCTTGCTGTGTTGTAGGGCTGAGAGATTGCAAACACCATAAATATTAGCGCTGCTCTTGATTACTATTAGTTATCAGCGTCGTCGTCATCGATGCTGTGACTGCATGCCCAGCCCCAAGGAAGAGCCGGAGTGGCAGTGGGGCTGCTGAGGGGGAGCTCCTTGGCCACAGCTGGTGGGGCTGGTGTCCCGGTAGCTGCAGAAGGCGCCACTGCCTTTGGGGAAGGCAAAGGCAGGAGAAAGCTTGGTCGAAGCAGCTGTTCAGCATCCCAGTCCGAACTCAACTGTATGTTCACAAGCCAGAAACCACACAAAAGCTGAGGCTGCAGCGAGGCTGCAGGGGGCCCTGTGATGGATGGCAGGGAGCGCGTGGGGACCAGTTGGGCGGTGTGATCACAGAAGCTGTGCCCAGCCAGGCGGGGACGATGGGAATTCATCTGTAGAATGTTGATGGTCACAGATGTGCAGACTTTACACAAGAACCTATCGTGTTTACAGATAAACCAAGTGCCACTGATTATCTTGTGTGCTACATTAACTGTGTTCTCCTTTTCCCACCTTACCCTCTTTTCCTCGGTCTTTCCCTGCCTCTCCCTTTTGCATAAACAGTGTCAAATCCTGTTTCCAAAACATGGAGATCTGCAAGCGGCGAGTGAATATGTACGACACGGTGAACCAGAGCAAAACCCCTTTCATCACACACGTGGCCCCCAGCACGTCTACCAACCTGACCATGACCTTTAACAACCAGCTGACCACTGTCCACAACCAGGTAAGCGGGCAGCAGAGGGCGGCCAGGCCGGGCTCCTGATGTGGGCAGCAGGACTTGAATCCCCAGAGCCTCTCTCTAAGGAAGCCCTTGCTTCCACCTTTATGGCTTTGGCCCACTCGGGTGCTCTTTGTTTGACTATTGGCCTCAGCGGTCTCACAAAGGACTCACAGGGCCTTCTCTCTGTGGCTGCGCCACTTCCTGCTCTCCGCTGCCTGACACCATGACACTTCTGCGCCTGACCTCTAGCCAGTAAGGAATCCCAGAACTGAAAAGGACTTGTGCGCCTCCCTCACCCCTCTGCCCTGGGTCCATGTACTCTCCATCCAGGACAAATAAAACCTGTCCTTTCTCCAGGCCACTGGGAAAGCAGCTCAGCAGGCTGTCAGCAGGATCCTAGCAGCTAGAGAAGGGACCAGAAAACGAAGGGATTCTTTCCCCCTGCAGATTTCTAACCTTTTGCAGAAAATTAGCAGAATCCAGCATAATGCTTAAAATATGGGAAAGTATTTACTGAATGATAATCTCCAAGCTGTAGCTCCGACTACCTCTTAAGATCTAAGACTATTTATCTGGCTTTTTGAGACAGGGTCTCATATGTAGTTCAGGCTATCTTTGAACTCACTGTGTAGCCCTTCACCTTGTGGCAAGCCTCCTACATCAGCCTCCCAAGTGCTGGGATTATAGAGGTCCACCCTCACACCAGTCCTAAAACTGTTTGTGCTGTCATCTTCCAGTCTCACAGTTCCCCCGAAGAGGCATCCCTAGACTTTTCTTTTCTTTCTTTCTTTCTTTCTTTCTTTCTTTCTTTATTTATTTATTTATTTTGTGTGTGTGTGGCCAGCTCAGCCCACCAGGGGGCGGGCTGGCTGGCATGTGGTGCTGGGGGATTGAACCGCGGTCCCTGTGCTTTGCTCAGCTTAGCTTATTATACGTAGGTGCTTTAGACCACTGAGCCATCTCACCAGCCCCCTAGACTTTTCTTGATACCAATCTATGACAAAAATGGTTGTGTTTACACTTATGCCCACCCAGACACAACCACTGAGAAGAGGAATGCAAATGTGCTACCCCTGAAGCGTGGCTACGTTTACCTGGCCACCCACTTTGTTGTCAGGTTCCCCCTTGTCACTGAGGAATTCCTGACCTTTGCTTTTCAGCCCTGCCCCTGTCCCTGCCAGTCCTTTCTTGTATTCTAGGGATTCGCAGTGGGGAGCAGGGCCTTATTGCATGCTGTGTGCTAAGGCCCAGGCTTTTACTTCCTTCTGCCCCCTGCCACCAAGTCAGGGGGAATCTGCTGCCCCCTGGAGGCCATTATTATTGACGCTTTCTCTTAATGCTTAGGGCCAAAGAAAGGAACATTTCCTCCTCACCCTTAGCTCAGACCTAAGGCTAAGGGATCTGCAGCAAGATATGAACTTCTGACAGCTGTCACTGTGGTTTTGGTCATTACTGCCTGAGCTTTTCCTCCAGGCCTCAGGAGACACATGATATTAACCTGCTAACCCCACATAGCATATCCCCATCCACTGTCTGTCCACCCCATCCAATACCAAAAGGCCTGAGGGAGTGCAGAGCAGGATCCTCCACAGCATGGGTCACATTAGACAAGTGCCCACCAAGCTGTCCTGTCTCTACCAAGCTGCAGAGCCACAGGACCCACATGGTCCTGGGCTCCTGACCATGCCAAGGGAAGCCACCTCCATCCTACCTGTCAGACGACCAAAAGGGCTTCTCATCAAAGGGGTGGTTACCTAACCGCTCTTCTTCATAGCACTGAGATCTTCCAAATCAGGAAGCTGCTGGGAATTTAGTAAAGTGTTTGGACCATAGCACTGGGTAAAGGGAGATGCCATTCTACAAAAGCAAGGAATCCGAGAATACGATCTCCATTCTCTGGCACTGGATTCTACTGTACCCTGCTTTTGAAGATATCAGGGTTAAACGTTCCTCAGCAGTAAGGCCTGCCATCCTCCTCTGACAGTGTCATGAAGTGGTAAGATCACTGATAGTAAACAGTTAGTATGTCCCAGACTGTCCTACATATGTCATGCTTCATCTTCCCAGCAGCCATGTAAGATAGGTGCTAATATTGTCATCCTTTCCATTTTAGAGAGAAAACAAGTACAGAGCAATTAAACCTGTTACCCTGGCTACTTTCTTAATTCATGCAAGACAGGCTTGGGCCTTGAACCAAACAGTCGGGTGTCCGTACTCTTGGAGCACATGCACACACGCACATGTATGCACACGCTCTTGTACACACACAGCACCACATGGTTCCACAGCTCCTCAATGCCTTTCTTCTCTGGCCTCCATGCATTCTAGTAGCTTGCTTTCCATAGGAGCTCCGTGGACCTTTTGTGCCCATATAAATATTGAGAAGCAGCAAAATGCACTCACAGTTTAATCCTAGAAGTAGGACATTAAGCTATGTAAACAGCTCCTCACTCCCTGCAACGCATGTGTGGCAGACACACCAGAGACTTTTCCTGAGCGGCCACCAACCTATAACACTTTATGTCTTAAGGAAACTGGGTCAGTGACACATAGCCCTTCTGTCTGCTAGAAGCTGGCTTCCCCTGCTTTCTAGAAGCATAACCCAGGTAGTAACATAGTGAATGAGGAGCCCGCTGTTGGGTATTCTTAGTATAACCCAGTGGATCAGCCACTTCTCTGGCGTATCTGTGGCATTCTGTGATTTGTACCTAGCATTCTTTTTTCTTTTTCAGACAGGATCTCACTGTGTAGTCAGGGTTGGCTTTGAGCTCGTGGCAGTCCTGCCTCAGCCTCCCAAGTGCTGGGATGACAGGCATCTGCCACTACGCCTGACTGCACCTAGCAGTCTAAGAATATTAACTTGTGTTTGTAGGCCAAACCCCTTCATGGGTGTCAAACCTTTTGAGTGTCTATTACAACTATGATTCTGGGGGGCTGGAGAGATGGCTCAGTGGTCTAAAGCACCTACTTGGAACAAGCTTGGCAAAGCACAGGGACCGCGGTTGGATCCCCCAGCACCACATGCCAGCCAACCCCGCCCCCTGGTGGGCTGAGCTGGCCACACACACAAAATAATAATAATAACTATGATTCTGCTTGCAAGAATTACTTATCCCGTTTTTTTAAGGCCCACATTGCCAGCAAACTTACTTTTTCTTATTGTCTCCATTTCTTAGCTACAGAGCTGTTAGTTACCCCTCCCTGCTCCTCTGGAACAGGTGACAGGCTAATTACCTTTCCCAGTACCAGAGGACACAGAGAGATAGAAAACTGGTACCTTTTCACAAGCTTCTTCAGCCAATCTTTAGATCAGAAACTAGAGGGACCCTGCCTGCGTGCTGATAGTCACAGTATGGACAGGCACAGGACAGGATGCAACTTCATTTGTCCTTGAATCTGCAAGAGCTGGAGAACTCGTCCTCTCAGTGAGCTCATGGTCTCCACGGTGAGATGGGTCATAAGCAAACCCAGATAAATGCCAGCACAGACTCAGGTACAGGAATCCAGAGCAGAGCAAGACCTCTTCAGGCTGGACAGCCCTTTAGTGCGAGCCTAGCTGCGGGGTCTACACCATACCCTGTAAGAGCGAGACAGGAGCCGTGTTGCCATTGATGGGGTCATGAGGGGAAGTGGACCTGCTGTGGAGCACAAGGTCACAGGCCTAGGCCTCAAGCGCAGGGCTTTGCATAGAATACTGTGGGCCAAAGGATTTATCTGAAACCCAAGACCTGTGCTCACATAGGCTTGGAAAACAATGACCGGACTAATCTGCCCTGTACCAGGAACCTAAAGAGCAGGAAAAGCTAAGCTAAGAAAGGATGAGGAGCAAAGAGATCGGGCACAACATACAGCCCGTACTCCCTCGCAGGCTCTGGAGCTGTTGAGCAGGCCGGACACCCACGGGTACTTCTGGAAGAATAATCTGGAAAGAATGGCCACCATCCCCAAGAGGAGTTGGAAGAGAAGCAGGGACTGGGGCATCACTGTTCAGGACCTACAGGACCCCAGCCCCAGGAAGCAACAAGTAAAAAGAATTGGGGCACCTGGAGCAGCAGGAGCAGTGATTGACCAGAGAGAGCATCAGCTCAGCATGAGCTGGGGCACCTAGAGGACACTGGTGCCAGGGCCCCAAGCAGGGAAACCCTCAGGCTAGAGCTAGGCTCCAGCATGCAGAATCTAAGCAGATGACACGTGTTGGGAAGCTTCCCGGAGAGAGCAACGGGGGAACCAGCAAGTGAAGTCCTTCCGCCAGAGGCAGACACAGGCTCTGGTTTCCGCCTGTGTGTGAGTGTGCCCTGCCATTGTGTTTGGATGTAGGTGGCAAACAAACACACATGTTAAAATATATATCTTCGATATATATTTTTGGGGCCAGGGAGATGTCTCAGTAGGATAAGCGCTTCCCTGGCAGGCACAAGGGCCTGAGTTCTATCCCCCGTTCCACCAAAGAAAAAAAGTATCTTCAGTCCTAATCCACATACCACAATGTAGTGATTGTTTTCAAACAAACTGCCTTCCTGTAAAATTAAGCCTACAATCCGAGTATAAAAAGCATATATAAAATGAGACCTGGTCCTTACTATCAAACCTGACACATTCGCACACTCTGCTCAGCCTCTGTGTGTATGTCCAGGATGGCACTTGGCTCTTCCCCTCTGTGTCCCTTTCTCTTCATACCTGCTAGAGGCATAACCTCCTCCATAGACAATGTGCAGCTTGAAACTTGTGCCAGCCTCCCCTTATCTTGCTAAAGGATCAGTGTGAGGAAAACTAAGAAGGGAGAAACTGAAGAATCCCAGTTTGGAATTTGTTCTTCTGGAGGCTTCATGTTGAAATTGACTTTCAAATGGTGTCTCTTCCTGAAGGAGAAAGGAGAGAAAACACCATTGTGATGGCTTGCGCTTGTCAAACCCACTCCACTGAAACTGGATCTCCAGCCCTCTCTGTCCCACCCCTAGTAGCCGAATGCCACCCTCAGGGCCAGGAACTCAGACAAGAGAGCCCAGTCTCTGAGGGCCCTAAAGTGCAGGGTCTCTAGCTCACAGCTCCACAGTAACTGCTCTGCAGCATCTAAGGATGCCATGGGCCTGGGCAAGAGGGCACCTTGTAGGGCTGTGCTGTAGCTCCTCCTGGGGCCAGTGCTGCTGGGCTGAGGTCTGAAGATCCGGGGCTTGGGCCGTCAGGGCCTGCAGAGGCCTCTTCCTGGATTGGTCACCCAGGTTATGGACTGCCCCACCAGGCCCCAGGGGAAGAGTAACCTTGGATGCATGGCAGGCACCACTGTCCCTGTCTGCCTAAAGCCCCTTAGTTGGTGGGAACAGGCCAGGTGGGGTAAAGTGAGGCTCGGCTCAGCTTCTCACACTGTTGCAGTGCAGAACCCAAGGAATCCCAAAGCCCTCAGCTCAGACCTGGCTTCCAGGTTGGTTGCTAGGAAGACACAATTGGTCCAAGAGGAGGGGCAGATGTTTTATTTAATAGTTTCCCAGCCTAACCTATAACTTTTCCACATGTAAACATATAATAAATAGGCAGCCCTTTGTACTGTTGTCTGGGCCCCGTGACTGCAAGGAGTAGGCCTGGATACGAGCCTCAGAGGTGCTGCATGTCTCCTGTGCCTTCCAGTGCCTACCCTGCGACTTTCAACTGGGTTTCTGCTTCTCTCTGTTTGTGCTCTTAGTTTTTGTTTGTTCTCTTTGAGTTCATTTATTTGGTTTAAATTCATATCTCCCAACGTACCACCTCCCTCATTTTTTATTTTTGTTTATTTTTGTTTAATCCCCGTCATTCCTTTAGGCTCCCACCTCCACCAGTGCCACTATTTCCTTAGCCAATCCCGAGGTCTCCATACTAAACTACCAATCTACACTCTACCAGCCCTCAGCGGCATCCATGGCTGCAGTGGCCCAGCGGAGCATGCCCCTGCAGACGGGAACAGCTCAGATTTGTGCCCGGCCTGACCCCTTCCAGCAAGCGCTCATCGTGTGTCCCCCTGGCTTCCAAGGTAAGCGGACAGAGCTGCTGCTCTCCAGCACTTGGGCAGCTGCCAGCCCCTGGCGTGCTCCTTCCATGGAAGAAAGCCCTCTTTTCCTTCAGTGAGAGGTGAGCCTGTGCCAGGGGCTCATGTCCCACTGTGACCAACCTAGAACAATAGGACTTGTGCTTGGGCACCAAGTCAATTTGTTGTTTTTGTCACCACCTGCCAGGGATTGTGTCCCTGGTCAGCTGCCTGTAATTCAGGACATTGTCAGTGGGCCCTTTGTCATGCTGATGTGTGTGCTTGCTTTCCTCACATGAAAGGCCCTGTTGCAGTATCTATAGAGAGTTGCCAATCTGCCCAGCAGCCAACATCATCCAATTCTATCTGTATGAGAAGTTCCTTCCAGGGCCTCCTCCCCAGAAGGATTCTTTGGCCATGACCCCAGCAGCACTCTTCTCATGTAGAGTGACTGTTACCTTGTGGCAGTGCACAGAGAAAGCTGACCTCCTGGCCTGTAAAAAACATTTAAGTTTTGTTTTTTTTGGGGGGGGTTGGTGGGAGGTGCTTCTTCTTAGGGGAGGTTTATTTTTTAGTTTTAGTGCCGAGGACTAAACCCAGGGCTTCCAGCTTGCTAGGCAAGCATTCTACCGCTAAGCCAAATCACCAGCCCCGCTGTTTTTTAATTTAAAAACTAAAGGGGAAACTTCATGAAGCCCCTAAAACAAAACCTGGTTGTCAGGAACTGGGAGATGACAGATGAGCTACTGGCTGGGCGGGATCTCCTCATCTAGCTGTTTCTGGTCACTCATCTGGCTCCTCTCTTCCTCCTGGTTGGAGCAGGCTTACAGGCCTCTCCCTCCAAGCATGCTGGCTACTCAGTGCGCATGGAAAATGCCGTCCCCATCGTCACTCAAGCCCCAGGAGCGCAGCCTCTTCAGATCCAGCCAGGCCTGCTTGCTCAGGTAACCTTTCCTCTGTCACCACACACGTCACATCCCCTGTGTCAATGTCATTTACCGGGAAGCTCTGTCTCCAATAATTCACTCCCTAGTAATGAGTTAGGAGCTTCCAGTCATTGGAATATATCTCTAATATCCTAAATGATCCCCAAGTGAATTACCTTCCTAAGTATCTGCTTACAATTTCAAGAAGAGATGTAGATACCAAGAGTCTAGGGAAATTACTGTGGGATCTTTGTAATGCAAATTAATCTGGGAGACCAAGGTTTTAATCTGAAATCTGCTAGAAATTCTCAATGACCTAAGGCAAGGCAGTTAACATCTCTTTGCCTCAAATTTCTTCCTTGCAAAATAGAAATGATTTTCTGAAGCCAAAAGAGCCCTGAAGATTATTCCTCCATTTTGTAGTTGAAAAACAGGCTCAAAGCAGCTGCGTGCTGGAACCTCCCTTGTCTTTCCATGTAGGTACTCTGAATGGTAGCTGGAATTTTCAATTCCAGCCTTGGAGATGAAAATGTCTGGAATTCCGTCAAGAATAATATAACCTGGGGCTGGGGAGATTGCTCAGTGGAATAAGCGCTTCCCTGGCAAGCGCAAAGGCCTGAGTTCAATCCCCGGTTCCGCAAAAAAAAAAAAAAAACAGAATAATATAACCTGAAGGCAAGAGTAGCAATAACAGTAATGAATCCTCGATGCTATTTGAACCCTAGTAACAAGTACCCCATTGTTATGGCAGGCACTGTGCAGTTGTTTATTTAATAATCCCTGCAACAATACAGTAAGGCGTTTGTCTCCATCTGACAAACTGAAACTAGAACTGATTCTCAAAGACACACAACAATGAGATGACAGAGCCAGACCCCAAGCCCAAGAGGCCTGAGGCCAGCACCTGTCCCTCATCATCCTGCTGCCCATTTTCCATCTCTTCCTTTCTGCAACAGGGTGCAAGGGCAGTTGACCTGGATGTCGTCAGTTAGGGAGCACTTTATGCTTAGTAAGGCAGGTTCCCAAGGTGTTCCCAAAGACACTTTACTTATGATCGCTTGTTAAATAGAAGTGGTTGTGGTTTTAATCTTTATGTAATCACATTGTACAAGTTGTTCTTGGCTTTCCTATAGTCTGCTGGTGTCTCTATTGTTCTGTTCATCTTAATCCTCATAACTTTAATAGATGTCTTAGTAACTGGTAAGGAAAGCTTGGTTCTCATGTACTTCAGTATTTCCTTGTCTCTTGTCTTTTGCATATGAATTTTTTTTTAAATTTGAAATAGGGTGTCAGTAAGTTCCCAGGCTGCACTTGAACTTGAGATTCTCCTGCATTAGCTTCCCAGAGTGCTGGGATTATAGGCTTGTACCACCACACCTAGCTTCCATATGAATTTCAACGTCAGTCTTCTATAAAAATGTTAGTTTAAAAACAAAGAGAATATTGGAGGGCTGGTGAGACAACTCAGTGGACTGAGCGCCTGCTTAGGCAAGCACAGGATCCAGGGTTTGATCTCTGGCCCCACGTGCTGCGCCGTCCCCGCTCCTGGGAGCCCTGAGCTGGCCACCGAGACCAGGTGTGGTGGCATGCGCCCATAATCCCAGCACTGGGGAGGCTGAAAACAGGAGGATCACTACAAATTCAAGTTGTATAGTAAGACCCTGTGCCAGAATACATTTAAAAAAAAAAAGTTAAATAACAGTGCTCGGGGCCGGGGAGATGGCTCAGTGGAATAAGCGCTTCCCTGGCAAGCGTAAGGGCCTGAGTTCAATCCCCGATTCCACCAAAAAAAAAAAAAATAACAGTGCTCATATTGAATGTCCTTGACTTCTACTTTAAAGTAAATCCTTCTAGCTGATTCTTGGTTATTCTATTTACTACAAATATTTGATAGAGAAACTATCATACTTACATTTTTAATGAATATTGAATTATATCAAACATTCTTTCTGCATCTGTTGAAATACCTATATCATTTGTTCCCTAATCTGTTAAAACAACACATTATATATAATGTAACAAGTAAGTATAACAAGTTATATAACAGATTGCACAATCTAAACTATCCTTATATTTATAAGATAAACTTTATTGAATTATGTTGTGTTTGGTATGATGCTATACTTTTAAGTACTGGATTCATTTGGCAAATACTGTAATTAGCATTTTCACATCTGTGTTCATAGGTGAGAAATGGCATGTGAATTTCCCTTTCTTATAGAATCCTTCTTTGATTTGAATACAGGGTTAAACCTGTCTCGTAAAATATGTTGGCACCCTGTCTCTTCTTCCCTAAAATACAAAAATAAATAAATAAAATAAAATACGTTGGATATCGGCACCTCTTCGGGAAAAGCTAAGATGGACATGATTTGCTTTTGCGACACCATGAGTGGCCGCTGACAGTAGCAGCTGGTGGCCTGGTGACACACAGGCTTCTTTCATGGGGGATGCTGTCAATGAAGACCCTCTATATTTAAAGCAGGTCTCCCTCCTATCTTAGCAGTCCTTGCAGCTTCCTTTTGTTGCCTAGTTCCAGAGTAGGGAGTTCAGAAAAGCCCAAGATGGATCAAAGGAAAGAACTGCAGCTGTCCAGGGACTAAGAAGGTTTTCATATTTTATCTGAATGCCAAAAACCCAGACCAGTCCCCTCTGCTGCTCTTCTGTGAGCCAGAAAATCTATAGATTTCATGTGTGCTTTGAAGGGTAATTACAGGCCTTTTATTGTGTTTGCACACTTAACCTGAGTAAGCTAACAGCCATCTCTGAAAGAAGTAACAAGCAGCATCTCCTCTTAGCTCAAGTACACTTCTTCATTGTGCAGTTTGGTGGAACCAGTAGGGTTGGCATTTCTGGCAGAACCGGGGATTGAACTCAGGCCCTTGCGCTTGCCAGGGAAGCGATTATTCTACTGAGCCATCTCCCCGGCCCAGCTTGGCATTTCTGAATTTGTTTCAGTTCTTTAGTCATAGCAAGGGAGGGCTCTACCTTTTACTTACTGGAAAAAGAATCTCCAGAGTGTGGTAAATCTCCAAGTTGATTTAACCTAAGTCTGTAATTGGGAAAGTGAACAAAAACGTGTACAAAGATTTTAATTGCTACAGTGTTTGTGGCAAAGAACTATTGGAAGCAAGTTCAGTGTGCATCCCTAGGAGATTGTTTACTCAGTAGATGAGTGCAGGAAATGGAACACTGTCTAGCCAGTAAAAAGGACGCAGTAGACCTGTGTGTCGTGACAGGTAAACTTCTAAGATATATTAAAGTTAAAAAAAAAAAAAAATTTGGCCCTATCCAGTGTCACGCCATATCTTGTTATTTATTGGTTGTTTTTCCTCTTTCTCTGTGCTTTTCACTTGATCAATGCCAACGCTAGCCTATTAAGACTGGATTCTCTCCTACAGGTTTTTAAATGATCCTTCTGAAGAACCAGAATACATCAAGTTACAAAACTAGTGTGGTGACTTTTGTCATAAAGCAGTCATTAAACATTCAAGCTGAATCTTTCATCTATGGATACATTTCTAGGCTTCAGGCAGAACCATTCTAAAAACTGTTTACCTTAAAAGTATCTAAAAACCTGGGTTCATTCTTTTTAAGAATTTTACTTTGATGGTTTGAGGCTTTGAGTCAATTCTTCTTGGCACTGTTGTTTCTGCCTTTTCCCCCCCTCGCCCCTTACCTCCTGGAAGCGGCCCCTGCTCCCTAGGAAGTCTCTTGGGCCACCCTGAGCTCTCTGTCTGCACTAGAGCAGAGAGCACATCCACTCTCCCAGCAGGGACACGGGCTGCTGTGCATGCATTGCCTATAAAGAAAAAACTCACTGTGTAGCTCAGGCTGCCCTTGAACTCAGGAGCCTCCTGCCTCAGCCTTAAAAGTGTGGATATTATAGGTGTGTGCCATAGCACCCAGCTAAGAAAACTTTTCTGCTATGTGCCTCTGTCCTTCCATGCCCAAGCTATCGCTGGCATCTGCCACCACAGAAATTGTGCATGAGCAGGTGAAGGCAGAGAGATGAGAAATACAGTTCTTGACAGAGAAAATACAGTGGCCCCTCCATTCACAAACTTAGTTCTTTCCACAATTCTGGTTGCAAACCAAACTGGACAAGAACCAAATCAAATTTCCCCATCTCAAACCCCCTTTGACTAGCAAGGCTGGGCCAGAAATTCAAAAATGCCAGACCCTTTTAGATGCCATTTTCCATAGGATTTTTACATTTCCTTTTCTTTTGTTTTCTTTGGAGAGGAAGTCTAGTTCTGTAGTCTGGCTTGCCCTTTACCTTATGGAAGTCCTCCTGCCTCAGCCTCCCTTTATATTCTTCTAGCCAACTGAATCGTTCATCACTTAAATCCCTTTAAATTTTTCCTTGAAGACAAACTATTACTTCGAATTCTTCCTACCATCCAGGATACAAATGTCAGTGCTTCTCACTCAGAACGCTCTGCCAATAACATTTTCAGACTAGTTTCTCCCACCACTGTTGTGCCACCACATTCTGCTCCTGTGTTGCTGGGTGTGGTAGCTGAATAAAGAAGACTCAGTCACACCACTCCACTCACTTGCCACACAGCCTGGTCCCTAGCACAGTCCGTCACATTTGTTTCCTCTCCATAAAGAGAGGCAGGATATTGCCTGGGAGTGTGCACTTGCATTGCCTATGCTCAGACACTGATTGCCATGTATTGGCTGTGTGACATTAAAGAAAAAAACAATTTCTTTGGTCTTTTTTTGAGACAGGGTTTCACTGTGCAGTTTAGGAGCACCTTCAACTTACTTTATTTTTTTTAAATATTTATTTATTTTTATTTATTACATTTATTTATTGTGTGTGTGTGGCCAGCTCAGCCCACCAGGGGGCGGGTCTGGCTGGCATGTGGTGCTGGGGATCGAACCGCGGTCCCTGTGCTTTGCCAAGCTTGTTTCAAGTAGGTGCTTTAGACCACTGAGCCATCTCTCCAGCCCTCAACTTACTTTATAGCCCAGGCTAGCCTAGAACTCACCGCAGTCTTCCTGCTCAGTCTCCCAAGTGCTAGGATTACAGGTGTGAGCACCGTACCCAGTCAAGAAATTATTTTTGAAATTTAAGTTTCATTCTTTTTCAAAAAATATAGCTACGTGATTTTTTAAAGTAACTACCACAGGGCTAGGGATATAGCTGTGCGGAATAAACACCTGCCTGGCAACTGCAAGGTCCTGAGTTTGATCCCTGGCTAAATAAATAAATATTAATACCACAACTTATAAAAATATACATGTGGTATGATTGGCAAATGCCATGAGTGTTTAAATTTGTAAAGTATGTATTACACTAAAAGACACATTGCCATTACCCCTCCTCAGAATATTTTCACTCCCTTTGAACACACATATCTCATCATATCTGGCGCTTTTCAGAGCGGCTCTGGAAGTCCATTTTCCTGGGCATCTTCAGTTACATTGTCACAGTTCCCTCTGTACCCTGAATTGGTTTAAAACATTTACCTTTCGTGGTCATTTTGATCTTTAGGAAGAGCCAGAAGTCATGCAGTGCCAGATCTGGGTGAGCAGGTAGACGAGGACACACCGGCATGGTTTGGTTTGACAGAAATTGCCATAAATCTCATAACTCCCTGCTCTTCCCCATTTTAAATTCTACTACCTCAGAACAATTATTTTGAACTTGACCATTCAATCTTACTTAACTCCCTGCCTCTATTAGCATACCAGACTGGGTTTTATTGATTATCCATGTTTAATATCACCACTGACTTCCTGTTCTGGAAGGTGAAGACTTAGCCCCGCTCACAACACACGCGATCTGTCTCACTCCTGCCTCTCACTTTCTCTCCCTTTCTTCCATTCTGCTCAGATGGGTTTTTAATTCCACCAGCTTTCTAGTATTTAGAGTTGTCATCAATGCTGTGTATGTGGGCAACCCATTTGGGCCCCCTCTTGTCTCTCAGGAGCTATTCATGTTCCCCATTCCAATTCTCCAATAAATTTTCCTACTCTTAAAAAAATACCTTGTTTATTACTCTTTGCTGATCTTCATAATGTGCTATAATTACTTTTCCTTTCTTGTACAACTTTGTATTTTTCCTGCCATTAATAGGTCTTGTTTTTAAATTGAATTCGTTTTCTGTGTGTTTTTTATTATGCAGCCCCAAATCCTCCCAAAGCTATTTAAAAAAAAAAAAAAAGTATGTGTTGACGTGTTATAATTGAGCATATTCAATTCAGCATCTGTTATTTTTCTGCCTGAAACCTTTTAAGACTTTCTCCTTGTCTACAGTGGTCTCAGATTTCATAACTTCATATTTTCTTGTGGGTCTTTTCTACCTCTATTGTTCTTGGCACCCTAATTTTAAATTTTTCATTCAGTACTGGAGATCAAACCCAGAGCCTCAGAAATGCTAGGCAAGGGCACTACTACTGAGCTATACCTCTAACCCTGTGTTTGCCTTTTAATCTTAAGGTTTTCTTTTGGCAATTTCTTCTCTTTTCTGTTTCTTCTCTGTAAAGTTCTTAGAATTTGGGTTTTGATAGTTCTAATTTTCTCCTTCCAGTTTTATTATTCCCCTTCTATTTTCTGTATATCGTCTGTCTGCTGCTTTCTGAGAAATGTGGACTTTTTTATCTTCTTTTGAATTGTTCATTTGTCATCGTTCAAATTTATAGTTTCTTGTTCACTGAATTTAGCTAATATTCCCCTTATATAATCTTATTTCATGGATTTTTTTTTTTTAACTCTGTTCAGTCATTAATTACAGATCTTTGGAAATTTCCTCTGGTTTCTACATGGTTTTTTGTTTGTTCTCAGTTTCTGTTTTGTTTATTCTAAGCTATTATGCTGGAAGCTTCCTATACATCTGCCTACCCCAAGCCCAGCATGGCAAACCCCCTAATTCTCAAACATCATCTCCATAGCTCTTCTCCTGTAGTTCTTTAAAGTCTCTTTAGAGAGAATATTCTGACCTCCTGCCCTGGGGGAGCTACAAGCCTGTGCTCCAGGGACCTGGGAACTGAAGAGTTTAATACGCAAGCTTCCCTTAGAATCCTTTTGTCTGCTAACTCACTTGGTAATCATCCTTCTAATGTCCTACTTCTGGAGTTCTGTGAACTGTTAGTCTCTTTGCCCTTCTGAATCTGTTTTTCCACTTTAGTTGGGTTTAGGGAGAACAATTAATGTGTATGCCTGGGCCGTGTTTCTGGGCAAGTTATTTAACCTCTCTGTGTCTCAGCTTATTTATCTGAGAAATGGGAGGAAATAATAGTCCTTACCTCACAGAATTGGTGTTAGGAGGTGACAGAATCCATTTATGAATTTATGACTTTACTCTGTTATTGGCACATAATATACATCAAGAAACATTAGCTCCATTCTTAGTGGTAGTGATAAATTTAGAAATGTGTGATGAAGCGTAATCTGAAATGAGCTGAGTGTATCAATTACGGAAAGAAGTCAAATGCAGCCTTCTATCCATTGAGGTAAATTTTTTTTTTTTTTTTTTTTTTTTTTTTTTTTTAACAATTTTTTTTTTTTTGGCTGAACTGGGAATTAAACTCAGGTCCTTGCACTTGCTAGACAAGCATTTATTCTACTGAGCCATCTCCCTGGTCCCCTAGGTAAAATATTATTATCTACTTCAAGGAAATAGAAAAAGATGATGACCTTAGCTTGCTATCAACATTTTAATTTTTATTATTATTTTTTAATCTTTTATTTATTATTTGGTATAGATCTCACTATGCAGTCCTGCTGCATGATGATCACGATCCTCCTGTCTTAGACTCCTCAGTGCTGTGATTACAAGTGTGCACCAACGTGCCTGGTTTCAGTGGCCAGCTTGGCGCGGGGCTGGCAGGGAGTGCGGTACCAGGGATTGAATCCAGGTTTAGGGAGAACAATTAATGGCAAGTCCTGGCACTTGCCAAGCAGTTACCTAGACCACAGAGCTATCTCTCCAGCCCTAGCAATATTTTTTTAAATGATGTCAGTCAAAACCCATGCCTTCGTAAGCTCTGAAGTGAGCTGAGATAACAAAGCAATAGGAATCTTACCACCAGTGGACTTGTCACTCATTGAATATTTTTAGTAGACAACTATTTTAATCAGTTAAATTTTTTTTGTTTATTGTGAATTCAGGGAACCTGAAATGCAGTGTACTATAGTTAATAGACTTGGTAGAATGGCTTTTTTCACTTAAGCAGTGGGTATTTGTTAAACACATAAGTATGATCTGTGGTCTTTGAGCTTTCTACCTATATCAAAACACATCAATAACCAAATAGATAATGTCAAAAAGCATAACGTTTCACTGGCTACTTCTGCAATACGAGGATGCTGGACGAGGGAATAGTAGTCCTGGGGACTGAACTCAGGACCTTTGCACTGATCTACACTCCCAGCCCTTTTTCATTCTGAGACAGTCTTACTCAGTCCCTTAGTTGCCCAGGCTCAAACTTGTAATCCTCCTGCCTCAGCCTCCCAGAGTGCTGGGATTACAAGCATATGCCTCCCACACACAGCTAGAATCAATATTTTTTAAGTCCTTGACTTATAATCCATTTCCAGAGGTGCTTGTGTGTATGTGTGAGTGGAAACACACAGACTGAGATGTGCCCAGTGTGTGGCACACTGCTACCTGTGTTACAAGTGAAGGTCCTCTCCAGTCAGATGGAACGAGGGAGCTGTGACAATGTTGCCCAGCCCTCAGTCCTTAGCTGCCGGAGCCGCAGTGGGAGGCCTTTAAGTGTGCAGCTCTAGGCAGCTGTGTTTGGTCTGAATCAGTGACTAAAGGCAGGCAGAATAAAGATAGAGGGTACAGACAGTTAAAACATCACACATGGCTGGGGATGTGGCTCAGAGATTGAGCTCTTCCTCCTGTGCACAGAGGTCTGGGTTCCATCCCCAGCACCACAAAAACAAAACAAAACAGAGAAAAATCCTCTCTGCAAAAAACATCACACACACTCCAGTACAGTCTACTTAAGGGGGCCTCAATCACAAAAGTTCATTTCAGACCTCTTAGAGAAATCTTGGTATATGAAGATGGAAGCACTGGCTTCCCTCCTATCATTTTTGCTTTCAGGAGAAAAATTCTCTGACTAAGATCCTAGCTAAGAATTCTGCTTCCTACCACTGGTTGTCAGTTGTTGGGCACAGATTATTGATGATCTCAGAATTGTAGATTGAAAGCGTAACACAAGCTGAACTCTGGGTGGTGTTGCTTTTTGCAGCACTGGGAGTAGCATCAGGGCCTTTTGCCTGCTAAGCAAGCTCCCTACCACCAAGGTACATCCATGACCCCCATAGATGCTTATTGATAAACAAAAGGTAGAGTATCGAGTATCATCAGAGGCTGAAAGCTTCCTGAGAGCAAGGATTCGTGTCATGTGGCCCAGCTCACTTCCTTGCACACAGCTGTGCATGGGAGTGGATGCATAAAGCGTGCTTCAGTATGAATGAACCCCTCCCATGGCACTCTGTTCCTGTACTTCCTTGGCTTCTATTTAGTGCACATATGTTAATGTTGTCTCCCTTTCACTCAGTCTGAGGAGGCCAGAAACCAGATCTCCACTTTCATGATAGTTGCAGGCTCTAGCACAGCTTCAGGTACAGATTAAGTGCTAGATTCTGCAGATCAATTTATGGTATCAAATGTGATGACCGCAAACATCCTCTGTCCTATAGCAGGCCTGGCCAAGTGGCACCCAGCAGATCCTTCTTCCCCCGGCGTGGCAGCAGCTGACCGGAGTGGCCACGCACACATCCGTGCAGCATGCGACTGTGATCCCCGAGACCATGGCCAGCACCCAGCAGCTGGCCGACTGGAGGTGAGCAGGAGACTCAGTAGGGCAGAGGTCCAGGGGTGGGTGGCACATGCACCCCAATGCGGAGATCGTGTGGACTGTGACCACCCTGTAAGCAGAGGTTAATTCTAAACAGTGTGCTAGGGTGGGAGGAAATCAGCTTTACTGATTTATAATCAATCAGCTGTCATTGTCCACCGAAAATTCAGTTGCTGCGTCATTTAATCACCAGTGTAATTCACCAGACTTGGCTCCAGATGATTACTGGGCTTTCTGAGAATAAAATTCCACTCCCAGAAGACAAATATTTTTTTTAAAAAAAGAAGACAAAGGTTTGTCACCAGTGAAAGAATGCAGAAGAGAGTCCCTAAAGCCCTAAACAATTCTAGAAAGTGTTCTCAGGATGTCTGGAGACATGGCACCCTAGAGTCTGACTCCCTCAGGAAGACTTGACAGGCGGGGATTGCTTGAAATGTTATACTGTGGCATGTCTGTTGAGCGTGCCTCTTCAGTTACTGGTCATCTTATGGACCCACGTCCACCCTCCACAGACCCTTTACCCACCTGCTGGCACACTCCACCTCTGCTGTTCACAGACCCCCCACCCACCCACCTCCCTGACTTCCACAGCCATCTGTCTCTTCTCCTCAGACCTCTCCCCAATACCATAATGCCCCTCTCCACCCAGGTAGAACCAGGTGGAAGTCCCCCAGGCTGGCTCCCCATGGCCTCTTCAGCTGTCTCTCCTGTGGCAGACTCCAGGACCAGGCACTCCCCGCCACCCTCTGAGTCTCACTACCACCTTGCAAGCCTCCCTGCACTCCTAGTCTAACCTAAACGTCTGGTGTGGATGAAGCGCTCTCAGGGAAAGGTGGACAGGGGCAACCCAAAGCCCCTGCAGAGCCTCTGCTGCGCTTCTCCATCCTCCATGTCAAACAAGCACATGGCTGCCCCTAGGAGCCCACTGCTCCCCACCCCCAGCCCGTTTGCCAGAAGCACTTTCTCTCTCTGCTTAGTCTGGTGCAGGTTAACCTCCCTGAGCCTCAGTTTCTTCTTCAGTACAGTGAGATGACGCTTACCGCATGGGATTGTTCGATGGCTTAAGATAAACCACAGAGCTCTTGGCCTGTATTTAACATGCACCATAGCAGCGCCTGACATGACAAGAAGTAAATAAGCCTGTCATCTTCCCTTCCCCCACTCACAGAGGCTCCTTCTCGGCAAGGTCGCCCTTCTTCCTGCAGCTCATTAGGAACAGCAACCAACTAGAAACATGTCTGACCAAGTGTTTTTTCCCTCACCCATTTTTCTTCTTAAGAGACCACATGTATGCCATAGTCCTTTTCTTCCTTTGTCTTTCAGCATTTATAGCTCATTTAATTCAGCGGTACTCATGCGTTTACTCATTTATGCATGTTTTCTATTTCCTCCTCCCCCTTTCTATTTTCTATCTCTTATCTAATAATCATAGACATCTAGAGCCAACAACTCCCTCCCTGTCTCTCTCCATTTCGCATGTGGGCCAGAGTGTCCATATCCGTGGCTAATGAAGGAGATGTGCCAACGCAGGCCGATTTCAAAGGAAAAAGAATGCCATGTCTGGAGGGAAATAACAAAAGAAAGAAGCCTCAACAGCAGCTCTAAAGTACATGTAAATGCCTAAGGGACTGTCAAAATCGCCACAGAAATATTCATCTGCTTTTTTGCTTTTTTTCCCTCCTATTCATCCTTTTCCCCAATTTGCAAAGATAGAATGTGATTATTTTTAAAATTTCAAATGAATTCTCCTTTGGCTCTTCATTTTATTATTAAAAGAGCTTCTGTGGGCAAATCTCTGAATCAATCACCACTTTAAACAATTTCTGTGGGAAAACAAGGCATTCAACTCCATGTAACCCAGACTATCAGAACTTCGAAATGTAACCCATTTTCAGATACAGGCTGCCAGTATTTCTATCAAAATTTGCCTCACTGTTGTTAATTTTTATTTAATACTAAACTATACATGGCTACTCAACCTTCAGTTAATCTAATTGTCCATTCAGCAAGCGTGTAATTAACTGATCAGCTGCTACATGCCTGAGCCTTGAGCTAGCCGCTCAGGGAATTCAAAAGAACATTAAGACTTCCAACACCAGAAGCATATGGCTCCCAATCTTCAAAGTTTGTTTTTCACATTAGCTAGAATTTGCTCAATAATAAAGTGATATTGCTAAGATCCTACCTACTTCAGTGATCAGAATGAGAGAATCTATTGAAGGCACTTAGTAAATTCTAAAATTAAATACACATTTTATTCAGCAATCCCCCTTTCAAAGATATTTAAGGAAAGAGTATTTATCTCCTTTCTCCAAAACTGAAACACTCTGAGCCTGCCCATTTGGCATTCTTCCCACTTGAAACTCCTCCAGCACCAACCAGCTGGGTTCCTCCCCCTCCTTTAAAACAACTTAACTGTACCAGGAAGCTCACATGTGGAGTTTAGCTTAGGAAGGCTGATTGTGTTAGGGACCCTACAGGTAGTGAAATGTCCTCACAGTCAGCTTTTACTTGAGAGAAATCTTCATCTTATAAAAGAACTCTGCAGGGCCGGGGAGATGGCTCAGTGGAATAAGTGCTTCCCCAGAAAGCACAAGGGCCTGAGTTCAATCCCTGGTTCTGCCAAAAAAAAAAAAAAAAAAACTCTGCTCCTGGAAAACCAGTAAAGAGCCATACCATTTCTTTTCCTTTTCAGAAACACTCATGCTCACGGCAGCCATTACAATCCCATCATGCAGCAGCCTGCACTGTTGACCGGTCACGTGACCCTTCCAGCAGCCCAGCCTTTAAATGTAGGTGTGGCCCACGTGATGAGGCAGCAGCCAACCAGCACCACCTCCTCCCGGAAGAGTAAGCCGCACCAGTCATCTGTGAGGTACGTGGTGAAAACAGCTGGAGGACAGGAGCCCCAGAAGGTTGGAATGTTGAGAATATTGAGTACATCCTGTACCAACCGCATAGTTCAGGAAGCCCTCACCCTGAGTTGCTGCAAGTGGAACCTGCCTCTTGCCTGGTCCTGGTACCAGCCCTGCATGTACCCTAAGAGTAGGGATCTGGGATCATGGCATGTGTGACACCCTGAGTGCTTCAATCCATTGTGTTAAGGAAAAAATGATTCACTGATACTTGCTAAAGCATAGTAGAGTTTATTCAAAACCATGGAGACAGGGCACAAGGTCCTATTGTGCTCCGAGTGAATCTTGCAGTGGGGGAGAGAGAATGGCTCGTCTCCACATAAGGCATGGCGAGTGGGATATGCAGCAACGGAGCAGCATCTGGGGGGAGGGGGGGGACAGACACTAAGGGGTCAGAGGGCTCCTGGCTGACCCGACCCTACTGGATTCTTATGAGAGGTGGCCAGGCTGACCACCCATGGCCTGCTGGCTGAGGAGTAATTGGTGGGACACTAATAAAATATCCAGGGTGACCCAGTAGTGAGCATGGTGCCCTGGCTAAACTGACTTGAGTAGGGCTGTGCACTAAAAGTGAACGATGTAAGTGCACACATGGTTCTAGGAGAAGGCCCAGAGCCTGACTAAAGGCCAGCTGAAGAACTGTTACCTTCTTTTCCAGGAAACAGGCTCACCTCTAAAATTTCACTTTGGAAACCACTTAATATAATAACTTTTGCAAAAATACTGGACTTTAGTCCCTAGCACTGTTTAAACAAACAAGCAAACAAAATAAAATAAAAGCAGAACACCTAGAGAAATGTACTTCTTTGAAATTTGAGGTCAACAAATGAAAAGTACTTAGTTCTTTGCTTAAATATAACCAATGACTTCAATTCTTCCCAGATGATAACCAGCAAGACAGTAGCCTTTCCCATTCCTTTGAACTCTAGTTTCATCTCGGTGACCACATGATCAAGGCTACATGCTCTAGGAGTCCACTCAGATTTCACTTTGGAAAAGGCAAGCAAACAGAACTCAGAGCAGGGGTTACCTGAGACCAGAGCCCCGTGGGAGAGAGGGGACTGCCTGGGAAGGAGCATGGGAACTTCTCTGGTGATGAGAAAGCTACATGTCTCAATGTAGTTGGCATTTTTGACATTTTCCAAAACTCTTCAGAAGGGAGCCAGGTGTGGTGATCTATGCCTGCAGTACCATCACTCTGGGAGGCTGAGGCAAGAGGATCAAAACTTCGAGCACAGGGCCGGGGAGATGGCTCAGTGGAATAAGCACTTCCCTGGCAAGTGTGAGAGCCTGAGGTCAATCCCTGGTTCCGCCAAAAATAAATAAATAAATAAACTTCAAGCACAGCTTGGGCTGTTAATGACTTAGTGAGACCTTGTCTCAAAAAAAAAAAAAAAAAAAATTAAAAGTATAAGCTATAGCTAAGTACAAAAAGCCTGAGTTTAATTTCCAGTACCAACAACAACAACAAAAAATAGATTCCCTATTTGGGTGTATCTCACAGTTTCAGGAACTTGATCACAGGTCCGCAGCCACCCTCCAGAATGCTTCATTGGACAGCCTGCCGCACTGACAGTGCACCTGAATTAGACTGGGCAGCAACAAAGGCCACTGTCTTGATCCTCATGTGCTGTCATGCCCAGCCACTTAGGTAGTCACACAAAACACTGGTCTGACACACAGCTGCACTTGGTGGCCTCAGAGGTCACCTTGACCAAGCAGGGACCCTAAGAACTCTGGATATCCCTCTGTTAGCAAGCCTTTCCCTGTGTTCCCAACATCCAGCTGGCCTTGTGAAGAATCATTGCCCGTGTAGTTGAAGACCAGCGTAATTATTGTGCCAGTTATGTGTTTGCCCATAAAACAATCTGAGACAGCAGACAGAAGGTGCTGCTTCCAGGCCTGCCTTCTCTGACAGTGCCAAGTGGGACGCTCACTGCTGGGCAGTAAAAACATAGCCTCAAAATCATAGCACACGAGCAGTAACAAACACACAGGTTTATGATAAGTAGAAACAGTGTGACACTCTTACCAGTAAAACTTATTACCAGCCCCTAGAAAGCCGCAAACAATGTTTCTGACACCAGCTAGATAGAAAATTAAATAGGCATACCTTCACTGAGTTATTTTCATTTTACTGCCATCCCTTTAGCTAGAAGATGCTGAAGTCTCTCAGGACTTTTCCAGGCCTGAGATGCATTATGCACTGGCTTTGTTTTCTCACTGCATAGATACCAGGAACCAGGAAGGTTTGATTAGGGGGAAAGTTATTTTTTTCCTGAAAGTCACAAGAAACTGCATTGTCTAACTTAATAAAGAATTTCAGATCGATCCAACCCAAATTAAAAGGCCCTTTTTTAAGCATGCCTGTTCCTCTGTACTTTCCCCAATTTCTCATTACAATTCAGATAGACTAGTGCCCTGGGGTCAAAACCTAGAAAAATCATTTTGGGTTTTTTCATTACATACACATACACTTTCACAGCCAAGCCCTTTTCCAGAGGAAGGAGGAAAAAAAGCTGAATTTTAATGTCACCAAGGTTAGGTCCAGTAGATCCAGAAACTCTTAAGAAATAAGGCTTTTTGGGCTGGTGAGATGGCTCAGTGGTCTAAAGCGCCTACTTAGAACAAGCTCAGCAAAGCGCAGGGACCGCGGTTCAATCCCCCAGCACCACATGCCAGCCAACCCCGCCTCCAGGTGGGCTGAGCTGGCCACACACACAAAAATAAATAAATAAAATAAATAAATAAAAAAGATTTAAAAAATAAAAAGAAAGAAGGCTTTTTGTTGAATCCCCAGTAAAAAAAAAAAAATAATAATAATAAGGCTTTTTGTTTGATAAATGGTAGAACAAGTGTTAGCAAGGAAACCAAAGAAATAAGCTTTATATTTTACTAAATGGTGGGTAGACGACCAGCAAAGAAACTCAAGCTTTATGTGCCATACAGTCATTCTCTCAGTGTCCCCAAAACAACGCTTGCATACCTTCATGGGATAGAGCCAGAGAATAGGGCCTTCATCCAGAGGATGTGGACGTTGGCCAGGGAGACCAGCGTCCTGGCAGTAGGAAACCAGGGCCCAGCTGCACCCGGCCTGCACAGTGACTAGCTGAAATGTCTCCCAGTGGACCTTTGGGATCCCACTGAACTGGGCCTCAGACCTTGCTTTCCTGGAGCTCTAGCAAAACTGCTATTACCTGATAGCTGGCCTCCTGGAAGGAGCTGGTGGCCCACCCTTCTCTGTAAGCATGTGTGGTTTTATCATTTCAGAAATGTCTCCACCTGTGAGGTGTCGTCCTCCCAGGCTGTCAGCTCCCCGCAGCGATCCAAGCGCGTCAAGGAAAACACACCCCCCCGCTGTGCCATGGCACACAGCAGCCCAGCCTGTGGTGCCTCGGTCACCTGTGGGTGGGGCGACCTGGCCTCCAGCACCACCCGGGAGCGGCAGCGGCAGACGATTGTCATCCCTGACACCCCCAGCCCCACAGTCAGTGTCATCACCATCAGCAGCGACACAGATGAGGAAGAGGAGCAGAAACACGCCCCCACCAGGTAAGGCTGTACTCTGCAACGTGACACTGTGGTCTGTGGACCCAAATGGTTTACCATTATCAAACATAGAGTTTAATTTTATTTATTTGTGTGTGTGTGTGTGTGTGTGTGTGTGGCCAGCTCGGCCCACCAGGGGGCAGGGCTGGCTGGCATGTGGTGCTGGGGGATTGAACCGCGGTCCCTGTGCTTTGCTAAGTTTGTTCTAAGTAGGTGCTTTAGACCACTGAGCCATCTCACCAGCCCTCAAACATAGAGTTTAGATCCACCGTTTCTTGTATCCTAAACTTATTTCCAGGCATGTTGATATGCAGATTTGCTATATTGTTTAAACCAAAATAATTTGGAGTCACTTTAATCTTAAAAAGAAGTTACAGTCCTTGTCTAGAAGGAAAACGTGAGACCATAAAAATCAGGCACCAAACCCAGTGTATTTCAGCTTCTATGAGCTCAAAAATCTCTGCCTCAGGCTATTGAATTTATTCCCAGTTGGTCAGGAGATTTCTCTAACACTGCTGTGGCTCACTCAGAATTCGGAGTAATTGTCCAATTAATCAGAAATTTCCCTGTGTCTGATTAACCCAATCTTTCAAACTGCCAGTTGGCTCTTCACCCAGAGAGTATTACTGTTTATTCCTAAGTAGTAATAATTCATTTTACTCTCTGTGCTTCCTGGGGAGAGGGGAGAAATATTTATTATATTTGCAAGACTATTAACCCTAGCATCAGAGCCTCTTTTTCTATGCTTTGCAGACAGATGCCAGCAAAATACACTTTCTGCTCGGGCTACTCAGCTCAGGTGTACAGCCTGAAGGACGGGAGTCTTCTGCACCCCAGGGGCCTGCAGAACCCAGAGTCCGCAAGCAGCCCTGCTGACCCTGATCCTAAGGGACCAAGGACCAGGGAAGGAGGCCAGCCACTCCAGGGCCCAGAGCTGCCAGTCAGTGTACAACTGGTGCAAAGCTCAGCGTTCACAATTAGCCCCAAATTATTAATCACTGATTGGATAGAATGTAGATAATTAGCAATCAGAAGTTTTTTTGATTAGGTAATAAATTTGTATGCTTGAAATCTTCACTAAAGGTACAGACAGACTGATTGAGGTGTGCTCATTAAAACTTACTGCATGGGGCATCCCATCTTTATACTAAAGCTCAGGGTTGTTTTTGTGTTTTGCTTTCCTTTGTTTTGCCTTTCCATAATAGACTTCGTGTGTGTCTCACTTAGATGTCTCTTCCCATTGCACAGCATAGTCTGATTTTCAGTGTATTTCATAAGTCCTGCCATTTGTTGGGTACCAGAGGGGACACCAGCTCAGTGGGACCAGGGACATATTTGCAGAGCAGTATGGCCTTCAGCCCAAGTGCAGACCCCAGCACCATCTTTTTGGTCCCAGCTCCACAGGGTCTCATGCCCTCTGCCCCAAAGACTGGGCTCCATGGTCCTTCCACAAGGAGCAAGGAGCTTCCTGGATGGGTCCTTGGGCATGAAAAGGGTTCAGTAACCTCACAGCACTGAGGGAAAAACAAAAGGCAAAAGTATCTTAAAACTTTAGCAGCCAGCTAGATTGGAATATCACTTGAAGCCTGAGATTGGAGTTGACACAAACTCTGGTGATAAGTGCCCAGGAGAGACCCAAACAGTATATGAGGACAAGGACAATGAGAACCCTGTCTGTTCAATAAGTCAGCAAACAGAGCTGAGAGTGAATGCAAAGCTGAACATGCATCCCAGCATCCCCAGAGAGAAGCAGAACCCACATGCTGGCAGCTTGTGAGGACCTTAGTAAATGACTCAGGGCTGGAGGGCAGGCAGGTGACATGCCAGGGACATGCACGAGTCACGGCACTGAGCTGCTAACCCCATAGCAGCATAGTTCAAGGTGTATGAGCAAAATGGATGAAAGGTCCCAAAGACATCTGCCCTATGGCAAGCTGCAGCCTGAGACCGGAGAGTAACAGGAAGGGGCCAGCCGCCCGGCGTTGCACTGGGCAGCTCACCACGTGGTAGTAATGCTTTCTGAGGAGACGGTAGCAGCTGCCTTAGAACATGCATCAGGACCCAAGAAGGTGGGAAAATATGGTTTTGTCTGTGAGAGACAAAACAGAGGCCAGCAGCTGCCTTATTTATAGAGACACCACTTATACTTATGACCACATTTTTGTGACTATATTTAGGAATGAGAAAAGTGGGAAATACAATTACCTATTTTTAGAAATTAGAATTAATCATAAAATTAAGCATAGTAAATATTTATTGGCCCCACCAGTATAAGGTACTATACTAGGAATGGCAGATGTTATATAAATAAGGGCAAGAGTCTGTGTCCCACAAGGCATGAGGTAATAACCATAGTAAGACAAATCATTGTAACACCCAGCAGAGCACCAGAGCTACATCCCCAGGCTGAGTGGACTTTGTAAGGCCACATTTCCGTAAGCGAATGTGGACAAACAGCAGAGGAGATGGGATTGAAATCAAAGCAAGGAGATTAGATGGTCCACAGCTTCAGTGGGGGAACAGGAAGCATCAGCTTATCCAGGAAGAAGCAGGTCCAGGGATGAAAGGATCTCAGAGCGGAAAAGGGGCTGACAGGTTCCCTCCTCCCTGGGGAAGGTGGGCAAAGGCACTTAAGGGAAAGCCTGGGAAATAAAAGCTCACCCCTAAGTGTAGCCAAAGGGGGCTGTGACCACTGTCCACATGGACTGCTTTCCTTGCCCTTCTGTGTTTGGCTTCAAAGTGGAGACCTCCCCTCCTTGACCATAACCGTCCTTGTCCCCAATCTGATTTCTCCTGTGCTATGAGCATCTCAACTCTGATTGCCTCTGTCCCCAGCCTCACATCCCATTTGCTACTTGGCACCAGCTTGAGACAAATGATGCAGAACCCACTATGTCTCCAAGACTAGAGGACATGGCCTAGAATTATTAAAAGAATGCCCTGACCCAATTAGGTGGTGCTCATAGCTCCCACTTGTAAAGATAACTCCAGAGCACAAGAGGGCGACCAAGAGAAGAACAGAGGAGCGGGAATCTTAGCAGACAGCCCCCAAGCAAAGGCCACCATTTCTAGTCCCATTTGGTAGATGAAGAAATTGAGACTAGGATGGGCAATGACTCTTCCAAGGATCTGAGTAGCAGAATTAGGGATCAGGTGTCACACCATTGAGGAAATGGCAAACATAACACAGGCAGAAATAAATGCTTGTGCTTCAGTCATTAAGTTCTATAGCCCAGCACTCAGGAAATCTGAAGCAGGAGAATCACCATGAGTTCAAAGCCAGCCTTATCTTGAAAAGTATCCAAAATAACAAATCATGTTCTGTCCCTGCCTGAAACCACCACTGTGCCTGGTGTTACCAGTGTGAGCAGGGAGCAAAGCCGGGACTTGGAGGAGTCCAGAGCACGGTGTGTGAGCCTTCCCTGGGTCCTGGGCATGCAGCAGTCAGCGCTTTTGATTCTTAGAGCTTTTAGGAGGTGGGCATGTGCGGAAGAGCCAGTGGGCTCCTTTCTTTCAATGAGTCACTGTTGACCCTGGCTAGAGCTTTGGCCTAAAGACAGAAAAAACTAAGCCTTTTTCATGTGCTAGGATGAAGCAGTAGAAACAGCCTTATTTTAAATGTTTATAGGTAGCTTTGACTTGAGAAACTTTGGACTGTCCGCACATACTGAATAAGCCACTCCTACCTGCATTCTCTTGGACACGTGTCACACATGTGTTGTGCTCAGCAGACCCTCATGCCAGGCTGGCCTTGTGCCCAGACTATGTCACGGCAGCTGTGGCTACAACTTGCAGGCAGGAAAAGTGTTTATAGTGTGTACCCAAAACTGTGTTTCACCCGATCTGCTGGAAATCGCTTAGTCGAACTCCGTTACTCTTCCGCTGGCACTGAGGCAGCTCTGCAAGGCGGTCGATCTGTTCAGTTCACAGGGCAGAGCTGCATTCGCGCTCTACTTTGCTGCTTGGATTTACAGATGTGTGGCCAAAATGTCCATTCTTAAGAAAACTGGTGCATAAGTGTCACTCCATTTTTTAGATATAAAATGTCACTTACATTGCTCTTAAAATGTTTCTATATTTAAAAAAAAAAAAAGTTGAAACCAGGGGCCAGCCAGATAGCTCAGCAGATTAAAGTGCCTGCTTAGACAGACGCGAGGGCTGGGGTTCAATCCCCTGTATGCTGTGCCGGCCTCTCCCTTAGGGCACACTGAGACAGCGATTGAGACTGGACATGGTGGTGCACGCCTATAATCCTAGCGCTTGGGAGGCTGAAAACAGCAGGATCACTCTGAGTCCAATCTGTGTAGTGAGACCCTGTAGACCCTGTAACTAAATACATTTTTTAAAAAATGAAGCCAGGTGTGTTATATGCCTGTAACCCCAGCTGCTAGGAAGGTTGAGGCAGGAAGAAAACAAGTTCAAGTCCAGCCTGGGTGATTTAGCAAGACCCAGTCTCAGAATTGAAAATAAAAGCTAAAAAGAGTTGGAATGCCCCTGAACTCAGTCCCCAGTGCAAAACTGGGAAGAAGTGCTTTTTCTGTGTATTCATCATTTTCTTCTTTGTATTAAATTGAAAACCTAGAGAAAGTATTGTAGATAAGTTATAGTTAGGAAGCTGATAAACTGCTGTTTAGAAGACTGAGCTGAGCTGTGTGTGGGCTCACAGCACCATGGAAGGCAGAGGCAGGAAGGTCACAAACTGAAGCTTAGCCTGGGCAACTTAGCAATGTAGTGACGCCCTGTCTCAAAAAGGGGGGGAGGGGTAAAGAGGGCCAGGTGTGGTGGTGCACACCTGCAATCCCAGTGCTCTGGTGGCTAAGGCAGGAGTATTGTTATGAGTTCAAGGTTAGTGTGGACTACATACGCAGACCCTGTCTCAGAAAACAAAAAAGAACAGATAAAGGGCTGGAAATGTAGCTCAGCGCAGGGGCCTTGGCTGAATCCCAGGGGGAGGAAGGGAGAAGAAAATACTGAGGTGAAACACACTCTGTCATCATCATCACCATCATCATCACCATCATCATTGGAAAAAAAAAAAAAAAAAAAAGCCAAAGCAGTGTTGTATCCATCTTTACCCACTGTGCTTCTGAAGTGTCTTAGACCCTGACTTGTCCCCAGCTCCTTCAGGCACTTGGCCCAGCCCCCTTCCCTGCACCCCTGCAGGGCTCCATTTATAGTATGGAGGGGGCTCAGGGGCCACATTTGGAAGAAGCAATCCTGTGTCCCCCCGTCCATCCCCAGCTGCCTTCCACAGGGCAGAGGAAGAAGAGGGTTGGAGAACTGCAGGCTCAGCACTCCTGGCTGGGCCCCGTGGGTCTGGATGCAGTGGGCCAGGCTCCTGGGTGGGCCCCGTGGGTCTGGATGCAGTGGGCCAGGCTCCTGGGTGAGCCCCGTGGGACTGGATGAGGTGGGCTAGACTCCTGGGCTGGTGCAGGAGGGGCAGCTCATCTGCTGTAGATGCCACCACCTTCCACCATACTCACAGGACAGCACCAGGCAGCTAGGCTGGGGTCCTTCCAGGCATTGTTTCTGATCTCTAGAAAGCAGGTGAAGAAAGACCCTGGTGGTGATGTATGTGAGTGTACACACAGATACAAGTATACAGACAGTATGATTGAGATGGAATGTATGTACTACGTTAAAAGGTGTTGGGTTTTCATCATCAATGCTTTAAATCAAGAGCTCCATAGGACAGCAGAAGGAACCCAGTGACCTGGAGACAGTGACTGCCAGTCCCTCTCCTCACATGAAAAAGAAAAAAAAGGTTCCAGGCCATCTGCCAGGTGTAGTGGTGCATGCCTAAAATCTCAGCACTCAGGTGGCTAAAGGAGGAGGATTACTGCGAGCTGAAGGCCAGCCTGGGCTACGCAATGAGTTCAGGGCCACGGAGGACTACAGAATGAGACTCTGTCTCAAAAAACCAAAAATGTACTCTGCGATTTCCTGGTGTGGGGGACTCTGTTTGTGGGGCGCCTTGCCTGGGAGGCCTGGGGCGGGGTAGCATTGTAGTTAAGCATGCAAGTGCTGCGCCCAGTTCTCACTGCCACACACCCAACCAGTGACTCAAGCTTTGTGTCCACAGTGTGTGGTCTTTAATAATGACAGTAGAAGTTGTTTTTTTTTTTTACTGCATAGTCCTGCTGCAGAGACTGCAAGTGATTATCCGCATGCACCACTTCACATGCTCCAGCAAATGTCGCCCGTACGTGGCAGTCTGTGTCGTAAGAGCAGAGCAGTGGTTTTCATATGTATAGCATTTTTCAGTGTGGAATCAGGAGTGAAAGAAGTCATGGAAAGTTTATTGGAGGAGATGAGGTTTGACCTTAGTCTTGAAGGATGAAATTGATTGAGATTAGCAATAGAAATCGAAATATTCTAGATGGGACCCTGCAGGGATGGTGGCTATGAATTTGTATCTGATCCTCTGACATTGTTTTCTCCATTGGGGCTGATTTCTTTCCTTCTTAGCTCCTTGCTTCTTTTCATCATCTTAAAATGATGAAAATCATCTATTGCCATGACAACACAATGCAGTTGTGAGCGTGTGCAGCTTTGCTCCTTATTCAGAAGTGATGCCTGTCGGGGCCATTTGAGCAAATATTTCTCAGTCTACTCCTATCACTGTCTCTTTTGCTTCCACTAACCAACTCATAGTGGGATTGATAAGCTATCAATAATAATTAGATGCAGTAGTAGACAAATCCCAGTAGAATGGCATATAAGCCTGAAGAATCACAGTAGCAATCTCGAATGTGTGCTCCTTTCTAATGTGACTCATTTGGCAGCTTCCCACTGTTCTCTAATCTGCATACAGTGTTTAGGTAGAGCGCAGCGATTTCTAACAATAGAAGAGATTAGAAGCAGAGCGATCAAATAATTCACCTTTCCCAACCCAGGCGCATGCAAATCCAAAGAGGTAAGTCAACATTAAGCCCTGCTGTTCTCGTCTGCTCAGTAGGCACCAGGTCTTTTACAGAGGTCCCCACCCTCTTAGCGCATAACAAGACGCTGTCACGAAACTGACATCAAGACCAAGAAGTCTTGGATGAGTGAATGGACTCACTGCTGCTTGAGTTTCCGTTAAGGAGCTGTACTTAAATTCCCACAAGTCAGCGAGGCCAAGCTGCAAAGCCATTCTTCCGTGACATTGTACTGACGGATTCATGAAGCGGCCCTGTTATTCCTTTACAAGTTCCAGTTAAACTGGCTTCTCCACAGTTAGTTTGTTTATGCTTTGATCTTTTTGAGACAGGGTCTCACTGTGTATTTCAGGCTGGCTGATACTCCTGCTTCAGCTTCCCAAGGCTGGGATTACAGGTGTGGGCCACCACGCCCGGCCTCTCCACAATTTCTGAATTTGAGGCAAGAATTCCCAATGATCCCAATTTGTATTTGAGATAAGGTTACAGTTTGAAAAAAAATTAATATAGTATATTTTGCTTGTTTAACTTGCTCATTTTTTTAACTGCTCAGAACCTAATGAAGTATGAGCCACAGAAGTTGGTCAGATCCAGGTTTGCCTGTGAGGTGCACTTACTAGACACATCTGATTTCTCTGCAGATGAGTAGTGGACCAAATGCTATTTTAGGTCTCTTCACACTGGACCTGCCAATCACTCCGCTGCCCAGAAGGTTTTGCGTGGGTTGACACTGGCCGGATATTACAGGTTACTCGGCCTGCTGCCCAAGGGAGCGCAGAGCTAGGACCGGAGCCCTACCCACAGGACGTACACCTGCAACAGGACACATCCGCTGTTTGTGAGAAGGCTGAGGAGCACCGTGTGCAGCTGCAGTGTCCCCAGGCCTTCCCTTTCTAAGGCAGCTCCTCTTTCTTCCCTTCTTCCTGACGCTCCGTCCTCTGCACTCTACAGCTTCCCTTGGATCTTATTTGTCTCAAATCCCTTGTGGGCTCAGGGACTTTGCCTAGAGCCCCACTTTCTAACTCCTGTGCCCACTCTCGGCTGCCCCTGCCTGATGTCTGCAGCCAGCCCTGCTGCAGCTGTGCAGCTCTGAGCGCCCGACACTGAATCCCATTTCCTTTTCTGTGTCTGAATGAATGAGCCAGTGGGCTTTTTCAAATTGAGGTATCATTCATGTGCTGTATAATTTCCCCATCATTCAGTTCCATTTTATATATTCATTTTTGAGAGTATGGTTAAATATATGACATAAAGTTTACCTTTTTAAGCACACAATTCAGGCAACATTAATTATACTCATAATGTTGTACAGCCATCACCATTACAGATTTGTAAAACTTTCTTATCACCCCCACCATTAGAAATTCCATATCTATTGCCAACAACCCCCCTTTTCCTCTGCCCCCTGCCCCTGCACACATTCTGTTTGTATGAACTCACCTATTCCAGATGCCTCATATCTTACTGGTTTCTGGTTAATTTCCCTTGATGTTTTCCAGGCCCTTCCATACTGTGGCAGCTGGTAAACTGGATGCTCTCCACTGCATGGGTAGCCATTCCTCAGTGGGTGGATGCTTAAATTGTTTCCACCTTTTAACTACTATGGATAATGCTGCCATGAACATTACTATACTGAACAGTACCTTGCTGAGCCCCTGATTTCATCCCTAGTAATGGAATTGCTCGGTCATATATAGCTCTGTGTTTAGCTCTTTGAGGAGCAAGCATATGGGTTTTTTTGCATTTACAAGTGAGAAATGTGGGTCTTCATTAATTAAAATTTATTTCATCTAAGTTAACATGAGGAACTGTAAATATATGCAACCAATTCATTCTTCCCCATCTTTTGGATTCTTAACAATTATCTGCATGACTCATTTGACAGTTAATCATGGAATGCTTTGTGACATCCATTATTCTCTTTAACTGGTTATTTTAAAGCTTTCGCTGTTTAACTTGTCATGTTGTTATACAGTCTCCCACTGAGATTTTAATCTTCTCGAGGGCAGAGACGTGTATTGTATTTTTCTATGCAGGTATTCCCTGCAGCACCTACCAGCGGCATAGATCTCTGGAATACCTGGTGATGTGTAATTATCTTTCATAGCATCTTCTGGTTTATGCACAGAGTATGAAAGAAGAAACGTTTACAGCAAGTCCTTACCCAGATAGAATTCCTCTTGCCTAGGCAGCTTGTCTACAAACCTGTTGTCATATGTTCCATGAGATAACACAAGTGGCTGTAGGTTCAGTGTCCCTTATCCAGAATACTTGGGACAGAAGTGTTCTGGATTGCACTTTTTTTGTCTTCAGATTTTAGAATATTTGCATATCCATAATGAGCTCTCTTAGTGATAGAAGTCAGGTCTAAGCATGAAATTCAGTACATTTCATACACAACATATATACATGGTCTGGAGGAAACTATGCGGTATTGTTTAGTGACCTGTTACCAGCAAAGGCCACAGTTAGACATCTAGCTATGGCTATATTTGTATTCAGACCCAGTGAGGAGCCTTCTGCCCTGAAAAAGAGAACAATGTGCAGGCTGCCGGGGTGGCCCAGCCCACATGCAGCAGTGTTGGGCACCAGGAGGTTGGGGGGGTGGGGCAGGCTGCATGCAGCGGTGTTGGGCACAGGGGCAGGGCCAGGCCGCATGCAGCAGTGTTGGGTACGGGGGGCAGAGCCAGGCCCCAGTGGCCCTCATCCCACTCCCCTTCCAGTTGCTAGTAGCCCTGCTCCGTCCTTGTGTGTAACCTTTTGCCTGGCTGCCCAGTCCTCAGCACCCCCATTTCTCTGCTGCTCCTTGGGTGTTAGACATCACTTTTGGAAAGAGCCTGACCCCTCACAAGGTCCTTGGGAGTCCATGAGACTATAAATGCCAGCTTCTGCCCTTATCAAATTAGTAGGAAACTGACTGGGTTGCTTAGGCAGTTATTTCTTAAAATGATCAATATGCAAAAATAGAAGGACATCCATTTTTAAAACCTTGTACGATAAGCAGTAAAGTCCACATCTGTCATCCCAGCAGCTAGGAGGCAGACAGGATTGATTCCCAAAGTGACCACACTAACACAAATATCTGAAAAGAAGGTGCAAGCCAAGAGCCACCAGATGAATCCCAGGTAGCAGCCACAGGCCATCGTGTCCACTGCCTGCAGGCTCTTTCCAGCAGGCGCTGAGGAAGTGCTGGTCTGGGCCCAGGTGCCAGGCAAGCCCCAGGAGGGCAAAGCCAGCCTTCCAAAGGGTCAGAGGTCCTGGGTGTCCTGCACACAGCGCAGAGAGCTGGCAGAGGATGTCAGAGCCTCTCCTGTTGCCCATCCTTCCAGCTATGACCTGGTTTGTTGGACATCCCATGCCTTCCTGCTTAAGCTTTCCCTGTCTGCACAGCCCCGGCCTAAGCTTATGACCTTCTAAAATCAGTGTTCTCCTAAAAGAGTTCTTCTAACAAGGCTGTGTCCCCTTCCAGTGGCCCAGAGCAGGGTGCCATGTAGCTTGAGTGTGCCACACAGGGAGAGTCCAGGCCTGCCCAGGCGCTCCCCACCTTGCAGAAACACCAAGGAGCGCCAGTGCCTTCCTCCTGTCCCATGCACCCCTGGCACTGCTTAGACAGTGGCATTTGCGAGCCCAACCTCCCTCACCAGCCCCAGGGCTTTTCACACATGAACTCTGAAATTGCTTTCTCACCAGTCTGGCTTCTCCCTCTACCTTCACAGCACTGTCTCCAAGCAAAGGAAAAACGTCATCAGCTGTGTCACAGTCCACGACTCTCCATACTCCGACTCCTCCAGCAACACCAGCCCCTACTCTGTGCAGCAGCGCACTGGGCACAACACCACCAACACCTTTGACACCAAGGGGGGCCTGGAGAACCATTGCCCTGGCAACCCTCGAACCATCATCGTGCCCCCCCTGAAAACCCAGGCCAGCGAAGTACTGGTGGAGTGTGACAGCCTGGGGCCAGGTAATGGGGGGAACATCTCTCCTGAGACTGCTTTTCTCTGCTACTAAAATGTGAGGATCAGGCAAATAGAAAGTGCCCAGTTATTACAGATGGTCCTTACGTAGCACTTTGTTCAGTAGCCAAAGTAGAAGTTTTGTGGGATTTTTGTTTGTTGAGATGGGGACTCACATGTAGTATATCTAGACCTGAACTCAGTATGGAGTCCAGGCTGGTCTCCAAGTCCCAGCAGTCCTCCTGCTTCAGCCTCACAAAGGCTGAGAGTACAGGCAAGTCACCACACCCAGCATGCGTTGGGTTTATTGAGTAGCATCTCTTCAGTGTTTCCCTTGCCTGTACTCACAGTGGACAGATTTGGAGACTGACCCAGAAAATCCTGCATGCTGTGTTTCTCTGCCACATGCTGTCACAGCTGCAACCCAGCAGCCCCTTGACGGTGGCACTGTTCCGAGGGGAGGCACACACCGTGCTAAGATTGTCTAGGGAGAGAAGTTGCTCCCGTATGGACAAGTGTGAGACCACTGCGTCACCAGAAGTTGGTGAGGAAATAAGATCTTCCTGAGTGGTCAGCATGTGGCAGGCCAGGGGTTGGCTACTCCACTGCTGCCCCAGTGTGCACAGTAAGACCTAGGATGGCATCTGTAGGGACCTCGAGCCTAGAACAACACCTATGACACTGCCCTTTTGGCACCAAGAGACTCCACTTAAAGGGGAAATAGAAGGCGCCTCAGGCTTCTTTCTCCCTCAGTCAGCATCCCGTCCTAACCCAGAGCAGCAAGGTGGCAGCCAGGTGGCCCTCCTGTCAGAGCTCTTGCCCTAACTCTGTAGGTAGCCTCCTCCCTTTCCTAGAAGAAATTCTTACTAAACACAGCCAGCCCAGCACCCTGCGGAAGCTGCTCCATGTCTCCACCCTGGCCTGGCCTTTCCCTCAGAGTATGTGGCAACAGCGCAGGTTCTGGGCAGCCTGGACTTCAGAGTCCAGGGTTCAGAGTTCTATGCTGGGGGGGGCACAGTGCACAGGCGGTCCTGCCTGGGGCCCATGGTGCCCTGGCTGAAAAGTAGTGTGGGCAGCCAAGTCACTCCACACCATAAGAATCCCACCTGGTGTCTCTTGGGATCAGCAGATCCTCAAGGAGGAGGCCTTACCTGTGGTAGAAATGGGCCTATGACAGAGCCAGGACATACATCTGACTGACAGGGCCAGCCAGGCTGGAGCCCCAGCTCAGCACCTCTGAGGAAACAGAAGCAAAGCTGTCTTCCTTCAGACCTTGGGAACGTCTCTATCCAAAACCCTGCCGGGAAGCAGCATCCTGTCATGGTCACCAAACAGTCCTGTGAGGCATGCCAGGTGATTCACTGCAAAACACAGAACTCTGTAGAGCACTGGCCTAGATATCCCCCAGGCTACTTAAAGCCAGCACACAGTTTTAAGATGATTCATTTCCCAAGACCTGATTTCTGTTGTGTTGTATGCCAGAGCCCTGTGCAGCTCCCCAGGTGCTGTGTGTGGAAAGCCAGGGGCTGCACTCAGAGCTCGCTCAGATGTGGGAAGTGCCGCTGTGCTCTATGGGTGGGATGGCAGACGGGGTGGCCCCCCACAGCCTCAGCACCCCTCAGTGCCATCAGCCTAGCCTGGGAAGCCAGGAGAGAGCCCTCCAGCTTCTGCTGCCCAGAGGCCCATCTAGGCCACCAGTCAGCCCATCCTCCCAGAGCCCCAGCACCCAGGAGCCAGAGGCTGCCCATCTCGCTGAGGTCAGGGTGGACGCCAGTTGTCGCACAGACTGGTCCCTCTGTGGCTCCCAGGTCCTCTAGGGTGAGCCGAAGTTCTTCTGGAAGGTAACAGAACAAACCAGACTGGCTCAAGAATTTGTTAGAAGGGTGTAAGGCTGAGGGAAAGTCCAGCAGTCTGCTCAAGGCCAGACTCGTGCGCTCAAAGCTGCCTTCTCGCCCTCAGAGATCCTGGTTCCCTGCAGCAGGGCCTGGCGCTCATCCTCCGAGCCCAGAACATACCCGCTCCCTGTGTGTGAGCAGGTCTGAGTGCTTGAGCCCATGCACTTCCTGCTGAGCAGCAGCTACTAGGGTCTGCGTGTGGAAACCCATTGCAACTTACATGTAGCTACTACTGTTTCCCCAGTTTTGTGGGTGAAAAACAAAGCAGGTGCAGAGAGGATGGCCCAGCTGGCCCAGGGCCCTGTGACTGGACTCTCATGCTGAGTGCTCTCCCTACCCGGCACAGGCAGGCCTTGAAAGAGTAGCTATTCCCAGACTGGCCGGGCCATGTGTGAGCAGTATGCTCCTTTCTAGCCCATGAATCCATGCAAAAAGCCAACCCCAGCATCGACTGTGGGCACTTTGTCTAGCCCTGTGGGAGAAATTGCTAGGTGACTGTCCCTCAAGGCCCCTCCTGTCCTACTGCCTGCCAAGCTGTGACCTAGCTCCAGTCTCCTGGCCCACAGTGACAGGAAGCAGGGAATGCCAGGCTCCATCTAACGGTATCTTTCACAGCCCCAGGCTGAAACCCCCGAGCTCCTTGTCCCTCCCTCACACAAGTGATCATGAAATGCCCCAAGGGTAGAGTAAGTGCAGAGAGGGGCTCCAAGGCTGGGCTAGACATCACGCTCCTTTCACGGCTACAGAGCAGGAGAGTGCGCAGCTCAAACCCGGCAGCACTCAGCTGCTGAGGGAGGGATGAAACAGGCTCTGGTGAGAGCCCGCATGCTCAGATTTCTCGTTTTTGACCCACAGTGGGTTCACAAGGAGCCCTCCTACCCCCAGGTTTTGGGGGCCCTTAGGAGCCTAACTGGGTTGCTATGAGCACAGTACTGGGTCTCTGTGCCCTGATTCCGGAGCACAGGGTTGCTCTGCCATGGCCAGGTTGGCTCTGGGTTCCCAGGAAGCTTAACATACCAAGTTCCAGCGCCCTGTGAAAGCACTCTCCTGCAGCAGTAGGTGGGGTGCAGGGTTGCCACTGCACAGCCCTATTCGGGGCCTCTAGTAGCTGCCTCCCTCCGTGGCGGAGCAGCGCACCCTTTACTGGAGCAGGTCTGATGGGGAGCCGGAACCCTCTGCTTCCATTTATGTCATTATTCTGTGGCTGGGTTTCCTGTTGTTACCTTTGCCTTCCTCCTGGGGCCAACACGTAGCTCAGTGGATTAAATATTCAGAGGTTCAATCCTGGGCCTGCCTGCTGTGCTGACCCTCCCCCGGGGCACACTGAGACAGTGATTGAGGCTGGGCGTGGTGGTGTGCGCCTGAAATCCCAGCTCTTGGGAGGTGTAAACAGATGGATCACAATGAGTCCAATCTAGTAGTGAGACCCTGAACACCCTGTAGACCCTTCCCTAAAATACAAAAAGAAAGAAAGAAAGAAAGAAAGAAAGAAAGAAAGAAAGAAAGAAAGAAAGAATGAATGAATGAATGAATTTGGGGGCCGGGGAGATAGCTCAGTAGAATAAGCGTTTGCCTGGCAAGCGCAAGGGCCTGAGTTCAATCCCTGGTTCTGCCAAAAAAAAAAAAAAAGATCCCAAGGCCGAGGCCTTCGGAGGCACACTTCTGTCTTCATCAGCAGTTACTCAGCATCCCCACTGACGTACCCTGTTCATCTTTGACTTTAATTTCATCACCTTGTGGCTTGTCATAAATTGATCCAACTCAATTCAGTCAAGAGCCTGAGTCTGATCCTGTGTACAGTTCATTATGTTTAGCACTGTCTACCCCCAAAATAACCAGAATCAATAGTTTTATGCCAGCCGCTATGGGATACCTCACTGAGAACAGTGATAGGCCCTTATTTGTGCCCAAGCTCTGGAGGCCTAATATAAGCATCCTGAATTTTTGCTGACAAACAGCATGAGACATAACCCTGTATTTTAGTCACATTCCACAAACCTAATGGAGAAAACCAAGTCACTGGCCATAAAATAAGACACTGGAGGTGCTCAGGTAAACATGGGCCAGGGTAAGCGAGGGAACTCGGTACCTTTCTCTCTTAACGCATGCCTCTTCCCTTAGGCAAAGCCTCCTTCAGTCCTATTCTTCCACTAGAATCGGTGTGTCCTTTGCCCGTGCACCTGCCTCACCCGGCAGGGACAAGGGTCCCTGGGCAGCCAGCCGCCCCCAGCCAGGCCCCAGCGGGGCTCGTGCCCATCCTGGCTCTCCTTCCTGCCTTGCCTGTGGGGTCCGCCCGCCCGTCCTACCTCAGAGGCTTCTTCTCGGTTCCCCTTCCTATAAGGCATGGAAGCCATCTGTGGCGATGTGGTTTCTAAAGCACACAAGCCTGCGGGCCTTTTCTGCCTCTGCTGGCTTCCAAGCCACAGTGCACAGAAGACATCTGAAACCTTCTCCGTCCTGGGCTCCCTGCCTAGGTTCCTGTGTAGCCCTGCACCTAAAGAAACTCAGTTTTTGCTCATCCGTGTGTGTCTGCTTGTTGCTCTTGCTATTGGGGTGCTGTGTTTTTATTAAATGAAGGGTCTCTGGCCCATGCTACTTAGTGCATTTTGGGGGGTTCCACTCAGGTATTTATTGAGAGCTTTGAAGTGCCAGGCCACCCCTCTAGTGGAAGAACTGAGATGTAGGAGCCTTGGGGACTGGCAAGATAGCGATGGTCCCACCCACCTGGTTGCCCCACCTACCTGGCTGTGCCCTACCCCTGCTGAAAGCCCAGATGAGCACCGACCACCCCCAGCAGGGCTTTCTCAGACCCGGGCGAGGGCTCCACACCAGCCCCTGTACTCCTGGACTTCGGGTCCCACTCAAGCCTCCCACCAGCACCTTCACCAGCTTATCCTGCTGCCTCGGGCTTTCAACCATGCGGACTGTGATGCTCCTCTTTATTCCCATTCACCTGTTCTGTCCCAGGTGGCACATACCACCAGTGCCTGGCACAGCAGGAGCTCAGAAGTTACTGTGTGGAGTAAGGCCACCAGCTCACCACATGTGATCACATCTGACCCGTGCATTCTAGGAACAAAGGCAGAAGGATTGTGGATTCTAGTCCAGCCTAGGGAACTTAGCAAGACCCTGTCTCAAAAAATTAAGAAAAGGACTGAGGGTGTAGCTCAGTGTGAAGGGTCAGGGTTCAACTCTCAGTACTGAAGATAAAACAGAAGCCAACCAGCTCTTTAAGGGCTCCTTGGCTGCTGTGTGGCTGGGCACCTGGCATCCACCTCCTCATCCAGCCCCCAGCTGCCCACGGTGGGGCTGGCAGTTGCTGAGCCTGGGCAGCCTCCTTGTCAGTAGCGTGGAGGAGACAGGCATAATGTTTAGCCAACTGTGCCTGCCCAGGAGAGGACCCGGCCAGTGCCACCCACAGGACCACTCTCACTGCTGCTATTTGTTCTGATTGCTCTGTAGATACCACTGAAGGCACAGTCACACCTTTTCCTCATAACTGCCTGTGAGGGGACCCAGCAAGGACTCCTCTAGCCATCTCCCAGGAGGACCCCTGTGAGGCCTGATGGGGCTCTGGCTTGCCTCGCCTCCCCTGTACCTGTACCTGTCCCTTTGCTTGTGCTTCAGTCCCTGCATCCACAGCCCCAACATACCACCATTCCCCAACTGAAGGAGTGAGCAGTACCTACTGCTGGTCTAGAGTCCAAGCGAGATCCCAGCGGGGTCCAGAGGCAGCCTGTCCAGTCTTGGGAACATGTCCTTCCCAGAAGGCCACTGTCACCTGCAAAGGAGCATCTTCCCAGTACTGAGAATCAGCCACTGATGTGTCATCTGTTCCTCTTCCTCCACAGTCACCACCAGTCACCACTCATCCTCGTACAAGCCCAAGTCCTCCAGCAACGTGACCTCCACCAGCGGTCACTCTTCAGGGAGCTCGTCGGGGGCCATCGCCTACCGGCAGCAACGGCCAGGCCCCCATTTCCAGCAGCAGCAGCCCCTCAATCTCAGCCAGGTAAGCCCAACCCCCTTGGCTTCAGCCCCCTCTTCTTCAGCTGCACTGAGGGCCAAGATCCTCACCCACCTCTAGGCTGTATCAGGAAGGTCCCAGAGCAGAGAGACTCGGTGGCTCCTTTCTCCTGGATCATTCTCGGGGAGGTGGCACCGGGTCCCAGGCTTACGCATCGAGGGCCTGGCACTGCCGTCTCTGCCCAGCAAGGGCAGCCTGTCCCTTGTCCCAGAAGGAGGGAGGTGCCAGACCAAGGCAGAGCATGCAGGCACCTGCACTGAAGGGGAAGCCTCTGTCGCTCCTCCCCTCCCTGTGCTCCCTGAGTGGCTGGCCCTTAACACAGCACCTCTCCCGCTTGTCCTCCGCAGGCTCAGCAGCACATGGCTGCGGACCGCACCGGGAGCCACCGGCGGCAGCAGGCCTACATCACTCCCACCATGGCCCAGGCCCCATACTCCTTCCCCCACAACAGCCCCAGTCACGGCACCGTCCACCCTCACCTGGCTGCCGCCGCCCACCTGCCCACACAGCCGCACCTCTACACCTACACGGCACCTGCCGCCCTGGGCTCCACCGGCACTGTGGCCCATCTGGTGGCCTCGCAAGGCTCGGCGCGCCACACCGTGCAGCACACTGCCTACCCGGCCAGCATCGTCCACCAGGTCCCCGTGAGCATGGGCCCCCGGGTACTGCCCTCACCCACCATCCACCCGAGTCAGTATCCAGCCCAGTTTGCCCACCAGACCTACATCAGCGCCTCGCCAGCCTCCACCGTCTACACTGGATACCCACTGAGCCCCGCCAAGGTCAACCAGTACCCTTACATATAAACACTGGAGGGGCGGGAGGAGGTGCGCACACAGCAATGCAACCGGGCGGGAGGGCGGGGCGGGACAGAGAAACTTGAACCAGGAAGGAGGGCTTAGAGCAGAGAACATTTTAGAAGGAAGGGACTGAGGAGGGAAATCTATGCTTTTTATTTTAAAAAAGAAAAAGAAAAAAGAAAAAAAAAAAGAAAAACAGCTCATGAACCCATTCCACACCAAACTGGAAAGGAGAAGAGAGCCACAGGAAGATCCCGGGAGAAAGGGGCCCCAGTTTTTGAAGAACTTTGTCTATGAACTTTTCAAAGATTATTTTCATATGGCAGCAAATGACACTGAAGAAGCTGCTGTCAGGGACACCTGATGGGAAGTCCAATAGATTTTTAATGAATTGAACAAAAGAATTAGGGATTTTTCCAGAACTCAAAAGTGTCAGCATCCTTCCAGGGTGTCAGGCCGTGGCTGAATTCAGGGGCTGAGGGGCAGGGTTTGGTCTGGGGGAGCCCAGTTGTGGTGCATTTGTCAGGCGCAGTGGGGAGCAGCCAGGCTAACAGGGGACCCCTGAGAGGAACTGGTTTTCCCTTTTGAGTACTCTGGACAAATCCCTAAGCAATGTTATTCCTCAGATGTCATTAATAATGTGTGTTGCAGACTTTGGTTGGTTTTTCTTTTTCTTTTTTTTTTTTTTCTTTTCTCTTTGAATCAACTCCTAGCCACATAGCATAGGGCTAGTGGCTGTCGCCGACACCCTAGTAGAATGTAGCCCTCGACCTTGTTTTCTACCTGTGTCCATCTCCAGTGATACCAATAGACTCTTCCTATGTAATTGCACAAAAATTGGGATAGCGTAGGCGTGTAACCAATGTGGTGGTCAGGTGAGCAAGCGAGTGTGCGCGAGTGGTTGTGCGCGGTGCCGCCTCCCCTGGGTCCCTCGGCCCCGCCGCCATGGCCCTCCGTCTTGATTTTACACCATCCCTCCTAGTGCCTTACCGAATGACTGTCAGCATGTGAGGATTTCCTTCCACTGGTACACAGCAGCGGGCCAAGCTTGTCAGCAGCCGCCTCGCTCTTCTGTTGCGCTGTGGTAACATTTTACTTGGGTCTTTCCTTTTTGTTGTTTTTTTCTCTCCGTTTCATGCCATTGTTTTCTTGGACTATTTGTGAGCAAGATGCCAGGGAAGCTGGCAGGACTGTGGGGCGAGAATTCAAGGATCTTGAGAGCTGTGTAGGAGCCAGGTGGTGGCAGACAGCTCTGATGACAGAAATGGTTTCTATTGAATTTTCCTTTGGGGGCAGAAACCCAGAGAGGTGCCCACCCTTCACCCTCACCCATCCATGGCCAAGTTGTACCGTATGGGAGACCCAGGGTTTCGGGTATTGGTTGGCTTTGACAGGCAGCGGCTTCATGTGGCCATCTGTGGAGCTCTGGAGGCCAGGTGTCTGTCCCCAGTGGCCCCAGCACCTCCCTCCCACAAGAAGGAGTCTGTTGTGCTCAGATCCACACCGCGCTTTTCTCTCACACTGTGCCATGGAGAAGGCTTCCTCTGTAGACAACCACTGACCTGTTCCTATTGAATTATTTCCTCACATTGCCTGAATCTGCCCGAGACACAGTTTGGCGTTTGATATTTGACAGGTCTGGTGGGCAGAAGCCTTGAGCTGCTGGTAAGGGTGACGGTGGTGCCTCCTTTGTACTTGGGGGACACTCATAGAAGTGAAGTCGCCAAAGTCTGCTCTGTGCCCTGTTGTGCCTCTGATACCTGGAAATCTTCTCAGGCAGTGTGGGAGGTGGAGAGTGGTTCCTGCGCTCAGGGTGGGTATTTCTGAAGCTGGGAACTAGAGAAGCTTTCTAGGTAAGGTTGAGCTTAAAAGGATGGTTCTGATTGTTTTGCCCTGATGTGGAGTCCTTCACCTACCCTCAGCCAAGTTCCTAATGCACAGGGACCTTCCGGTCAGCAGCCTGTCCTCCTGTTTACCTCCTCCCTCGCAGGCCCTGAACAATATACTGTGAAAGGGTTTTCACAGCCACGTCTACTGTCTTCAGTAGCAAAGCTGTGACTTAGCTCTTAGCTGTGAAAGAACTCTGGAAACATCCCCATCCCAACCTGGAATTCTTACTTACCTTACAAAGAAACAAGTCCCCAAACTGGAAGTGGCTTAGGGCAGGCCTTGGCCAAAAGGAAAGACGTCACAACCTGCATAAAGCTGGGCACATGCTGGCAGTGCCCCGGGGATGAGAGGCAGTGTGGCGGCACCCTGCAGCAGGGAGACATCCCCCTCTCGCCATCGTCAGTGCCCACATCTGCTGGAGGTGGGGTGATACCCGGCCTGAGGGCAGGAAGCCAGGCAGCTCAGAGAGCTCGAGGGAGCCCTCCCGGAGTCACTGCTCGAAGCGCCCGGCTGCCGCCGGCCTATGAGCAGCCAGGTGGCAGCAGCGTTCCATGGCATCTTCTTGTACTGAGTCACAGGGCACGGCCTTGGCAGCCTCACTTTGCCGTCCTGGACAGGCAGGCAGGCACTGGCCTTCAGCACCGTGCAGTTCCAGTCCTCTGCAGATCTGGTCTCTTAGGGTAAAGATGACCTAAAGGTTCTTAATTCCTTTTCTCTCCTTAAGTGGAAGCTTCTTACTCTTTCTCCTGAAATTTTCTTTCCTTTTCTCCTCCCAGACAGGAATGAAAGTTCCATGCTGCTCATAATGTTAATATTATCATGCTTATTATTTTATTTTTGTCATTGCCATTGTAATTACGATTATTATCATCCTGTTGCTATTTTAGTCAGGGTTTTAAATGCACATTTATTCCAAGCATCTTTGTGTTTTCCCTGTAATATTTAAACTTATTTTATTATGTCTGTCTCTGAGTAGACTGGAGGACACACAGATGTCCAATTTTGTCAGATGAAAAGGAAAGACCCAGGATGTAGCAGAATTGTTCCTGTCATCTCTGTTTCACAAACAGCCATCAAGAAAGGCCCACCACAGAACAGAGTTGGAAGAAGGGTCACAGCTATCCTCCGCACAGTCCAGCCTAGGCTCTGGACAACATGGGCACCGCAGCATATTTCTCTGGATTCCCCGGGACCTGGGCCCGAGGAGGTAGTTTGTGGGCTCGGGGCTGCTGGCACACGCCTTCAGCTTAGACTACCAAACCCTCAGGCAGTGTCTCCCACAACTCTCTCCCTTCCTGTGGATCTGGATCTGGTGACTATGCTCAGCCTGCCTCGCATCTGCTACGTAAGACACAGAGCCCCTTCTTTCCTTTGCAAAACATTCCCCTTTTCCCACAAGCATACCCAGAAAATAACTTATGTCCCCTCCTGGAAGCTATTGGTTAAAAGCTGAAGTAAGAGTTGTGGGCAAGCTGGGAGTATAGCTCAGCTGCACAAGCACCTACTGGCCAGTTTGATCCCCAGTACCCACCCATGTCCCCACCAAAAGCATTGTGGGCCACTGGTTCTCCCAGGACGTTCTAACCCCACTCTTCTTCCTTGCATTCATCCCACCTCCCCCACTATCTGCCTGGCACACAGTTTCCCGAGCAGAAAGAGCTGTCTGAGTCTAGAGGATGCGGAGAGCCCTCAGCAAGGTCCAGGAGCCTCCCTGACATTGCAGGCCATGCCCCCTCTGCCTTGGCAAATGGAGAGCTTCAGCATTGCCATGTGGGCAGCCCTCGGAGCCCACACTGTGGGGGTGGAGGCCCACCCAGCCCTAATGCTGCCTGCCACTATGGAGAAAGGCTTGATGTGAGCAGCTTCTGCAAGTGGAGATGAGGTGCTGGGCAGCAGGCAGACACTCCAGATGCTGTACCCACCCTGTACCTCGCCTCTGTCCTCTTCTAACCCTAAGTACAGAGCCGTTGCATCAAAAGCACAGAAGCCCCCAGCATGCTCGTTGGCACCCCTGCCCAAGTCCCCACTAGGTGCTCCACATGAGGTCCTCTTGGCGAAGCTGCCTTCCCTTGACCCACCTCCCAAGTGGAGAGGCACCCAGCTCCTCCAATGTAGGCCTCAAGTCCCCCAGCACACCCCCTAGTCTTGGATGGGCTCCACCCTTTCTCAGGGAAGAAAACAGTCCTGAGCAAGGAGAAGGTGCAGACAGGTCCAGGAGAGACACCCGGCTGGAGCCCTGGGAACCTCGGGTCAGCCTGCTTCTGCAGGCTGGGTTCTCACTGAGCTGTCTGGGCACCAGCAGAACATTTCTGCTTAGTTCAGGAGATTCCAAGGAAAAGGAGAAGAGTAGGCCATGGTGGGCAAGTCCATTGTCTCTGCCAGTTAGCACTGTGGGGTGCAGCAAGTAGTTGGTATAATTCAGAGGAAGGAGGATGCCAGAGCAAATGGCCATTTCCGTTTGCCTCCTGGGCTGCATGGACATGTCACGCCTTCCCGGTGGCTGGGTTCCTGTGGGATGTGGAAGCCGGCTGGGCTCTGTCCTCCCAGCCTGGAGTACCCAGCCTGCCTAGACGTCACCGTGTTGGTCAGAGGTCAGGAAGGGGAGCACACCTGGCGGGATGATGTCCCTTGACTCGGTCTTGGGAGCCGCAGACACTCCTTTTGGAACAAGCTCGTGGAGGAGGAATCGGGTCACGTGAGTGTGTGTGAGTGGGGAGCGCGAGCATTCTTAGAAACCGGATGCGGAGGCGAGGAAGCTTCGGGAAGTGTTGCTGATGGTTCACGGTTGCTAGAATGACACAGGTCCCCTCCATCGTCTGGCCAAGGGCAGGTAGGGTAGGGGCCAGCTGCTCTTGCTGGCCTGCCAAGGAGCCACTAGGACAGAACGTGGAAAGAAGAAAACAGCTTGGTGCCCTCGACTACCAGAGAGAACTCAACAGAGAGCTGAAGTTTGTCCGCAGGCCCAGCCTGGCACTTGGTGAGGCTGGCGGGCGCCATTCGCCACCACGCTTTCCAGCCTGGGACCCACAGACTTCTGCCCCCACTTACATCTTTCCTTTCTGAGGTTTGATGGATTTTTAGAGGGGAAGCCTCAAAATGGAGCAGGCCAGCGCTGTCCTTACCAAATTGGAAAGGAAAGCAAAACTGTCCCTTTCTGTAGCCAAAGAACCCTTCTCAAAGGCATCCCAAGATGAGAACGTGGCGAAGCTGCCTTCCTCTCTCCCTTCCAGGCAATAATGACAGCAGCGGGGATGCAGTTCCAATTGTCTTTCCTTGGTGTCCTGACTTTTAAATTGCTTCTTTGATTACATTTATTTTGAAACTGGACTCATTCTAGAGAGGAGTGGTGGTGACCCTGCATCCTGCTGCTCCGTGGAAGGCAGAGGCCCTGCACCCATCGCACGTGACTGAGGGTACAGCAAGCAAGCATTGTTGCTACTCAAGGCCTACGATTTTCTGTCTCCACACAGGACTCGGCCAAATCTCAGTCAGGCCACTGGAGACTAGCACATGGTGGAATGGGGTTTAAATGCAAAAAGAAATCTCCCAAAGGCTCTTGACATCGTAGCTCCTGGAGCAGGGATTTCTTGCATCTGTAGAGCAGCGTCTGGAAGGTCGGAAGAGAGCTAGCTGCAGGCCAGTCGTTTGCTTCAGACTCCATGAGAGTCTCAGAGAAGTGGCCCTGGGAGCTCCCTGTCCCAGAAGCCCAGCGCACAGGGCTCCTGATCCCCTACTCGACTCCCACCAGCCTCGGAGAACCCTTCATGTCAGATCCTGCCGGACAATATTACACGCTCTGCCTCTGTTCAAATTAGCAATATCCCTTAGGTGAGGACAGCATTTGTGGAATTGTTTCAGTACTTCAGGTCTGAGGCCAAGCCCCTTAGAAGTTCATCTTGTGGCACCTTCTCACACACACACACACACACACACACACACACACACACACACACGGTTGCAGATGGGACAGCTGACTCAATGGCATGAATTAAAGAATACCTAAGTGGTGGTCCAGAATCCTTACGTTTCTAGTCACCTCTTGGGAATCAGGACTTTACTAAGATGTGATTTTGCTTCACTTAGTTTCATAGCAAAGAGTGGCCTCATTCTGATGGCCCACTTAATGACACCCCTGTCCTGTGTGTCAAGCACTGTGCTCAGAGTTGCCAACTCGCTGGCTGTCTTATTTCATCTTCACGCTGACCCTGTAAGACCAGCAATACCAGCCCCTTTCCGGAAGCGGGGGCGGGGCGGCCGCCCTGGGGCCACCCGCTAGCAAGAGGGAGCCAGGGTTTGCACCTGAGCCTGCTGGGTTCCAGAACTCAGCATGCAGCCACCAGCCTCAGCTGTCTCCTGTGTGTCTGTTGAGAAGAAAGGCTTGAAGGAATGTCACTCTGCGCAAAAAGAGACCCTGGATCGGATGCGGGCAGAAAGACAGAATTGGTATGACTTACGGAAGATCTCTGGGGAGTTTCTTTTGATTCCTAGAATTCCTTTTAGATTTCTTTCCAGCAAACCAACTAGCTTTAGTAATGCTGCTATAACAAACTCTTAGGAGAGTGAAGAGGAAAATATATCCTTTTCATCTTTTAAAAAAATAATTTTTCTTGCTTATAGTTAGCTCTAGAAAGGCAATACTAAAGGTATATATTTTTTTCAAAATGCTATTTTTTACTGCACTTGATAAATATCATGACAGCTCTGGTCTCTGTAATAGATCCACACTTCAGCTCTGCGCAGAACCAGAGGCAGGGCTCACACCAAATTTGTAAATACCATGTGTAGGTCTGATGTTCAGGAAATTTTTTCTTTCTGTTAAAAAAAAAAGAAGAAGAAGAGGGAAGACAAGATGGCTTTTAGGAAGAGGAATACAATTAAATTTTCTTTCAAATTCGATACCCCTCTCCAGGAAACAGAAAGCAACAATTGTATAAACAGAACAATGAGCCAACTTCAGGAGTTGAGGAAGAGGGCTCTCTGGCCCTGGTAAGTGGTTAATGATAATGCAGATGCATTTTCATTTCGGTTGAAAGGCAACAAGAATTGAGCAGTGCTTTAGGACTCGATTTTTAATTTTCCAAAGAACCATTATCATGTACTATAGAGTATCTGCTCTGTTGTTTGAGGTGGGTTTCTTGTTTATTTTTTTTTTTCTTTTAAAAACTTTGTTGACTGGCTCCAGGCTTATTTGCCTAAATTCTTAGGTGGTTTACACAAGTTCTAGAATCTTCCAGAACTTGGACTCCATTGGAAGCAAACCCAACTAGTCAGAATTTGAGATCCTGGTTGGTGTCAGTAGGTGCTCTGGAATTCTAACAGAACACCTAAGGATTTTTTAGAAGGTTTTAGATACATTATCTTACACAAACTGTGACCTAAAATGGCAATAATTACCTCAAATGTGGGCATTCATCCTGATTTTAGCCTTTTTTGAAATCATGTAGCCAGCTTGATCTCGAGATTTAAAAACTATGAATTCTGTGTGGCCTGAAAGTACTGATGAATGCGCCCCTGGTTGCTGCTGCTCAAGTGAATTCTGACCATACTCGTCTTTACAGAAGGAATGAAGTCAAGGGAGGACTGGCTCTCCGTGTGCTGTGATCAGATGTGGCAGCCCCTGTGTCCCTAGCTACTGTAGATGCTGCTCACCTTCTGAGAGCCCAGTGAGTCTCACTTTAAATGAGTAAGTGAAGTAATTGATGCGGATACTTACTTGTATTTCTGGCTACAGTTAAGTATTTTATAGTTTACATTTAAACTGGTACTTTTTAAAGAAAATTTCTGTTTATAACTGACACCTCCAAACCCCAGCGATTGCCTCCGTGAGAGGAGGCCGTGTCTCCCCAAGGCAAGTGTGCTCTGCCTGTATGTCCTGTAGCCCCCAGTGTGTACACTCCCCCCATAACACCGGCTTCCAGGGGAGCTTGAGAGAATGCAAAAGGAAGTCGGGAGAAAGTGGGAAGGGTCAGACCCCAGCTGGGCCAGAGCTGGGGTCTCGTGCGGTGTCGCATCCACGCTTGTCTGCAGGCCTCTGACTCCGTGGAAGAGGTGGCAAAAACTGGCCCCTGCTCCACTGATTTTTTGTTTTGTTTTGGTCTTGATTTGATTATTTCACTTGTTTATAGATCTACTTGCTTCTAATTGATGGGCAGTAAAAAGACACTGGGATTTGGGTAGCCCAAAGACCCAGCTGCTATTTCCCAGGCCCCCCGTGATATTCCGAGTATCACAAAAGAGAACAATATGGCTCCATCCTGTACTCATCGGCTGGGTTTTCTGTATATCTGCTGTCTTTCATTCATTCTCCTTTAAACAGAATCAGTGCAAAAGGACAAGTCTGCTTTTCACGCATGTCCAAACGGACCTGTGAGGCCTGCGTCGGTGGGCGTGAAAAGCAGGTTCGGTTCAGAGACTGTGAGCTGCTAAGCCCAAGGAGTGGGGACAGAGGGGCACTTGGGCCAGTCCCTGATGCCTGGTGCACAGAGAGACATGTGACAATGAGGGCTTCGGGAAGACTGGGAATGCCAGTTTCCTTAAGTCGTGTTTTGGTTTTATTTTCTCTTGTGCCACCACCAAAATGTGGCGGCCTGGTGTGGCCCCTGGTGTGGCCCTTTCCTCTAACAGATGGTACTGAAAAAACAGCAGCACCCCAGCAGCAGGGAAGCCTGTTCACGTCACACTGTGGCTTTCTCCCTGCCCACCCCAGGGACAGCGGGGTCTTGTCCGGGTCTCTTTGTTGGAACTGTTATTGTGGAATCCTCTTAACCGCCCTCTTGCCACCTCCCCCCTTTGTGTGTGCCTGTGCGTGTGCGTGTGTGTGCTTTTCCTTTGCACTAATTAACCAAATGAATTTTGTGTCATTGTCTTTGGGGCTCACCCACATTTTTTTCAAGCTAGAGGTATAGAAATTGGCTCTTCTTATTACTTGAAAAGTACGTTTTAAAGAGAGCTCTGATGCTGCTCTCTTAGTTCCCCTTCCACCAAGTCTCCAAGTGATTCTCTCCTGGCACTTCCCCCTCCCCAGTTTTCATTGTGCTGGCTCACTGCATCCACCTGTTGTCACCATAGTCCCATGCCCAGGCACCCAGGACACTCGAGAGTCAGCCCAAAGGGCCCCTTGCCTGCTGTCAGCCCCTCCTGGGCTCCAGGGACTGCGTGGTTATTAAGTTGCCTGGCTCAGCTGAGAAGAAGGAACTTGGGAAGTAGAAAGTGTGCCACCTCCGTGGCCTTCGTGGCTTTGCATGGAACTAGAGCAGCCCCGCCCCACCCTCAGAAGGAGATGTCCCTGTGTGCACCCACCCCACCCCACCCCCGCCTTCATGTCCCTGCTCATTTAAAAGCTTTCTTCTGTGCTTTTCCAGGGCACAACCATTTCTAGCCCCCAAAGCATCTCTTCACCCTCTCCATGTGCATTTTTTTAACCAAATGAAATAGATGAGAAAGGCACACTGGGGCAGCGGAAGCCCTGCTTAGTAGAATCACTGTATAGATAGAGCTGTTGATATATATGTTTGTGTATATATATATCAAACCAAATTCTGATAGAAGATAGCTTTATGGCTGAGGAGGAAGCGGAGCCCTCTAGAGGTCGGAGCCGCCTTAGCACGCGCGTCCCACCCCTTAGCTCTTGGGCCTTGGGGCTGGGTTCCCTGGGGGGCCACCAGGCTCTCTGGCCCTCAGCATCAAGGGCACCAATGAGGACAAGGGGGTGGCCAGTAGGAATGACTGGAATTTTCCATCCTGTTTGCTTTGACCACACATATTGAGCTGCAGCCTGATATATCACATTTCCAAAAGTGATACCCATTAGGGTGGAGAGAGAACGGATCTGTAGAAATGTTTACCTTCCAGCTGCCCACAAATTCAGGACTCTCTGGACAGATAGGCACCCTTGCCAGAAAGCCAGGGGGAAGAGGAGGCCTGGTGACCCCCGGGCCCCAGCCCCAGGCACGCGGCTCCCTCCCGAGGTCACCTCGCCCAGGTCTTTCTCTACCAGGTCAACTTAGCTCAATCTCAAAACCCCATGAAGCCCTGGTCCGTTGTGTTTCTCACTGTACGGTTTCTGTATTAAAAAGTGTTAATCCATGTTAATCTGTGTGAAAATTATTGCGTGCAACAGTATTTTCTCGTGTACCTCTCCTCCCTCTGTGAATTGTCCCTCTTTTCTTTTTTATTTATAAATGTCTACTTTTTTAAAAGACAAACCAATGTGTTGTAGACCTCTATGTAACTATCCCTTAGTCTCATATTATAGGTATGTTATAAGAATGGATATTTTACTTGGCTTTAGAATGTTTTACAAGAAAACTAATTCTTAACTGATCATGTCCTTGCTACTAAAATGCTTGTGTTTTTTCATCATGATGTTGTGTGCTTCTAAATTAATAATCATTTTCGTTGTAGAAAAATGGAGTGAATTTATATTAGTCTTGGAAACTAATAATAGCATTGTAAATTTATGAGATGATTTTAACAGAAAAAAATTATAGAAGAATATAGTTATTTTAATTGTAATATTACTAACTGTAGGGTGAGAAAGGGGGTCCTGTTGTGGTGAACTGTTATAGCTTGTTACAGTTTCTTTTGATCATTTTTTCAGTCTCTGAGGTGAAATGAGTTATTAATTAAAATTTGTAAACTCACATATGCATATTGTATATGTGTAGAAATGTAATCACACTTTGTCTTGGAATTACATTAAACTGTTTGGAATCACTGTACACTCTGCCTGGCCTGCTTCTCCGTCCCTCAGCCACACAGGTCAGGACCCTGAGCAGGTGGCCACAGCCAGGACGGCTTCCACAGGAATGACAGCCCATCACCGCGCAGAGCCCTGGCGGAGGACCAGGGACTGGGTGGCAGCTGGGTGGCAGCCGGGGGGCTGAGGTCCTTCTGCTCCTGATTCCTGGGCAGCTGGGTTCATCTCCACTCCTGCCCTAACACTCTGCCCCCGTGACCCAAGGCACACTGTCACCTGCTGTGCTGTGAGCTGGCCCGTGTTCACCTTCCCTGCCAACAATGTCGGGTAGCTGGGGAGCACCCATTGCCGCAGAAAGCCTAGGACCTCACGTCCTTCTCAAACCATGGTGCCCATCTTCCTGGTGAGCTCTATTTTGCTAATTATAGTAAAATTCACCACTGGGACTCCTTTGGGTGCGCAGCGAGTGGCATTCCTGAGCACTGCCCTGCAGCCATCACCATCCCAAGCAGAGACTCCACACCATGAATGGTCACCCCCACCGCTGCCCCGGCTCGCACCATCCTGCCCTCCCGAATGCACGGAGTCCTACCACATTGGCTGCTTAGTGTCTGGCTTCACTTAGCAGGATGTCTTTAAGGCTCATTAATGCTGTCACCTGTATCCCAGTGGCCTTCTCTGGGGTTGAATGGTTTTCCACACATGGACAGGCTCTCCAGGAGCAGCTCGGATCAGCACCCCTTGTGGCTGCTGGGAACAGGGCCTCTGTGGGCCCTGGTGGGCGGGTATCAGCAGATCCCTGCTTTCTGTTCTTTTGGGGATACGTGCAGGAGGACCTGCTGGGTCAGGGGTAACTGCCAGATTTGGGCGATCCATTACACCGTTCCCTGGCAGCTGTGCCTCCACATTCCCGCCAGCCACAAGCAGGGTTCCTTTCTGCCCCAACACTTGTCCTGGCACACACTCACTGCGCCCTCGGGCCTTGGGACCTCCAGATCCCCGGAGGTTGGGCTTCCCACCCAAGCCCCCACTGTACCCAACTCCTCATACACATGCAGAGTCCCAGTACCTAGTGGCGGCCTCCTCACCCTTGTCGCAGCCTCTGGGCACCCTCATCAAGCACCCCGCCATTCAGAGACCTTTGCTCCTCCACAGTGTCCTCCTGAGTCACCTCCCCAGCAAAGCACTCCCTCCGTTAGCTCCAGTCCTGCTGGCCTAGGTTTCCAATCCCGTGCAAGATCCCCTGCCACACGAGCAGCGTCTCTCCTCATCTTCCTCCACTGTGAAGCCATAAATCCCTTGCAAGTCACGATTTGTCCTTCATCCCTGTTTCTGGGCTCACTGTTACATGCCAGGCAGAGCAAGTGATCAGTAAATACTCGAGGGAATAGCGGACTGCTCAGCCCTCCTTTCCCCTGCCCCAAGCCACCCATCCACCTTCCAAATCCCTGGTCTCCCCAGGCTCCAGCAATGCCAACACAACCCTAAGCTACGTAGGAGGCTGAAGCAAATGGATTCCAAGTTCAGGGCCAGTCTGAGCAAGTTAGCAAAACCTTGTCTCAAAGTGAAAGATAAACAAAGAGGGCTAGAGATGTAACTCATCAGTAGCTCACCTTTGTGTCTAGTCCCAGTGGGAAAAAATAACAGTTCACCCAGTAGTTCAAATTACACAAAAATCTACACAAACAAGGGCTGGCCAGATAGCTCAGCAGATTAAAGCACCTGCTTGGGCAGACAGGGGCCAGGGGCTAGATCCTCAGCCTGCTGTGCCAGCCACCCCTGGCACGTGCTGAGATGACGAGACTGGACGTGGTGTCGCTTGCCTGCAATCCCAGTGCTTGGGAGGCTGAAAACAGGAGAATCACTACGAGTCTGATCTGTGTAGTGAGACCCTGTAGACTCTGTACTAAATACATTTTTTTTAAAAAAAAAAGTCTATACAAACAATTGTAACCAAACCAGAACTCTTCCATCACACATTTCACTTTTTTTCTAAATTAGGACAGCACCTCCAGGAATCCTATCCATGGAAAGGGGGTAGGGAAAACAGCTCATCCTGGGCTGGAGAGATAGCTCAGTGATCTAAGTACCTGCCTGCCAAGAACAAGGACCCAAGTTCGATCTCCAGGGTCGCATGCCGTGCTGGCCACTGAACGGCATGCCTGTGATCCCAGTGCTGGGGATGCTGAGACAGGAGGATCACGAGTCTGAGCTGTGTAGCGAGACCCTGTACCAAATAAGTAAATAAATAAAAGATTTTTTCAAAAAACCAGCTCATCCCAAATGTGCCCAGGTAGTTATTGAAATCTAAAGTGAAAAGGCAAATGAACCTTTCTTCCAAATATGTTGAGCATCTCAGGTATTGTGTCACAGTAACAGATAGCTGGCCGACACATTGCTATCAACACATACTCAGTAGTGGGGAGAGGGGGCCAGGGAAATAGCTCAGTAGAATAAGTGCTTGCCTGGAAAGCACAAGGGCTTGAGTTCAATCCCCAGTTCCCCCAAAAGAAAAAAAAAGGAGGGAGATTAAGAAGGATGAGGTGCTCACCTGAGCCACTGTGAGCCAAAGCCGAGCTCTGGACCCCATAACCATCGCAACTTCTTGGCTGTTAAATGGCTCTCTCCCTCCGCAGCACCTTGTCCTGGGCCCTGGGGTGGCCTCTGGCTCCCAGGTCACAAAGCTCTCTTTTCGGGTGGGATGCTGGGTGGGAGAGGCCAGGCCCTGCCCTGTTTCTAACTGCCAGTTCTGAATGTGAGGGTTCAGCCTACACATCTGTTAGACCTTCTAGCAGACGCTGAGTATATAAAGTGGAACACACAGATTATTAGCACGGTGCTTCGGCCGCTGTCCGTGAGCTCCCGTTCAGTCTCCGCCTGCTGCTCAGGGTCAGGCAGGGTATCTCAGACTGCCCCCTTGCCCTCCACACACACTTAGCCACCAGGGCAGGCCCTGCACACCTCTTGGCAGGAAAGCGTGGGCTTCCTAGGGTCTTGGTCTTCATCTGAGGATGAAAACATGCCGTGCCAAAACCAGCCCAGACCTCGTCTCTGAGCAAGAAACAGTCAGAAGAAGCAAACAGCCTGGATCAAACCTGCATCCTTGCGTATGCCAGGCAGAAGCTTAGACTGCCCAGCTGTCTCCCCGGCCCAAGATCAGCCATTTCTTAACTGTCTGTCTCACAAGAGCTAATCTGTAGATGGTACATAGTTCTTTCTATGGTACCATTTCGTATTTGATGCGCTGCTAAACCAGTGCTAGATTCTGGGTACCCTTTGATAAAACCCTTGACACCCCTTCCAGTCCTTCTGTATTCTGTTCCAGCGCTGTCTTTCAGTTTTATAGCCATACCTCTCACAATCTTCATCTACAGCAGACCAATCCAGAAGTGGAAATGCTGTTAAGAAAGCCAATTCGCTACCAAAGCGACAAGGACAAGTCCATGCTTGAAGGACTTGCTGCAGGTCACAGGCCACAGAGTGACTGTCACAGGCTTGAAGCTGTCACAAGCCCCCAAAGCATGATGAGAGAAGAGGGCAACAGGGCAGCCAGGTGGCTCAGAGCATGGCCTGGGCTCGAAGGCAAGCTCTGCCACGGTCCTGCAGTGTCTGGGACCCAGCCTGCCTCTGGCTCAGCTGTGCGAACTCTAAAAGAGGAATCGCACCTGGGCAGGGAACACCCAAGCCCAGCCTCACCTTCCTGAGCAGAGCCCACCTGAAACCCTCCTACACCTTCCTCAGTTTCTGGCCAGATGGGAAAGATCTAGGGAGGGAGATTCCAAGGCCCCAGACACTGCTGTGCCACTGGACGGAAGGCACTGTGTCCCTTACCCCGGGAAAGCCCTGCAAGAGCAGGAAACAAGCCTTTTTATGAGTACACCACTGAGCTTTTAGGCTCCTTCAGCAGTTAGCCTCCTTTTATCTAGAAATTAGTTCTTCAAAGTGGAGTACTTGTGTAACAAAATCCAAAATAAAATATATGAAATAAATAAATAAAATATATAGCATTGGCTTAGAAGCTAACCAGAAATTGATCTCAGTGGATGAACAGGTAACACCCCATGTCGTGCCTCAGTGAAAGAGGGGGTGACCTGCAGTGACCAGGAAGCAGGCCACAGCCCGACTGACTCCGCTCACTCTAAGAGGGGTGCTAGGAAAAGGCTAGAAGGCACGCTGGCCTCTTGTCAGGAGGATTTTATAAGAAAGAGGGGAGCTCTGGAAAGGACAAACCCAGCTGTACAAGGGAAACAAAAGAAAATGGAATTGGAACTTGGAAAGGCCAGAGAAGCGAAGCAGGTGCATCAGGAAAAAAGAAGACTGGCCCGGAGTACGGCAACGACACACACCTGGGATGGCAGCGCTCTAGGAGACCGAGGCAGGGGGATCCCAAGATCAAGGCCAGCCTGGGAAATTTAGTGATTTAACCAGATCCTGTCTCAAAATAAAAAATAAGAAAAGGTGTGGGGGTGTAGCTCAATGCCAAGGCCGGGGCTTCAGTCCCTAGTACTACCTACCCCACTTCACCCCACCCAAATCATAGACTGGCCACGTGGTTTTAATAATGCAATCTCAGGAAAACTCACCAGAATCAATTAACTGAGCCGGAAGCAGAGGAGGCTGGGGCTGAGGATAGCTACGAGCTGCGTCCCCTGCCTGTAAGACAGCTGTCACAAGCCAAGCACGAGCCATGCCATCAGAAAAAAGAGAAGGTGGACAACCTTGAGAATTTAGCCCAGAAAATGACTTCATCAGGGTGCAAAGAGACCAGAAGTACACGGTGTTTCTGTACGCCACGGACATGGCGAGCCAGCGGCATGGCGCAGCTTATTCCTGCCTCCTGTTCCAAGCTCAGGGGCTGTAGCTGCCTCAGCACTGCATGGGGCAGGTGGCCGTGCAGCCCAGGATGGGCCAGGGAGGACCTGGGTGCAGGGACATGGCTCCAGGAGGTGGCTGGCACGTCCGCCTGTGGAGGAGCAGGGGATTCCTCCCCACCAAGCAAGGGGAGTCCAAGACCCCCAAAGCATCACACAGTAGGACTTCACAACTGCTCTAAGCCAGCGCCTTATTTGTTCTTAAAGTTCAAAAAAGTGTTCAGAAGGTTTCCAGTTCTGGATGTAGCTATGCAAAGTGGCAAAAGGTTTTTTTGATCCTATCATAACAGCAAGATGTGTGTGTCTTTCAGAGACAGGGTCTCGCAAAGCAGTTCAAGCTGGCCTTGAGCTCATTCTATAGCCCCAGCTGGTCTCGAACTCACAACAATCCTCCTGCCTCAGCCTCCTGAGTCCTGGGATTACAGGCATGTGCCACCACCCCTGAGGAAAAATTTTTTATAAAAGTCATACTTTTCTAAATCCACCAGAGAAGAATACAAAGAAGCCTTTCCTGGGCAAGAGAAGACTAACAACCACTTTTGCTCCTGGGGGCTGGTGGGTGGAAACATGGTGACAGCGGAAAGAAGGCTTTAAATGGAAATGACCCAGCCAGGTGTAGCAGCCAGTACTGGAATCCCAGCACTCGGGAGGCTGAGGCAAGAGTACCGCTGTGAATTCAAGGCCAGACTGACCCACAAAAGGAGTTCAAGCCAGTCTGAAGTGCAGAAGGAAACCTGGTTCCAAAAAGAAAAAATAAACGGAAATGGCCCTTGGGCTGGCCCGAGGACGGATCCTCATCGCCTATGCTTTTCTGAATAGGATTTGTGGGAGGCAGGATACCTTTGTCTTCTGTGGTCCTAGCAAAACACCAAACACCTGAGGCTGGTCATGTTGTGAGAGGCGCGTTTGGCTTACCGTTCTGGGGATTGAAGAGCTCGGCAGCAGCCTCTCAGGGCTCCCATGGGTGCCTCCGGGCGGAGAGTGCAAAGACACTGTCGGCTAGGAGTGTGAGCCCAAGGCCACACCGACTCAGGCCACAAGAGGCCCTCTCAGTGTGAGAGGCGCTGGGAAGGAGGGCTGGGAAGGCGTCCTCAGGAGCCTGGTGGAAGTTAAGGGCAGAAGTTGCCCTGAGACTGATCCAGGAGATTTGGAGCTGCAAAGCTTCCCTGTGGGCGTGACCCGATCGTTGGAGGGCGCGCACCGCGCAGTTCCCAAGCCCTGGACGTGGATTTCTCCGGAGAACTGGACCAGGTTCTCAATAGATTGGCCAGCCTGAGACGTGGGAGGGGTCCTTGTACCTCTGATCTCATCCCCTGTTTTAATTTATCTGGTCCAAGCTTGCTCCAATTTCTCTCCTGCTCTTCATTTTTGCTTTTTTTTTTTCCTGCAGAACCGGGGACTGAACTCAGGCCCCAGGGAAGCACGTATTCACTGAGCCATCTCCCTGGCCCCATTTCTTCAATAAACTTTGCAGCTGCCTTTTGCTCATCTTGTTCAGTTCTTTGTTCCAGGCGAGAAGAACCTGGAACCTGTCTCCAGGAGAGGCGAACAACCTAGAACCAGGCAATGTTTAGCTGGTGACCTTCGTTTTAGAAACAAGCTACCAGATAACGTAACTGTCTTGGGGTCACCCAAGGAAGATCCAAATGCTCTGCACCACGGGGGATCCTTCCCACCCCTCCCTCCTCAGAGCTGGCCAGCTGGGCAGGGGACCCGTGTGCCTTAGAGGAAAGCTCCCGAGGGGCCTGTGGGAAGGGCTGAGTTCAGATCCTGATGCCTGCAACTCGGCTCTGTACTGTGAAGAAAGCTCTGGACCCCTGACCACCAGGGCGGCGCCAAAACGCCCCAGCGAGTCCTTGGGAAGCGCCCCTCCCCCTGCACGGCCCCAAAGCCGTGGGCAACTCTCGTGGCCTAGGAGGCCCCCTCTGGGTCTGCCCTCAGTGCTGCCACGGCGAGGGAAGGTGGGGAGGTGGCTGGCTGGTTTACGGGGTGTGCAGGAATTCCCGACACTTCTGGAATCGGCAGTCTCCGCTCTTTGCGTCTCTTGCGCTTTATCACTCTGCAAAGGACGGTAGACCTGTGAACCCGGCTGGGCACCTGCTTTGCCAAACTGACTTAGAACAGTGTGTGGTCACCCCAGTTGGCAGAGCTTATTTGCCAGGGGCCTTAGGCTGCAAGCATCGGGCTTTGGATACTTAATAAGAAACAAGAAGGCTCAGACTGGGGAGATAGCTCAGCGGTCTAAGCGCCTGCCTGGCAAGCTCAAGAACCCAAGTTCCACCTCTGGTCCCGCATGCTGTGCTGGCCCCGGGCATAGCAGTGCACACCTGTAATCCCAGCACTGGGAAGGCTGACACAGGAGGATCCCTACAAGTCTGAACTGCATACTGAGACCCTGTACCAAATTAAAAAAAAAAAAACTTTTAAATATATTTTTAAAAAGAAATAAGGGGCTCAAGTTCCCTGTCCTTTCACAGGGTCCCCTGTCTTCCCACCACATCCAGGCAGAAAGAGGGCAGGACGCTGACCTCCCACTTCCAAGATCTTGAGTCCCACTTTTGTGGTACTGAGGACTGAACCCAGGGCCTTTGCACACAGCTACATCTTCAGTCATTTTATTTATTTTATTCTTGAGGTACTGGAGTCTCTATACTGAGCGGCATTGCCAGCCCCTCCTTTTTTTTGAGACAGGCTCTTGCAAAGTCGTCTGGCTATGTGCAAACTTGGGGTCCTCGTGCCTCAGCTTCCCAGAGAGCCAGGATTATAGGTGTGAACCACCAACGCCATCAAAAACCCACTGTTTGAGGTAAGACTCCACCGAGACATGGGCAGCACTGGCCACTTCCTCCACCCCAGCTCCTCCCTGCGGTCCCCACCACATGTTGGGGGTGGGGGAGCACCCTGAATGCTCTTTTTACATTTTATTGTGCACCTAGGTCTGTCACTGGCTTCCCAAAAGGAGACAAATATGAAGCCACAGATGACCCCTACTCAATGAACTATCTGGAAAACATGCAGAAGAGCTTACTGCGCCAAGCTGGCAGTGTTTTCAGATAGCTTAGGCTGGGCAAAGGACCTGGCGACCCTCTGTGCTCACTCCTGAAAATCAAGGGTCGGCCAGATAGCTCAGCGGACTAAAGCACCTGCTTAGGCAGAGCTCAGGGACCAGGGTTCGATTCCTGGCATGGCTAGTGCTAGTGCCCTCCCCAGGGCGCACTGAGATGGCGACTGAGACTGGGCATGGTGGCATGCACCTATACTTCCAGCACTTGGGAGGCTGAAAACAGGAACATCACTATGAGTCAGTCTGTGTAGAGAGACACTGTAGACCCTGTATGTATTTTACTAAATACATTTTTTTTAAAAAAAATCAGCAAGGGCCTAATGTACACACATGGTTTCCTCACCAGCCAAGACCGCCAGGAGGGGCAGCCCCAGGGGCTCAGGCTCCACTGCCACACACTGCAGAGGTTGCAAGGGGGGCCCGCAGGACCTCTCCAGACAAACCAGAGAGACAGGAAGAGGTTGAAGACCTTGAGAGCTCTTTGCCAGCCCCACGGGAGTGTCACCCTATCCTCCCCAAAGCACAGTAAGCTAACTTCCACAGTGTTCTAGAACATTCTAGTGCTTTCTAAGCTGTGTGCTCCTTGGGGCCTAAGACTGAGAGTCCCCATGCTTGGCATGGTGTCTGGCACATGGCAGTTGGGGGGAAACATCTATCCTGTTACGGTTAAATCGTAACAAAGGAGCCCGAATGGCACCTGGCCCTCAGGCAGCGAGGAATAACTTCACAGCCTGCCCAGATCAGCTGAGACCCTGAAGCCGTCACTTGTGATATTTTTATTTCTCCCTGCACACCACTACAGGCCATGTCAAAGCAAGCTCATCTCTGTGGTGACCCCACGAGCTGTGTCCCTCTGCCTCTCCCCGAGCTGCGACTCCGGAACAGACTTCTCTGACTCCAGTCATCTCTTTATTCCGTTAGTGACCGATACAACAGCACCACGGACACAGCGGGGAGGGCCCTGCCCTGGGACCCCAGGAAGGCAAAGAGGTTGAGCACAGGGCCTACAGGCTTTGGGCAAGGCTGGCTGAGGTGAGGGGACACCTGCTCAGCTGCCACCCCCAGCACTCTGGAGCAGGGTGGGCCTTCAGGGCCCACGAGCAGTGAGGGGGGCGCCCAGCAGCCACCAGCCTTCCTCAGGGTACCAGGGCCGCAGGGGGTGGGGTAGTTTCCAGGTGGGGCTGGGAAAGGCTAGGGGTGGCTGTGGGAGCTGCGGGGAAGGGCCTGTGCATCTGTGTATGTGTGTATGTGCGTGCATGATGTGTGTGTTTGTGTGTGTGTGTGTGTGTGTGTGTGTGTGTGTGTACCTGTGTGATGCGGAAAGATGGCCACGTTACTAGCATATGGGATTCAATTGCTGAGCCACAGGACCTGCCTGGGGACAGAGGGACCAGGAACCAGGGACTCAGGCACTCTTTAGCCTGAGAGGGGACAGGATAGGGACAGGTCCTCCCCAGCTAGTCCCCCTGCAGGAGGCAGGCGGCTCCACAGGAGGCTGCGCTCAGAGCAGATGCCTCCGTCCACTCTGGCCTGTCCCTGTCATGTGTAGGCCATCTTGCTGCACACCCAGGGCCGGGTCATCAAACACTCCGTCGACACCAGCCGGGTGGGCTCCACGAAGACACACTCTCCTGGGCCTGAGATGGTGAATCTGTGACCAGGAGAAAAGAGACCAGGAGCTCAGGACTTCCCTGGGCAGCCATCCTTGGTTCCCGGGAAGCCCTGTGCCCACCCCCACGGCACCTTCTAAGACAGCCAGCCCAGGGCAGCTTCTCTTTTTTTTTTTTTTTTTTTTTTTTT
>NW_004524603.1:16331506-16333277 GCF_000260255.1 Octodon degus
GCTCCACATTGACCTCCAGCAGCGCTGGTCTGGGTTGCCTTGAGTATCTGGGAATGGAACCAGCGCTCCCAGAGACTGACTGCCTCCTTTAAGCAGGCACTTCAACAACTGAGCTATTGGGCGGGCCCCCCCAGGGCAGCTTCTCATATGGCTGCCTGTCTCCTCCCTCTGCTCCCGGCTCTCCCCACCTTCCATGATGGCCACCACACGCCAGGCTCCGGGGACCAACATGAGCGTGCCCTCCCTCCCCTGGCACCTGGCTGCCCCACAGACAGCACTCATCAGAGCTTCGCGGGGAGCTGCGTCTACCCCTACAGTCCCCAGGACTACCAACTGTGAAACGGACTCCGTCCCTCAAGCCCCGGCTCCCAACAACACCTGGGATCAGGCACACGCGAGCGCTCAGTAGAGACACGCTGGCAGCAAAGGGGGACAGGAGGGACCCCAGTATCACTGCACAGCTGGGGCTGTGCCCTCGCTGAGACCATGCAAGTCTGGGTGTGTTGCGGAGGCGCCACGTTTGTTCTCCTGATCTCACAGCCCTGGCGGCTGGAATCCCACAAGCAGAGCGTTGGAACATTCGTGTTGTCATCATGGGGCTGGCCCCCCGGCCCAATCCGCTGAGGTTCTGCTCCCCTACAGACACTCCCCAAGCCGCATGTCCTTAGCCTCAACTGCCCCCACATCCCTACTGCATCATTACCCTCGCTGTCACGGCCACACAGCGGCTGCCCCAACCCCTCCCTGTCACCCTCACCCCCACCCCCACCCCGTGACAGCACCACCGCATCCTCCTCTCCACAGGGAGGTGCTTGCTCAGAGAATGCTGGTGGGCGATGCCCTCAGATCCCCTTTCCTCCACAGTGACGATTCCCAGGCGGCACATGGCTGCCCAAACTGGGGGCTCCACTTCCTCCCTCCCTGGGGCCAGGTATGATCGCGTGACTGGGCTTCAGCCGGCTGGGCAAGGCCACCCAGGACATGCCCTCAAGTTAGCTTTCCCGCTGTGGCCAAGGGGGTATGGAGAGCCACACCATGGGAGCTGCAAAGGTGGAGACTGCACAGACGAAGCCTGGGCTTTTCCTGAGGGCTGCGGGAGGCAGAGCTATGAAACCATGCTGGACCCTCAAGCAGAGAAAACTAAAGCCATCTTCCTAAGGGCGCTCAGCCACAGCCACAGCTGGCGTGACACCGAGCCTCTCTCTCCAGAGTGGGAAGGGGGTGTCCCAAGGTCAGGCCTTCCGGTATAAGATGAAGCTTCAGCTCACGTGTCTGGGTCAAAGGGGTCCCCATTGACCCAGTGGAATTCATCCCCGACTCTGCGCAGGCCAATCCAAGGCTCCCTCCTCGTGAACTTGAACATAAACTCCTGCCAAAGCAAAGAGGAAAGGAGCATCCGTGTCAAAGGCAGGCAGGAGAGTGCTCGTGACGCAACAGACCTCAGACTGGAATACTCGGTGTCGGGGTGCACGGACTGGGAAGGTGATATGGCTTGGAAGTGGGGAGCCGTGGGGCAGAAGCCTCTGAGCTCCCCACAATCCCCAAGAGCCTACAAGGGGCCCCAGCTCTGGCATGGAGGCCTGACCATCCGGGCCCTCAGGATCAGCAACCCCAGCCAGTCCTGAGGGGCAGGAGGCTTGGTCTCTCCCTCTGGGTGGATTATGTGGCTCAGAGCTCAGGACTGAGATTGGCAATCCTATGTGTGTCCCCCTGGATCTTTCTCTGCACAAGGGACAAAGAAACACCACAGACCGATAGAAGTGGGATATAT
>NW_004524603.1:16333762-16340838 GCF_000260255.1 Octodon degus
GCCTGTAATCCCAGCACTGGGGAGGCTGAAAGCAGGAGGATCACCATGACTCTGAGCTGCATAGAAAGATCCTGCAACGACCAAATACATTAAAAAAAAACAAACAAAAAAAAAACTTATCACGATATTAAGAGAGAGAGAGCATGTCCTGATTTGGAACAATAGAAAATGCTGTTTTGTTTTACGTCTACAAGTTTGTTCGTTTATTGAGACAGGGTCTCACTATGTAGCCCACAGTGGTCTGGGACGCGTGGCAATCCTCCCGCCTCCACCCTGGAGTGCTGCGGTTGCATGTGTGTACCACCACACCCAGCCATAGCTGGTAATTCTTGTACTTTATGACGCTGAGTGGGCTGCAGTAAGTGGCCCTGACCACAGGGCAGGCCCCATCCAGGCCCTCGGGGCTATCTGCACACCTATGGCTCTGCGGCGGCCGAGGGGCAGCTCCCAGACACGTGTCACAGGGAATGTGGCGTGCCTGGCCTCCATCCAGGGGCCTGGGGTCACCCTCACCAGCTCCTTCTGGCTCTGGATCACGGCCAGCGCAGCCTCGTGGGTGCGGCAGTACTGTCTGCCTGTGTTCCAGTCTCTTGGTTCCTCAGAAAAGAAGTAGCACTTCCTCCCGTAGAGCAGCCAGTCCTCCGGGCAGGGCGCCTCGCACTTGATGCAGCCCTTGGAGGCTGCGGGGGGGAGACAGAGCTCAGCATCTGCCCACACAGCTGGCCCCCACCCGGCCCCCAAGAAGCCCACCCTGCCTCCCTCCACCTGCGTCAAATCTGACGCCCCCGAGAGACGCTGCGCAGTTCCAGTGTCCACAAGGATTGAATGTCACTCCCCTCAGTGACAGAGGGGAGCTGGGAGGCTGGCGGTGTCACTACAAGGAACGGGACAGCAGGTGAGCCTCCAGGTTACACACCTTTGGGTTCCTCTCTCCTCTTCCCCCAGCTTCAAGGCATGGAACCCCAGAAACTCACACTGGACAGGGACCTCCGCTGACCCCTGAGCCGCTGGCTAAATACTGAGTCCTGGCCCGCCCCCTGGTGGACTAGGCCTTCCTCACGTGGCCACAGCAGACCCCTTCTGGCCCCTGCCTCTCTGGAAAATAGATGCTAGACCCCTCCTCGTCACTCCAATGCTATCTCCTCCACCACTCCTTGCAAGGAATGCTGTCGCTGAGACAACTGCGGACCCACACACTGGGGCTCTGCCCGCGGCGCAGTGAGCACGGCGCTGCCTTCCCACCTGCAGACTGCAGCAGCTAAGCCCTGCGCTAAGCCCTGCGCTTCAGCAGGACCTGCTTTGGAGCCAGGCGTCCTGGTGCCCTGGACAGGCGTCACTCAGCCTTGAAGGCTGCTGCCACTCAACCTTCCACACATACCTCACTCACTCCGCTCAGCGTTTTCCTTTTTAAAGGCAAATTTTAATCTGGATCCCCGCCCCCACTTGTCACGTGGAATTGTGTTTGGGGATTGCTTTGCTGCAAATTCAATAAGCCGTTCCGTTTGTTTGCCTGTTTATTTGCTTTCATACAAGTGGTTGATTAAAATGCCAGGTGAAGTAAAGCAAAGAACACACCCTGGATACTCCAGGGTCTGCAGCCCTGTGGACAGCCCTGGGCAGATGGGTTCAGTGAGAGGCAGACTCCCGGGAAGGCTGACCAGGATGGGAGTCTCACCGAAATCATGAAGGGCTCTGTCTACACCCTGCCTTGACGCCCAGCCTAGCCAGAGGGTGAAAGGAAAGCGACCCTGTTCGTGGCAGTTATTCTAGGTAAGGGCCAGATAGCTGGGCCTGGTGGCCACACTATCTGGTTCTAAACACCCTCAAACCCTGAACATACAAGTCACACAGAGGCGGGCTTGGTGGGACCCAGTTGCTGGTGGACTTTCCCCCAGTTTTAAGAAGTCTCACAGTGCTTCTCGAAAAGTTAAGACAGAGGCACCGAAATCCCCTTTGCAGGTCTGCAGAGGCCATGACACACAGTGACTGGGGTCCCCCAAGAGCGGTGAGCAACCCATTCGAGAGCTGCACCTGTCCTCTTTCATGTCTTTGACCCTTTCGTTCCCACCGTTCATCAATGAAGCTCAAGCTCTTTCCTCTGTAACAAAAGATGTAGACGCTTCCACTCCTTGTAGTTTCCTTTCTTTAATGCTAATTCCCATAAATGCAAATATTAACAGAGATTTTGTCTCTTCTCCTTCAATCTGTTGTTGGAGTAAATTTCACGTCCCCAGGTGATTAATCAAAGAGTGCAGAGATTAGCCCTCCACTCCATCCCTGGGAAATTCCTCCTGTGAGCCAATGTCTCCTGCCCTGGGAAGCCACCAGCAGTGTTCCCTCTGTCACTGCACTTAACCCTGGACAGAGGGGACACTATCACACTCACTTTTTTTTTTTTTTTTTTTTTTTAGGGAAGGGTCTTCAGGGTGTTCAGGGTCTAACTACTAGATCGGACTAGTGATCTAGTTTACACCTGTTTACAGCCTCCCAAGAGCTAGGATTACAGGCATGCGACATCAAGCCCAGTCTCAATTGCCGTCTCAGCGAGCCCCGGGGGCAGGGCCGGCACAGCAAACCTGGGCATGGAACCCCCAGCCCCTGCACTTGCTTGCAGACACTTTAATCCGCTGAGCTATTTGGCCAGCCCACATTTACTTTTTTTGATTGCTAGCATTTGGTCTGAGATCTACCATACAGCCAGGCTCAATAAATGTTTCTTCAATAACTGTGATTTTTTTTTTTTCAGTTTTGGGGATTGAATCCAGGGCCATCATGGGAAGTTACAGCTACAGCCCTTTCCTTTATTTTATTTTTTGCTGTGAGACAGCATCTTGCTGAGTTGCCAAGTTGCCCATCCTGGGCTTGAACTTGCACTTCTCCGGCCTCAACCTCCTAGAGTATAATATATATTAAAGTCCCTTAGGCTGGTGAGATGGCTCAGTGGTCTAAAGCACCTACTCAGAATAAGCTTAGCAAAGCACAGGGACCACGGTTCAATCCCCCAGCACCACATGCCAGCCAGCCCCGCCCCCTGGTGGGCTGAGCTGGCCACACACAAATAAATAAATAAATAAAATTTAAAAAAAAAAAAAAAAAGTCCCTTGCCCCCAACCATCTACTGGAAGAATCACCACCTACCTGGCCTACATCCACATTGTCCTGAGTTGTCTCATCATTCAGGAAAGAACTACCTGTGTCCCCTCTCCACCCACACTATTTACAAAAGGACCCCTGGATACCCTGTATATCGATGTATTACTTTGGGCTAAAATCTTAGCAACAACCAACACTCTGTCTCCGCCCTGCTGGGTCCCCCTGAGCTCCAGGGACAGCAGGGACCTCTCTTTACCTCATGAGCTGAGCCTGGGCAGGTCTCGGGCCCCTGGGACCTGGAGTCATGCACTCACCCAAGATGCTCATCACCACCAGGATGGCGAACAGCAAGACCGCGATGGCCCCCAGCAGGAGCCGCGTGGTGGTATCTACGGAGAGAAGAGAGGCGCATGCGCCGCTGCCCGCATGGGTGTCGAGCTTGCATGTTAGAATGTGACCCCTTTCCTGGCTTCAGGTCATGCCACTGTGTGGACACATCAGTTGGTTTTTATCCATGCCCCTGCTGATAGCCCTTGGGTCGCCTTTGGCCTCTGTGAAAAGGCCCGGATTTCTCTGAGCCCTCACTTTCCTAGGTACACACCTAGGAGTGCAGTTGCTGGATCGTATGGTGATTCTTTGACGGTTTAGCTGCCGAACTGCTTTCCAGCGACTGGCGCACTTCTCATTTCCACACACCTTCGCCACCGCAGGCTGCCTTCTCTCTCTTTCCTGTCCTCCCCCCACCCCATCTTACCCTTCATTGTGCAATGTCTTGGCCACTAGGAATTCACCATGAAGACTATGGAAGGACACTAGCATTCTTTCTTAAAGAAGTGGCCCCTGGAACTCTCTCTGACCTGCTCCAGTCTGGCTGGTCATTTCCTAAACCCTGCTGCCACCTTGGAGACTCTCTACACCAGCAGCCTGAGAACAAACATTCTTTCTTTCTTTCTTTTTCTTTTTTGTGGAACTAGGGATTGAACTCAGGCCCTTGCACTTGTACTGAGCCCTCTCCCTGGCCCTTCCTTCTTTCTTTCTTTCTTTCTTTCTTTCTTTCTTTCTTTCTTTCCTTCTGTGCCCTGCTCAGCCCACCCTGGGGGTGGGGCTAGCGTGGCATGTGGTACTGGGGATCGAACTACAGTCCCTGGGCTTGCTTAAGCTTGCCTACGGAGGTGCTTCAGACTGCTGAGCTATCTCACCAGCCCCAACCTGAGCCTCTCTGCCTCCCTCTGCTGTCCTGGCTCTCCTGCTGCTTCTCCTCATTTCTTCCTCTATCTTGGCAGGAGCACACCTTTCAACAACCAGCTCAGAAATGGTGCACTGTGCACCGCCCCAAGGAGCAGCTTGTCCCCTCCATCATAGTGACCATGCCCCAGGAGCTGTGAACTCACAGGCCTGACTTTAAGGGAAGGGATTTAAGGGAAGGGAATCCCCTGACTGGAAGGGATTCCTCAGAATTCTGGGGATATTAATTCCCTCTGGCACCCATGTTGTTCTTGAAATGTCAACACAGTTCCGCCTCAGTAATTACTCTTCCTATGCAATGGCCCACAACAGAAGGAGTTGAAAGGTGCAGTTTATTTGGGTTTCAAAGTGTGTGAGATTTGGACTAATATTAAAAGGAACAGCCGGAAAACTCTAGCTCATAAACCCAGACAAAGCTCCCATCATCCTTGCACCAGTCGCCCCCAAAGGCCTGTGGCTGACATCTCTAAACCATCACGGTGGAGCCAGGACAGCATCACCCTGACTATAAAAAACCATCAGACATGGAGCTTGGTAATTTGTAAATCCGTAAGAGGCTTTGCTAAATGCGTGTGTGTGGTTTTGATCAGGAAGTTGTGGGTTTCTGCCTAATCCAGAAACTTTCAACATTAAAAATTCAGAATTGGTGAGCACTGAAAAATCTATAGTCTGAGGAAAACAGAATCACTCTGTCCCCTCTGCCTTGTCCCAGCCACTTTGCCCTACTCCCACCCCCAGTGCCAGAAATATCTGCATCTTCATCACCTCGGTGTCCCCAGAAGCCAGCTGGAGCTCTGGGTCACCTTTGCCATCTCTGGCTTGAGCCTGGGGTGAAGGAAACATTCAGTCCACAGGAGACACCCGGGCACAGGAACTTCTGTCCACCTTTGTGAGTCTAAGGCCACCACCCATCTAGGGAAATCTCAGGCCCGGGAGGGGGCGCCCCTTCAGCTCTGGCTCTTAGCTATGGGAGTTCCCAACATAGAAGTGTAGTCTACACTTGAGGTGGCAGCCGTCTGAGGGGATGAGAAAGAGAGCCACATGTACAGCGAAGTGCAATCCGATTCCCTCCAATAAGCCTGGCAGTCAGAAGTCCTTGGTTACACAGGAAAGGGTCATGAGCTCACGGCAGAGGCTCCAGGGCACACCCCAGGGGCGTTTCATGTGTTAGCACCCAAGCTATATCCTTGAGAACAGCACTTAGACTCTCAGGCTCTGCGTCCTCCCCTGTAAAACAGTGCTCATCAAGTCCACTTAGGGACAAGGCTCAAGAAACAACAAAGGTGAAACCCACAGAGCTGGTGCCTGATAACTGTTCCATGCCCCTGGAGGCTCAGCTGGGTCACGTCTAAGTGTCTAAGCGCAACGTGGTGGTGCATGCCTGTGATCCCAGAACTCTGGAGGCTGAGACAGGAGGATCTCTGCAAGTTCCAGGCCGGCCTGAACTACACAGCAGGACCCTGTCTTAAAAAAAAAAAAAAAAAGTGTCCTCTGTGTGTGAAGACAGGTGCCCAGCCAAACAGAAGCTGGGAGATCCTATGGTCCTGGATCCCTCACCCAGTCGACAGTGGGTCATCACACAGAGTGAGTGGCTTGGAGGTCAGTTTCAACAGACAGCAAGTCACCCATGTGCCCTGGGCTCCCCTGTCATGCTGCGGGGTGCCACATCTGGGAGCTGGGACAAGGGTCACCACAACAGAATGCAGTCATGGTCCTCAGTCTGTATGGTCCCCCAGAATTAGAAATCTGACTGAGCAGAGATGGAAACAGCATCAGGCAAGTCTGCAAAGCTGCCAGGCACAGGGGGGCAGAGTCTGGATCAGGTTTGCCAGACACTTTACACCCCAGGGGCTGGCGCAGCCCATGTCAGGACCTGTGAGGAGTGTGTCCAGGGCCTGGTATGATCCCAGAAAGAGCAAAGGAGGGTGAGGACCCAGGGTCACAGGGCCATTGTGAAGGACCATCCTAGACCAGGGCTCCCCTCCTCTGACACCAGCAGAGGGCAAGTCCCCACCAGGACGCAGACCTGTCCTTCTCACCATGTGGACCTCGGTCCCAGGCCCTAACCCCTGGTGTGGCCTGCGGGGGGGTCCTCAGGCTCCCCTTCCCACTACACCCCATCCTGGGACAGAGGTTCAGTTGGCCATCCAGGCCCTCCATCCACCCTCCTCTGTCCTTTCCACACTCCTAGGCGGTCACCCACTCCAAGAAGCCACCCCACCCTAGTTAATGCTGCCAAGTCTCCCTCTGCCCTGAACTTGGGGTCCTAGGAGCATCCTGAAAAGCGCGGATGGCGGTGAGCCCTCTCTCCTGTCCCCCGTTTCTCTGCAGCCAAGACGAGTTTCCTGAACGAACTCACGAACTTGAAATCCGTCTCCACCGGGTTGCTGCCCCGGCCAGCCGCTCTCCGAGCCAGTCAGAAAGGGCAGGGACACCGGCTGTGCGTGGAAGCAGCCCTGGGGTCCCGCCCCACGCCCCCGCCCAAGCTCCGCCCGCCGCACGTGCACGAGCCTCTCAAGGGACCCGGCTCAGCGCAAGCGACCCCAAGGTCACCGGCGGAGTTGGCGGCGGAGGTGGCACCGCGGGTCCCGGGGGCGCCAAGGTGACCGCCAGGCGGGCCGCGCTTACCCTCCAAAGCCGCCTTCCAGCTGGTGCTGCCCTCGTAGCCCGAGCCCGATCGCCGCAGCAGCGCCTCGGGGCCGCGGGCCTCGGCCTCGGCGGGCGAGCGCGGCCTGGGC
>NW_004524603.1:16341688-16345022 GCF_000260255.1 Octodon degus
GTGAGTCTTGAAAGAAGACGGAGCCTTATGAGCCTGCCGTAGGCTTTGGTTACAGGTCGTGGTTGCCAGGCTTATCAGTACCAGAACAAGAGGTTAGCGCCGCAGGGGAGGAGGAGGTTGGAGGGTCAGGGAGGGGTTGTTCAAGGCTGGGCAAGCTGTTTTCCTTCAAGTCTTGCTTCGCTCCCCTCCTTGGTGCTTTCTATAAAAAGCTTCAACAGCAAACACCACTATTATTATCACTTTCCCCATTAAGAGAGGATGGCTCCCTACTGAGCAGAGGAAGAATTATAACCAAAAGGAAAAGAGATTCTGCTGTTATACCTCCATGTTGATCCTCATGCTTCAGCCATGTGTGGACTAACTAGCTTCTAGAATGACCAGAGCAGTGCTGTCATCTTTGGCGTCAGCCCGACCTCGGCGCAGGACCACTGACGTGCAAAGATGGGCCGCCAGACTGGTGCGAGGTAGAGACAGAAAAAGCACCAAGGCCAAGCAGGCAACCCAGGCAGCCCTTGCTGGAATGAGTCCCACCGATGTGTGTGGATTCGAGCCTACGGGGTGGATGGTCCACACGGCCTGCTTTTCAGCATGTACGTCCTGCACCAGGAGGGGCTCACTAGTGCATGGTCTGCACACCAGCAAAAGAAGGGTGCTCCCAGACAACTGACATCTAGCTAAGAGTCCATGTTTGAGCAGCCACTTTCAATGTCCTTGAATGCCTTGTATTGCTTCTTGGGGACAGGGGTCCTGGTGGACCACACCAGTGTTCCGCTATCACCGATACTTGATTTACAGCCAGCCCAGTGGGTTATCTTTGGTCCACACCCCGAGAATTTTATGTCAGCCCATGTAACTCACCTGTTCTTGGCTTTTGTGACTTATCTGAACACAGTCTCCATTCATCTGCTTGTGGGACAGTAAGAGTTAACACCACAGCCCTTGGTCCAGCCAGGCTTGAAGTCACATCTCCTTGTGGCCCCAAAGGTAATCTGGGCCTGTAGTGTTTAGAGTAGGTCCCCCCAGCAGGGAAACTGAGCAGTTTGGAAGATACAGAAGCACATGTTGGACCTCTTGTCCCACTGTGACAACTTTCTGGCCAGCAAAATAGCCTCTTTTCTGAGACTCCAATGGCTCCGACAATAGTCACATTTTTCCTGGGTAGCAGCCCAATGGGTTATTTCACTACCAAGTGCTCAGCTCCACTCACTACTATAAAGGCCATAAATGGCCCTGTCTCAGTTACTTTTTTCCTTTTTGCTGGGACAAAATACCCGACACCTAAAATTAAAGAAGAAAAGGCTTATTTAGCTCACAGTCTGTGGAGGTTTTAGTCCGTGCCCAGCTGGCTCCAAGGCAGAGTGGCACATGGCAGAGGGCAGCGGTTCATGGAGGTGGAAAACAGCAAAGAGCAAAGGGAGGAGAAGTGGGATGGCCACTAGTGAGCTTCTCTCCCTACCTTATATTGTATTTAAGCTGTCTACACCAGGGAAGGTGTAAGGACACCTAGACACAAACCATATATTCCATGAACACATCCAGTCATCCCCTTGGTTAGCCATATGACACCCAAGGAGGGCCAAACTATTTCATAAAGAGCTCTCAACCTCTTAGGGGTTAACTTTAGTCTCCTGCATATCCTTTTTTTTTTTTTAAAGTGGTACCAGGAATCGAACTCAGGACCTTGCACTTGCCAGGCAAGCACCTATTCCACTGAGCTATCTCCCCAGCCCTATATATCTTTTTTTAAAGTTCTTTAACACACATGCAAATGGGATAGGTGCTGACCCTTGTCTTTCCGTATTTACCCTGTTGTGACACAAATGTCATCTCAACCACTTTTCCTTCATCTCCTCCTGGAAGTTTTTTTTAAAAGAAACAATCTAAGCTCCACCAAGCTAAAAAGTAACCACACATATTTCCTTTGACAAACTACTTCCACAAGATTTCCCCTGAAATATGTAATTTTTTCAGTTTTGTCATTATCTCTGTTGTTTTCTCTTTGGCAGGACAAAACTTTTGCCATACACAATCTTCTCATGTCGAAAGTATCTCTGGAAGAGGCCGGGGCGATGGCTCAGTGGATTAAGCACTTTCCTGGCAAGTGCAAGGGCCTGAGTTCAAAGATAGCTCAGTGGACTAAAGCACCTGCTTAGGCAAGTGCAGGACTGAGGTTTGATCCACAGCACCATATGCCACATCAGCCCTCTCCCCAGGACACGCTGAGCCAGCCAGAGTCCTGGTGTTGTGGCACACCCCTGTAATCCCAGCACTGGGGAGGCTGAAAGCAGGAGAATCACTATGAGCTGCGTAGTGAGACCCTGTACATTTTTAAAAAAGTGTCTCTAATACTTATAGCCTTCTTAATATCTTTTTCATCCCACTTACTATAAACCTTTTATAACAAACTTGGCTGCAGCCAGTTGGACTACACAGTGTCCTTTTATCTCTTTTTTTTTCATTACATTTTAAATTTGACTAGCTCTCAAAAGACCTCTGAGCAATCTTAAATCAGTGTTCTTATCTTAAACCAACAGAAAGCAAAGAGCAACTTAACCCTGTAATTGTAATTCATGTATTTGTAACGCACAAGAAATGTTTCAACTCAAATTGTAAACCAAAAGTACATTCACCAATTACCTAAAATTTATCATTTGACTCTCCCCATAAAACCTGCTTGGGTCTGGCAGGACACACTCATAGCTCCTTGGCTCCAGCCATTCAACTCCGGTTTTAGTTTGCAGATGCTTCTAGGCAACACTAGGCTGCTGATGCCCAGTAGGTGCCACCCAGATCTTGGCTCCAGCCCTGGCTCCGCCCCCTCACCCCGCTGAGCACACAGCCTGCAGCTGTCGAGGCTCGGTCCCTACACCTGGGTCCCAAATGCTCCCAGCATGCTGTTTCACACTCTCTCTGAACTGAAGAGACGACCCTTGTTTCTTCCCGTTAACCTCGGCAGGCACAGTTGCACTTAAGTCTCTGTGCCCAGCACCTCTGTCCTGGCCCAGGCACCAGCCTAGCCAGCTGCCCAGGTGCTCTTCCCACCCCAGTACCCGCCCAGGTCGCTGTTCTCACCCCTCTCTCTAATGGCCTGCCTGCAGTAACCAGTCTACACATCCCAGTGCATTGAAGCTAAATCGTTTTTCTCACAGCTCCCCACCCACCTCCTCCATACAGTCCACCCAGGGCACCATAGCCCTCACTGGGTTCTTCTCTTTTCTTTTTCTTCCTCTTCCTCTCCCTCCTCCTTCCCCTCCACCTCTTCCTTTTCTTCTTCTTCTTCTTCTTCTTCTTCTTCTTCTTCTTCTTCTTCTTCTTCTTCTTCTTCTTCTTCTTC
>NW_004524603.1:16345335-16345886 GCF_000260255.1 Octodon degus
GATTTGTCTCACCTCAGCTGCAGGCCACTCCAACCTGACCTGTGAGCTATTTTTGTCACCCCTACCTCTCCCACTGTTCTAGGATAGGTGCTGGTTTTGCTGGACACCTCCATGTCTGAGGGCTCAGAACACCTCTTTTAGAGTCACTCTCACTGTGGGCCTGCCCCTCGACCTGTTAGGGTCATCTGTGAGCCACTCTCATTACAGGCCTGTCCTGTGACTGGAAGAGAGCAACTCTTGTCTTTGGACCTCCCACGCTCCATTCCACTTGGGGCTATAGGTTTTGTCCCTGAGGTGGATTACTGGTATAACCCAGGAGGTGATTAGGCTCCCCTGTGGATCCTCAAAATTTTATCCCAGTTCTGTGGCATGCTGTTGTTTCAGAATCATCCTGCATGCCCTTTACATTCAGTTGTGCTGATGGGGGAGAGGTCTCTAGGGTGTGAGTTTCACCAAATAGTGCCAGAGGTCTCAGGACTCGGACAGTTTGGGAACTCTCAGGCCTGGAGACAGAGGAGACAGAAAATCTGTGAGTCCCATCTGGGTCACCA
>NW_004524603.1:16347895-16348396 GCF_000260255.1 Octodon degus
GAAGAGGAGGAGGAGGAGGAGAAGGAGGAGGAGGAGGAAGAAGATGAAGACGAAGACGAAAGAAAGAAGAAGAAGAAGAAGAAGAAGAAGAAGAAGAAGAAGAAGAAGAAGAAGAAGAAGAAGAAGAAGAAGAAGAAGAGAAAGGGGGAGGAGGAGGATGGAGAGCAGGAAGAGGAAGAGAAAAAGAGGAAGGATGACACTAACAGCTAGGATCTAAGCAGACAACTGCAACAAAAGTGCAGATTTAGCCTGCATTTATTGAGCATCTACCACGCACTGCCGGCTTCTGTTCTCATTCTCTGACAACACCCCCAGAGCAGGCTGAGAATCTAAATTAAAGGACTCAAAGGCACCAAGCAAGGTGGCCCAGAACGCTGTGTGGTGGGTTGGCTCTTCGTCACTCCCTGGCCTGCACTGCCTGTCTTTCCTTTGCTGGCCTGTGAGGTCACATCGGCTCCACCCTGGCTGCCTTTCCTGCCTGGTCCCAATTCCACCCTTTCT
>NW_004524603.1:16348876-16350330 GCF_000260255.1 Octodon degus
CCCCCTCCCATGTGAGCCATCCCTGTGAATTGCCGATGTACGAATGAAATGTCTAGTAAGATTCTTAAAGAGTTTTTCTGGAAACTGACATCGACTTCTGCTCCCCTCCCACGGAGCCCTTGCATGCACCAGGAAGTCTGCAGCTCTGCTAGGGGAGGGGAGGACGCTTGTGCAGGGGGGGGGGGGGCATCGGATCCTCGCCTGCCCCAGCGCTCACCGCCCTCTATGGTTGTTGCTCTATCCCAGCCTGAAGGCCAGAGGAAGGGAGCAGTTCCTGACGGGAATCCGGGCTCGGGGCTTCGCACCTCCGGCAGAGGCCGGCAGCCTCGGGGCTATGGCAACAGGGAAAGCACAAACTTCAGGAGACGTGAGGCCGTTTGAGAAGAGGGGACTCAAGTAGGAGGCTCCGGCACTCAACGAATGCAATTGAAAACTACAATGAATCTTTGAAAAACTCGTAAAATTTATTATAGTAAAGACACGTGGTGTCCATCCATCCCCCTCAGGATACTGACTGCCCTGTGCTTTGAATACTTGTCTCTCTCTCTCTTTTTTTTCCGGTACCGGGATTAAACTCAGGCCGTTGCACTTGCCAGGCAAGCGCTTATTCTACCGAGCTACCTCCCTGGCCCCTCTTGTCTCATTTTGGCCACTTTCTGAAAGTAATCCTGGAAGACGGGTGTTTGTTTGTTTTCCTGATGTGAGTATTCACTGCTATAAATTTTTTTCCTAGGATCCTTGCATTTGCCAGTCAAGCGCTTATCCTACTGAGCCGTCTCCCCGGCCCCCTTTAATTTATTCTTTAACTTCATCTTTGACCCATTGATTGTTCAGGAGGGTGTTATTTAATTTCCATGTATTTCTGAAGTTCTTGTGGTTTCTTTTGTTGGTTATTGATTTCCAATTTCATTGCACTATGGTCTGATAATATTCATGGGACAATATTTTAATATGACCTGAAAATATGCATGGCATAATTTCTTTTTTAGAAACATATTAAATGTTACTAACATTGTTATAAAACATGCAATAAAAGTAAAAATTTGCATTTTATTCTCAATGGGATAATTTCAGTTCCTTGGCATTCACCTAGGTGTGTTCTATGAGCTAGTATATGGTCTATTTTGGAGAACGGATCCTGTGCATCTGAAAAGAATCTGCATTCTGAGGGCCGGGGAGATGGCTCAGTGGAATAAGCACTTCCCTGGCAAGCGCAAGGGCCTGAGTTCAATCCCCGGTTCTGCTAAAAAAAAAAAAAAAAGAAAGAAAGAAAGAAAGAAACACTGTCAGTTCTGTGCCATAAAAAAAAAGAATCTGCTCTCCAACTTGGGCCCGGCAGAATGGCTCCTGCAAAGAAGAGTGGCAAGAAGAAGAAGGGTCGTTCTGCCATCAACGAGGTGGTGACCCGAGAGTACACAATCAACATTCACAAGCGCATCCACGGAGTGGGCTTC
>NW_004524603.1:16351660-16354191 GCF_000260255.1 Octodon degus
CAGGGTACATCCCTCTCGGTTGGAGACTATTTTCCTTTAGAGCCTGAAGTATTTCCTTCCAAGTTCTCCTTGACTTGAGGGTCTGCACTGAGAAGTCAGCGTCATTCTGATGGACTTTCTTTTGTAGCTGATTGGTTTATTTTCCTTAACAGCTTTTAACATGGTTTTCTTGTGTTGAATTTCTGGACTCTTGAATATAATATGTCTTGGTGTAGGATTTTCTAAAATCTGGATAACTGGAGTTCTATATGCCTCACTTATCTGTATGCCAGATTTCCCCTACTAGGGACATTTTCTGCCATGGTGTTTGTGAACAGTGTTTTAAGTATGCACATAATTTATGCTATCTCCTGCTTTTTCATCAACTCCAGTCAATCTTAAGTTATTCTTCTTTGCATCATCTAGCAGCTGCTGGTTGATTTTTCATGGTCCCCTACTATTTTTAAGAAATCTTTCTTTTCAAGATTGCTAAGGGCCAGCCAAATAGCTCAGCAGATTAAAGTACCTGCAAGCAGGTGCCAGAGCAGGGGGTTCAATCCCTGGGCCTGCTGGGCCAGCCCTGCCCCTGGGGCATGCTGAGATGGCAATTGAGACTGGGCGTGGTGGCGCATGCCTATAATCCCAGCCCTTGGGAGGCTGTAAACAGGAGAATCACTATGAGTCCAATCTAGTAGTGAGACCCTGAATACCGTGTAGACCCTTCCCTAAAATACAGAAGAAAAAAAAGATGGCTAACAACAAGCCCGTCTTCTATATCTAAGGGTCTTTTCTCACTCACATTGGCTTCTTTCTGGTATGTATACCTTCAGTGGAATTATGGCTTCCCTAATTTTCTTAAACTACTCTTTTTTTTTTTAATCTGCATCTGCTCTAGAGACACTAAGCATGGTTTTCATTGTAGACACTATTTCTGATGGTATGCTGAGAAATTATTTTTGATTTGACTTTTTTTTCTAGAGCCTCATTCAATTGCTTTGTTGTTACCACTTCAGAGCATCCAGCTTTTGTATTGTCCCCCTTCATTGCACCCTGGGTTTGCCTTTGGTGAGCTGGATGCCTGGGGTTGCATCTTGTTTAAATGTCTTCTCATTTTTTTTCTCTGTCTCTTTTTTAGTTTAATTTCTGACCCTTCCAAGAGTCTCCCACATTGTAGCACAGGTCGCCCCTTGTGCCTGCTTGTCTCACCTGGTATGAGGTCCCCCCAGCCTTCCCAGCTGCATCAACATCCCCAGGGTTTAGGAAGGAAAATCAACCATGCTCAGGGCTCCGACCTCACGAAGTCAGTCTTGGACAGGCCTTGCTGCCTGGCTTTCACAAGACATTGGGTCTTTTGCTGGTGCTGTGAGTCCTCTCTGCCCTCCATCTCCAGGATACCCCCAAGTCCTCCACCAGGTTTTATTTCCTCAGTCCAGATCAGCTCTAGTCTCAAGCTTCTTTGTTCTCTGTCCCTTCCCCCCCCCCAGGTAAGGAGGTACAGAGCCAGCTGAATTGCTTCCAATTAAAAACATGCAGAGAAACAAACAAAATGTTTATTTCAAGAGGTGATGCTGGGGCAGGGGAGATAGCTCAACAGCATAAGCATCTGCCTGACAAGAGCCCAAATTCAATCCCTGGTACGGCAGAGAGAGAGAGAGAGAGAGAGAGAGAGAGAGAGAGAGAGAGAGAGAGAGACAGAGACAGAGACAGAGAGAGAGAACGCTGCCACCTCTCTGCATGTGACAGAGGCGAGACCTGACCCTTAGCCCTTCCCTCCTTGGCCCCCAGCATTTCTGGAATGTTGATGCTCACAGGACGATGGAAGGCACAGCTGTGCAGACCCAGGTCCCCAGGGACAGACAGATTCCTGGAAGGGGCTGTGGAGGACCCTTGACTCAAGTCAGGGGTCCTTGCCGAGGGGAAGCTGTTCTGTGGGTACTGAATCATCCCTATTTTCCAAAGAAGCTCAGAAGTTGAGGTGTATGTGAAACCCCCAGCCTGGCTCACAGTAACTTCCCCTTGGCGCAGACTCCTCAGGTCTTCTGAGGCAGGTGCCCCAGGCTCCTGCCATGTTGGATTCCCACCACAGGAGGGATGGGTTTCACCTCACACAGCTCTGCATTCTTCTTTGTGATTTATGTAAACTGTAACAAAATACGCCTGACATAAATTTTGTCATCTGGGCCATTTCTAAGCTGTTCAGCACTTCCATCTCATTGTACAATCCCAATCCATCTCCTGAACTCGTTTGAAACTGTCCCCATTAAATAAGTGCCCAGCCCCAGCCTCCAGCCACCCTACTTCCTGTCTCTATGGTTCCACTGCTCTCAGTACCTCCTGTACATGAGCAGAACTGTGCAGCGCTTGTCCTGTGTGACTAGCTTAATTCACTCAGGAGAATGACCTTAAGGTCAACAAATGTTGGAGCTTGTGTCACAGTTCCCTTCACATTTTGGTCACGTACCAGAAATGTCAAGAAGTGCTCACCAACGTCCTCCATGGACCCCCTAACTCCACAGGGTGGTACACACCTTGCCTAAGAGGCAACAGTTTAC
>NW_004524603.1:16355499-16357385 GCF_000260255.1 Octodon degus
AAGCGTAGCTGCCCTGGGGACCCTCTCTGTGATGGAGAAGGGAACTGTGCTCAGCATTTCCTGATGGAACCAAAGTCTCCAGTCAGAAAAGCTGGTCCTGGCCAAAAGATCGACTTTTGGATGAACGCGATAGCTTGGCAAGAATCCTGCCAAAACCCGCTCCTTCTGCATTAGCGTCTCCCTGGGGCGTAACTGGACTCGGGCAGGCGACAGTGAGCTCAGCTCACACAGCCAAGGGAAAAAGCCCACATCTGATGTCATCCGTTGTTTCTAAAAGCGTAGAAATAAACATAGATTTTCTTATTCTAATACTAATACACAAATAAGCTGGTCTCCTGGGAACAACACACATTTTTAAAGTAATTTTTCTTTAGAATGTAATATCTTGCTATGTGCTTCAAAGCACTTTTTTCCTTTTAACTTGTATTTTATTCATATATGTTTGCAAGACGTGAAGTTTACATTCCTCTTGGGGAGTGGGCGCATGTACCTAACACAGCACGGTTCTTTTTTTAATCCCCTCCCCTCCCTTCTCCTTCCCTCCATCTCTAAATCACCACCCACATTTTCTTTTTTGGATGTATTTTTACATTTTATTAAACTACATTATCATTTAGCTGAAACATGCTTAATTTTTTTCCACCACCCACATGTTCATTCATGTTGTTGTCATCATCCGTAGCCCCCGTGTGTGGCATGCAGTGCTTGCCTTCTGTGGGTACTTGGTCCCTGGAGGCAGCGCATCTTAGACCTTCCTCCTCCCCTCGCCCATCTCTTACCCTAGCTTCCGGTGGACCCTTCCTGTTTGTAACACTCCCATCCCCTTGTCCCCTTCCGCCTGTCCTTTGTGCCTTGCTTCCTACAAAGGAAAGCTCCCAAGCAGCACTGACGCTTTCGTGTCCGGCTTAGTTCACTCAACATTATGTTTTCTTGGTGCATCCACATTCTGTAGATGTACCTAATTTATCCTTCTTTATTTTTTTTTCTTTCTTTTTTTTTTTCCAGGGTATCCTTCTTTAGAGCCAAGTAGTCTTCCGTTATGTGTGAACAGCAGCACATTTTCTTCATCCATTCATCTGTCGCTAGGGATTCCAGCTGCTTCCAGGATTTAGCTATTCTGAACTGTGAGGCTATAAACATAGGTATGCGTAGATCACTATAGCAGGTTGTCCTTAGCTCTTTGGGGAAGATTTCTAGAAGGGAAATAGCTGGGTCAAATGCCATTTCTTTTTTCTTTTTCTTGGTACCAGGGATTGAACTCAGGACCCTGCGCTTGCCAGGCAGGTGCTTATTCTACTGAGCTATCTCCCCAGCCCTTCAAATGAAATTTCTAATTTTAGTTTATTTGGGAAATCTCCATCCTGATTTCCATAATGGTTATCGTAGTTTGCATGCCCACCGGCAGTGTAGGGCTGGCATTTGTTATTCTTGGACTCACTGATGGTCAGGAACTCCCAGGGATCCTCCTGGTGCAGGCTCCCGAGTGCTGGGATGTAGGTGTGCACCACCACACCAGCTTCTAATGTCTGATGAAATCTTCGCATTGTTTTAATTTGCATTTCTCTAATGGTCAGCAATGGTGAACAGCTTCTGAGAAGTATCTGTTCATTTTATTTGCCCAGCTCTTGATTGGGTCATTTATTTTTGGTGCTCTAATTTTGTTGTTTGTTTTTTAGTTCTTTCCATATTCTAGATATTAGTTCTCTAAGGAGTAGCTGGCAGAAAAGTTAATGCCTATAAACTTTATTTTTTTTTTACCAAAGAGGGATTACTTGTATAAAAATAAGCAATTTGCTTATTTTTATTTTTATTGATTCATTTATTTAGATACTAGGGGGTTAAATTCAGAGCATTAAGCTACATCCCCCAGCTCATTTTTATTTTTT
>NW_004524603.1:16357760-16368244 GCF_000260255.1 Octodon degus
TTCAGAGGTGCTGGTTAAACTGATGATCTGCAGACCCCAGCAGCACGAATAACGCACGGTCAATGGCCCGTGGCCAACTGATGGGGCGCCGATGCTCAACGCTCGAGCTTTTGGGACTGCCCTGCCCAGAACTGTTCCAGTGACCCTTTCCTCATTACCTTTCCTCATTAGGACAGGAAATCTGCAGAGAAGGCCCCTTGGCCAAGCGGCCCCTGGTCCCCACCCATAGGAACTTGTGAAGGCTTCCAGTGTGGCACCAAGATTTGTCATGGACTAAGGTTCCCAGCCCTTGGGAGGCTGAGGCAGGAAGAACCCCGCTAGTCCAAGGCCAACCTGTGCTACACAGTGAGATTCTGTCTCAAAAAACAAAACAAGGGCCAGGGATATAGCTCAGTGGCACAGTGCCTGCCTGGCAAGCCCAAGGTCCTGAGTTCGATTCCTGCTACCAAAAAAGCAACAAAAATGAAAATCAAAAACAAAACAAAATACTAGTCATTGACTCAACGCAACAGTTGAGGACACAGGCACCCGATGCCCTTGCTGAGGGAGAAGCCGCCCACAAGCAAGGGCCATTCTGAGAGATAGGACGCCCCCTACAGGCGCCTGGCTGTTCTCCCATCCCACACACCAGGCTCCTTGCTGGTTTAGACCATAAGCCAGGGGTCAACTTCTCACTCTTAAACTCCCCAGCCGGTCTCTTTTTCAGTCGCGTTAACATAGAACCACACACGCACGGGCTGGGGAGATGGCTCAGTGGAATAAGCGCTTCCCTGGCAAGCGCAAGGTCTGAGTTCAATCCCCAGTTCCACCAAAAGACACAGTGACAGCCTGGGCGGGCTCTTCCTGGGAGATTATGAGGTAGGAAATAAAACGTGAGCGGATGCGGAGAAAAGCTTGAGTCGCAGTGTGAATTGAGTGCCGAACAACTCAGGACTGTGTTATTTACAGGGTAATTCGGCTGCTCCAGACCTTCCAGAGTTCAGAGTTCCTCAGCCCCGACGCTACTGAGGTTTTGCCACGGGTGCTTGTGTGTTCATCGTAAGGTGTCCAGCAGCATCTCTGGGGATGCGCCACTGGGCATCTGCAACACCGAAAATGTCTCTAGAACCTTTTTCATACTCGAACCTGTAGCAGATCTTCAGGAACAGTTCCCCTGAGCTGGCTGTGGTGGTGCATGCCTGTAATCGCATGAGGATTAGGCAAGAGGCTCAGGCAAGAGGATCGCCATGAGTTCGAGGTTATCCGAGGCTACCTGAGAGATCCTTTCTCAAAAAAACAAAACCGCAGTCCTGGGAGGCCCGCGTGTTAGGTTTGGGCCCCTGCGCGTGGCGCCGCCTAGTGGACGGTGGTGGGATCTTTTTTGAAGGCCGGGGCTTGGCTCAGGAGTGGCTCTGTGCTGATGATGCCACCCGAAGCGGGCCGAGCTGAGAGTGGGCTCAGGGGGCCAGGCTCTAGCTTACGCTTTGTGCACAGCGCCAGAGAGCCGGCCAGCGTGAGATCGGGTTTCTGCTTGTCAAACAGAACAGGCCAGACACTGATTCGCGCCGGCTGTGGGCTCAAAGAGCCGCTCGGAGTCGTTTTTCACTCGTCAGCACGCACAGCTCCACGAAGAGGGTTTGCAGAGCTGTACGCTGTGCTGCTGGATCTTCTTGTGCTCCAGGTGATTGCAATCTGACCGGGGCAGGAACGCAGCCTGTACGTCCGTGTTCTCCCTCTTTCCGAAGTCCCACGCAGCCTTCATGCTCTCGGGTTTATCAGCCTACAGGTGCCACCGTAGCCAGAGGAGCCCGCGTGGGGCGTGGGTGAATTTATGTCGAGCTTTCCAACTCATGCAATGCTGGCCTCCTCTGCCTCCGCCTCCTCCTCCTTCTCCCCTCTTCCCCCTCCGCTGCCTCCTCCAATTCAATTTTGCTTTGCTTTTTGAGACAGCAATCCAGGCTGGCCTCGACCTCGCAGCAAACCTCCTGCCTCAGCCTCCGGGCAGCCAGGATTGCAGGCGTGCACCACGACGCCAGGCTCTGGATTTCATTATTATTTTGTCCCGCGGTTCGGGTCGCACCCTCTAGGGTCCGGCGTCCGTTCAGCTCTCGGGGACCCTGGTCCGTGAGGTCTCCTTCCGCGCGGTCGCCCTCTCGCGGCCCAGAGCGCGCAGGCGGAGGCCGGCTGGGGTCCTTAGCGGTGCCTGCAGCCTCTCCGCAGGGACCCTGCGGCAGCCACCTGCTCGGCTTGGCAGAGAAAGTCCGTCCCCTATCAGGGACGCCCCCGTGTGCAAGAAGCTCTGTACCCCAAGGCTAGGGCCCCTTCCTGTCTGGGCTCGGGCGCCCGGCCAAGAGCGAGAACCTTCTCTGCGGGCGGCACCGAGGGTCCGTGCGAGCTGATCACCGCAAGGTACCGGCCGGAGCCCTGGGATCTGGGATTCAGGCCGGGCCCCGCAAGGCGCTGCCTGCCCGGCTTCCCCTTCGCCTTCTTCCCGGAGTAGCACTGTGACCCCTGGGGAGGGGTGGGCCTGACTCCCAGAGACACAGGCAGAGCCAACGGTGCCTTGAGGTCCTTGTCGTTGCTGCATGGATTTATACTTTGGAAAGTCCAGTCTAGGCTTCTGGGGTCACAGAAGGGCATGCGTATATCATGCTCCCCAGTACCAGAAGCGTCTGCGGTGGAGAAGCCTGGACCCAGCTGGATTCCCTGGAGCAGGCCCGGGACTGCTAGGAAGGGAGCCCCAGCCTCAGGGGTTTGCCTCCAAACGGATCAGATTCCTTCAGCCACAGCTGTGGGGACTCCCATTGGCTGGAGGAACCCCATTGTCTACAGTTAGGACCCAACTGGTCCAGCCACGCAGTCCTCCTCCGCCATCTCTCTCTTCCCTGTTTGTCTGAACCTCCTCCACCATTCCACCACTGAAATTAGGTCTACCTCCTCAGAATGCAGCAAAGGGTAACTGCTTCCTAGAAAAACTACACCGTATTTGGGGCCACGTATTTATGGCAACATAATCTGGGTGCAAGGTGGTGCCTCCGATCTCCGTTCCTTCTCTCGATAGAGAAGACAGCTGGACGCTCACTTTTACAGAAATAAATTAGGGAACTTTTGCACACACCTCACACTATTTCTACACGGATTTCCTTGGCGGCAAAGAGCTTCCACGGCTCACCTGCTTCACCCAGACAGCTGGGTTTTGTTTTTTGTTTTGTGTTGTTTTTTTTTTTTTTCAAACCAGGGGCAGAGGGCTCTGGTTTCAGTTTTACAGCTGTGGTGTCCCCAGGGAGTCTCACGGGTCAGGTGGGGCCCTCCCATCTTCCTCCCCAAGCCCTTGAGTGTCTAGGGCCTTCCCAGGAAGCAGGTGACAGAGAGGAAAGGACTGAAAAAGGAAGCCCAGAAGCAGGACAGGTTTGAGGTGAACCAGGGTGGGTGGGTAGGTGGGGAGGGGTCAGTCCTGCAACAGCCGCGTACAAAGCACGAGAGAGAGACAGAGAGAGACAGAGACAGAGACAGAGACAGACAGACAGACAGAGACAGACAGACAGACACACAGAGATTCCTGCTTCACAGAACACAATTGGGCTTTCACTCATGAAAAATGAAAGTGTGCCTGGCCTCAGGGAAAAATTGAATGTTCTATTTTTAAAAGCCTGTATAATAAAAATAATTTTTTAAATAGAAAATTAAGGGCCAGGGAGATGGCTCAGCAGAATAAGTGCTTCCCTGGCAAGTGCAAGGGCCTGAGTTCAATCCCTGATTCCAGGAAGAAAAAAAAAAAAAAAATATATATATATATATATATATATATTTATATGACATATGACATATATATATATTTTATATGACATATGACATATATTTTATATTTTATATGACATATGACATATATTTTATATGTCATATATATCTTTTATATGACACATAAAAGAAGCCTGGATTCATAGAAGCCTAGGGTAGAGGAAGATCACCCCATCTAGTTGCCCAAGCTGGGTTTGAACTGTGAGCCTCCTGCCTCAGCCTCCCTGAGTGCTGGCATCACAGATGTGTGTGGCCACGCTTGGTGCAATGTGTGACTGTGTTGGTGTGACAGTGGCTATGCTAGTAGACTTTGTGGGGAGAGACACTGAGGGCGGGGGCAGGCAGGACTGCCACACATGGCCACCCATGCAGTGCAATGTGTCTTGAGCAGGGTGGGGAGGGAACTGGCTATGCTGGAAGCCGCGCCTTGAGGCCCTCAGAGAGCCTGGGACCTCACAGGAGGTGACAATGGCAAAAAACTGCAGTGCGCATGCGCCCCTCCCCGCAGGTGTGTGAGCTTGCCCTCACAGCTCCTCCCGCTGGAGGGCAGAGCAGGTACCCTGGCCCTCCGACCCCTGTGGTGCAGGCGTGGGCACGGCCCGGGTTCCTGCCAGGGCTTTCTGGAGTGCTGGCCCGGGAGACGCCTCTCAGGACGACATCTGCAAGTGAAGAGCAGTCAACCTCATCAGTAATTCAAGAGCTGCAAGCTTTGAGCATTGTTCTTGCCCACTGGATAGGAAAATAACAAGCAGATTGAGGAGGGAGAGTGTGGTGGGGTCCAGGGACTGGTCTCTCGGGCTGTGTGCCTGGCTTTTTGCAGGTCACTGGGCACAACCCATCAGACTTGACACTAGCCATGCTTCGGCCCAGCGTCGCATTCTACTGAAGCCATCATCAGAGATGTGCTTTTTTAAAAAATATACAGACCAAAAGTGATGGTGGCACATACCTATAATTTCGGTGCTCAGGAGGCTGAGGCAGAAGGATTGATGTGAGTTTGTGGTCAACCTGAACCACATAGTAAACTCATGGCCAGCCTGGACTACCTACAAGACCCTGTCTCAAAATACTAAAATAAAATAATAATATACAAGGCTTGCCCCAGAGTTACATCTACAACATTTCCCACTATGTGTAACTTTTTTTTTCCAGGTACCAGTAATTGAAATCCAGACTGCTGGCTTGCAAAACAGGTGCTGCCCCAGTGAGCCATAGCCCTGGCCCCACTGTGTGGTAATGATGTCACCCACAGGGACACAACTCAAATGCCCACCAGCAGCACACTGGTGCTGATATGCACTTAGCAGGGTGAGCTTGGAGAAATAAAGATGCATGTTGATATGATAGTTTGTAAGGTGCAGTGAATGTTTAACTTTTTTACAGTTTATTAAAATTAAAAAATTTAAAGTTTATTAAAAGACACATTGTCATTAATGCCCCTCACAATCCTTCCTCTCACTTTGAATTCATTTATCCATCATCCCTGCCACTTTTGGAAGCCATTCTGGAGTGTCTGGTGGCACGGCCGTGGCTGCCTCAGTGTCATGAATTAATTCAAAGTGTTTCCCTTTCACAGTCATTTCTACTTTATGTATTTATTTCTATTTTAGGGAAGGGGTTATAGGGTGTTCAGGGTCTCACTACTAGATCGGATTCAGAGCGATCCACCTGCTTACAGCCTCCCAAGAGCTGGGATTACAGGAGCACGCCACTACGTCCAGTCTCAATCGCCATCTCAGTGCACCCTGGGGATAGGGCCTGCTCGGCAGGCCTGGGGATTGAACCCTGGCATCTGCGTCTGCCTAAGCAGGCACTTCAATCCACTGAGCTATTGGGCCAGCCCCATCATTTTCTTTTTTTTTTTTTTTAATTTTATTTATTTGTGTGTGTGTGTGTGTGTGTGTGTGTGTGTGTGTGTGTGTGGCCAGCTCAGCCCACCAGGGGGCGGGGCTGGCTGGCATGTGGTGCTGGGGGATTGAACCGCAGTCCCTGTGCTTTGCTAAGCTTGTTCTAAGTAGGTGCTTTAGACCACTGAGCCATCTCACCAGCCCCAGCCCCATCATTTTCACTTTGGGGAAGAGCCAGAAATTGCACAGGTGAGCAAGCTGGATGAGGATGCTACAGTGCTTTTATGAGCCCACTTTCCACCGAACAGTACACAGCAGCAGCGTTCACCATATTTTTCATCACACCTTATAAAGACACTTAGGAAAGAGGACTCCCAGAGTTGCTTCAGAAAGTGGCAATGGGGCTGGGGACATAGCACAGGGCCTGAGTTCAATCCCCGGTCCCGAAGAAGGAAGGAAGGAAGGAAGGAAGGAAGGAAGGAAGGAAGGAAAGAAAGAAAGAAAGAAAGAAAGAAAGAAAGAAAGAAAGAAAGAAAGAAAGAGGCAAGGATGGTAGGATGTTCCCCAAGTCAGGGGGACATTTTGAGGGAGACTAATGACAACGTGTCTTAATGATGTTTCTGTAGGTGTTCACCGTTCATATTGGTCACACCTCATAAGTTAGTGTCCACATTTTTTTTAAATCTAGAAGACTACAAACATACCAAAGTATTAATGATGGAGTTTTCTGGGACATGAAAGCTGAGGACTTTGAGCTTTAACATTCTGCAGTTCCTAGTGCTGTTGCAAGTAGAAAACAGGATTTTTTGTTTGTTTGAATTGTTTTTCGAGACAGGGTCTTGATATATATAGTTCAAGCAGGCACTGTGTTGAATTTTAAAATTTTAATCTTGTATTTATTTATTTATTTACTTAGTATGTGGTCTGGCTGTGCAGCTTGGACTCCTAATGATCCTCCTGTCTCAGCCTGCCCAGCACTATTATTATAGGAATGCACCACCACACCTGGTTTAGGTGGCCAGAAGGGCGTGCCTAGAGTTCTAGGACCAGCACGTGGAATACCAGGGATCGAACCTGGACCCTTGAGCTTGCTAGGCAGGTGCTTAGACCACCAAGCTATCTGCCAACCCTAGATATATAGTTCAAAGTGTCCTTGAGCAGGCCATAGAGATAGCTCAGTGGAATAAGTGCTTGCCTGGTAAGTGCAAGGTCCTGAGTTCAATCCCTGGTATCACCAAAGAAAAAAGGGGGGGCCTTGAGGTCACTATGTAGCCTAGGCTGGCCTCAAACTCATGGCAAACCTCCTGCCTCAGCTTCTTGAGCACTGAGACTACAGGCATGGGCCACTGCTCCTGGCTAGTGCCCAGAAGAGTGGGTGGAAGGCATAGTAGTGGACATTTGTCTTTCCTGGTGGCCAGCCCCTCTGTCCTCCCTCCATGAGACATGGATAATCTACTCATCTTAGAATATACCATTGCAGAAGTTGGAAATAATCCTCAGGTGCCCACATTTTAGTGGGCTTGCCATAGAAGTCACACAGGGAGGGCACCAGAGCCCAGCCTGCAGTCAGAGGAGCCCAAGGAGCCTGCGACAGGACTGGGGTCTTCTCTCCCCTGCAAGTGAGGCATAAATGAGATGGTGGGGCCAGGGATACAGCTCAGCAGCATAAGCGCCTGCCTGGCAAGTACAAGGTCCTGAGTTCAATTCCCAGTACCAATAAATGAATAATTAATTAACTAATTAAGATGATGATATAAGATGGGGCAGGCAGTATGGGAAGGGTACTCAGTGTCTTATGAAACCCACAGAATTGAACAAGCCTGAGAATGGGCTGAAATCAAACTCCAGATGCTCCCAGCCCTGGGTCCCTGAGGTTATACATCTTTTTGTCTGTTTGTTTTGAGACAGGATCTCAACTTGCAGTTCAGGCTGGCCTTCAACTCACTATGTCACCCAGGCTGGCCTTGAGCTCGCGGCCATTCTCCTGTCTCAGCCTCCCAAGTGCTGGGGTTACAGGAATGTGCCACCACGCCCAGAAATCTTTAGTGTCCTTTGCTGCATAGATGCCTCACCCCGATCTCTGTCCTCCTGGCTCCCCAAATCCTCCTGTGCAAAGAGTTCTTTTTTTTCTTTCTTTCTTTTTTTTTTTTTTTTGTGGATCCGGGGATTGGACTCAGGCCCTTGCACTTGCCAGGCAAGCACTTATTCTACTGAGTCATCTCCCCGGTCCCTCACAGAGTTCTTTTTAAAAGGACATGGTCACATTAGGCCAGGGGACTTTTCTATTCCTGTGCAATTGGATCTTGACTAATTACATATGTAATGGACACATTCTGAGCCACCAGTGGTACAGACTTCCAATATATGATGCTGTAGGGGCGGGAAGTACACAATTCTGTGCATGCAATGCCAGTCTTCTGCCACTGAGCGGCGCTGCTGAGCTACACCCTCTCCCACCCACTCCCCGGCCCGGAGCAATTCTTATTACAGCCTTGCAGCCCCGCCGCGCGCTCTCTCCCCACTCTTGCACCAGCATCGTGGCCATCTCCCGAGCCCTCCTGACCTCGTGCCCGCCAGTAGCACCCTGTAAGCACCGTGATCCTGCAGTTCCCGTTCAGTGCAGAATTTAGGGTGCTCCTGGGCATGGGCTGTCCGTGTGCCTGACAGTGACACACACTGTTCTCCACGCCCTCTGTTTCATAGGTTCTTGGGTTTTGTTTTGCTTTGTGACACTGGCGTTTGAGCCCGGGGCCTCTTGAGTGCCAGGCAAGCACTCTTCCACGGAGCTACACACCCAGTACTAGCTGGTCACCCTGAGGCATACTGCAGGAACCAATCAAAGACAGCCAAGAACTCCACCTTTCTGCCTCCCCTCTGCAACTCCATAAAAACCTCTCCTTGGGCCTCCTCCCTCCCTTCCCCTCCCTTCCCCTCCCTTCCCCTCCCTTCCCCTCCCTTCCCTTCTCTTCCCTTCTCTTTCTTTTTTCCCCTTAGGTTGTTTTGAGCCCTTCTCCACGCACGCTGAGCACACAGCGGAGCCACAGGAGTCCATTCCGTGCTCCAAGCCCGCCGGCTCTGCTTCGCTACAGAGCGCGCACCCTAAAAAGGAATGCTAGTTCCTGGGGGAAAAGGAGGGAGGTTTCACTCTTCCACAGCAACCGTTCGCGGTACGATCCGAGTGGAGAGAGGGCGAGCGGGGGAAAGGGGCGCACCATAGTTACAGACACACGCACCCGGGCATCAGGAGAGGGGACCCCCTAAGGGGGGTGCTTTAGGTGGGTGTTGTTGGGGGCCGGGTATGATGTTGACCGTAGGTGCCTGTGTCCTTAGCTACCAAGGACAACGGAGCACGGCGTTTGTTTGCGCTGCTAGGAAAGCTTGTGGTTTGGCTACTTGAAACTTTAGTCATCTGGCACATACCAGTTGAGAAGTGTTCTCCCTGTCCTGCTGTCCATGAAGAAAAAATTTTTTCATTGTACCGTTGTCCACAAAAACTACCCCTTGTTTATCTGCAGTTTGTATCTTAGTGAACGATTTTATTTTATGTTACCCATGAAACGGGGGGGGGGTACTTGTAAAAAAGACAAAAAGAACCTCACCTCCTGTGAGATGTGGGTGGTGTGGAGCAGGCAGCCAGGAATCCGCATTTGATTTATTTAGGGACACTTGGGGTCAAACGCAGCGCCTCTACTGCTACAGTTAGCATGGGAGGGGCTGAGCGAGGCACCCCGCCCCCTCACGCAGCTCAGGCACAGCGCCGCCCGGGTGCTGATCTTGTTTACAACACTTAGAAGGCCCCTGCAGATCATCAGTTCCCGCAGCAGTTAGAGACGGGAGGGGCGTGGGACGCACCTGGAGGCACAGGTGTCTGATCCTAAATCCTGGATGTCACACCCACGCGGTCAACACCAGTAGGCAGCAGCGGCAGCTGCGCCTAGGACCCGGAGCGCCTCTTTCTCCTCTTCTCTACTTTTCCTTTTCCGGATTCCTGCTGCTGCCACCATTCAATGATCTTCAATAAATGTAACTACTTACTACCTTGGTAATTCTTTTGTCATTCAAAAGAACCTGGGCCGTTTTGCCAACTCAAATGTACCACTACCATTGCGTAACCCCACCAGCCCAGAAATCTGATTTGGTTTTGTCTTGTAGTGGAAATTGAACCCCGGACTTTCACCACCCCTTTGAGACAGGGTCTCGCTACGTATCAGACTGAACTTCAACTCATTGTGTAGCCTAGACTGGCCTTGAACTTCTGGCACTCTGATCATCCTGCCTCAGCCTGCTGGAATTACAGGCATGCGCCACCACCCCCGGCCACAGCCCTTTTTTTTTTTTTTTTTTTAAATTAAGTTTTAAAACAAAGGCTGGGCACGGTTGTGCACACCTGTAATCCCAGGATTCTGGAAGCTGTGCCAGAGGATCATCAGGAGTTCGAGGCCAGCATGCACTACAACAGTGAAGCACTGTCTCAGAAAAACAAACGAAAACACAAAACACTAAGTCTTGGTAAATTGTCCAGGCTGAGCTTTGGTGTACCTCAGGCTCCCTGTCCTGTATAGGCGTGAGTCACCACGTCTGGCCCTAATTGTAACTTTCAAAATCCACCCTGTGGCCACTGGACCAGCGAGAGAAATGGGTAGGGCCATGGACAAAGAATAAGGAGGAGCGGGCAGGGCCAGGGGTTACTCGCCTGGGCTCGCAGTTTGGCTTTCTCTCAGCTTTGCTTCTTGAGGGGGCGTGACCAGCGAGCCACAGCCCCAAGCCAATCAAATCGCGGTCTTTAGGGAGCGTGGCTTGACAATTTCAGCTACTGGGCTGCCCCAACCGCAGCTCTGGAGGCCGCGCAAAGCCTACCCC
>NW_004524603.1:16369979-16371538 GCF_000260255.1 Octodon degus
GAGCCTAATGCTAGGAGTTAGAAGGAGGACATCTTTGGGGACATATGGTACTGGATATTGAACTCAAGACCTTGTACTTGCCCAATAGGTGTTTGTTCAAGCTGGTGAGATGGCTCAGTGGGTCTAAAGCACCTACTTAGAACAAGCTTAGCAAAGCACAGGGACGGTGGTTCAATCCCCCAGCACCACATGCCAGCCAGCCCCCCCCCCTGGTGGACTGAGCTGCTCCCCCCCCCACATAAATAAATAAAAAACAAATAGGCATTTGTGCGACTGAGCTATATCTCTGATCCCCTAAGCAATAGCTTTTTAATTTGAAAAGAAGCTGTGACTAGCTAGGTGTAGTGCAATACCAAACAGAAACGCTGAAACAGCTCCCAGGATTTGGAGGCAGATTTCTTTAACATCAGATGGGCAGTGTCAGGGAATCAGTTGTCAGGCCCTGAAGGCCCAGGGAGGGTCGTTTTTATGGAGTTACAAAGGGGAGGTGCAGAAGTAGAGTGCTCATAGTGACCAGCTATGTATCTCAGAGACCAGCCTTTCTTTTTCTTTCTTTTTTTTTTTTTGGTGCTGGGAATCGAACTTGGGACCTCATACTTGCCAGGCAGGCACTATGCCACTGAGCTACATCCCTGGCTCATGACCAGCCATTTAAAAAAAAAAAACAAAAAACAGAAGCAAGCACAACTTCAATAGGAACCATCACCGGGGAACTGAAGTGTGCTGGCTGGGGATGCAGAGGGGATTTCTGCTATAATAGTAATCCCAGCACCTTGGGAGACTGAGGCAGGAGAATCAAAAGTTCCAGCCCAGCCTGGGCACTTATTTTATTTCATTTATAAAAATGAAATAAAATTCATTTATTCATTTTATTTTGTAGTGGGGGTTTTATTGGTACGTTCTGGATATCCATAATGATAACATTCATCATATACAATTTGTAGCTGTACATGATGTATCTTCCTTATTTTTTTCCCATTCCCTTCCCCTCTCTTCATCACCCCTGTTGGCCTGCTGGCAGGGGCCAGCGGGAGCAAGGGAGATTTTTTGAGAGTGCAGTCCCAAGTGCAAAGAACACGTGATGTGTGTAACACACCATGAACAACAGCAAGTAGCATGGCGCAGAGCAGAGCACAAGAGCCAGAGAAAGAGCCTTTGCGACTTTACTGTGTAGTTCTCGCACAAGTAGTTGTCTTGCATTTGCATTCTTACCTAGTACCACAACCAGCACGTGCATGTTTACCTGTGCTCAGTCATGGTCACAAAATGTATCCCACTGGGCACCTGTGCTAGACAACAGGCTCGTGTCCTCAGATGTCCTTAGAGCCCCCTGAACTTTGAAGCAGTCTGAGTGGTTCCTCACACCATTCCCCTTCTCCTCATTCTCTGCCCTCCTTATATACAAAAGCTTCGCTCCCATTTTTTCTTCTATTCTTTATTTTCTTGTCCCCTCCGCCCTCCAACTGAACATTTCTTCCTATTTCACAATATCTATTATACACTTTGGTCCTTGTTTACACTTTCTGTTTCTCACACTAGAGGAACAATTTGGTATTAGA
>NW_004524603.1:16372618-16373285 GCF_000260255.1 Octodon degus
AAAAAAAAAAAAAGATAGAATCTCAGTGTTGTTTTAATATACATCTCTTGGATGACCAGCATTGGTGAACTTTTTTATATTTATTTGACATTTCTACCTTTTCACCTGAGAAATATCTATTCATTTCAGATGCTCATTTTTGGATTGGGTTTTTTAATTTGGGAGGTCTGATTGTTTTGAGTTCTTTGTTCTAAATAGTAGTCCTGCAGTCTCCAAAGTGGCGAGGCAATCGGTCAGTCATGTCTTCAGGGCAGTGGCCACGCCCGGGGGTCTGTCCCCAGGCTGTTCAAGGTGTGAAGACACTACCTTATGAGTGGTCTTAACGTGCTAGTTTGGCATGGCACATGCCTGTAATCCCAGTGCCCTGGGAGGAGGCAGAAGTATTCAACTCAACTTGAGCAACGAGGCGAGACCCGGTCTCAAGAAATAAGGTTCAACCTTCAGTACTGGTGGAAAAAGTTTTATGAATCCTGGCAATTGAAGAACATCTTGAAACATAGTACAACAAAGTTTATGCATTTTGAAGATGTATGAAGGTTATGGACAATATTTTTTAAGAACTTATCATAGAAGATAACTGAAGAAAATTGCATGTAATAAGATAGCTGCAAATGAATATACAAGTCCTTCAGCAATTGGTTGTTTTTGTTTTGTTTTGTTTTGTTTT
>NW_004524603.1:16374285-16376380 GCF_000260255.1 Octodon degus
ATGTAGACATGATATATTGTCTAAACAATATTAGTACAAACCTTTCTTCTCATTGAACTAAGAGCAAGTAGCTGTATATCTATCCTACCTATCTTGTATATACATTTTTTTTCACTACAAAACAGTCCTTTATTTATATCCCCCTTTTTTGTTTTCTTTTGTCAGAGATGGGTGTTCCACTGTGGTTAGAGAAGCTGTATTTGTAGATTTGCAAGTTTTGGTGGAGGCCAAAAATAAATCATGGCCGGGGAGATAGCTCAGTAGAATAAGTGCTTGCCTGGCAAGTTCAAGGGCCTGAGTTCAGTCGCTGGTTCCACCAAAAAATAGTAAATCATCAGATTATTCATGCATGGATGATGAAGATAATCCATTATGGTAAACTACAGGCTTTCTTAAGGGTGGTGTGGGTGGATGATGGTGATGAAATTGGCCATGTGAGCTGAAGTTCCTGTGACACTGAAGTGGGGTGAGAATTGACAGATGATAGATAGATAGATAGATAGATAGATAGATAGATAGATAGATAGATAGAATTGACAGATATAGACACGGGACATGCAGACCTCCTTGGTTCAGATGATGAAGAAGATAGCAATGTGAGTATGTATTTGAGTAGCCAAAATGTGTACCAGCCATACAACCAAATAGGACAATCCAGTGTTACAACTAGGTCCTAAAATATTATGAAAATGTTGTCAGGTGTGAAATGCAATGGGCAGAATTCAACCCCTGCCACTCAATATTACTAAGTATAATTGACAAAATGCTAGAAGACGTTGTGAAATACACAATAGCTGAAATGCAAGAAAACATTTTGTATGCACCATTAACCATATTCAAAAGTGTACTTATTATGACATCTCACTAACTCAACTGAAAGCATTTATAGTGTCTTAGTTACTCTTCTCTCGTTGCTGGGACAAATACCTGACCCTCAAAATGAGGGCAGGGAAGGTTTATTTAGCTCACAGTTACCGGAGGTTTCATAGTCTAAAATAGCCTGAATTATGTAGCAAGACCTCAGAGCCTTATTTGCTCAAGAGAGAAGGCCAGTGCCTCTGTCTTCTCCAAATGTCTCTCTGCCTGAGGCGGCCTCAATTGCAGACACTGTCCCCGCTCTATAGGGTCCAGAGGAGAGGCTGGGGCGCTGCCCTGTCCAGGATGACACTCTCCACATCTCTGAGGAAGGCCCCTGGCCTGGGGGGCAGCGTGTGGTGTCAGTTTTAATGGTTGGTGCTTCTCTGGGCCTGCCCCTAGAGCTCAGTCCTGGTCCTCTGGGACCGCCCCTGAAGCCACCCGCTGCTCCTCCAGCTGCGTTTGCCCCATGACCTACATGAGGCTGTCGGGGGGACAACTAGACACAAACCATAACACACAGGTAGGCTGTACTTAGCAGGGATTTCTCATGGTGATTGCAGGAATGTAAAATGATTTATGGAAAATCAGTGGGACAAAATATTGCATAAAAATACATGCCAATGGGAAGATTTTTTATGCTTTCAATTTAGACATCCTGGAACTCAGCCATTAGGTCCTTATTTGTACAGTAATAACACAAATGTTGTAAACAGACTTGCTCCTCCTATCTCCCAAACTAATTGGAATGTGACATTTGACATTTGGCTTGCCAGTCTCCAAATGATGTTACATTTGCTAATAAAGAACAAGTTGAGGGGCTGGTGAGATGGCTCAGTGGTCTAAAGCACCTACTTAGAACAAGCTTAGCAAAGCACAGGGACTGCGGTTCAATCCCCCAGCACCACATGCCAGCCAGCCCCGCCCTCTGGTGGGCTGAGCTGGCCACACACACATAAATAAATAAAATTAAAAAAAAAAAAAGAACAAGTTAACTAGGCTAGGAGTTGTAAGCAAGGAACAAAGCAGAAATTCCAAATGAAATGTTTCAATTTCAAAACATAGGATTTTATAGTAAAATCTTTGGATTTCAGAAAGAAAAAGAAAAAGAAAGGAAGAACGAACATTAGCTTTGTATATGGCAAAGAAAATTGAACTAGGGGCTGGCGAGATGGCTCAGTGGAATAAGCACTTCTCTGGCAAGCACAAGGGCCTGAATTCAATCCTCAGTTCCAAAAAA
>NW_004524603.1:16376530-16378731 GCF_000260255.1 Octodon degus
AGAAGCCTGAAATGGAAGCTTTCGACCACAAAACTGAAGGTCAAGTAGATGTTCTTGATGAGTTATGTGATAACTATGATGTCACTTGAAACACAAAGCATTGGCCAGTGGTTGTGATTTACTCGATCCTAAGTATTCATGGCATCGTTTGATAGAAAATAACAAGTGCAAAATATCCTGGAGAGATTTTCTTAAGACGTTTGGGACTGGAGCACATAAGAGATCATTTACATCAGGAGGTTGAGGCAGGAGCAGAGGGAAAACAAAATGGTTTTGACCAGGAAACTCTACAAAAAAAAAAAAAAAAGTTATGGAACACATTAGTGAGCTGATATGTAGCAATATGAGACAAAAATCTGCTGTCCTGAGGGAACAAGGAACAAAGAACAGAACGGAAACTTGTCCCTTATAAGTGCGGCAAGTCAGAGATGAGGTAACAAACTCCTAGAGGAGCCCCTTCTGTTCTTTGTCCCTACTGTTTTGTGAATTTAGAATTTGTTATGCACAAATTCTTAACCTGTTTTTAGCCCTCAATAAATGTGAGAAGTTTGGGTGGCTGGAGACACTTAGAGCCAAACTAAGCTCCTGCATCTTCTGTAGCTGTAATAATTGACACAACACTGATAGGTGAAGGACCTACTACAGCAGCAGTGAAGCAAAAACAATGTCAACTGTGGCCTACGTGAAAGTATAGGGAAGGGCCGGGGAGATGGCTCAATGGAATAAGCATTTGCCTGGTAAGCGCAAGGGCCTGAGTTCAATCCCTGGTTCCGATACTTGTGCATGGAACATGCCACCGTCACATGTAAAGACTGCCCTGGGTGTGACAGGTGAAGCAAAGCTTAATTCCGTGGTAGACTTTTGTTTGTGTTTATATTGTAGCTCACACAGGTTTTTATTTCTGGTGTTATCTTTTAGGTTTTATTTATTTATTTATTTTTATTTTTTAAATTTTATTTATTTGTGTGTGTGTGTGTGTGTGTGTGTGTGTGTGTGTGGCCAGCTCAGCCCACCAGGGGGCGGGGCTGGCTGGCATGTGGTGCTGGGGGATTGAACTGCAGTCCCTGTGCTTTGCTAAGCTTGTTCTAAGTAGGTGCTTTAGACCACTGAGCCATCTCACCAGCCCCTTTGATGCTTTTTTATATACAAGTACACAAGGAATAAATATTAACTCAACACGTTGTTTCTGTGATTTTTTTTCCTATTAAGCACTCATTGTTTCATAAACGCATAAAATTAATCCTTCATCAATAGAAATGAGACCCGCACTTATGTGCCTTGAGGACAAGCTGAGTCTAATGCCCTAATGTGAGAAACCAGTTGTTGATTCCTTGCGATATCTCCTCTGCAATCAGGTTTGTTCATAAAGTCTTCACATATACCATTGTCTTCAAGAGTTCTAATTATTCTATCTTATAGCAGATTTAGTGTTTCTGTTTTAATAGATCTTTGATCCATTCATTTTTAGTTTTTTTTTTTTTTCAGTTTTAGTTTAGTACATGGTAAAAGATATGGATCTAGCTTTAACAAGGTAAGCCAGTTTTGCCAACACCATTTGTTAGAGGCTCCCTTCCAGTAAACATGTTTGAGGAAGCCTTTGCCAAAGATAAGGTGACTAAGTATGTCTAGAACTAATCTGTTCCATTGATCCTTGGATCTATTTTTTTTTTTTTGACAATACCATGCTGTTTTATCACAGTTGCTTTGTAGTATATTTTGAGGTCAGGGATGTGATGTCACCGTCTTGCCTATGTTGCCTAGATTTGCCTTCACTATTCTAGGTATCTGATGGTTCCTAATGAATTTTAGGACTATTTTCTCTAATTCCGTAAGATATTCTGTTGGAATATTGACTGGAGTTGCATTAAATCTGTGTAACAATTCTGGAATTATGGCCATTGTCACTACATTGGCTCTTCCTACCCAAGAGCAAGAGATGCCTTTCCATTTTCTAATATCCTCTTCACTCTACTTTTTCACAGTACTGTAGTTTTCAACATAGAGGCCTTTTACTTCCTTTATTAGATTGATTCCTAGTTATTTCAGGCTGGTCTCCAACTCCTGGTGATCTTCCTGCCTTAGCCTCCTGAGAGCTGGAATTATCGGTTTGCATGACCACACCCAGTTTTTAAAAAATCTTAAAGGCACTAAAAACTTTTTTTGCTTTAATGCTTTTTTTTTAATTTTATTTATTTATTTAT
>NW_004524603.1:16378929-16381304 GCF_000260255.1 Octodon degus
TTAGACCACTGAGCCATCTCTCCAGCCCCACTTTTTTTTGCTTTAAATAATTGATAAAAAACAATATAACAGACTGGGCATCGTGATGCATGCCTGTAATGCCAGCTCTTGGGAGGCTGTAAACAGGCAGATCACTAGGAGTCCGATCTAGTAGTGAAACCCTGAACAACCTGTAGACTCTTCCCTAAAATACAAAAAATAAAATAAAATAACATTGAGGGCAAGTAAAAAGAAAAATTCATCTACGGACTGCCTTGGGCCTCCCCTGGCCTCCTCTGCCACTGAATCACACCAGTCTGCACTTCCAGCCCCATAAGCTACTCACCAGCGCCTGTACACACCTGGATGAGCTCCAGAGCTGCCCTGCCCCAGGCCTTTTTCCTTCTTTGAGCTAGGTGGGTCTCAGCCCTCAGTACCGCACTGCTCTGTGGTGACTGTCACACAGATCCTTTGAGGACCTTGAGGTGACCACGTCCTGAGTGCTGGCAATGAGCAGCAGCTCCAATCTTCTCAGGGGTTTGCTGAGTGGTGCCTTGAACTGATTGTCCTGACCGATAAGCTGCGTTCCTCCAGACTCTTGGGGGACACTGATGGCTTCGGGAGCCATGCCAGTGACTAGAGAAGAGTGATAGCCTGCCTTTCTCCCCTCAGACCCCCTGAGCACACACCTGGTACCAGGGGCTCCTGGGTGGTGTGCAGCAAGGCTCCAAGGGCTGGCAACGGGTGGCCAGGACCCCTTTGGTGTCCCTGGGTCTGGCCTTGGGCCTGTCCCTGTCCCCACAGCCTCCCTTGATCCCAGTCCACTCACCAGCAGGACTGCTACTAGCACTGACTGACACCCTTAGGCCCTCTGCCCTGGCTCCACCCCAGCTCCCTGGGGAGACGAGGATCAGCTGAAGCACTGCTGCAGCTCAGAGGAGGGTGGCCTGTGGCACTGGACTGCAGCTCTCTGGGTCTGCACCAAGGCCACAAGTGATGCCCCACACTGGGACACTGCTTCTGAGGCCTGGGCCTCGGAGCACCCTGGCCAGTCAGGAAGATTGTTGGTGATCATTTGTCCTTGACCATGTTTGTCTCTAGTTGATGGAAACCATCATAAATCAACTTTGAGCAGGACTTAAATTAACCAGTTGGCTTTCCATGTTTACTTGTGAGTCTGTCCAAGACCTGGACTCCTTGCCTGGAGATAGGTGGTGGATTCACAGTAAGTGACCCTCTGTAAGTCACTGATCTCTATTGAGGCTTGTAATGGTGAAGCCAGAAAGCCTGAAAGGATAACAATGTCACAGCCAAGGACACCTGAATCCAACCTCAACTAGACATAGACTGTAGCTTTGGCATCTCACTCCTGGGTGGATTTACTTTTTTTTTTTTTTTTACTGGTTGATTTTATTTTATTTTAATTTTATTTTGTTTTATTTATGTGTGTGTGTGTGTGTGTGCGCCCGGCCAGCTCAGCCCACCAGGGGGCGGGGCTGGCTGGCATGTGGTGCTCGGGGATTGAACTGCGGTCCCTGTGCTTTGTCGAATTTGTTGTAAGTAGGTGCTTTAGACCACTGAGCCATCTCACCAGCCCAAATGGAATAAGGGTTTTTTGTTTTGTTTTGTTTTGTTTTGGGTTTTTTTGCTCCTTGAATGTCTTCAGGGCACCTTTGGCTAGCAGGAGTGTTGTGGGGATCGAACTAAAGCAATCTGAGACTGAGAGGTTTGTGGAAACAGCCATTTAAAGAACTGAGCTAGGGCCAGGGCCCCTGGATTAACTTTTAATTTTTTAATTTTATTTATTTATTTGCAGTACCAGAGATCAAACTCAGGACCTTGCTAAGCAAGCACATATTCCATTGAACCAGAGCTAGGATTTTGTGTGTGTGTGTGGCCTGAGGATGTCTTCAAGGAGTTTCTGGTTTCCCATGAGTATCTGGGTTCGAACCAGAGCAACATATTCCATTGAGCTATCTCCTGGCTCCTAATTTTTAAAATTTATTTATTTATTTATTTATTTATTTGGTACAGGGTCTTGCTATGCAGCTTAGACTACTAGTGATCCTCCTGTCTCAGCCTCCCCAAGACTGGGATTACAGCATTCAGAGTTCCAGGGCAGCATAGCATACGGTACAGGGGATCGAACCTGGGTTGTTGCACTTGCCAGGCAGATGCTTAAACTGTTGAGCTACCTCCCCTTCCTTGGAGAAGTTCCTGAATAGTTCTATCCTTGACTCCCCTCCCTTCTCCTGATAACTAAATTAATATGGGCCACCCAGAGAAAGTCTTGGTCTTAGCCCAGGGAGTTCTGGAATCTTGTCAGAGCACTTTGAGCCTCCTGGAGCCCTGAAATCATTCCATTTGCTTCTTATTTCGCCATATACTTTTTTTTT
>NW_004524603.1:16381404-16407540 GCF_000260255.1 Octodon degus
TGTGTGTGTATGTGGCCAGCTCAGCCCACCAGGGGGCGGGGCTGGCTGGCATGTGGTGCTGGGGGATTGAACCGCAGTCCCTGTGCTTTGCCAAGCTTGTTCCAAGTAGGTGCTTTAGACCACTGAGCCATCTCGCCAGCCCCTATTTCGCCATATACTTGCTCGGGAGACTTCGGACCTGATCAGTTCACAGTAACTAAGGGATATTATTAATCCAGCATCTGGTGACACCGATCTGTTCCGTGGCTTGGAGATGGTAAATTCCTTAGCACTTTCTGCCTTGGTGTCCTTCATTCAAATGTCTTTTTCCCTTTCGCCCCGACCCAGCCCAAAAGGACAGGGCAGCCTGCAATCTCACTGCTTCCTGGGGATGTAGACCAGCAGCATGTCTCCGGGCTGTCACTGCTCAAGTTCCGCGTCCAGGCAGCTAGCGCATAGCTGATCCTGCACAGCGACAAGAAAAGCGCCCCGGCCAGCGGACGGCTCTGCGTGGGGATGCGCGTAGGGTCCCTTGCAGGTGGATGCTCAGTTTGGGGTGGGCAGGGCCCAGGATCCCAGCGAGAGAAGTCAATGAGCCCCACCTGGCCGGAGGGGGCGCCGCAGTGCGCGAGGCTGAGGAAGGGCGAGGTTCTCTTCCCTAGCAGTGGGGGGAGCTGCAGCCGTGGGGACCCGGGCAGAACGGCAGGCTGGCCGGAAGGGTGCGGGTGCAAAGCAGTCTTCTCGCTGACACGACGGACGGCTTTGTGGATGCACTTGAACCCACAGCGTGCGTGGGCCTTGGGGCGGGGGACGAACCTGCGGAAGAGGGGTTGGGCGTGGCTTTGCACCTCTAATCCGCGCTCTGCGAGACTGGGCGGAACCCAGCGTGGGCAGTTTACTAGTTTAGCAAGAGCCCGCCTTGAAAACCCAGTGCCACGGCCCCGGGTGCAGCGGCCAGTACGGAAACCAGTGTGAGAGGACCTGCGATTCGGCCCCTCACCAGGCGGTCACTGCTCAAGTTCCGCGTCCAGGCAGCTGGCGCATAGCTGATCCTGCACAGGGACAAGAAAAGCGCCCCGGCCTGCGGACGACTCTGCGTGGGGATGCGCAGGAGGTGGAAGGTTAGACAGACTAAAACCGGGTTCTCTCCACACTCCGCCGCTCTGGCACCCTAATTTCTAGAGGAAACCGGCGCGTCGCACCTGTGATCATCGCAGCTTCTGTGGCTCTATGGTAAGTTGTTCTCAGACTCAGGCACAGGTGCCTGTTCCCAGCAGCTCTCCTACCCGTGACCCCGTGGCAGGGTCAGCCAGCCTTTGCCTGGGGAAGCCGGAAGGTCCGTGGAGTCCTCACCCGGCTGGCAGCCCCGAGCAGCCCGCGGCTGGGCTGGCGAGGCTTCTGCGCATGCGCCTCTTCTAGGAGCCCGAGGGGCGGGGCGAGCGGGGCTCGGCGTAAAGCAGTAGCACTAGCAGAACAGTGTGCACAACTTTTACCATTTGTGCTTTGATTAGGTTGATTTGAAAATACACTGAGCTAAACTCCTAGCTCTTATCCATGTAATTGGCTTCCTTTGTACTCCTAGGTAATTTATTTTATACACTTTAAATTGCTAGTTTAAGAAGGGAACCATAAACTTCACCAGATTATAGATCCATTGAACCAAAAAGGTATTGAAGCCTTGATCCACACCCGTGGTCGTGTGTTTGGTCCTGAAGCACCAGCAGGAGCTCCTTTGTCCTCCCTGCTGGGCAAAGTCCACCCTCTAGCCACCTCTTCCCAACTCTGAACCCCCTCTTCGGCCCATGCGCAGGTCTGCAGAGAAGGGCGAATTCACCTGCAAGCTCTGCTGCCCCAGCGCAGTGACCGAAAGCCACACTTCCAGCCAGGCTCGGTAGGGTGTCGCTCCACCGTGGCTAGAACACACACCTATCATGCCTGAGGCCCTGGCTTCAACCCCAGCACCAGCAAATGAAAAGACAAAACTATCCTTCCTAGAAGGCCTCCTGGTGGGCTTTCCGCCCAGGCTGTCCGCATCCATGATCTTGCTGCGGACCACAGCGTCAGTCATTTATTTATTTATTTTTTCCTGAACCAGGGATTGAACTCAGGCCCTTGCGCTTGCCAGGGAAGCGCGTATTCCACTGAGCCATCTCCCCGGCCCCCAGTCCTTTAGCTGAGGGAAGAGATTGACTTCTGGATGTTCGGGCTCTGGACACAGCTCAGTCTAAAAGGGTCCTCCGCCACCCGCACAGCGGTCTCTGTGTCCTGGGCCTTCTGGTCCCGCAGGCCCACCTCTCAATGAAGCTGTTTCACTGTTTGAGGTCCCCAGCTGCAGTCCATGTCAGGTCACAGTGTGCAGACAAATGTCCCTAGGCCTTACCTCCTGCGTGATGTCAACGGAACCTCTCAGGGGCCCACCAAGAAAAATTAGAACCACTCCACTGACCCTGCAATGGGCCACCAAGGGGACAAGGATGGTGTCAGGGGAACCGAGTATGTGCCACCCAAAAGCATAAGGAGAAGAGCCAGTGGGTGACAAATGGGGCAACTGGATCTGCCCCTGCCCCTTGGAGCCTGTGACAGAGCAGCCCATGTCCTCGTGCACAGCAGAGCACTGGCACTGGGGGGCTGGGAGGAACCCAGGCTGCTGGTGGTTGGAATGGTTCCATTGTAGCCCAAAAGAGTGTCCCTTCCGTGGCCTGAGCCATGGAGAGCCCTGTTTGCCATTGTGACCTCCAGTGCCCAGATGTGCCGCTCAGCAGGACAGCTCTGGCTTTGGTTGGCTCTCCCTGCAAGCTATGTCTAAGGAGAAACCTGGAAGGGCCAAGAAAATGATGCCCTGGGTGTTCTGGTCAGGCTCAGTCCAGTGCCACAGCACTTTCGGGAGGCTGAGCGCGAGCATCGGGAGCAGAGGGCACCAGCAGAACTGAGGCGGATCTAGCACATGCAGGGGCCTCTGGTGGGGATCCTGGGGACAGGCCTGAGCCGCTCTGCTGGGAAGCAACAGAGGAGGTGTGCAGGAAGCCATGCAGTGATGGAGGGCGCGAGGGAAACCAGGTCAGGAATTATACCCTTAGGGCCAGGGAGATGGCTCAGCAGAATAAGTGCTTCCCTGGCAAGCACAAGAGCCTGAGTTCAATCCCCAGTTTCCCCCCCCCCCAAAAAAAAGAACTGTGAGGAATTACACCCTTGAAGGCACATGGAAGACATGTGGATCTTGAGGATAATTCTTTTTTTTTTCCGTCTTTTTGAGACAGGGTCTCCTCATGCAGTTCAGGCTGGACTTGAGCTCATTTTGTAGCCCAGGCTCCTCTCAGACTCGAAAAACAATCTTCCTGCCTCAGCCTCCCAAATAATACGATTAAGGTGTGTGCCACCATGCCCAGCTGATAATTCTTCAAAATATGTAGCAAAGAAATAAAGTGGAAGGGTGTTTTTCTTAGAAAATATCATTGGTCAAATTTATTTGATTTTTTTTTTTTTTAACATTTATTTATTTATTTAGTGTGTGTGTGTGTGTGTGGCCAGCTCAGCCCACCAGGGGGCAGGGCTGGCTGGCATGTGGTGCTGGGGGATTGAACCGCGGTCCCTGTGCTTTGCCAAGCTTGTTCCAAGTAGGTGCTTTAGACCACTGAGCCATCTCTCCAGCCCCTTTTTTTTTTTTTTTTAACCGGGGATTGAACTCAGGACTTTGTGCTTAGAGGGCAGGTGCTTACGCTGCTGAGCTATATCCCCAGCTCTTGATCAAGAATTTGAAGATTATTAACTTACCACCTAAGGAGCTGGGAACATGCTCAGTAGAATAAGCACCTGCCTGACACGTGCTGGATTCTGAGTTCAATCCCTGGTTACCAGGAAAAAAAAAAAAAAAAAAAAAAAAAAAAAAAAAAAAACCTAAAATGTTTGAATTAGAAAACAATACTGGTGAAAGATTATTGATTAATGACTCAGGAAGTGATAGTGAAACTGAGGATGATTTTTTGGAATTACAGATGATGAATTTCATTCTGAGAATGAAGATTTCACACCATTCAAAGAATTTCGAAAATCTTTTTTTTTTTTTTTTGGTGGTACCACGGATTGATCTCAGGACCTTATGCTTGCCAGGCAAGCACTTATTCCACTGGGCTATCTCCCCTGCCCCTATTTTGAAAATCTAGTATCAGTTCTTGCTAGGTTTCCATTCACCAATACACCTTGTGTAAATTTTCCATTGAGACAGGTATTTTACTTTATTTTGAATATTTCTGAAATTCTAAAATAGAGTTGATTACAATGGAAACTAACTGATATGCAGGTTAATCAAAGCCTTCTGGCACGCTAGGAAAATTTTCACACTAGAAGGACTGGAAACTAACAGATAATGCACAAATGTTTAAATTTTTTGCTCCCCATATTCTTCAGAGAATTATAGGTAAGCCAATATGTGAGTGGCATTCACCTAAGATTGCATTGAAACACCTTTTTCTAGTAATGTCATACACATGTTTTGCTTTATTGAAATGTATTCATTTTGTAGCTAATTCTCCTTTCTTTTTTAATGTATTTAGTACAGGGTCCACAGGGTCTCGCTACACGGATCAGACTCATAGTGATCCTCCTGTTTTCAGCCTCCCATGAGCTGGGATTATAGGCACACGCCACCAGTCTCATTTGCCCTCTCAGCACACCCCTGGGGTGCAGCCAACACGGCATGCTGGGGATCAGATCCCGGTCTCTGCATCTGCCCAGCAGGTGCTTTAGAACATTGAGCTACCTGGCAGTCCCATGAATTATTTTGACTCCAGTGAAACCACTTTTGAACAGGGGTTGTTGTCTTATTACAGATATTTTGTGTACTTCTCCAGAACTCAGTGATATTCTTTTATAAGAATATCATATCTGGGACATATTTGAGACACTGAGACTGAGGGGGAAGAAAGTGCCAAAAGATCTGCAAAAGAGAAAACTGAAAAAGGGAGGCATGTTAGCAGATCCGAGAGGAAATATGTGCTCTGAGGTGAACAGAGAAAGATGTCTCCTCATTGCCAACTGTTCATAATAAATGATAGAACTTGTATGAGGAAACAGGGGCTGGGGAGATAGCTCAGTAGAATAAGCTCTTGCCTGGCAAGCGCAAGGGCCTGAGTTCAATCCCCGGTTCTGCAAAAAGAAAAAAGAAACAAAACTTTTAAAATTCTAATAGTGGTTAATGATTATAATAATTCTATGAGTGGGGCTGACACAAGTGACCAATATCTAATGAGTTATCCTATAAATAAAAAGCATGGAAAAATATTATAAAATATTTATGCACCTTTTGGGCCAAACAATATGGAACTCATTTGTTATTTATTCAAAACAAGGGGGTTTGAAAAGTCACTTACAATTTAGATTTGGTCAACAGACCAAAGAATTAAGAAATATAGGATAGCAAAACAGCAACCAGAGAGGCCATCATCAATTTCTTCACCATTAGGGTCCGTGGGTAGACGTTTTATTGAAATTACACCACCCACAAGAAAAAAAAGACCACCATGACAGTGTAAAGAGTGTTCAAAGAGAGCCGGTGAGATAGCTCAATGGATTAAGCGCCTGTCTAAGCAAGCCCAGGGACCAGGTTCATTCTCTAGCACCACATGCAGCGCCGGCCCCACCCTTGGGCACGCTGAGTGGCCACCGAGACTCAGCATGGCGGTGCACACCTATAATCCCAGTGCTGGGGAGGCTGAAAACAGGAGGATCACTACGAGTCTGAGCTGCATAGTGAGACCCTGTGCCAAATACATTAAAAAATAAAAAACAGAATAACCACTAAGATAACAATATGCAATGTATTAATTATTGAAACTGTCCTACTAATCAGTTCTGAAACGATCTCATTGCTATTTGTTTCTCAATAAAATTATTTAAAAATAAATAAATAAAAGAGTGTTCAAAGAAAGATAATGCAAAATGGACTTGGAACGTGATTGGACACTACTGTCCAGATTGTCATGTTGCATTGTGTATTGAACGTATTAAGATGCACCATACAGGACAAGTTATGGAATAAATTTAATAAAAGTCTTTATATTGCCTGTTTTCACCAAAAAAAAAAAAAAAAAGCAAGTTTTTGGTCATCCTATATTTAAACAATTGAACTCTTAAGTGATTGGTCTAGAGTATGAGCCCCATGAGAAAAGACTGAGGAGTACAAAAGAAAAAAAAAGGTATTTTTACAACCTTCAGTTTAAATTGCACCAGCAACTGTAAGCCATTCTACTTGACATGGAATGGTTATTTCCACTTAGGAAACTAATCAAAAACAAACAACACTTTGTTATCATTTTCTTTTTTCGGTACCAGGGATCAAACTCCTGACCTTGGACCAGGCAGGTGCTTAGGCCACTGAGCTATCTCCCTGGCCCCCCAAACTTAACACTCTGGCTGGCAATGAACTGAAGCATGGGGCAGCTCTTGCTGCATTAGAAGAAAGTGGTATTTACAAGGGAACTGAAAATAAAGGTTTACTGCCAGGAAAGGTTGATTTGATCCTTTCAGAAGTTGGCAGAAATTGGTTGTTGTTGTTTGATAGTGCAAGCTCAAAGATGATGCCGAAGTTAGAATCCAGATTGCAAGATATAGCATCCTGAACTGCAAGGCCCCACTGTGCAAAAACCTTAGCAGGGTCTGGATCAGTATGAAGGAAAACAGAGTTGGCCAGGGATGCTGGCACTGCCACCATCCAAGAGGCAGTTAGTGGTCTGTTGACAGCCAGAGAAACTGAGCGAAGGCAAACCTATCAAGGTAAGTGAGAGAAGTGGTTGTCACATCAAAGATGAATGTACCTCAGGAGGGAATGCTAGCCAAGACATTTCCATTGCAAGAACTCACAGATAATTTTGAGCCATTAAAACCACAAGGGATAAAATTTTGGTAGCTGACTCAAACTTAGGAGTTGGACAATTTGCCAAGGTTCAGAAAAGATACTTCTTATCGTAAGCAACTTAACAGGACGGTAGGTCTGGCTCAAACCACTCGAGAAATAATATAATTGTCAGTGTTTCTAGTATTTTATGCTTTATGTTATTACAAAACTAGAATGTTTTTATATTTATAGCTAGCAGCTAGAGAATTATATTTTTTGAGACCCTCATCTGTTCTCTATTGGGCTTCAACCCAGAGGAGCTCTCCCACAGAACTACAGTCTCAGCCCTTTATGTTTTTATGTCTAGAGAGGATCTTGCTAAGTTGCCAAGGCTGTTCTCTAACTTGTGACCCTCTTTATCCTGCCTCCTCAGTTAACTGGAATTATGCACCATTTTAAATAGCTTTTATGAACAAAACTTAAAGTTCACATATAACCACATATTTCCTCATAAGTTAAGATTGTATTGCAGGGGCCAGAGAGATGGCTTAGTAGAATAAGCACTTGCCTGGTAAGCACAAGGGCCTGAGTTCAATCCCTGGTTCAGAAAAAAAAAAAAATTGTATTTCAGTTTCAGCTTACACATGTCAAAGCCAGTTACAAGCCAGAGAACCTTCCTATTTATCCAAACACATATCAGATCTAGAAATGTGCATTTTGTTCTTAGGGTATTCATTACTTTTCATATCGCTTTTGCATATGGCTATATCAAAGATTTGAAATAAAAATTTATAATATTGATCTCATTTTGGGACTTAAATCTATTTGGAAGCCAAAAATAAATAAATAAACCTAATAAAGATAGATTTTTCCCTGTAAAGGGCTCACTAAATGAGGTGATGGGAGGGGCCAGGGAGATAGTTCAGCTGCATAAGCACCTGCAGATAGGGGCTGGAGAGATGGGCCTGAGTTCAATCCCCAGTTCCTTAAAAAAAAAAAAAAAAAAAAATTAGGCAGGGCATGGTGGCACATCCCTGTAATCTCAGCATTTGTTGCTGAGTACCATACAACAAAAAACTAGGCTTGTCAAAACATGTGGTGTGTGCCCATCCAACTTATTATTTACTATGTGACTCCTGACTCTTACCAAAAGGACAGGTAATTTTTTTTGTTTTGCTTTGTTTTTTTAAGACAGGGTTTCACTATGCAGTTCAGGCTGGCCTTGAACTCAACTTTGCAGCCCAGGCTGGCCTTGAACTCACAGCCATCCTCCTGCCTCAGCCTCCCAAGTGCTGGGATTACAGTCTAGTGTTTGAATTGCTTCAGCACATGGACCTATCCAGGACAGCACGGCTAGACCCGTGAAAGAGGACTTGTACAGCTACTGCACACAGTGACAAGAGTGATGGGATGAATTTGAAACGAGGAGGAAGACTTTGAGGACTAGTGGCAATGTGTCATGTTTCAAAATTTTTCAGTTGAAATACCTTTAGTTTTCTATCAAAATTTTTGATCTTATGTCTGGGGTTGCTGCTCAGTAGTACCACATCCTGATCAGCTGTGTGCGAAGCTGCTGGGCTCTGTTGTCCACACACCAGTCAGTTGTCCCAGTGGAACAAGATCAGGGTCTGAAGCCATGCCCACCTCTCCCTGCAGCTGGATGGGCCGGACCTCTAGGAAGACTTTAATTATCCAAGCACGATTGGGGATGATACAACTGCCCAGACGGAAGAGCATGGGTTAACAGTGCAGAGTCTACAATGGGACACAGAGGGGAGCCTACTGTAGAGGAGAGCTGATGTCAGCCCCCCGGTACACCCAGGATAATCATGTGTACCTGGGAATGTTCTCTCCTCCGGTGTGGGCTGCACCATGGCAGTGCAGGTAAAATCCATGTTACTAGGGCCACAACAGTGCCATCAGCCTTCTTGTTGCTAGCAACAGTGCCATCAGCCTTCTTGTTCCAGGCCCTTCCTTGGAAAGGAAAATGGGAATCAGGTCCAGGAAGCTGCTAGCTCCCTAAAGGGGAGCAGAATCCCAATGCAGCCCACCTCTTTTTACCCAGAGGCACGCCCAGGTGTGGTGGAGATAGCAAAATTGCAAGATGAGCACATTCTGCGTGGAACTTGCCTACCCGCACAGCTTGCACTGGGCTCTTTCTTCCTACCAGGATGAATTTCCTCAGAGGACAGGGCCTCATTCAAGCACATACAGCTTCCTGGAAAGCCCAGCCCTGGACGAGATGCGGCCCAACACATGCTCAGCACATGGCAGGCCCTGGCTTCGATCTCCAAACCATGCAAGGCTGGGGCAAATACACTTTGTTCTTCAAGGGCCCATTTTTCCTGAGTCCTGCCCCCTGAAAATTGCAGGGTGAATGAAATTGTTGTGTGATCCCCTTTTTCTGTCCTCTTCGGTCAGGGTATCTGGACTGTGGGCCTTGGTCACCAGAAATGGTTCTTGGGTCCCCTGAGTTAGTCAGGCACTGCAGGCTCTGAATCCCCAAGGTCTGACTTTTTCACAAGGATAAGCTTGTAAAAAGGACTGTCTACACGAGGGTACACCTGTGTCCCTTGTACCTGGGGGTGGCCAGTGTGATGTCTGCCACTCAGTGGTGCTCCTGTTTGTTTGCAGTGTCCCACAATCTGGAAAGAGGACCTCCATAACTGCTTCCGAGAGTGGCAAGGAAGATGGGGTGAATGCGTTTGAGGCAAGGGGGAGGATTTTGAGGAGACTCACAGTCTTTTTTTTACAATAATTTAAAATGAAAGTGCTAGGGCTGGCCAAATAGCGCAGTGGATTAAAGCGCCTGCAAGCAGGCACAGGGGCCGAGGGTTCAATCCCTGGGCCTGTTGTGCTAGCCCCGCCCCAGGGGCGCACTGAGATGGCAATTGAAACTGTGTGTTGTGGCACATGCCTGTATTCCCAGCTCTTGGGAGGCTGTAAACAGGCGGATCACTACAAGTCTGATCTAGCAGTGAGACCCTGGACACCCTGCAGACCCTTCCCTAAAATACAAAAAGAATCCAAGTGCTTATCACTGTATTTTTCTGACCACACCTCATGCATCTGCCTCTTCAGGGGTGACCGCAGACCCAGCAGGGCCAGTGTCTGCTTCTGCGTCCGCACCAGGACTCAGTCGGGAAGCAGTAAGGGCCACTGTGGCTTTAGCGCTGGTTGTAATCAATCCCAAATGTCTGCCACTCACATGGCCTCCCATGTGTGAACTGTTGACCCCTCATGCGGGACCTGACCTGCCATGCTGCCACCCTTTGTTGACCACCCAGGAGTCGGTCACCTGGGTGCTCAGTGTGGCCGGCGAAGCTCCTCTGGTCCTGCTGACAGTGTGAAGCTTGGCACTTCGGCCACTCCATCTCATGCCTGGTTCTGTCCATATGGGATCAGCGGCTGGTGGAGTGGCCCTGACCATGCAGCCAGCCCACTCTGGGGACATCTGTGCTCCAGTGGGGTTCTCATCTCCTTGTATTTGACGGGTGTTCCTGGGGCAGCACAGGGATGGACTTCCAACCTTCGGTATTGCACAGGGCTGTGAGTCTACAAACTGGGCAGTGTTTCACGCTAGAGCTCATGCGGAGCTGACATGCAGGCCTGGCTGCCCTTCACTGGAGAACCATTTTATTAACGCCATGGATCTTCACCTAGAGCCCATGGTCGCAGGAAGGCCTGGCACACTGTAAGGAGCCATGTCTCCAATGGGCAAAGTACTGCTTGACCCCTAAGCAGCTGTGACCAGAAGCAGTGGGCAGTTGAGGGTGAACCTCCTCTCCAGGGGCCACATTCCTTCCTCAGTCACAGGAACATCCAGTTCACAGGGCCTCTCGGGTGACCACCATGCCAGCATCACCAAGACTTTGGCCTGAGTAAGCGCTCTTTCCTTAGAGCCCTGGTCCCAATGGACACCCTTTATTCAGTGGTCCAGCAGGCTGAGATGTTGGGCCAAGAGGGGAAGGACCACCCAGAGTCCTAGCAGCTCCACAGAGGGATGTGATGGGGGGGTCTCAATATGCCCACATCTTGTCCATTACAGCTGTTGGCCATACTTTTACCAGAGAGACTATGTGCAGTAATTTCACAGTGGCCCTCATCCCTGGACTTCCACCTCTTGGGGGTCTTCAGCAAAGACTCTTATCTGTGGAAGTTAGCAACACATTGTCCACATGGTGTCCTGGTGCGTGCCAATGTATCCACCAGTGCAACCAGGATGCTGGCCACCATCCACAGCCAACAGGATCTAGGCCAGCACCCCTGGGAGCATCAGGAAGGGCTGTGGTCGGCCCTCCCAGGGGAAGACAAACATGTCCGGGGACTGTGGGGCTAAGGTAGGTGTACACTACATCCAGCAGAGTATGCCACATACCTGAAGTGGTCAGTCTTTCCAGTATTTGAACCACACTGGGAACAGCAGGACATGCAGCTAGTGTTTGTTCCCTTACTCACTGCCTAGAAATCAACCACCATCCTCCAGGTGCCCTCAGGCTGTCATACCCGTCACCCTGGGCTGTCAGATGGGCTCTGCAGGCCTGAACACTGGCCCCTTTCTGCACCCTCCTGGGAGGTAACACTTTCGGGTGCCTTCTAGGACAGGATGATGCCACCAACTCCCAGCCCCTCCCCAGGAGCTTGGCGTATATCACCTTTACCCACGGCTGTGTCAAGGGTAATTCCCAGGGCAGTAGCCCCACATTTCACTGAGACTCAGGAGCCGCAGAATCACTGCGGGGTGGGCAGCACACCAGAGTGCAGCAGCAGAAGGGCTAATCCCAGAGCGGACGCAGTGGCTCTGCACCGTCTGCAGAGGTGGGATATCTGTGGGTGAGAGTGCGTTCAGTCCCCGTGATCCCAGAGCCAGGACCTGCATTCAAGGACACACATAAGACCCTTCCTTCTTTTTTTTTTTTTAACTTTCTTTTATCTTTCACTTTCTTTCTTCCCTCCTTTCCTTTGACCCACAAAACTTTTTTCTTTTGCTCTTTTTTGAGACAGGGTCTCACTATGCAATTCAGGCTGGCCTTAAGCTCATTTTGTGGCCCAGGTTGGTCTCAAACTCGCAATGATCCTCCTGCCTCAGCCTCCCAAGTGCTGGGATTACAGGTGTGTGCCACCACGCCCAGCTTGCAAGGCCTTTTCTAGCCAGGGCCCTACACTGCAGAGGACCTTGGCCTCTCTGTAGCAAGGGCTGCACCGCAATCCTCCCAGAGGAGGCAAGCGTCAGGCCCAATCTTCATGGTGCTCCAAGGACAGCCGCACATGGTGGTTTCCTCTCTGCGTGACTCCTCCGTTTTATGCTGTTTCTCTCTGGGTTCCCAGTTTTTGTTGTATTCCTCATCTTCACTGCACAGGTTGCTGTCAGCTTCCTGACAGTCAAGGCTGGGCCACATCATGTGAAGGGGCATCAATTTCCAGGGGCCTACACTGGGGTGCAGCAGCCCTCCTGCCTATACAGGCAGGCTTGAGGAGCTCATGTGCACCTAGGGTGAAACTGATGTGCATCCCGGAAAGCCGGGGTGCAGCTGGCCACCAGCAAAGCCTGTGCTTCTCCTGACTCCTGAGAGCTCAGCGCTGGAAGGTACAACCCACCTCGCCAAGGCCCAGCCCATTTATTCTGTCCACTGAGTCTTCGCTTGTGTCTCCCCTAACGTTGTAGCAGGAGTTCATCGTTACAGAGACTCCAAAGAAACATTTGATGCCACAGGATCCATGCAAAGCAGTTATTATAAAGGGTATTGCTTTGTTGCGCAGGCTGGCCTCGGGCTATTGTGCCTAGGCTGGCCTCAAACTCCTGCCTCAGCCTCCAGAGTGCTGGGATGACAGATGTGCGCACAACTACACCAGCTTCATGGGGAGGTTTTGAGAACAAAGGGCTGTCCCGTCTAGGTATGGCTGCAGCCTAGGGCTGGGGACAGCTTTTCTTGGCGACCTGGGTCACAGGTGAAACAGCTCTGGGGATGTTGGGTGCCATGCCTGGGCTCCAGCCTGCATGAGGAATGCCCTAGCACAGGGGGAAAGATGGGGGAGGAGACCCTGCATGATGTCATCCAGTCTCCTGGTTTTGCCATCAAAGAGCCAGTGAGTCCAGAAACACAGGGTAGCAGGCTGGGATGCCCGGAGCCTGAGGTCTGGTCACCATTGCCTGCCTCACACCTCCTAGCCTCCACTAGTGGACTCTGTGCACAGCCACCTGCAGCAAAGCAACGCACCCATGATGCACCTTAACGTGTGGAAAACTCAACCCTCAAAAATCACAATGCCTGCCACGGTGACCTGGGGAGGTAATGAAGGTTAGGTGAGGTTGTGGGAGTGGGCCATGACAGCATTAATGCTCCCCACCAGTACAGGGGCTCCAGCAAAGCCTGTGTGCTGAGCTATGTCCAGCATTTTTATTTTATTTATGTTATGTTATGTTATGTTATGTTATGTTATGTTATGTTATGTTATGTTATGTTATTTTATTGGCAGCATCTTGCTAAATCACTAAGCTGCCCAGACTGTCTCAAACTTTAGTCCTCCCTCAGTCTCCCAGAGTGCTGGGATCACAGACATGCACCACCATGCTGCGTGGTACTTCTAGTTTTTGATTTTAAAGTGATCTTACTTTTTACTGATATGTGTAACATACACACAGAACAGTTACAAATCATATGGTTCTCTTCTTCTTCCTCTTTTTTTGCTTATTATGTAGAGCAAGCCAACCTTGAACTCACTATGCAGCCCAGGTTGGCCTCAAACTCATGGCAAAAGGGCTGGAGGTGTAGCACAGTACAAAACCCTGGGTTTGGGCCGAGGAGATAACTCAGTAGAATAAGCACTTGCCTGGGAAGTGCAAGGTCCTGAGTTCAATCCCCGGTACCGCAAAAAACTAAAAATAATAAAGTTGACACTGTGTTATTTACAACAAAACCAAACCCTAGGTTTAATCTCTAGTACTTAAAAGGAGATGATAGAGAAGGGTAAAATCAGGTGATCAGGTTAAAATAAGGTCATATGACTGGACTGTAATCAAACACGACTACTGTCCTTATACAAAAAGCTTTGAATATTTGCAGCAGGTCTTGCAGATGGATGGACCAGTCAGTTCTGCACAGTGGCCTTTTCTTCACAGATGAGACTGAAGTAACTCACAGAGTAGAGAGGGAGTTAAAGAGTGCAGACCTGGAGAAGATCTGAAGAGACACCTTGCCAAGGAAAACATAGGAGAGCCAGCAAACAAGAGCAAAAGTGGTGTGTTGATAAAACTACAGTACCCCCCTACAAGGGATTCTACTCGATGCAAGAAAGCAAAGAACTGCTGTGCTGACATGGCACACAGGCATCTCAAAAAAACACGTTCAGGGAGAAGGCAAGGGACACAGCGCATAGGGACAATTCCACTGACTCCAAGCCCAGTCGGGCTGGGTTTTCAGCTACAGATAGCTGATAGCATCTCGAGACAGATCTTGGGGGGACGCCGCATGTGGGAGCTCAGGAGCAGGAGCAGGTTCTGGTGCTAGCACCAGTCTCCTATGCCCACCCAGTCCCATCTGGAGCGCCCTGTCTGCAGGTCTCAATGCCTTGCTTTTAGCTAAATCCTACCATGTTGAGCATGAGCCAAGGCAGACACCCAGCCGCACCTGCAGCCCCAGAACCTCCAATGAACCTGGAGAACACAAAGGTGGCCTCAGCTCAAGAACATCTGCAGACCCCAGAGCCTCAAGGCTCTGACCATGTGTGGTCCCAGCACTCTCCTGCCTGGTCCTGGCTGGCCTACCCAAAAGCAAAAAAGTCTGTGTGCTTCGGCCTCTCCTAATTCCAAGGCAAAGACTACTTCTCTTTTTTCTAAAGAACCAGCAAAAAGAAAAGGAAAAGAAAAACACACAGAAAGGAGGCAACTTTCTATTACCTTACTAATGCTATAGAAATACCAAAAGCCAAAGCTGAATAAAATCATGTAAACTGCTTTTCTCCCTCTCCCTCCCTCCCTCTCTCTAAGATGCTTTTCAAAAACATTGAAGTCAGTCGTGCAGGCTGTAGCACACCAAGGCTCTCCCTCCACAGTGGGAAGACAACCTTGAGTTGCTGGGAGCAGCAGCTGGGGACCACCTGAAGGGACATGTTTCAACATTTTACAGCTGGTTTAACTCTAGCAGGGAAATATATTCAACATATGTCTTAAAACTGATGATTAGGTTCCTCAAGTTTAAAAAACCTATAAAAAGGCAGAGCATGGTGATGCACACCTATAATCCCAGCACTCAGGAGGCTGAGGCAGGAGGATCAGTGTGAGTTCAAGCCAACCTGCACTCTGCAGCAAGACCTGGTCTCAAAACAAAAGGGAGGGGGAGGGGGAGTAACATCCATGAGCCATTAGCTTAAAACTTTGAAAGAAGTACTTAAATGGTAAGACTCTGTCTAATGTATACTTAACCAATGGTGAAAGATACTAGTTTTTATTTAAAATTGACTCAAACCATAGTGGTACACACCTATAATCCCACAGCATTCTTCAAGGTTGAAACAGGCTAGTAAGACTTAGTGAGACTGTCTCAAAAAAGAACTGGAGATGTAGCTCAGTGTGAAGTTAGTGGGTTCAATCCTCCAAACTACCAAAAACACAAAACACATTCATAATAGAACGTTGAGGAACAAACAGAGCTGGGCACACAGTAGCACACACCTGTAATCCCAGTACTCTGGGAGGTTGAGGCATAAGACAAGTGCAAGCCCAGCCTGGGCAATTTAGCAAGACCCTGCCTCAAAAATATGAAGGTGGGCTGGTGAGATGGCTCAGTGGTCTAAAGCACCTACTTAAAACAAGCTTAGCAAAGCACAGGGACCGCGGTTCAATCCCCCAGCACTGCATGCCAGCCAGCCCCGCCCCCTGGTGGGCTGAGCTGGCCACACACACACACACACACACACACACAATTTTTTAAAAAAATATGAAGGCGTGCACGCACACATATGCACGTGTGGGTATGTGTTTATGTGTGTGTACATGTATGATGTTTAGTGCAAAGGCCCTGAGCTCAATCCTAGTACCACCATCACCAACAAAAACAACCAACCATGAAACACCTGTTTTTGTCTTGGCAAGGCAGCATGTATCTTTTTTTTTTTTTTTTTGGTGGAACCGGGGATTGAACTCAGACCCTTGCGCTTGCCAGGGAAGCACTTACTCCACTAAGCCATCTCCCCAACCCTGCAGCATGTATCTTTAATCTCTGCTACTAGAAAGCTGGGCAACTTCCCTGACACCCTGTCTCAGAATAAAAAAGGGTGGGATGTGGTCCAATGCTCCCTGGGTTCACTCCCACACAGTCTGCCCGCCAGACTTCCTGCTTTAGGCTCAGTTGTGGCTGCTGTTATGGCTCAGCAAAGCAGCTCTGGGTAACAACAAAATGAATGGAAGTCTGCTGAAAGGTAAAAACAGCGTATTTTTACCCTACAGGGCCAAAGTTTTTTGCAAAAGTGATAAAACTTACTTATATTTTCTACTATAGTCACCAGCTATCACGGAAGTACAAAATATTGAGTATGAGAAAGATGCCGTCTTAGGGTTCTTTTAAATCGGAGGAGCTGCCCCATATCATTTCAAATGTAGATTGTTTATCCCAAACTCTAAATATTAGGAGTGCCCAAGCAAAAGAGTTGTAAAAGGATTGCTTAGAGCCAAGAAGATAGCTCAGCAGACTAAGCACCTGCTTTGGCAAGTGCAGGGACCAGGGTCTGATCCCGGGTCCTTCATGCCTCGAGGGCACCAGCACCTGAGCCTGTGATCAAGTCCAGGTATGGTGGCTCACGTCTGTAATCCCAGTGCTGGGGAGGCTGAAAACAGGAGGATCACTATGAGTCTTGAGCTATGTAGTGCGACTCTGTACAAAATACATAACGGGGCGGGGATGGATTGCTTTTTAAAAACTTTCAGACAAGGTCTAAATTGTCCAGATTAGAACCAAACTTGCAGTCCGCTTGCCTCACCCCATGTCAGGGTAAAATGCCTGCTAAAAATGGCATCATCTGTGTGAAGGTCCAGGTGAAGCCATCTGCTCTGGTGCACAGCCCCAAGGCAGTGGTGCGCATGATGGCTGTCACTGCCTGTTTGGGGTAGGGCCAGCACTTCGCCAAAATCACAGCGGCAGCAACAGCTAGTCATATAGACACATGTTACCTTCAGTGAGTACTTGATTCTAACTGTGCAAACAATGAGAAAACACGACTTAGAAGGTAGTTAGAGGTATTCATTTTCTAACTCCAGATGTAAGCTACAGTGGGTCAGGTCCCAGATGTCCTTCCTTGCACCTACTACCGTAACTAAACCTTTTCATTACTCCACACTCCAAAGTACTATATCCAAAATGCCTGCAATGGGCTGAGGAGAGAGCTCAGTGGGATAAGTGCCTGCCCTGAGAGTGCAAGGTCCTGAGTTTGATCCCTGGTACTGAAAAAAAAAAAAAAAAAAAAAAGCTTACTTGCGAAATGAAAAAAAAAAAAAATTACAAGGGTAGAATCATGTACATTTGTAACAACCTTTAAGGTTTATGAATTAAAGCTGTCTGAAATGAAAAAAAAAAAAAAACAAAAAACAAAAATGCCTGCAAGGATTTGGAACAGCATAGACCACCAAGAACAAAAGACACAAAACAATTTCTCAGCAACCAAAAATAAGAGAAATGGGCTGCTGATGTAGAGCGTTCTCTCAGATGATGAAACCATAAAGTGAGCATGGTGCTAAATGGCATAGTCCTGGTAATGAGGCATCACTTGGTAAACTGGGGAGGAACACTCTTAGCAGGATATTGGCTTCTCTTACAGAGGCCTATATTCCTGTCACACGTTTTGTCAGATTCAAAGAAATGGCTCTACAGAGCCGATCTTAATTATACTCCCAGACACTAACTTTGTATTTTGTTCCTTAGAATTTATAGAACTTGACAGGGCCGGGGAGATGGCTCAGTGGAATAAGCATTTGCCTGGCAAGCGCAAGGGCCTGAGTTCAATCCCCGGTTCCACCAAAAAAAAAAAAAAAAAAAAAAATTTATAGAACTCGAAGTGATACCTGCCAACTACTGTTTACATCACTACAGCTCTTTAAAGTAGAAGCTGCTGGTTTCGTTATGTTGGTTACATACTATTTTTATTCAGGTTTATTTAATAAGAAAACAAACAAAAAAACCCCAACACTGCTGCAGGCCCATTCCTTCCCCACACAGGTTGTTACGGACAGCCTCAAGTAGGTGGAAAGCAGTTAGTGAGACCCAGAAGGAGCAACAGTTCATCAGGACTCTTTCCAAGTCTATTTACTTCCTTTGGTGCCTTGCTCAGTAAGGCACTGCTAGTAAGGTAACAGAATACAGGAAAAATCCACAACAAATAGTTCTAGTGACAATTTACTTGACAAGTTACAGTCTGATGGTGTTGATGATTGTTTCTTTCATTTTATTATTTTTTACAATAAGGATGTAGCTTTTATACTCCACACACAAAATAAAACAAGTGCTTAATACCAAAGAGTCCCTGCCCCCACCCCCCAGAACATCCTAAACATAGTAATGAGGAACAGAATAATCGAGACAAGTCTGATTTTAAAATCTCAATAGAAAAGCAAAAGTATGTATGTAATGCAACAGCTGTTCAATTTCCAATTCTAAATAGGCACCGCCACACAAAAATCCCCAGTATTTTCAATTTTTCCAGCACACATTCCAGTATAAATGCTCTGAACTGTAATGAGCTAATAATTAATAATGGGAATAGAACCTCAGGACATATGATATATTGCTTCCCTGACCCCCTTACAGTTGGAGAAGGCAGGTATTAGGGAATACAAAAGTCACAGGAAGAATTAAAAGGAAAAATTCTCAAAGCTGCTGCCATTTGGAGTAGAAAGGAAGACAGCATTTTACAAATGTTCAAAAAGACATGTAACAATTCATTCACTATCACTCCTACTTTAAGAATAAAGATCAGTGTCTTGTTATATAAAACTGTACTTTCAGAACCGAACTACAGGTTCACCAGAAACTATGGATGTAGTTTTAGACTTCATCAAGGAAAACAGGTTCAGTTCAGATCAAGTTAGATACTGTACGTCTAGCCTGGCTGAATCCTGAATCCGTGCTAGAACTGCTCACTGTTACCCTGAACAGCTGTAAACTAAACAATAGTATGTGACTCCATAGGAAGCTTAAGGATTGAAGGTATGTACACAGCCTATTAGATCTCTCCTGCTTCGCGCTCTTCAGAGCTCCTCCTGTCTTCTGATCTGCCATTTGCACTCTCATAGGACCGCTTCTTATCTTTTCGGTCTTGGTCACGAGGTGATCTGTCTCTTGAACTCCTGTCTCTGTCACGTGATGCTAAGTCTTGGTCTCTGAATCTTTCTTTTGAGGATCTGAAAAATATTAATTTGAGGAGCAAAATATGTTGGGAAACCCAAAATCCAAATGAAAGGATAGGATAAATATTAAGCTATTGATAGCTGAAGAAATATATTAGAATACATCCTAGACAGAGGAGTCAGTTTTCTGACAGAAAAGAGCACTACTGTAGTGGACAAAAGCACTAAAAAAGAAGGGTGGCAACAAATAGCTAAGGGTCAAATACAGTTAAGTGCCAAGTACAGATGCCTGGCAATACCTGGATTCCTAGCTACTCGGAGGCTGAATGAAGCAGGAGGATCACAAGTTTGAGGACAGCCTGGGCAACTTACTGAGACTTTATTTCACTAAAAAACTTAAAAAGCACTGGAGATGTAGCTCGTGGTACAGTGCTTGCCTAGCCTGCATTAGGCCCCAGGTTCAATCCCCAGTACAGCCCCAAAAAACTCTATACTAAAATAAGCTATTTTTAGTATCTTGGAGATAACTGTAAAGCTTCAACTCATAAAAAGGTATTTAATATAAAAATAATACATAGATAATAGCTTTAAAAAGTAAAAGACATTACTGGATTTTGAAAAAAATGTATGAGAAGTGATTCCAAATTGGATAGAAATCAATGACAGAATCAAGACGGCGGCAAATCTTTTGTGTTTGCTTTCTAGCCAGACAGTATCTAAGGTGCTGCAGGTCACTCTGCATCTGTGATAATATTTTTCTTCCTCTTCTGTTTACCAACCTTAAAGAATGTAAAACCATCCATAGCTTGCTGGCTATACAAAAGCAGGGTAACAGGCCTCATTTAGCCTGTAGGCAACAGTTTGCCGACACCTGATTTAATAAGACAAATACTCAACGATATGGCTTTAAATAACCACTTGTTAATTTTAAAATCTGCTTTACTCCTCCTGAGTTAACTCATTAAATCAGAATGGAAGACAGAAAAAGATAATTCCACACTAACAGGTTCTGATTAACTATAACTTAATACTGCCATCTCCATTCCTATATCCACCTTCAGTAACAAAGGTAACATAACAAGCTTAGATCATATTTAGTTAGAAGAAAACCCAAAGGACATTATGAAATTCAAATAAATATAGAATCTTCTATATTTTCAACATCTAAAATTAATAACAAATACTACATTTATTTGGTTCTTTACAGGTGATACAGAACTTTTACATAATTATCTCAACCCACATTTAGAATTAAGATCTGAGGCACTGCCAAGACCTGAATAACACTTTTTGACGCTAGAGTTTGAACCCAGGGCCTGGTGTAGGCTAAGCATGTGTTATATTGTGTAACTACACTAGCCCTGAATAACATTTTCAGGAAAATATAAGGCAGCAAAACAATAATAATATATTCACTTTTATATAGTTCAGGAGGATTAACAAAAAAGACAAAGATTACTATTAACTTTAAGCATTAAAATGATGTTAAAAAGAAAATCCCAATGCAAGTCTGATTCCAAGTCTACATTAGCTACACCTACTTAGCCTTTGTTTGAATGGAATATAAAGAAAAATCGTAGAAATAATACCTAAGAACATTTGACGCTGAGAAGTCCCAGTGATGAGAACTGAAAAATATTGTGAACATCAACTAAGGCTATATGAGCAATTACAACATCCCACACACAAGTAGTCTGGGTATACTTCTTGTCCACACTACCAATTACCTTAATAAAGGCAAACACTATCTTTTCGCAGGAGACAGGTGACATAATGACCTTACTTGGCCAGGGCCCCTGGACTCATGTTGACCATGTCTGACTCTATAAAGTTGCACTGTCCATGTCTGAACAGAGAAAGCAGCAGAAAGCTGCAAGTGATCCTCGCTGGTGTAGGGAACCTGGGCCAAGTAAAGGGCAGAGACAAGCTACTACACTAGAGACCAGTGCTTCCCACTACAGGCAGGAGAACAACAAAACAACAAAGACTTCTAATGGAATTTTTGCCTTTAAAAGTTAAATCCACATTGATAGCAAAACTTAATAGTCTATGTAGTAACAAGTAGGCTTTAATAAGCAATTACCGGCTAATTTTTGGTAAAAATAATGTTGCAAGAGTAATTTGAATTCAAAGATGAGAGGTACTATTGAGAAAAGCAAAACTTTTAATAGTTTTACAAAAATAGGCCTCTTTGTGAACATGCTGAAGTCTTAGATATAAGAGGTGTCACGTAGTAAGGTGGAAATTTTTCCTACACAACTTTACAATTTCAGGAAGCATGAGGGACTCAGATGACATGATCTCAGATAATGAGATTTCACTCCCATCCCTCCCATCTGCACCACCAATAAAGACATTTAAGAGTTCACAAACACCAGAAACAGTGACAGTTGGGCAGGTCAACACAAGAAATTGTCTACATCTTCATCACCTAGCTGCATGATTCTCAAAATTTAAGTACAAATTGCAATTTACAGAGAACTCTTAACAAATGCTGATTTCTAAACACTGTGCTGAGGGTGGCCTCCAAAATCCAGTTTCAAAAGTATGAGTCAGTGGCCTATAACTATACATACTACCTGTTTACATTACATCCACTTTATTCCAGTTTCACTGATGACCTGAAGCCATTTTCTGTTATTCTGGCATTTCCCTCACCTAGACCTGCAACACCCTATTGGATCCAGTTTAGCACTCTATAATCTTTTTGTCTGATGTCATTTCTGTGTTCTAATTTATACCGCAAGCTTCTCAGAGCAACCTGAATATGGGTGCTCAACTATGCTACATTTGTTTTACTAAGTCTAGTTCAGTAGGAAGCATAGTTTTCACTGATTAAAGTTAGAAGGAAAAATAAGAAATATATAAGAAATAAAATACCGAACAGGGCCCTAAAAACCACTCAGCTTTGTGAGTCAATTCAGGGAATGGGAAGTTGAGAGTCCAACAAATAGAAATAGCTTTTATAGATTCTATTAGGGACTCTATGTAGAATAATTCATAGAAAATGTAAAACTATTAAGTACTAGGCACTCAAAAAAGGTTTGTGTTATATGTAATCTAAAAACAGCTGTTGAGGAAAACAAAGCAATTGAATATGATTTACGGTGCACAGAAATTACCTGGTTTAAGGGCTATGATGTCACCTGAGAAGTGTTGGGAGATTAGTCTGTACAAACTGTGAGAACTAATCTCCTCTACCATTCTTTGTCTCCTCACTAGATATTCAGGTCTTTGAGTGTACCTTACCCAGTGTCTGCCTGCCTTACAAATTTTGAGTTTTTCTTTATACCAAGAAGTCTTATAGCTTCCTTAAAATTTTGAACCTGCCCTTCCAAGCTATACATACAATGAATTACATAGCACAGATTATAAACAAGAATATACTAGAACGTGTCTTCTCCGTGTACCAGCTCAAATAAGCTTGGAAAAAAAAGTCAAACAAAGCTAAACAACTCTTTAATGAAAGGACTTCTGAGAGCCCTAATGTGTTAATACATACTGAAAAACTTCAAGAGTTATTAGTACCTAAAATTATTTGCCTGTAAAATACTTTTCCCCCCAAGACATACCAAGCAGAGAAAAGCAGTAATAACCTCTGCAATATCAGTTCCAATTCCTCATTTGGGCTCCCTTGTAAATCTTTCGGAACTACCCATATAATCTGGAAAAAAATGTATACACCCACACACAAAAGTGTACATATCACCAGGTGCAAGTTCAAACCAATAATCTAAACTCTAACCCTAAGTAACATAAGCAAACAACAGGCTAAACATAAAGGCAGCTCCACATCCTCCGATCGGCACGTCAGTACCTCCTCTTGGACCGCTCTCTGCTCCTATCTCTAGAACTGTGTCTACTTCGCTGATGGCTGCGGCTGCGGCTACGGCTGCTGGAGCGGGACCGATGGCGATGGCGTTTCTCCCGAGACTTGGATCGTGTCCTCCTCTTGCGTTCTCGAGACATGGAGCGAGATCGGTGTCTGCGATGCTCTCTGGACCTTGATCTACAAAATAACAAGTTTTGACTTCGTTTTCTTTTTTTCTTTGGCGGAACCAGGGATTGAACTCAGACCCTTGCGCTTGCCAGGGAAGCGCTTATTCTACTGAGCCATCTCCCTGGCCCCTCCAGGTCAATTCTAAATATCTAAACTTCAAAACAAAAATAAAACCAATTCTGAGAGGTCCATAAGTATAAATTAACACCAGAAACATAGAAGAAAAATGTATATCACTATTATAGGCCAGGAATTGTATTACCTAAAAGTTTTATGAATTAATTTCATTAAACTTCTAAGATTTTTGGTATATTTTAGAAACTAAGTGTATCACTAATGGAGGTATAAGAAAATGCACTGCTTAGGATAAACTATTCTGTCTGAATTAGGCTGTGACTACAGAAATAAATGTGGAATACTCAGAAAATGCCAAATCATAAAATAATCAAAACAGAGGAAGATAGTCCTCTAGCACATAATTTGGGAGAGGGAAAAAACAGGAAAAAGCATTGCTAGCAACTACTAAGTAGTAGAGAAGGAAAAACACTATCCTAACCTTGACCAGGTAACAACTACACTTCTGTGGTTAATGTTTGGTGGCAAAGGTAAAGATGGAATGCAGAAAAGAGAAACATAAGAGAAAACAAGAGGGAGAAAAGGCATGTAATTTTGTTATATAGAGTCATTACAAAGGATTAAAGTGCCTGCTTAGGCAGAGTGCAGTGGCCGGGTTTCACTCCTGGCTTGCCATGCTGGCCTCGCCCCTGGGGCACACTGAGATAGCAAATGAGACTGGGCATGGTGGCACGTGCCTTTAATCCCAGCTCAGGAGGCTGTAAACAGGGGCCAGGGAGATGGCTCAGTAGAATAAGTGCGCAAGGATCTGAGTTCAATCCCTGGTTCCACAAAAAAAAAAAAAAAAAAAAAAAAAAAAAGGAGGCTGTAAACAGGCAGATCACTACGAGTCTGATCTAGTAGTGAGAGCCTGAACACCCTGTAGATCCTGCCCTAAAATACAAAATAAATAAAATAAAATAAAATGTTTTAAAAACAAGGGTTGGGGCTGGCCAAATAGCTCAGTGGATTAAAGTACCTGCTTAGGCAGGGTGCAGCAGCCGGGGTTTACTCCCTGGAATGCCGCCCCCTGGGGCACACTGAGTCTGGGATTGAGACTGGGCATGGTGACATGCACCTGTAATCCCAGCTCTTGGAAGGCTGAACATAGGTGGAGCACTAGTAGGATCTACATAGTGAGACCCTGCAGACCCTGTACTAAAAAAAAAAAAAGGGGGGGTATAAAAAAAAGGGTTGGGGATATAACTTAATGACAGAACACTTGCTTGGCATAAGAGGCATGGGGTGGGACTAAACATTTAAACTTTTTTTTTTTAATTTTGACTTAGATCTTATAGGAAATTTTTAAAAATATTTATTTATTTTTAAATTAATTTCATTTTTTAAAAAATTTGTGTGTGTGTGTGTGCGTGGCCAGCTCAGCCCACCAGGGGGCGGGGCTGGCTGGCATGTGGTGCTGGGGGATTGAACCGCGGTCCCTGTGCTTTGCTAAGCTTGTTCTAAATAGGTGCTTTAGACCACTGAGCCATCTCACCAGCCCTATTTTTTTTTTTTTTTATTTATTTTGTGTGTGGCCAGCTCAGCCCACCAGGGGGCGGGGCTGGCTGGCATGTGGTGCTGGGGATTGAACTGCAGTCCCTGTGTTTTGCTTAGCTTAGCTTGTTCTAAGTAGGCGCTTTAGACCATTGAGCCATCTCACCAGCGCCAACATTTAAACTTTTTAAAAGTCAATTATAGTAAGACCCGCTTGCCATTACTAATTCTCAAAATATACTCCCCTTTGTTTCAAACATAATTATTCTTGCCACATTCTGATACAGTTTTGGAAGTTTTCTTTAGTGTCTTTAGTTGTACTGTCATGATTTCATCCATGTCCCAAATCAATTCTAAGAAATATAATTATCTTTCACTGTCTTCTTTTTTGTACTGGACAATGAACTCAGGACCTTGTGTCTGCCAAGCAGGTGATGGCTGTGCCACAGAGCTATATCTGTAGGTCACAGTCACTTTGAAGAAGGGTCATGAGTCACACAGTGCCAGATTTGGTTAATAAAGTAGATGAAGACATACCATAATGTCTTTATGAACCTGCCTTTCAGTCTGATGGCACTAAGCAGCAGTATCCACTGTATTCTTTAAATCACACATTGTAAAGACACTCAGGAAAGACTTCCAGAACTTTCAGACTTCCAGAAAAGTGACAAGAATACTGGGATAAGTATGTTCAAAGCAAGTAGTATTGTGAGGTCAATTAATGGCCATGTGTCTTTTCCTATAACACTTTTTAAAAAAACTTTAAGCATTCTTTTAATCACATGTTGTAGACAAGGCCACAGGTTTCATCCTTAGCATGGCAAAAAATAAAAAATGAGAGAAAAGGAAAAGGAAAAAAAAAAAACGATAAAAATATCCTAAATTGTATGACAGAACTTTAAATTTACTGAAATCACTTATCAAATGGGTCAATGATATATACTATATAAATTATACCTCAATATGACGGTTAAAAATTTTACATCATTAAGCATGTAAGACTAATGTTTTCTCCTAATTCATAAGTTGAAAAGCATATTAAAGTATATATGTTGACACAATAAACATTTTCAAGTGATTATTTTCCTATAAAGTTTAAAGATATTCAGTTCATTTAACATTAAAGGTGAAGAACAGCATGTTATAGACCTAGTAACAATCATAGCTGAATGGAATATCTGCAAAAAGGAGAAGAAAGAATATAAGTCATTCATTACATGTTTTATCAAATGATCTTTTCTTTAAATAGTCATGCTGAGATAGCTATTCTGAATCTTTCTTCCAATGGATAACTTTAACTTTATGCACTTTTTAAAAATTCTAGACAGGGCTGGTGAGATGGCTCAGTGGTCTAAAGCACCTACTTAGAACAAGCTAAGCTAAGCA
>NW_004524603.1:16407640-16414731 GCF_000260255.1 Octodon degus
TAAATAAATAAATAAATAATTAAAAAAAATTCTAGACAAATTTTTTCTTTCTTTTTGTGGTACCGGAAATTGAACTCAGGACCTTCACTTGCCAGGCAAGCGCTTATTCTACTGAGCTATCTCCCTGGGGCCCTCCAGACAATTATTCACTCGTTTAAAACATATTTACTGGGCGCCTATGGCACTTTTTAGCTACAGGGAAGATTCACCAACAAGTAAAACCCAGTTTCTGACTCCCTGGAGGTTACAGTCTAGAATGTATACTGATCTCTGGCTGTAAGGTGGACAAAGACACAGCTGTCCTGTCTCATATGGAAGCAGAAGAAGAAGGAAGATTCTCGGATAGCATGGTGCTGACGCGAAAATGGGAAGAAAGGAATAAGCACAGCAGCCATCTAGGGAAAAGCACAAGAGGAACAAGACTGAGGCAGCAGAAGCTTTAGCATGTTGAGACAAGTGAAGGAAAGTAACACAAGGGGCTTACAAGGAGGATGGCAAAGAACTGCGACATTCAAACTAGTGAGCTCTGAATAATACATTACATAAAGTGAAAGCAAGCTATTAACAGATATTCTGAGAAAACAGACGTATACCAGGGGTATCCCAAGGCAAGTTGGGCTACATCATCATCTTACCTAAAAGCTATGGAAAGGACTTTGACTTCTCCCATGAATGAAGTGAAAAACCCTTAGACAGTTTAAACATAGGACATACAAAATCTATTTCTTCTTTTTCTTTCTTTTTTTTTGCGGAACCGGGGATTGAACTCAGGCCCTTGCGCTTGCCAGGCAAGTGCTTATTCCACTGAGCCATCTCCTCGGCCCCTCTATTTCATTTTTCAAAGCTCTCCTTTTGGCTAACGTGTGGTGGAGAAGAGCAGTAGACAAGGTTAGAAGTGATACAGTGAGAGGTAGACTAGACTAGAAGAAGTTACATTTTAGGCTGAAATATCCAAATACATTTTATGTAAAATTCACAATTTAATTAACTGGCACAACCGGTCCATTTAGTTTTCTAGTGTTCCCTACCCGACAGTAGTAGGGTTTGAACCTAGAGCCTTAGGAATAAGCTATATATCCCAGATCTTTTTTATTTTGAGACAGGATCTTGCTAAATTGTATATGTAGGGTTCAAATGTGCAATACTCTCCACTAAGCTGCTCAGAGTAAAGAGATAACAGCCAGCTTTGTTTTGGTTTTAAATACCAAATACTACTGAAGGGTTTTTTAAAGTACTAAGGGGAGACTAATGGAAACAAGGTTTCTCATAACAAAGGTTTATTTTGTTCTTTGTTTTGTTTTTAATTGAGACAGGGTCTCACTATGTAGCTCATGCTGGTCTGGATTTTGTAGCCCAGGATGGCCTCAAACTCACAGCGATCCTCCTACCTCAGCATCCCCAGTGCTGGGATTACAGGTGTGCACCCCTATGCCTGCCCCAAAGGTTCTTAATTTTTAGGGAAAAGTTCTTGGAAAATAGTACTCAGCAGAGGTTTACAAAAGAAACAGAGAGAAAAAAAGATCTAATATGAATAATAGGCGCAGTAGGACTTGGAAGGGAATGAGAAATAGCACTCTAGGCAAGAATGGATTTCTGAAACAAGTCCCAAAGAAAGGAAGAGAATGGCAAGTGAAAAAATGAAATAAAGGGAAACACTTTTCATCCTTTCTTAGAAAAAATTTCTCATTAACTAGGAAAACTACAAATAAAGGTTTCAAAAAGCCTCAAAATATTAACACTGAAAGCCAAAAGAAAGAATGTACTCTTTTCCTCTTCCTCTATAAGTCTAAAAACACCCTTGTGGAAGACTTCTGTGATCACAATACAAAGGGATAAGTAATAAATTTACAAAGACAGAACTAGGACATACATTCAACATTTTAGTATCCATTAACCTGCTGTGGAAAGCTTTTTGAAAATTTAACTAGTTAACCTACTTACATTTTCAAAAGGTACAACCTCTAAGACTTGTTTCTTAAATCCTGTTACATACTAACCTTCTAAAAAAGATTTTCAATAAATATTTGGGGATATTTAAGTAAAAGCTTTCCCCTATAATTCCAGGATAGTATGCATAATATTACTCTGATAAAAACTAAGGTGCAATTCATGAGTGACTTCTGACCATCTTCTCCTCAAATGACAATACTCATACCAAAAAAGAAATTTTATTCTCTAGAGCTGGGGAGATGGCTGGCTCAGTGGAATAAGCGCTTCCCTGGCAAGCGGAAAGCCCTGAGTTCAATCCCCAGTTCCACCAAAAGAAAAAAAAAAAAAAAAAAAAAGTGCGAAAAATTTTATTCTCATAATTTTTTAAAAGATATCCAATCTATGGAAACTGCCTTTGAAAACTACAACTTGACTTCTTATACCTATCTTGCATAATAATACCTACCTTTTAGGATTCTTGCTATGTGATCGGGACCTAAAAAAAGAATATCTATTTTTAGAAAAGTGACTATAACATAACAATGAAATGTGTTGTTAAATTACATTCTTTCTGACTTCAAATTTTTATGTGAACTTTAAAAATGTAAGGCACTATGCATACAAATTTTTTCCAAAATGTACTACATACTCTACAGACTTCTACCTTGCCATTTGGACTTCCTTCATTGAATACCTAGCTCTTAAAAAAGAAAACGCTCCTGGACAACCAAAACAACTCCTTAATTCTCCACGAACCACTTCCTGGTCTACAAAAAATTGTTATTTATGGCACTATTATTTTTTTTCTTTTTTGGGGAACAAAATAAAATATGTATAATCTAAAATGCAGACATTCTGGAGCCATAACCTCCATGTTCTATAATCCCTAGAACATCCAACTCAAACTTCCATATAACTAGAGAGATAGATAGTGCACTCCTCACACTTCCCAGCACACTATTAGCACTAACAGTTAATGACATGGCCATGACAATGCAGCAAGACTATTGCTAGAAAACCTGTAGCACGGATAAACGGGGTTAGCCAGACATGGGTTTTCCCTTGGTCCCTTCCTCTTCATCTCTGTCAACAGCTAAGTTCTCCTATCTTCTCTCAGCTTAGGTTATCACTGGCAGAGATGGAACAGTATTACAAATTCCACAAGATGGGATATAAGGTTAAGAGAAATGAGGCAAATTTCTTAGTATACTGCCTAGCATACATAGTTAAGCACTCAGTGATGGGGACTTTTTTTGGTTGTCTTTTTTAGTTACAATCGTTGAATTATATAGTTGTATAACTTTATATTACCTTACAGTTTCATCTACCGTGTTTCTAAAGGTTCATGGGTATATTGGGAAGTTGTATTGAGGACAGAATCCAAAAGTGCTCTTACACTGAGCTAAATCCCCATTTCCCCACCCCTGCTTTTTTGGGGATGGAGTCTTGCTAGGTAGTACAAGTTGTCCTTGAACTCGTGATTCACTGTATTACAAGTGTGTCCCACTATGCCTAAGCCCAGAGTTTCCAGTTTTTTTGTTTTTTTTTTTGGCGGAATCGGGGATTGAACTCAGGCCTTTATGCTTGCCAGGGAAGCACTTATTCCACTGAGCCATCTCCCCACCCCCCGAGAGAAACTTAGTATACACTAAAGATCAAGGAGATAAACCTCTAAGGTAGAATTTATGGTGAATGGGGATGGGGAGGAAGACTTCATGTACATGTGGACACACACCTCAAGAGACAGAAGTGGAGGACTGAGAGTAACTGTGTCCCATTTTGTCCTTCCAGTGCAGAAAGATTACCACTAAAAGCCATGCAACAAAATAAAGTTTAAGCTTCTCTAGGTATATGCTGAAAGCTCAGAAGTTAGCATCAACTATTCACATACTACAAAGGTTTTCATTAACTCAAGTACATATGCTAGTACTGGAAGAAGATACTAAAATTTCAGAGATGGGAACTACAATTCAGGGAACACTAGAACAAGTAAATCCTTTGTGGCGCATCTGTCCATCTTCGAGTACTTAAAGAAGATTTCGCTCATGAGTTATAAAAACTGTTGTCACAGTGGTACTATGCAATTTTAGTTTCCAACATATAAAACTCCAAAGACTGCTTAAACATTCTAAATATGAAGAATTATAAGTTTTTATTAATAAGCAGACTTATATACTAAATTAGTGGAATATTTATAGTTTATCATTCCTTAGAATTGAGAAAATAAAACTAAACAGAAAATGATGAAACAAAACAAAACCACCTCAAATCTTTTATAAACTAGTATGCAAATACCATGCACTAACCAAATGTGACACTGGAGCTCTACATCAAGAAATATTAAAAAACAAACAAAAAAAGCATATACTGTTCTGTAGTTCTAAGCCAACCTAATACAAATCTACCCAGTCACCTTCAAGCTAACAGTTCATACAGGTTGAACGATCCTATTCTGAAATCAGAAATGCAAAATCCAAAACTTTTTGGGCTGTTTGGAAACAGGGTCTTGCTACATAGTTCAGGCTGGCCTTGAGCTTGCAATGATCCTCCTGCTGAGATAACAGATATGTGCCACTTTTCTGGCTGGGCTTTTTGAAAAAGAGAAATTGGACTAGGGAGATAGCTCAGCAGTCTAAGCACCTGCCTGGCGAGTGCAAGGACCTGAGTTCAATTCCTGGTACCACATGCCATGCTGTTCTCAAAATCCTGAGCATAATGTGTCAGCCCTGAAACTGGGCATGGTGGCACATGCCTGCAATCTTAGCACTGGAGAGGCCGAGACAGGAGGATGACTATGAGCCTGAGCTGCACAGTGAGACCCTGTAATAAATAAATAAAAGATTAAAAAAAAAAAAAAAGACAGAGAAATTTAACCATATTAGTGCAAATATTCGAAAATTCAAAAACCTGAAATGCTTTGTGGTCCCAAGCATCCTGAATAAAAGGTACTCAGTCTGTGAATTTATATAAAATTTATCTTGCATGGTAATTATTTTTTAAAAAGTAAACAGAAATTTCCAACATCCACAGCAGGCTTTAGTAGAATTTAGAACTTATCAATCTCATTTTCTTTTAGAACAAGGGAGATTTATTGTACTATTTATTGTTTCATACCTCCTCAGCTTCTCCCTTTCTTCTCTCTCCCTTTCTTCTCTTCGTTTCAGGCGTTCCTGGTTTCTCTTTTCCTGCTTCTCAGCTACAACTCTCTTAAAAATAATAAATGAGGTGCATTCTTAGTCAATTCTTAATTATCTTTACTGTAATCTTTTCCACACCTAAATTCCAACAGTACAAATATCAAAATCTGTTAAATAACAACTCAATTTGAGGCTATACCAGATATAATGCTAGAACTACAAGTCTGTTTCCTACACTTTTCTCCTTTTGTATAAAATATGCAAAATTTCACACTTCTCTATGATTTCTTAGTGACATCTTTTTTTTTCCCATAATTTTATTGATAAATAGCAATGAGACAGTTTCAAATCAAATTGGTAGGACAGTTTCAATAATTAACACATTGCATACATTCCTCATAGTGGTTAATTGGTGTACAAGATGTGGACAAGATATCCTATCTACAAACACATTAGAACAAATCACTATTCATTAAGAGAATGTAACTATATATCTATCCTAACCACTTTGAATACACAGATACAAAATGGACATTCATCTGTATCCTTTTTTTGTGAAGTTCCATTGTCTGAATATTATAGGTGTGTTAACTCAGCAAAATAATCTAAAAGAGTTCAGTAGTCCATACTAGTATTGGGTCTTCCGCTTGACTGGCAATGTCAGAAATTGTTGACCTGAGTCCCCTACAGCTCAACATAACAGCATGGCTTTACTTCTTATATTTTGTTTTTATACTTTTCGGCTGGGGGTCTTACTGACATCTTAAAATTGTGTTTATAAGCTTTTTCTCCTGTAAATGTTTTTCAGAATTAAGATCCCATTCCCTACGGTTTCTGATATGGAAATGTCTCTTCTCTTCCAGTCATCATTCTGATGCTGCTGTTTTAAAGACATATGAGTGAAATGCTGAAGAGTTCTTTTTGTTGTTGCTGTGGGTGGCTAGAGTTCTGTGGCTAGATCTGTAGCCATTCAGACTCCCAGGTAGGTACTATTCCTGAGTTTTAATTTAGAGCCCAATAAACATTTATTATAATGAAACATGTTGACTTTGTTTATAGAAACTCACTTGAGATCATGCTAGCTGACCAAAACACTGAGAAGGGCTCACTGATAACTATAATACGGAGATATCCATAGGTGTTTCTGATTCTACATTGTTTAAAATACAAGCAATGTATGTTGGGTTAATGTCAATGATAAAATTTCATAGACAGTGACTCAGTGTTGCCAATGCTCCAGATAGTCCTCCATCTACAACAAAATGCTACCGTATCACAATTCTTAAAAAGCTGCCACGGGGCCGGGGAGATGGCTCAGTATGATAAGTGCTTGACTGGCAAACGCAAGGATCTGAGTTCAATCCCCGGTTCTGCCCAAAAAAAAAAAAAAACAAAAAACAAAAAACTGCCACATCACTCTGCCTTACCTTTACCATTTCAAAATATCACACACTTGTGTGTATATACTTGCTTACTACCTCAAAAGAATGGTGCTGTATGTGTGTGTGAGAGACAGACAGAGAGACAGAGACAGAGAGACAGAGCAGAGACAGAGACAGAGACAGACACAAAGACGGAGACAGAATTGAACCCAGGGCCTTTGTGCTGAACCACATCCCCAGGCCTTTTAATTTGAGATAGGGTATTGTTACGTCTCTAAATTGTTCAGACTAATAAAGAAAGAGATGGCACCGACTTGTCTTAAATCTGCAATCCTCTTGTTTTAGTCTCTTAAGAGTGCTGGGAGGGAGGGGCTGAGGAGATGGCTCACTAGAATAAGCGCTTCCCTAGTAAGCGCAAGGGCCTGAGTTCAATCCCTGGTTCCACCAAAAAAAAAAAGAGTGCTGGGATTATAGGCAACATGCATGTAGAGTTTAGCCTTCATATTTAGTCAATAGTGAGTTGTCTTTTTTTTTTTTGTCTTTTGTTTTTTAACAGTGAACATCCTTTTACTGAGCTCATCCTACATTCTTTCTGAACTAGGGAAGGACCTTAAAACTAGAGGCACTATAAGCCTGCTAGTTA
>NW_004524603.1:16420100-16421667 GCF_000260255.1 Octodon degus
CACCAAAAAAAAAAAAAAAAAAAAAAAAAAAAAAAATAAATTAAAAAAAAAAAAAAAAAAAAAAAAAAAAAAAAAAAGGCTGAGGAATAAGATACACTGCATGAGTTTTCTTCAATTCTTTCCTTTCTGTGAAAAATATCTAACATGTTTTAGGGCCTCTTCTTTCTCCAGAGAAGAGAAGAATATACTGCCAAAAGTAGTATGTTCCTTTTTAAAAAAAATTTTTTTTTTAAATCTTTTATTCATTTATTTCATACAGGGTATCGCTATGCAGCTCAGGCTCATAGTGATCCTCCTGTCTCAGCCTCCCAAGCACTGGGATTACAGGTGTGCACCACCGTGTCCAGTTTCGGTGGCTGGCTCAGCTCGGGGCCTGCACAGCATGTGGCACTGGGGGATGGAACCCACAACCTTGTGCTTGCCAGGTGCTCAGACCACTGAGCTATCTCCCCAGCCCTGAATGTAGTATGTTAGTATCTTTCTACCAATACTGTGAGGAGATGCTGAGAGCATCCTAAAATGGCTCTCCTCATTTCTGCTTCTCTTGCTTCTCTCTACTCTGAAGAGCAGCACTAATACCAGGAAAGGAAAAGAGAAGCACTCTGAAGCACTATGGGTGCCAAGGCTCTGCTCCCCAGTTGTGATCTGACCACAACACATCCTGCCATCTTCACAACCATAATACACTGGTAAAAAATTTAAGAACGAAAAAAAACTGGAGTAGGTCACCCGGAGTTGAGAGGAAGCATAGGAAAGTAGGGACTGCAGCCTCAGGTAGCTGTAGCAGCCATACAGCAACTATACAGCCAGCCTGATTCAATACCTTAGTGGCAATGGCTACGGGCAGCAAGTACAGTGCAATGCCTACTAAAGACACAGGAGTTTCTAAGTACCAATTTAGATATGCTGTATCAATCAAAATAGAACATTTTCTGTAGATACCAGATGTTTACCTGTGCTGCAAAAGAAGGAAGAGACAAAGCACCCAGGGAATTAGCAGACTATACTGAAGTAACAAGACAATCACGAATGCCACTTTGGCACTTGCACAGGCCACCATCTGGGTTAGTGGGGGGCAAGGAGTCATAGTGACTAAGAAGATGCAGACTGTGTGTGTCTTCTGTGTACTTAACTAACACATGAGTGGCTGGTTTACCAGTTTCTTTTTTAACAGTTCAATGACTCCAAATTTTCAAAAACTACTAATTCTGAAACAAAACCCAACTATATCACATAAACACTTAAATATTTTAAATTGGTTTAAAAATCCTTTCTTTTTTTTTTGGCAGAACCAAGGATTGAACTCAGGCCCTTGCACTTGCCAGGGAAGCACTTATTCTATTGAGCCACCTCCCCAGCCCTAAAATCCCTTAATAACTTTCCAAATATATGTTTTTCAAGAAAAATAGACAGAAATTTACCTCTGCTTCTCTTTTCTTTGCCCGTGCTTTTTCTACTTCATCCATTACTTTCTGGGATTCTTCCACATTCCCTTCAGCTCCCAGTTGTTCCACCTTGGCTAATAATTTACCAATTTCTTCATTTAACTCATGAACACGTTCTGCCT
>NW_004524603.1:16421767-16423680 GCF_000260255.1 Octodon degus
TTTTTTGCAGAACCGGGGATTGAACTCAGACCCTTGCGCTTGCCAGGGAAGCGCATATTCCACTGAGCCATCTCCCTGGCCCCCAAAACATATATTTTGACATATATACACACATACACATATATTATCCACATTATATATATGGATAAAACGTCCATATATATGGGCATTTTAGGGATTTTAATTTTGGCTAAGGAAGATAAAATGAGCGATATTAATTTACCAATGTACCTTTAATTCTTCAAGCTTCTCTCTTATTTCAATGAATCCCAGGTGCAGTTTCCCCCCGAAATGATCAGCCAGTCACCTGTCATTATCGTGAAGACCTAAATAGGCAGAGCAGACTTCACAGACTCGAAGTTTCTGCTGCTGGAAACTGGAAGCTGGCATAGAATTCCGATACACTTCCTAAGCAAAAATGAAAAAACCAACAATCATACAAACTAAAAATGTTTTCTAATGAATTATACAAAAGCTTAGTTTTGTCAAGAAAATTATATAGTTTTATTTTGTCTTCATTCTGCCTTTGACAGCTCCACTGGGGTGTGGTGGGTCCAAGGCCACGGCCTCAAATTCTCTTGCCAAGAAACTACCTGAACAATTCTACACAATAAAACATAGCTTTCTGAAAAGATTTTCTCAATGTTTAGCAGTCTTTGTCTAAGAAAGAAAACTATTGGGGCTGGTAGGATGGCTCAGTGGTCTGAAGCACCTACTTAGAACAAGCTTAGCAAAGCACAAGAGACCACAGTTCAATCCCCCAGCACCACATGCCAGTCAGCCCCACCCCCTGGTGGGCTGAGCTGGACACACACACACACACACACACACACACACACACACACAAATAAATAAAATTTTTAAAAAAAGAAAGAAAACTATCTATGTTGGCCCTCTCTCCTACTCCATCACTATTTCCTTTTTTGAGACAGTCTTGCTACATAGATTGGCCTTGAACTCACTACGTAGCCCAGGCTGTTCTCTTTTTTTGCATTTAGTACAGGGTCTACAGGGTCTAGCTGCACAGATCAGACTCGTAGTGACCCTCCTGTTTTTAGCCTCCCAAGCACTGGGTTACAGGCACCATGCCCAGTATCAGTCACCATCTCAGTGTGGCCAGCACCACAGGTTGGGTATCAAACCCCAGTCCCTGCATCTGCCTAACCAGGCAGCTTTAATCCACTGAGCTATCTGGCTGGCCCAGGCTGTCCTTGAATTAGTGGCAATCTTCCTAACTCTGCTTCCCAAGTGCTAGATTATGGATGTGTGCAGTCATGAGCAGCTCCTATAAGAGATTTTTAACAAAACCTGTGGAAAAGAACACTGACGAAAACCTGCCATCATCAAAAAATCAGATAAAAAATAAATTAATAAATAAATAAATGGAAATGGAAAGCAGTCAATGCTCTAATTAGCTTCATCTCCTTTTTTTCAATTGTTTGTACTTTTTCTTTTCTTAATTTCTTATACATTGCTCCTGTTTTTTTCTTCTTCCAATTTTATGTGTATATATCTGGTAATATGAATAGCTGGTTGTAAGACAATACCATGTATTACAACAAATACTGTGAAATTCATATTACTTTGTTAAGTAAAATTCTGTATGAGTTGTCAAAAATAAATAAATAAATAAATTTTTAATAAATAAATTTAAAAAATCAGATAACGAAATCAGACAAGGATATGAGGAAAAGGAATTAATTCATCAACATTTTCCGTAGGAATGTAAACTGGTACAACCTCTCTGGAAATCAGTGTAGCGATTCCTCAAAAAAATAAAATTAGATGGGGGCTGGAGAGATGGCTCAGTGGTCTAAAGCACCTACTTGGAACAAGCTTGGCAAAGCACAGGGACCACGGTTCGATTCCCCAGCACCACATGCCAGCCAGCCCCGCCCCCTGGTGGGCTGAGC
>NW_004524603.1:16423780-16424642 GCF_000260255.1 Octodon degus
ATAAATAAATAAATAAATAAATAAAAAATAAATAAAATTAGAAACTCTTACTTGACTTAGCTATTGCCCTTCCAGAGTCTTTGCACAACAGGGATACACGCATACCCATCTGTATGGCAGCGCAACTTACAATAGCTACATGCTGGCAACAGCATATATGTCCATCAACAGATGAATGGATAAAGAAAACGAATGTAGGGGCCCAGGGATATAGCTCAGCAGCACAAGTGCCTGCCTGGCAAAGCCAAGGTCCTTATTTTGATCCCCAGTATAAAAAATTTAAAAAATCACAATGGAGTACTGCTTTGCCATAAACTTGAGGCATTTGTTGGTAAATGGATGCCATTTGAGAACACAAAGTAAAATAAGCCAGACATACAAGTATAAATGTTGTATAGTTTCTTTTCTATGAAAAACTAATATATAGGGGCTGGTGAGATAGATGGCTCAGTGGTCTAAAAGCACCTACTTATACTTAGAACAAGCTTAGCAAAGCACAGGGACCGCAGTTCAATCCCCCAGCACCACATGCCAGCCAGCTCCGCCCCCTGGTGGGCTGAGCTGGCCACACACACACACACACACACACACAAATAAATAAAATTCTTAAAAAAAAACTAATATACATATATATATATAAATTTGTGATGGCAATATAGCTGTTAAAGCTAAAGCCTTTCCCGTAAGGTAAAAAGATCAAAGTACAAACTGGAGCTGACTTGTTTTCATGTAGGCATGCATGCAGATTTTAATTTGTTTTACTTTGAAACATTTTATAATTCCTCTACATCATTTACCCAGACCCCCCAATGATAACATTTTGCTACACTCACATTTTTAAAATTTATTTATTTATTTATTT
>NW_004524603.1:16428827-16433469 GCF_000260255.1 Octodon degus
CTGGGATTCTTCCACATTCCCTTCAGCTCCCAGTTGTTCCACCTTGGCTAATAATTTACCAATTTCTTCATTTAACTCATGAACACGTTCTGCCTAGAAAGAAACAGAAAATCATGAATAATTAACAGAATCAATATTAAACTTGAAAGTATTTTAGAAATGCTCAGAAAAGATTTGTTATCTAAGACAGTATGAATATAGATGATGCTTTGCAGCATATCTTCAACTGGTGAATAAAAGACAGATAATAGGAACAAGGAGGTATACTCCATCATGATGGGTAAGGGTGGGCCAAGGAAATAGCTCAGTAGAATAAGCACTTGCCTGGCAAGTGCAAGGTCCTGAGTTCAATCGCCGGTACCGTGAAAAAAAAGATGGGTAAGAGTCTGGGGATGGGAGGAGAAGGCAGGGAATAGAAAGGGAAGCAAAAATGATTTAGGTACAATATGTCTATGTACCAATCCTCCAAAATGTATGTAATCATTATATATTGTAAATAGTTACCAATATATATAAATGAAAGAAACTAGTAAAACACTAGGATACTTCTGTTTTTGTCTTTTTGTGACAGAGTTTCACTATACAGTTCAGGTTAGCCTTATACTCACACTGGCCTCAAACTCACAGGGATCCGCCTGCCTCAGCTTCTTCAGTGCTGAGACTACAGGTGAGAGCCACTATGCCCAGCTTATACCAGGTTTTTTTTGTTTTTTGTTTTTTGTTTTTTGGGTTTTTTTTTTTTTTTTTTTTTTTTTTTGCAGAACCGGGGATTGGACTCAGGTCCTTGTGCTTGCCAGGCAAGTACTTATTCCACTGAGCCATCTCCCTGGTCACCAGGTTTTAAATCTACCTAATTTCACTTCTAAGGTCAAGGTACTAGATCTCAGTAACTTCTACCATCCAGCCTCTGGTTATTTATATTCCAAGTGTAAAATATCATTTCTTCTATAATCTGTCCCACTGCACTTTCCCAAAGCACCTCTTAATGTTCCTCCACCTCATACATAATAATCTCGTTACATTGTTTCGCAAACTTGCCCTGATGTTTTTTGCCTGCAACTTCACATATAATTCCTGGAATGTGGCTGTTACCACCCACCTGCCTTGACTGATTACTCAATGTTCACTGATTGACAAGAGCTAGATGAAGACCAATCACCTCATCCCCTCTCCATTGAAACACCCAAGAATAGATGATGATAGTAACCTCCCCTTTGTATCTTTTCAGAAAACGACTTGTACAAACGGCATTCTTTACAACAGCCTTTTGAATTTCTCGTCTCCAGTGCACAACAAATAGCACAGGGCTCAGTTATGAGCTAGAGAAAGGAATTGGTGGATATTCTTTATAAAGCAACATTTAAACACAGTTTAGAGTCCTACAGATATGAATTATTGTTGAATCAATGACTACCTACGCAATTCTGGCTACCTACTTAAACCCGAATATATTCCCTCTTCTGAAAAGTAGAGATAAAACCCATCCCACAAAATCATGAGAACACATACTTTGCACCCACACAGCACAGCAGCAGTCTCAATATACTAGTAGGCTAGCCCCTGCTTCAGTTCTACTAGATTAATTTTTGTCCCACATTTGATAAAGTCATCAGCACCATCATCATCCTAAGGAACTAGTTCATCCCATTTAATGACATAAGATGTGCCAACATCATCTGTTTTGTTTTTTTCTTTATTTAAATTCTAGGGAAGAGTTTACAGGGTGTTCAGGGTCTCACTACAGGTCAGACTTGGACTCATAGTGATCCACTAGTGATCCACCTGTTTACAGCCTCCCAAGAGCTGGGATTACAGGCATGTGCCACCACGCCCAGTCTCATAATCTCTGTTTTAATTACAAAACAAGTATTCAATCTGCTAGGTGGCCAACTATATTAGCAGAGTTTTAATGTGATATGGACATTCAATCTGAACTGACTAGCATACTGTTTTTATTTCTCAGGTCTTTTAATCCAAAGTACTCCTTCCTTCAAAGACATTCTCAACTCTTACTATCATTACATTGCTGCCACTGAATGATGCATTAATGCCCAGGGATCTTCACCCTTCCTTGTATCCAGGCCCTTTGCCACGTACTGGGCAGCATACCACTGTACTCCTCTGAACTTGGTCATGTACTTGCATTGGTTACTGGGATGGTAGCAAACATGACCCAAGAAGTCTTGAAAATCCTTTAGAAAACAGGCATCATGCGGGCCTGGGGAGATAGCTCAGTAGAATAAGCACTTGCCTGGTAAGTGCAGGATCCTGAGTTCAATCCCTGGTATAACAAAAAAAAAAAAAGAAAAAGAAAAACAGGCATAATGCTTCTGCAGCTCTGCCAGGACCATGAGAACACATACAGCCAGGCAGCCTCCTGAACATTATCGGTACATGTGACAGGATATACCCAGCTGATACAGGAATAAGTATCCCGTCAAGATCAGTTTAAGTCACTGATTACAGATAAATGGAGGAAATATATACTGTTTTAAGGAACTTGAGTTTTGAGGTAGTTTTATTACACAGAACTTCCACAATGATAAATAACCAATACAAGGCTGTACAACGAACTGGGTTGGGCCTAGTAAACATTTGTGCACCTCCTAATCATGACATACTAGGTGGTGGGGCTGGAAGATGGCTCAGTAGAATAAGTGCTTCCTTTGCAAGCGCAAGGGCTAGAGTTCAATCCCCAGTTCCACCAAAAAAGAGAGAGAGAGAGAGAGAGAGAGAGATACTAGGCGGCTTGCAGTTCAGGATACGCATCTTAATAGTTTCAGTCTTTTGAGAACTTTTAAGAATAGGCTAAAAAAAAAAAGAAAGAATAGGCTAACTAAAAGTAACCTTTCTCAAACAGAAAACCTACTTCCTTTTGTGCATACATATATGGACACTGTATCTGAATGCTGTCACCTGAACTTTACCTGAGAAATTCTCCCATTATGCATTTTCCTAAACGCAACATAATTATAACGACTGGTACAGAACCACAACATAAAGCAGAAAGTCATAAGCCAACCAAATTCAATACATAAAACCAGGTTTAGATCAAGATACAAAAACTACTTCTATATAGGAAATGAACATATCTAGTACTAGCATTTAAAAATACTGTTAATTTGGGAGTGCTACTGTGGTCAGTCCTTTTACAGCAAAACCATGACAGAATCTGCTTTCAAAAGCAAATAAGGCAACAATGAAACAATCACAGAAAACTAAAGGCTTTGAAACTTGGTGCTGGATTCATTGTACTTTTCCTATAATTGTAGCAGGTAACATGTTCACAAAACATTTATAGTGAGTCAAAATGCAAAGAACACTCAAAAAACATTTAAGCCAACAAATCAGTTAAAGAATAGGCCAGAGATCAATAGAAGATATGTCATTGGAGAGGACATATAGGTAGCAAGTATACAGGTGAAAAAACATCCAACATCGTTAGTCATGGGGAAAATGCAAATTGAAACCACAATAGGACATCACTACAGGACAGATAAAAACTGAAACATGGTTGCCATTAAATATTGGCACAAACATGGAGAAACTGTATCACTCACACATTGCTGGAAGAAATGTAAAATGGTACAGTCACTCTAGAAAACATTGGCAGTTGCTCTCAAAACTAAAAACAGATTTATATTACGACCCGGCCATTGCATTCTTGGGCATTTATCCTAAAGAAATGAAAACATATGTCAATACAAAAATCTATACACAAATGGTTACTGCAGTTTTGTTAATAGCCTTTAAATAGAAAACCCAAATGTCCTCCAATGTGTGCTTATGTGAACTGTGGTATATCTAACACCATGGTATTCTACTTAAAAATAAAAAGGAATGAACTCCTAAAACAACTTGGACAAACGTCAAGGTAACAGTGGCTTTTCAAAATGCCAATCTCAAAAGGATAATGTGTAATTATACTACATAGCATTCATGAAATAATTAAAGAGATGAAGAATAGATTCACAATTTCCAAGGAGTAAGGATTAGGGGATGGATGCTTCTATTAAAGGGGTAACTGAGAGAATCCTGGTGATAACCCTACAGCTAAGCATCTTAATTAAGTGGTAGGTGCACAAGTTTACATGTGATAAAATTGCACAGAACCATGCACATATGCATGCAAGCACAAATGCATGTGTGCATAATTAGTGCATGCTGAATACAAGTAAGGATTAGACCAATGTCTATTTCTATGACATCCTATTACAGTTGTCTCAGATGTTAATGTTGGGGCAGTCAAAATAAAGTATACAAGGAATTCTTTATAATGTCTTTGTAATCTCCTAAAAAACTGTTTCAAAATAAAAAGCTAAACAGAGGTAGTAAGAAACAACACTCTGGCCAGGAATCATGGCAAATGCCTGTAATCCTGGCACTTGGGAGGCTGAGGTAGGATTGCCATGAATTCGAGGCCAGCCCGGGCTACACAGTTCAAATTTAGTCTGAACTACATAGTGAGACCCTATCTCAAAAAAAAAAAAAAAAAAAAGAAACCAAACAAAAAGAAACACACTTTGTCCTAATGATGTAGATTCTTACCTTTGCAGCCACTTCAGCACTAATCTCTTCTTGAGTTTCTGCTAATCTTTTCTTAGCCACTTCTGTTCTTCGATCACAATCTGCAATAAATGAT
>NW_004524603.1:16433569-16436500 GCF_000260255.1 Octodon degus
AACATTTTATAATTCCTCTACATCATTTACCCAGACCCCCCAATGATAACATTTTGCTACACTCACATTTTTAAAATTTATTTATTTATTTATTTTAGAACCAGAGATTGAACTCAGACCCTTGCACTTGCCAGGCAAGCACTTATTCTACTGAGCTATCTCCCTGGCCTCACATTATCTTTATCCCTAGCTATTTTTGTGTATTTCCTCAAAATAAGGGTGCACAATATAACTGCCTACATCGAGAAATAACACTGATACAAGAAAATTCAAAATATACTTAAATACTAACAGTTGTCCCAATAATATTCAGATAAGTTTTTCTTCCCCCTGTGGTACTAGGTGTTGAACCTAAGGCCTTTACACTGAGCTACAACTTAAGCCCCCCTTTTTATTTTTTATTTTTATTCTTTTTTTCTCCACTGTTAAGCATTTATTTAGTATTGTAGCTGGTGTGACACTGGCTGTACTGTTCACAGGTAGATTGTTTTTTACTATCTATCTATCTATATCTATATCTATTTATATATGTATCACACAAAATAAAATCCTTTAAAACACATGCATAAAACATGCAATATTGGATTTGTACACTGGATCCCAGGCTGTGACATACTAGGGGAAAGTCAGACAGGTGAAGCTGTAAACAGAGTAACACACATCTGTTTGAAGAGTACCTAGACCATGCGCAGCAAGGTGTCTCAGAGATGCTGGCCTACTTCATACTAACCAGGACTACAAGTGCGTAGCAAAATCAGGTATCAAGACAGAGCTATGGGATTTTGTGAACCATTTCTACTTCTAACTTTCAGAAACTGATGTTTTCCCCATATCTTTTTTTTTTTTTTTCCAGAACTGGGGATTGAACTCAGGCCCTTGTGCTGGCCAGGCAAGCAGTTATTTTACTGAGCTATCTCCCCAGCCCTTCCCCAAGTCATCTTAATAGTACTGCTTCAATCACACCTCAGATAAGAAGGAGAGCTGGGGGTTGGCCGAATAGCTCAGTGGATTAAAGTGCAAGCAGGCGCAGGGGCCTGGGGTTTAACCTGTTTGTGAAGCTCTTTCTAATGCTCCTTTATCCCCATCAGTTCCTAACTCAGGGTGCAGATTCTTCAGGGCGACATCAGCAACATTCACACCACTCCACACAGGGACACAGGAATCTCTGTGCTCCCCGAGGATCCAGCTAGGGCAGCTCAGTGCATGCACGCCAAGCCGTTCTCCCATCAGGTAGCAGACCCAGGCTGAATCCAGGTTGCAACTTCTGATGATAATATGGTTCTTGGGAAAGCCACTTATCTTCCAAGCCACATACAATGCACCAAATTAAGACGGCTCTCTCCCTCTTGCTGACATGCTCTAGTGGTGATAATAACCAGCTTGGAGTTTGCAGTTACATTATAGTCTTTGCCAAAGACAGTTTTTGGTGTCTTAAGGAAAAGGCTGCCATGTTGGAGATTCATCATCTCTCCCTTCAATTTGTCTTCTATGACATCAACAAGAGCGAGTTCATCTGCCAACCCTTTCATTAAGTACTGATGGCACAGGCCATGCCAACAGCACCAACCCCGACAACCGTGATCTTATTCTGGGGCACCTGCTCCTCCTTAAGGAGATTCACAATCAGCTGATCCTTGAGACTGGCCATCTTGGACTTAGAACCAAAAGAAACCAGGAGTGCACATGGGCAGGTGACAGGGCACGCGCTCCTCAGGTCTGTTCTCAGTGGCAGCTCTGGCACCTTTATTTTTATTCTAAGATGAGGTCTTGCTAAGTTACTAATTTATCAAAGAGAATCCAATCCAAGGCATGTCTCATTCAGTTAGCCTTTGTCCAATATAACATTAACAGTTTTGATGAGTTACTGGTCACCTGCTTTGGAAATATACTTTTGTTTGAGTTTGTCTGGTTTTTCTCATGGTTAGATTTGGTAGGAAACAGTGCTGAGTAACACCTCAACCCCCCACCATGGTTACATTTTTGGCAGAAATGCCACTATCATAACATAACCTATCAAGGGGCACCTGCTAGTGATTGGTCCTCTTTCTGGTAATGGTGCTTATTTTTGCTGCGAAATAACTCTTTCCCTTTTGTAACTAGTACGTATCTTGGTATTCACACTTTTGACCCTCAAAATATTGAGGTCAGGGAAGCTATTGCTGAGTGTCACCTGAATCATTGCCCTTACCCTTATCCCCACCCAACAGTCCTAGGAATTGAACCACGGCTTTCACACTGAGCTACAACTCAAGCACTTTTATTTTTTATTCTGAGGCAGGGTCTTACTAAGTTGCCCAAGTTGTGCTTGAATTTGTGCTCTTCTGGCTTCAGTGTCCCAGAGTGCTGGGATACAGGTAGGCACAATCATGTCTGCCTTCTATTTTTAATCCAGTTTTGAGACTGGGTCTTCTTAAGGTGCCCAGGTGAGCCTCAAACTTTTGATCATCCTACCTTAGCCTCCAAGGCAGATGGGATAATGAGTGTGACCTACTATGTCTGGCTTCCATCCTATGATTTTTTAACCCATGTCTTTATATTAAAAGTATTACTTAAAAAAAAAAGCTACCTCACAAACTCTGCCTTGTAACTGCAATATTTAGAAAGAGACACATATTTGAAGTTACTTTATTACAATGAATTCAAATTTACCAGCTTGTCATTTGTTTTCTTTTTTTTTTTGGTAGAACCAGGGTTGATTGAACTCAGACCCTTGCACTTGCCAGGGAAGCACTTATTCTACTGAGCCATCTCCCCGGCCCCTGTCATTTGTTTTCTATTTGTCTTTTGTTTCTTTTCTGCTTTTTGGTATAAACAGTTTAGGATTCCATCTTTTGGTTGCCTTTTTTTTTTTTTTTTTTCTTCACAGTTTCAACAAATATTACACTGCATATATTCTTCTTAGTGGTTAATTGCTGTACAAGATGCGGACTT
>NW_004524603.1:16445655-16447026 GCF_000260255.1 Octodon degus
CCTTTGCAGCCACTTCAGCACTAATCTCTTCTTGAGTTTCTGCTAATCTTTTCTTAGCCACTTCTGTTCTTCGATCACAATCTGCAATAAATGATTGCAGATGATCCATGGCCTACAAAATTTAAAACAAAAAATTACTGCCAGAATATCAACTTTATTCTGACATATCTTTATTCAAGTCAAGCCTATATTCCAGCACTCTGGGACACACAGTAGGATTATAAATTGGAGTACAGCCTAGACAACCTAACAGACCTTCTCAATGAAAAATAAAAAAGGAGTTGGAATGGAGCTCCTAAGCTCAGTCTCCAATACCAACAAAACATTAAGTCTTTGTTCAAAAACTATTACTTTGGGGCCAGTGAGCTAGCTCAGCAGTCTAAAGTGCCTGTTTGGCAAAGCACAGGGACTGCAGTTTGATCCCTAGCGCACCACATGCCAAGTCAGCCCAGTCACCCTGGTGGGCTGAGTGAGCCACACACACACACACACAAAATAAAAATAAAAATAAAAATAAAAATGGGGCTGGGGAGATGGCTCAGTGGAATAAGTGCTTCCCTGGCAAGCACAAGGGGCTGAGTTCGATCCCCAGTTCTGCCAAAACAAAAAGACAAAAAAAAAACTATACTTCAGCTGGACATGGCAGCACATATCGTTTGTCCTAACACTAAGGAGGCTGATGTAGGATGATCACTTTGAGTTCAAGGCCAACCTGGAATACTTAAGGTAAATATAAGGCTAACCTGGACTACATAGTGAGACCTTATCTCAAAAAAAAAAAAAAAAAAAGCACCCCAACAAAACTTCCCAATAACTACACTTTGGGGTTTGTTTGCTTTCATGAGTTGTTTTGTTTCTGTTGGACAGGGTCTTGCCATGGTAATCTAGGCTATGTAAACTCCTGGTGATCCTCCTGTCTCAGCTTCCCAAGGGCTGGGATTACAGGTATATGTCACCATACCCACTTTATGCTTTTTTAAAAAAAATGCTATCATGGAAGCAAAAACAATTACAAAAGCCAGATTCAACTATGAATCTCAAATGCAATTTGACTTCTACCAATAAGCAAAGAACAAAAAATAATTCCAGAAAGATGCTGCTATAAAAAATTACCACCTTCATATTCTACGAAGCAAACACAAACTCATGGAACCTTTATTTATTTATTTTTTTTTAAAAAGGCAATATGATTTTTCTCATTAAAAACCTTTTAAAATTTCTGACACAGGGGCTGGCGAGATGGCTCAGTGGTCTAAAGCACCTACATGGAACAAGCTTGGCAAAGCACAGGGACCACGGTTCGATCCCCCAGCACCACATGCCAGCCAGCCCCGCCCCCTGGTGGCCTGAGCTGGCCACACACACACAATA
>NW_004524603.1:16447126-16450549 GCF_000260255.1 Octodon degus
CTGAGCTGGCCACACACACACAATAAATAAACAAATGTTAAAAAAAAAAATTATAAAAATAAAAATAAAAAAAATAAAATAAAATAAAATTTCTGACACAGTACCATTTTACTTCCAGAAATTAAGAAAGCTGAGGATGTAATAGAGCTCAGAGGTAAAGCACTTACAGGACACCAGATTCAATTCCCAGTATGCAAAATCAAACAGTCAAAAACCAAATGAATAAAACAAGATTCAGGAGAACAAAAGAAAGGAAAAAACAAAAAAAAGAGGACAAGGATAATACTCAGAGATGTTACTGCTATTCAATGTTTAAACTGTAGTTATATTTGTTATTTTTTTTTAAAATGCATTTGGTTGTTGCAGGGTCTCACTACCCAGCTCAGACTCATGGTAATTCTGCTTTCGGTCTCCCCAGCGCTGGGATAACAGGCATACACCACTATGCCAGGACTCTGTGACTGGCTCAGCCCACCCTGAAGGCAGGGATGGTGCACCATGTGGTGCTGGGGACCCAACTGCAGTCCCTGAACTTGCCTAAGCAGGTGCTTCAGTCTGCTGAGTTATCTCGCCAACTCTGTTTAAACTGCTAGAACCAGTTAACACTTCTAATGTATATTTAAGGCAATATGCAGCATTCATCCACAAATAAAAGGTACAAAATGTTATGTCACAAAATCCCAATTATGTAGCTTGAAGAAGCATAGAAGAAAGAAAATGTTAATCATTTGTACATAGATAGGGTTTTATCAGAGGTGGCTAGATCTAAAGTTTGTGATGCAGGGACTGATTCACTGTAAAACACTAGGATCAAGGGTGTGAGTGCTATGTGATCTAAGTACCCTGGATAAGATAAAAGGGGAAAAAAAGACACTGCTAAGGTCCTTGGTTTTTGCTGCCTTCTGCCTGCCACAGCATGCACCGTTTCTCCCGTCTGCCACCCTGCTTTGGAGGCAGCTTATTACAGACTGAAACCTCCACAAACTGTGAGGTAAATAAACCTTTCCTCCTTTAACACTGGATGTTGAGTACTTTGTCCCAGTAACTAGAAATAAGACAGATATTAACACATACTAAAAATATTTTATAGCAAAAAGATAATATCATTCATTAAAGCAAAAATACATACGTCAAGTTCAAAGAAAAAATCCTGCTCCTTGGATGCGATTTCGTAATCGGCTCTCAATGCCAGGTCGTGAACTTTCAGACACTCTCCAAGATCCATTCTCTGGGTACGAAGAAACAGGCATTACTGACACGGGAAATGTATTTTGAAACTTTATTAGCAAGCAGAGCTCTCTTCAGAATACATATTAAAGAACACAGATGTTTATCTGAGTCCTACAAATTATAAAATTTCAAAGAAAATATAAAACTTGGAGAAAAACAGCACCAATTCTATCTAACAGATGGGAACAGAAATCAGTTTTGTACTTAAGAGTCTTTCAAAATCAGGAAAAGTTTCTATATCACAACATTATATATAACACATAGATAGATAGTTTAGTAAGACCCAGTATAATTTCACAAAGAAAGGAAAACACACTAAACAGAATCGTTCTATTTAGAATTTTCTTTTTTTTTTTTTTTTTTCGTGGAATCAGAGATTGAACTCAGGCCCTTGCACTTGCCAGGCAAGCACTGTACTTTTTTAAATCAACTTTACTGGTACAGTTTAGATATACAAAAATCAAACATTCATCATAGGAAATTTGTACCTCTACCTGATCTTTATTCTTCTTTTTTCCCTAATATCCTTTCATCTCTCAACCCCCTTTCACCTTATTTAAAAAAGCTTTGTTTCTATTTTAAAGCCTGCATTCTTAAAGACAGAAAAATAATAAATCCCAGCATTTGGGAGGCTAAGGTAGGAGGATCACTTCGAGTATGAGGCCAGCCTGGGCTACAACAGTGAGTTCAAGAACAACCTGAGCTGCACAGAGAGAGCCTGTCACACACAAAAAGTAAACAATTAACAGATTAGACAAAATAAATCTACTTAATCTAATTTTTAAAAGATGCATTACTCACCTACTGTAGCTCAAGCCAGCCTCAAACTTTTTTTTTTTTTTTTGCAGAACCGGGGATTATACTCAGGCCCTTGCACTCTACTGAGCCATCTCCCTGGCCCCATAGCCTCAAACTTGTAGGACTCCTCCCTACCAGTACTGGGATTACAGTGTGCACCACCACATTTGGCTTTACTCAAGCTAGTTTTAAAAGCAAACTCCTAATAGGGCATGGTGGTACATGCCTTTTAATCTCAGCAATGATTAGGCAGAAGTTGTTGCGACTTTGAGGCCATAGAATGAGCTTAGTTCAGCCTAAATTGCTTAGTAATACCTGCCTCAAAAAAATAATAAAAAATAAAAATAAATGTGGCCTGGGAAACAGTTCAGTGGCACAGTACCCACCTCACAAGTACAAGAGCCTGAGTTTGGTCCCTGGACTAATATAAAATTTAAAAAATAAAATAAATGCAAACCTCTACTCTCCAAATAAAACATTTTAAGTGGTGACACATTGGAAAGGAAATATGAGTAAATTAGATCAAACCACCAGGTATCAGAGGTAATTAGGGAACAGCAAAACAAAACCACAAAGATTCCATCTTATCCCAGTCCAAATGGCTACAGTCATACTCATATAGGCAGCATACATATATACTGAAATTGGAAAGAATGGTTATCATCAAGAACATAAAAAGCAAGCTGGGTGTGATGGTGATTGCACCTATAATCCCAGCACTGAGGAGACTGAGACAAGAGGATTACTTCAAATTGGAGGACAACTTGGGCTACATAGTGAGTTCAAGGCCAGCCTGAACTAAAAGGGAGACCCTGTCAAGAAAAATAAAAAACAAAGTGGGCCGGGGAGATATAGCTCAGTGGCACAGTGCCTCCCTGGCAAGCATGAGGTCTTGAGTTCCATTCTTGGTAACAAAAAAAATTTTTTTAAAGAATACAAAAAAGCACATAAAAGTGAGGATGTGGAGGAAAAGGAGCCCCTTTATACTGCTGGTGGGAATGTAAATTAGCATAGCCACTATGGAAACCAATAGGAAGGTTCCTCAAAACCTGAAACTAAGATCTATAATCTGATCCAGCTATACCACTTGGTATGCACCTGAAGGAGTTAAAGTCAGCATACTGTAGGGAAACGTCACATCCAAGCTTATACAATATAGAAAATACAGGGATGGCCAGATAGCTCAGCAGACTAGTTAGCCAGGCACATTCTTTAAGAATGCAGGCCTTGGGGCTGGAGAGATGGCTCAGTGGTCTAAAGCACCTACTTGAAACAAGCTTGGCAAAGCACAGGGACCTCGGTTCGATCCCCCAGCACCACATGCCAGTCAGCCCCGCCCCCTGGTGGGCTGAGCTGGCCACACACAAACACACACACACAATAAATAAAATGTAA
>NW_004524603.1:16450839-16467093 GCF_000260255.1 Octodon degus
AAAAAAAAAGGAAAAGAAAAGAATCGTAGTGATCCGCCTGTTTACAGTCTCCCAAGAGCTGGGATTACAAGTGCACATCACCATGCCCAGTCTCAACTGCCATCTCAGTGCGCCCCGGGGGGGCAGAACCCTCAGCCCCTGTGCCCACTTGCAAGCTCTTTAATCTACTGAGCTACTAGGCCTGCCCCACTTTTCCTTTTAACTCTGTTATTTTATGATTATTAAAAAGCACTACTGGGCTGGAGAGATAGCTCAGCAGTCTAAGTGCCTGCCTGGCAAGTGAAAGGACCCGTACCTGATCCCCAGTACCACAATGAATGTCTGCCCTGGAACTCTAGGCACACCTGCCAGCACTAAAACCAGGCTTGGTAGTGCATGCTTGTAATCCCAGCCCTGGAGAGGCTGAGACAGGAGGATTATTACGAGTCCAAGCTGCAGAGCAAGACCCTGTACCAAATAAATAAAAGATTTTAAAAAAGAAAAAGCAGTACTTCTGTATAAAACTATTTTACACTCAATTCTTAATTATATACATGAATTAATACAAGAGTATGGGGCCGGGGAGATGGCTCAGGAGAATAAGCGCTTCCCTGGCAAGCACAAGGGTCTGAGTTCAATTCCCGGTTCTGCCAAAAAAAAAAAAAAAAAGTATAACTAGTGTCTCTTCAGTTTTTCTTTAAGAAATAAAGCAGATGCTGGGCACAGTATCACACACCTATAATCCCAGCTTTCAGGAGGCTGAGGTAGGAGGACAGATGCCAGTTCAAGTACAGCCTGGGCTACACAGTGAGACCTTCACTCAAAACACACTCCCCCCAAAAAGAAAAACAATACACAGAGAAGGGGGGGAGGGAGAGAGAGAGAGAAAGAGAGAGAGAACGCATGCACAAACTATGAGAAATGGGAAGTTCACCTACTTCTCCAAATTACACGTTCTGTTGTTTTAAAAATACTGAAATAGCATATACTAATTTGTTTCATTTACACTGATACTCCACTGAAAAGTTTGTGTTGTTTCTTTTTTGTAAGAATCTTCTTGGTTATGTCCCCTTTTTTGGCGGAACAGGGGATCAAACTCAAGCCCTTGCGCTTGCCAGGGAAGCACTTATTCCATTGAGCCATCTCCCCGGCCCCAGGTTATGTCTTTTCCTGAGTAATTTGAAGATAACACAGTGTAATAAGTACTGTTTTGGTTTTTACATTTTTTTTAACCTTTTATTTATTTGGTATAGGGTTTTGCTATGCAGCTTGGATTCATAGTGATCCTCCTGTTTCAGCCTCCCCAGCACTGGAATTAAGAGGTGTGCACCACACCACGCCTGGTTTTGGTAGCCAGCATGGCACACCCAGGGTTCCAAGGCTGGCACAGCATGCAGTACCAAGGATCGAACCCTGGTCCTTGCACTTGCAAGACAGGTGTTTAGACCGCCAAGCTCTCTCCCCAGCCTTCATTTTTGTTTTTGAGACAGTCTCACTATTGTAACTTAGGTTGGCTCTGAACTCACTGTGTAGCAGAACTTTTTTATATAAATAACTCAAAACAAACAGACCTCCCACACACAATTTAAAAAATTTAAAGACCTAAATACAGACATCTGAAATGAAGAGTATTTATTGAAGGAAGATGAAGATAAAATGATGTAGTTTTTAAAAAATAGTCATTTCTAGGTAAGTAGATACACCTTAAGCTCATCTCAAGTGAAACAAACTGGACTCACATATTTAAATACAGTGTTTCTCTGGCATGAGAAACCAGAATGTAAGTAAATACCAAATTGTAGTAGATACTATAAATAGAAAGAAAAATGTTCAAAGGACAAAGGGAACAAGGGAAAGGGGAAAGATAATGAAAAAGAGAAAAGGGGGCTGGTGAGATGGCTCAGTGGTCTAAAGCACCTACTCAGAACAAGCTTAGCAAAGCACAGGGACCGCAGTTCAATCCCCCAGCACCACATGCCAGCCAGCCCCGCCCCCTGGTGGGCTGAGCTGCCCCCCCCACACAAATAAATAAATAAATAAAATTTTAAAAAAAGAGAAAAGGAAAGAAAAGTACAAAAGAAAATGAAAAAACGGAAACAAAACTTCTGTAAATGTGGAGGGAAGGAGAGGTTGAAGGGGGGGAGATGAATGGAAGAAAAAAGCAAATTCTTTGTGATGACTGTGATTGGTATATATACTTAAAATGTACCAATTATATCTGGAAGCAAACCAACCTACAGGATATGAATGGAAATCACGTGAAATGTAAATAGAAATCTGTATTTTATTTAATAAAGAACCGATATTAAATTCTCACTTCACGTGCGCACACACACAAATCCATTAAAAAGTTCTCATCCCTCTAAGTTCTTTAAACACTATGCTGGGCATGCTGAGCTTTTTGTTGTTTTTTTTTTTTTTCAGGCCCCAGCACTTACTTCCATTTATACTCTGTAATTTAACAAACAGAATTGTTTTTCTAGCAACAATAAACAGCAATTGAAGTTTCCAAGAGATGTGAAGAAACTCTAAGCTGCTCACTAAGCAGCATTAAGAAAAAGTAGGGGAAAAAAATTAAATACTAGACAGGTATGGTGGCGCATGCCAGTAATCCCAGCACTCGGGAGGCTGAAGCAGAAGGATTGAGGCAAGTTCAAGGCAAGCCAGAGCAACATAGTAAGACCCTGTCTCAAAAACAAAACAAAAATCTTATTACACACCTTTTTTAAAAACCACACTGAAGGGCTGGTGAGATGGCTCAGTGGTGTAAAGCACCTACTTAGAACAAGCTAAGCTAAGCAAAAGCAGAGACCGTGGTTCAATCCCCAGCACCACATGCCAGCCAGCCCCGCCCCCTGGTGGGCTGAACTGGCCACACACACACTAAATAAATAAATAAATAAATAAAGTTATAAGCTAAGCCCCAGCTCCAATATAAAAACAAAACAAAACAAAAAAAACACACTGAAGACTGAACTAGGGCCTTCACACTAAGCTACATCCTATCCAGCTTACTGTTTGTTGGTTCGTTCATTTGTTTATTCATTCATTCAGACAAGTTTCCCTAAGTCTGTAAGTCACCCAGGCTGGGCTCAAGTGTGTGATCCTCATGCCACAGCCTCCTGGAGTACTGGGATTACAGTGGTGTGTTATTGGGCCCAATGCTCCCAGGTGTTTGTAGTGTGTCAGGTCAGGAACTACTAACCAATCTAATTTTATTCTTTCTCTACAGAAAAAATGACTTGTTCAGGGTCCTTACTACCAAAACCAGGTTAGACTGATTTCTTGACTACCGTCTCTTTCCACTTATGCACTATCTAGGGTCCAGGAAGTTCACTACTTAGTACTTTTCAATCATTTCCCTTATCATACCTAGAATAAACCTCTTTGCACAGGAGATATCCAAAGCTGTCTTTTTACCAGTCAGTTTCCTTAGCTTTACTGCATAATTAAATGTCCAATGTGTGCTCAACAAAAACTTTCAAGTAATATAAACTTTGCCTGTGTTTTGCCTGAACATTTATCTCTGACAGGAACCACAAGACACTTCACTCGCCACCTTAAATTTACATGCAGTCAACCAAAGGAAAAGCAACAAGGGCTAGGAAAACAAAAAAGAAAACACCCTAGGCCAGGGATATAGCTCAGCAGCACAGTGCCTACTGGCAAGTCCAAGGTCCTGAGTTCAATTCCCAGTACAAAAAAGGAAAAAATAAGAGTGAGGGATGCAGCAATAGAGTACTTGCCTACTATGCACATAGTCCTGGGTCTAACACCACAACAAAATAGACAAAAGGACACAATTATACCACTAAATCTGGGTTGAGTTGGTGAAGGTAGAGTTGGGAAGATCTACCTTGAGGTAAAATATGGGCAGGGAAGAATGAGAAACTTCTCAACTTCACTGAAATGTTAGTTCCAAAAGGGTGAGTAGTGTCTCTTTTACGTGTAATATATCTATGGTGATACAGAGGAATCCTTAGTAAGTATTCTGCTGAGTAAACAGGACTGGGAGAGTGGGAAAACACTTGGCATGGGGAAAAGAAACAAGCAGGGGAGGAGGTGCAGTAGCACTCCAGAACAAAGCCACGCTCGGCTTCTGGAAAGAAGGCTCCTAACCTCTCCTGTGACTCTCTCCTTTACTTGAACTCCATTCCTATCGTTTTCCCTGTTTCCCTCTCTCCTAAGAGACAGAACACTTGAGCCCTATCCTGAGTTCTTGTAACTCTTTTTTTTTTTTTTTTTAATGTATTTTATGGGGGCCTGCCCCGTAGCTCAGTTCTTTAAGTGGCTGCTTCAACAAAGCAGTCAGGCTCCGGTTGCTTTGGTTCGATTCCCACAAGACAGCCAGTCATGCCTTGAAGGCATTCCGGAAAAAAAAAAAAAAAAAAAAAAAAAAGTATTTTAGTACAGGGTCTCACTACACAGATCAGACTCAAGTGATCCTCCTGTTTTCAGTCTCCCATACACTGGGATTACTTACAGGCAAGGGCCACCACACCCAGTCTCATTCACCCTCTCAGTGCATCCCCAGGGGCGGGGCCACCATGGCAGACCAGAGCCACCATGGCGCCGGAGATCAAGCCCCCAGGCCCTGCATCTGTCTAAGCAAGCACTTTAATCCACTAAGCAATCTGGCCGGCCCTCTTATAACTTTAATTTGGCTCAACACAGGAATCTGGGAGCCAAAACCCTATAGCAAGAGCCTAGCTTCAGTGGAGAAGGCATTTTCCTTGGAATGTCTTTAGTGCTCTTCTTTTCTGACACATTTAAGTTTTAAGCACCCTGTCAAGTCAGTATGTAGAGCAAGGCAGATTTTTAGAATTCTACAAACCAGTCAACCACACTCCTTGGCCCATAACATGACTTAGCACCTAGTCTGGTAACAAGGAGGAATATTCAAAGTTAACAACTAAACAAGTAAAAAACAAAAAAGGGGTGGGGTGGCCAGACACATAGCTCATCAGCACAAGAACCTGGGTGGCAAGTGCAAAAAAAAAAAAAAAAAATCAACTACCAGCCACTAAAAGTGAGTTTAGGGGCTGAGGAGATAACTCAGTAGAATAAGTGCTTGCCTGGTAAATGCAAGGGCCCGAGTTCAATCCCTGGTTCCGCAAAAAAAGAAAAAAAAAAAGAAAAAAAAAGTGAGTTCAAGGAATTTAAAATGATTATTTGTGATAAAAGTCATAGAGTTTCAGGTTCCAAAACTTAATAAGCAATTTACTTCATAGTGAAACTATTTCCACAGGTTTGTTCCTTTGTGTTCTCTGAGACAGAATTCTGCTGCACAGCCCAAGCTGATCTGGAATGCACAGCCATCCTCCTGTCCTCAGGAGTGTGCTACCACACCTGGAGTTTTCCACAAGCTTATTCTTGTACTTCAGTTTTAATTAACAGCATTCTTAAAATGTAAGTGAAAAAAGCAATGCTTATTAAATTTTATTTATTTATTTATTTGAGAGAGAGAGAGAGAGAGACCAGCTCAGCCCACCAGGGGGCGGGCTGGCTGGCATGTGGTGCTGGGGGATTGAACCGCGGTCCCTGATGCTTTTGCTAAGCTTGTTCTAAGTAGGTGCTTTAGACCACTGAGCCATCTCTCCAGCCCAGCAATGCTTATTTTCAATTGAATAATTTCAATTCTACTTTGTCTCCTACATTTCAAATCCACTCCTCCATAAACTTTTTTTTTTTTTAAAGACAGGGTCTCAGTATGTAGTTTCAGGCTGTCTTCAAACTCATGGCAAAAAAGGGGGATATAAATGAAGGACCAGGGGCTGGTGAGATGGCTCAGTGGTCTAAAGCACCTACTTATACTTAGAACAAGCTTAGCAAAGCAGAGGGACCGCGGTTCAATCCCCCAGCACCACATGCCAGCCAGCCCAGCCCCCTGGTGGGCTAAGCTAGCCACACACACACACACACACACACACACACATAAATAAAATTTTAAAAAAATGAAGAATCATTTTGTATCTGTATATACAAAATAGGACAGATATACAGCTACTTTCTCTTAATTCAATGAGAAATAAGATTTGTACTAATAGTGTTTGGACAGGATATCATGTCTGCATCTTGTACTATGAATTACTATGAAAACAACAATATGCAATGTATTAATTATTGTAACTGTCCTATCCTGTTTTGAAACTGTGTCATTACTATTTCTCAATAAAATTAATAAAAGAAACTCATGGCAATCTGCCTGTCTCAGCCTCCCAAGTGCTGGGGTTATAGGTGTGCACCATCATGCCCAGCATCCATGAACTCTTTACCAATTAACTACACCTGATCCTAATACTGTCTCTCAAAGCCCCATAGCATTCCATTCTATACTTACTTAACAAACTTGGTTGTTAAATGCTTTGTCATTTTGCCTTTGAATTTCTGAAAGTGAATGGTCTTAAGCCTCATTAGAAAAATATTTTCTTAGTTTTCTCTCTACAGTAGACCAGGCTTTGCACAACCCACAAATATTAAACTGATTTGACTACAAATTCTTGGAACCTAAACAACAAAGAAAGTACATAAAAGATAAACAGACAATAAAGTTTAATAATTGTTTTTATGGAGGAAATAACTATTTTAAGATGCTTCCAGCAGGCGTTTAATTCAACTACAAAACAGTCACACAGGAACAAACCACGTAGCCCTTAAAGTAATGTTCCTTTTGTACCTCAGAGGGCACAAAATAAAAAATTAAAATAGAATAAAAAATCTTAACTGTGGAAAAGAAGAGGCCAGGCACAGTGGGACACACCTATTATCCCAGCATTGGGAAGGATAAGGCAGGAGGATCACTTGAGTTTGAGGCAAGCCTCTTCTACATAGTGAGTTCAAGGTCAGCCTGAACTACACAGCTAAACCTTGTCTCACCAACAAAAAGCTAGGGGAAAAAAAGAAAGCAGAAGAGACCTACGAGGTGACTGAAACATACAGCCATGTTTAAAATTTTTTTAGTTGTTACAGTAAAAGACACATTGCCATTTATCCCCCTGAAAATACTCCCCGTCACTCCCAACATGCACATTCCACCATTCTTGGCACCTTGTAAAGCAGTTCTGGAGGTCCTGCCTGTCTAAAACTGCACTGGGACACTGCTTTGTTCATCATCAATTGAAAACATTTAGCCTTGATGGTCATTTTGACTTTGAAGAAAACCCCAGAAGTTACAGGGTACCAGTCATTGTTTTTTTGTTTTTTTTACCAGTCATTGTTTTGTTGAGACAGGGTCTCACTATGTAGTCCACGCTGGCCTTGAACTTGTTATGTAGCAAGGAAGGCCTTGAATTCCCATGAACTCCTGGTGATCTTCCTGCTTCAGCCTCCTGAGGGGTGGGGCTACCATATCTTTTTTTTCTTTTGGCGGAAACGGGAATTGAACTCAGGCCCTTGTGCTTGCCCAAGCACTTATTCTACTGAGCCATCTCCCCAGCTCCTAGGGACTACCATATCCTACCAAAATGTTTTCACAAGCCTGCACTTCTATTTGATGACACAGGCAGCAGGATTCAGTGCATTTTTATCACACCTCATGAAAATATTGAATAAGGACTACCAGAGCAGCTTCAGAAAATGTAATATGTGCGTCTGGGACACCCCACAGTTAGGACTTCTCTGCACACCTGACGCCATCTGTGGTGGCTCTGCAGCCGTCATCATGCCACAGAATAAATATATTGAATTACATCATAAACCCTATGGGTACCGCTTGGATTACCATGAGAAAAAGAGAAAGAAGGAAAGTTGAGCGGTTGAGAGGCTCGTGAATGTTCAAAGAAGGCAAAAAAAAAAAATGATTGGCCTAAAGGCTAAGCTCTACCACAAACAGCGCCATGCGGAGAAAATACAAATGAAGAAGACTATCAAGATGCATGAAAAGAGAAACACCAAACAAAAGAATGATGAAGACTCCACAAGAAGCAGTACCTGCCTACTTGCTGGACAGAGGACAGTCTCTTGCAAAAGTATTTCCCAACGTGATTAAACAGAAATGAAAAGAAAAGGTGGGAAAATAGGAAGTTCCTCTGCCCAAAGTTTATGCCCAAGGAGAAATGGAAGAATTAAATTATTCAAACTGGAAAGAGAAAACAGAAGGCATGGAAGAAGATGGTTACTAAAGTCTGCTTTGTTGCACACGGCTTTACAAGAAAACCACCTAAATATGAAAGATTCATTAGGCCAATGGGCTTACATTTAAGAAGGTCCATATAACACATCCTGAACCAAAAGCCACCTTTTACCTGCCAATACTTGTTGTGAAAAAGAATCCTTCATTGCCACTGTACACAACTTGGGGTGCTACTACCAAGGAAGAGTGATTGAGGTGAACGTGAACAAGTTGGGCCTTTTGACACAAGGAGGCAAGGTTATTTGGGGTAAATATGCCCAAGTAACCAACAATCCTGAAAATGATGGATGCATCAATGCAGTCATACTAGTTTGAAAGATGTTTCATACAGTAACTTCTTACACTTATTGAAGATTACAGACCAATCAGGAAAACCTTAACTTGAATACTGCTGAACAGCCTTCATGACATTCAAGAAAACTATTTATTAAATTGTAGAAACATTAAAATGGCCCAGTTTTACAAATTGGTCTTTTATTAGGGTTCTACTAAGGGCTTACATGTTAGTGAGATTGAACCATTTGAAAAAGTAAATATAAGTCTTTGCATTAAAGAGTGGGTTCTCGGGGCCCGGGAGATGGCTCAGTAGAATAAGTACTTCCCTGGCAAGCGCAAGGGCCTGAATTCAATCCCCTGTTCCGGGGGAAAAAAAAAAAAGAAGAAAGAAAGAAAATGGTAATAAGCTGGGCATGAAGGCCCATAGCTGTAAGCTGAGGACTCTCAGGCAGGAGCAGGAAGATCATCAGGAGTTCAAGGCCTGCCTGAACTACATGATCATACCCTGGGTCAAAACAAAACAAAACAAAACAAAACAAAACAAAACAAAACCAAACAACAACAACAAAAAAACCCCACAAATTCATAGAGGAGTAAAGCCAGCCTAAACTACCTAGGGAGACCCTGTCTCCAAAAATAGAAAAACGACAACAGTGATGGAATAAACTATTCAAAGTAAAAGGGAGTATTTTGAAATTAATGGCAATGGGGCTGGAGAGATGGCTCAGTGGAATAAGTGCTTCCCTGGCAAGCGCAAGGGCCTGAGTTCAATCCCCAGTTCCGCGAAAAAAAAAAAAAGAAAAGAAAAGAAAAGAAAAGAAATTACTGGCAATGCATCTTTGATTATGATACATTTTTAAAAATGTAAAGCCACTGTAATAATTTCTATCTCACCTTGAACAGCAAAATGCCACTTCCGTGATTCAGAAATACACATTGCTGATTTTATCTGTTTGAATTTTTTGGTACTGGCTAAATTATATGCAATGTGCATGTATTATTCTTTCAATCAGAAAAAACAATCAGTGAAACCACTTTAATTTTATTTTTTTTAAATTTATTTTATTTATTTATTTGTGTGTGTGTGTGTGTGTGCGCGCGCGCGGGGCTGGCTGGCATGTGGTGCTGGGGGATTGAACCGCAGTCCATGTGCTTTGCTAAGCTTGTTCTAAGTAGGTGCTTTAGACCACTGAGCTATCTCACCAGCCCCAACCACTTTAATTTTAGAGAAAAGATTTATGTAACAGGAACAGAGGCTCCAACAAATGAAGTTATGCATGATGGTATTTGCCTATAATCTTAGCTACTCAGAAAGATAAGGAAGGAGGGGCCTTACTAAATTCAAGAACAGTGTCAATCAGCAAGATTCTTCCTCTCTCAAAAAAATTCTAGCAGAAAAAACGACACATACACACACACATTTTTTTTGTTTTGTTTTCAAAAGCCTGAATCCAGACTCAGATCCTTAATCATGTATTAAATTGAAATCAAGGGCCGGCCAAATAGTTCAGCGGATTAAAGTGTGTGCTTAAACAGACCCAGGGGCTGGAAGTTCGGGAGTTCAACCGCCAGGCCTGCCGTGCTGACACTGGACACTGAGACAGTGTGATTGAGATTGGGTGTGGTGCAATCCCAGTGCTTGGAAGGCTGTAAACAGGAGGATCACTGAGTCTGATCTACACAGTGAGACCCTATAGGCCCTGTACTAAAAAAAAAAAAAAAAAAAAAAACCCTGAAATAAAAATTGCGCCTGTCTGCCAAGCAAAAGGTACTGAGTTCCATCCCTCACATGAAGGAGAAGGGGAACGGGACAGAGGGGAGAGGGGAGAGGGGAAAGAGAAAGCAATACCAAATGCTGGGGCCAGCAAGATAGCTCAGTGGACTAAATGCTTGCTCAGGCAAGCAAAGGGACCGGGGTTCAATCCTGGGCACCACATCCTGTGCCGGCCCCGCCACCAAGACCTGAGCACAGTGGCGCATGCCTGTAATCCCAGCCCTGGGGAGACTGAAAACAGTAGGAACAGTACAAGTCTGAGCTTTGTAATAAGACCCTGTATAAAATACATTAAAAAAAAAAAAAAAAAAAAAGCCCTTTGAGGTACAGTTGGATAACGAAAAACAAACTATTATAACCACTATAGAAATCAGTAAGGAGATTTCTCCAAAAATTAAAAGTAGGAACTCCTTTCGTCCATCTATTCCCTTTCCAGATATATTCTTGAAAGAGTTAAAGACGTCATACTAGAGTTACGCGTGCACAGTTATGTTTACAGCAGCACAATTCATAATAACTAAATCTTGGCAGTGGTTTGTATGTTCATGAACAGATAAATGGGTAAAGAAAATGTGGCATTCACAAAGAGTACATGTTTGCTATAAAGAAAGATCAATTTGAGTCATTTGTAGGAAAATACACCTAAGAATCCATAACATTAAGTAAAATAAAAGATATACAAACTTCAATATCACATGGTTTCTCCTAGATGTGGTAGGAGAACCCCAAAATATAAATGAATTAAAAAGCAACAAAGGGGCAGGGGAGATGGCTCAGTGGAATAAGTGCTTCCTTGGCAAGCGCAAAGGCCTAAGTTCAATCTCTGGTTCCCCCAAAATAAATAAATAAATAAATAAATAGCAACATAAAAAGATAGATACTAGAAAATGGGGACCTGGATCTTTTGCAAGTGCAAAGGAAAACAAAACACGGAGGAAGAGGAGGGAAGGAGATGTACAAAGAGTTAAAGACATTATATACACATACCAACTCCCCATGATGAATATAATCATTACCTACTGCAAACATGTACTAATAAAAAAAACTAGAAAAAACATTTTAAAAAGCTGAGAAGAATTTAAAAAAGTGTTGAGGAAGTAGCCCGGCACTAGCAGGTCAATCTCCCAAATGGGGGAAATTACAGTGGTACAAATCAAAAATGCACATACCAAGATGTTTAACAAACACAGACACAAAATATCAATCATGCAAGCATTTTTTAAATATGTAGACTGATGAGCTAGGCATGGTGGCACACATCTATAATCCCAGTACTTGGGAGGCTAAGGCAGGATTGCTACAGTTCATGGCCATCCTGGGGTACATAAAAGTTCAAGGCCAGCCTGACTATAGAAACTATGCAAAAAAAGAAACCCACAAAAATCAAACAATTTAAAAAGAAATGAGGGGCTGGGGAGATGGCTCAGTAGAATAAGCGCTTCCCTGGCAAGCGCAAGGGCCTGAGTTCAATCCCCAGTTCTGAAGAAAAAAAAAAAAAAATTTGCATTGGGGCCGGGGAGATGGCTTAGTAGGCTAAGCGCTTGACTGGCAAATGCAAGGATCTGAGTTCAATCGCCGGTTCCAAAAAAAAAAAAAAAAAAATGTTCACTGGTATGGAGATCTCTCTGTGACACAATAAATGAAAACAGAAATTCAATTTTTTTTGCGGAACTGGGGACTGAACTCAGGCCCTTGCGCTTGCTCTACTGAGCGATCTCCTCGGCCCAAGAAATTCAAACAGTAACTCATAGAACTTCAGGAGGCTGAGACAGGGGGAACAAGTTTGTTTAAACTAGGAAAGTTGATGACAACAGGACTTGTTTCAACATAAAAAATAAAAGAGGGCTGGGGACATAGTAGAGACACATGTACACAAATGGCAGAGAAAGAAGTTTGAAAGATATATGGGCAAGATTTAAGTCTGGGAAGGGGGGAGAACATATAGTAAGAAACATTCACATTTTATATTTTATCATCTTGGTCTTAAAGAATATTTGGTATAGTATCAAAATACAATCAACTGGGTTGAGGATACAACACAGCTGCATGAGCACCTGCCTGGCAAATTCAAAGCCCCAAGTCCAATCTCCAGTACCAAACAAACAAACCAAACCCAATTGCACAATGGCAAATCAGAAGACCTCTCTTTTACCTTTTATTACCTATATGACCCTAACAAATTTACTCTCTCAACTTTTCTCAAGTGCTATGAGAATCCTGAATGGATCAAGTAAGATGTTTATGACAGCAGGTTGCCAGAGCTGGGGAGATAGCTCAGCAGTCTAAGTGCCTGCCTGGCAAGCACAAGGACCTGGGTCTGATCCCTGGTACTGCATGCCATGACAGCCCTGAAACAGGGTGTGGTGTTGCATGCCTGTAATCCAAGGGCTGGGGAGGCTGAGACCAGAGAACCACTACATGTCCAAGCTGCATAGCAAGATCCTGTACCAAACAAACAACAAGAAAGCAGGCTGTCAAATAACTTATTTTTTTACTGTCTACACTGGGATACAAACTCAATGAAGAATTGTTTAAAAAACAAAAAAGCTGCTTCTACTGAGGATCAGTATGTTTGGGGAGGTTTACAAGAAAAGTAAACCGGAGCAAATTAACTAGAAATAAGTGGTTTCTAGTACTGGACAGAGGTAAATAATGCTGAAAAAGCAAGATATAAGCCAGGAGTAGTGATACATCCTTATAATCCCAGTACTCAGGAGACTGAGGCAAGAAGATCAAGATCTGCCTGAACTATAGAGCAAAAACCCATCTCAGGGGAAAAAAAAAAAAAAAAAAAACCACCTCATACAAAAAAACAAAAACAGGATATACAATTATTCTGGCCTAGAGACTACTAGTTTGCAATTGCTGACTAAACTGAAAGATCATAAAAATAAATCTTGTGCAGAATTTACTCTACAGGCAAACAATGACTACTCGGACAGAAATACAAGATGAAATCTATTTTTAGAAGCATTACTGTTACCAGATGATCTGACAAAATACCAGGAACAAGGGAGGCTATTACTACAACCCAAGAATAACAAACAACATTAGGACCAAATTAGAAGAGAAAGGAGAAAAGAAATGCAAGTTAAAGCAGATTACTAAAGAAAATCATTTTAAATATGAGAAGGATCTCTGAAATCAACGCCAACACTACCTTCCTACAAGTGTGCACAGTAGACTCAAAAATGTTTTGCCGGGCTGGTGAGATGGCTCAGTGGTCTAAAGAACCTACTTAGAACAAACTTCACAAAGCACAGAGACCGCGGTTCAATCCCCCAGCACCACATGCCAGCCAGCCCCACCCCCTGGTGGGCTGAGCTGGCCACACACACACACACACACACACACAAATTAAAAAAAAAATGTTTTGCCTAAGAACAAACTAATGACAGAACACAAATGAGAACAGATCTTTTAAGGTACTTCAACAGTCTTTCAGTAACTGAAGAATTGTACTCAATAATTATTAACTAAGTAGAAATGAATATGGAGAAGGCCAAGACAACTTCTTCAAGGTTTCAAGTATCTCAAGGATGAGAACAAAGGTACCATGTACCACTATGAGAACTCACTAAAACAAATGCAAGACTGCTTTGTGAAAGAAAAGGTCTTCTTTTTTTCATGCTGAATTTGGCTTAGCAGGAAATGCTGATACTAGTGTCTGGTATGATACACATATGTCTATATGCACTACAGGCTTTCCTTTTCCAAACAGAAAGTTTTACATAATCCTCCTTGGAATTATAGCCCAAGATATTTTTCTGGGAGAGCATCATTAACAAACCATGTAAGAATTTGTAAAAAAATTCTAATCTCCCAATTTATTAACAATGGAGATATTCAAAAGTATTCCATAGCAGCACTGTCACTTGCAAAATCAAAATGGATAATACAGTAGAATGAAGCATGCTTCAGAACACGAATTCCTAGAGGTATGTAACTTAATAATATAAAAAGAGCCGGGAAGATGGCTCAGGAGAATAACTGCTTCCCTGGCAAGCGCAAGGACCTGAGTTCAATCCCCTGTTCTGGGGAAAAAATAATAAATAAATAAATAAATAAATAAAATAAAATAAAAAGAACTTTTACTATATTCATACTTTAAAATACACACCACAGGCTGGCTATATAGCTCAGTGGATTGAAGTGCCTGCTTAGGCAGATGCAGGGGCTGGGAGTTCAATTCCCAGGCCTGCTGTGCCAGTCTCACCCCTGGGGCACGCTGAAATGGCAACTGAGACTGGGTATGGTGGCGCGTGCGTATAATCCCAGCAGTTGGGATTCTGCAAACAGGAGGATCACTATGAGTCCATCTATGTTGTGAGACCCTGTGGACTCTGTACTAACCTACAAAAAATAAATAAAATAATATAAAGCTACAGATATGACTGAGTGGTAGAGAGCTTGTCTAATGTACGTTAGGCCCTGTATTGAACCCCTAATGTCACCATTACCCCCCAAAAAATCTTTTCTTTTTAAAACTGCCTTGGCTATTGTGACTTCTCTGCAGTAGCTGCCCTGCTTTCTCCGGGGCATCCTTTTAATGATTTTTTTCCTTTTACTCAGCTCAAACTTGCACTACAGGCCTTAAATAGCCAGTTTCTCCCTCTTTCTTCACTGTTCTTCAAATAAACTGTCACTGTTAAAAACAATAGCACGGGGGCTGGTAAGATGGCTCGGTGGTCTAAAACACCTACTTAGAACAAGCTAAACAAAGCACAGGGACGGCAGTTCAATCCCCCAGCACCACATGCCAGCCAGCCCCACCCCCTGGTGGGCTGAGCTGGCCACACACACACAAATAAATAAATAAATAAATAAATAAATAAATGAACAATAGCAGGGATCTGGGAGATGGCTCAGTAGAATAAATGCTTGCCTGGCAGGCACAAGGGCCTGAGTTCAATCCCTGGGGTGGGGGGTGGGGGACGAAAAAAACAACAAAAAATCAGAGCTACAGTTCTATTTTCATGCAACCTTTAATTTTTCAATTTAGTTTGTTCAAAATAATTCCTTCCTTTTGTCTTTTAACATTTCCTAACAGTATGCTAAGAAACTCAAATGGGACAGTAATAATTTAAGTACAGTAGAAACATACAAAGGAATGCAACAAAAATCAGTATTACTCAAGTATAATACTACAGAAGAATATAAACCAGCAGGAGAAAAACTGACATCAGACATGTGATTTCTTTCATCTCCCATACCAATGCTACCTTTTTCCTGGTGTTTTGAGACAGGGTCTCTCTACTCAGTCCAGACTGCCTTAAATTCACTGTGTAGCCCAGTCTGACCTTGAATTAGCTAAGCCTCCCACCTCAGCTTCCCAAGTGCTGAGATGACAGCCAAGTGCCACTGCACCTGGTGACAAAGCAAAAATCACCTACATTTTGGTTTTTTTCCTTAAATAAAAATTTAATTAAAAAAAAATCACTGAAGCCATTAAAATCTTAGAAGCTTTTCTCAGTCCACAGAAACATTCATCCCCTTTTCTTCATCCCTCATCTGAGCACTTTGGTTAGACAGCCTCAGACAGTCATTTGCATGTTCTTGGAACTGGTAGCTTTTCCAACACAGCCGGTTTTTTTTTTTTTTTTTTAATTTTATTGAGAAACAAATATGAGACAGTTTTAAAGCTGATTACAGTTTCAATAATCAATACATTATACATTATTATCTTTTTAGTGGTTATCTATAGTACAAGAAGCAGACAGGATATCCTGTCCAAACACTATTAGTACAACTCTTTCTTCTCACTGAATTAAGCAAAAGTAGCTCTATATCTATCCTAACTATTTTGTATATATAAATACAAAATGATGTTTCCTTTGTATCCCCCTTTTTGTTTAGTTCTGTCAGAGGTGAGTATTCTCTTGGCATCTGAATACTATAGGTGCTTGAACTCAGCAAAACAATCCAACACTGTCCAGCAGTCTATAATATTAGTGGGTTATCCTCAGAAGTTATTGACTTGAGTCTTTTACAGCTCATTGTATTAATATGGCTTTACTTTATACACCTCGTTTTTATACTTTTCTGCTGGATGGTTAAGACCAAGATAAAGCAAGACCTATATAACAAGAAATGT
>NW_004524603.1:16467428-16469034 GCF_000260255.1 Octodon degus
GATTACAGGTGCACACCACCAGCCCAGTCTCAATTGCTGTCTGAGCACGCCTTGGGGGCAGGGCCAGCACAGCACGCCAGGGACTGAACCCAGCTACTGCATCTGCCTAAATGGAGCTTTAATCCACTGAACTCTCTGGCCAGCCGAAGACACAGTTTACAACAAGAAAAGGGGCCAAGAATATAGCTCAGCAGCACAGCATCTGTCTCAAAAAAGCATATCACCCTGAGTTCAATTCCCAGTACCCAAAAATAAATAAATAAAAACAATTACAAGAAAAGCTAATATGATATAGAAAGCATCATGAAATAACAGGAAAACTTGGATGTGAGTTTTAATTAAGCCACTATTGTTTAAAATTTTTAAAAAGAAATAAAATAAATAAGGGCTAGAGGGTAAGGCTCAGTGGTGTAACACCTGCCTAAAATGCACAAACTGCTGAGTTGGACCCAAAATTAAATGAAATAAAAAGGCTTTTCTTTACTCATCCCAATCTTGGCTCCAAAACCTAACATGTCTTATAGATGAGTACTGGGTGAAGAAGAATATAGAAAAGTAGTTCCAGGCTTTTCTACTACTCCGAAATCCTACCTTCCAGAGTGCTAGGGTTACAGGTATATACCACCACACCTGGTAACTGCTTTCCAACCTCTGACACCTGTCTCTTCCCATCTGTAACACTGCATGCCCATTTTTCCAAGTAAAGACAAATAATGCCCATCTACCTTCTCACAGAATCTTTTGGAAAAAATACCTCTGTTCTTTTCTGAGCCAAGATATGCAAAGATAATTAAAAAAATTAAAGAGACCTTATCTCATAAAAAAAAACTATTACCGGGGCCGGGGAGATGGCTCAGTGGAATAAGCACTTCCCTGGCAAGCGCAAGGGCCTGAGTTCAATCCCCGGTTCCGCAAAAAAAAGAAAAATCTATCTTTAAAAAAAAAAAAAAACAAAAACTATTACCTACCTGGGAAGATGTGGGTACAGACCTAACAAGTACAGTACCTATTTGGTAGTATTGGGAGGAGGTACACTAGTGTACCAGAACCCAAAAATTAAACAGCTAGAAGCTAAGGCAACTATGTGTAGTCAATGAGGCAGGATTTAAACCTGAAGACAAGAACCAACAAGATAGTTCAGCAGACTAAGCACCTGCTTAGGCAAGCACAGGGACGGGGGTTCAATCCTTGGCACCACAGGCCGCATCGGCCCTTTCTCCGGACATGCTGAGCCAGCCTCCAAGACCAGGCGTGGTGGCACACCCTGAAATCCCAGCCTTGGGGAATCTGAAAACGAGTCCAAGCTGCATAGTGAGACCCTGTACCAAATACAATAAATAAATTAAATAAATAAATTGGAAGACATAGAAAAAATATTCTAGGGGCTGGTGAGATGGCTCAGTGGTCTAAAGCACCTACTTAAAACAAGCTTATGGGGCTGGTAAGATGGCTCAGTGGTCTAAAGCACCTACTTAGAACAAGCTTAGCAAAGCACAGGGACCACAGTTCAATCCCCCAGCACCACATGCCAGCCAGAATGCCCCCTGGTGGGCTGAGCTGACCACACACACGCACAAATAAATAAATATTTAAAAAAAAAAAAAAA
>NW_004524603.1:16469916-16495139 GCF_000260255.1 Octodon degus
TTTTTTTTTTTTTTTTTGGCAGAACCAGGGATTGAACTCAGGCCCTTCTGCTTGCCAGGCAAGCACTTATTCTACTGAGGCATCTCCCGGCCCTTTTTTTTTTTGGCGCCAGGGATGGAACTCAGGATCTTGCAATTACCAGGCAAGTGCTTCTATCACTGAGCTGTCTCCCCTGCATTGTCATAAAATCTTGTCACATGTATAAATATAAAAATTTTCAGCCTCCCAATTTTTTTCAGCCTCCTAATGTTTAAAAAGGACTAGCTTCTTCTCAACATGCAAATGTCTTTGAATGTAACTTCACTGAAAAAAATTTCTTCCAACCAACTTCCTAGAGTAGCCCCTAGTCATGGCCCTGCCCTGCCCTGCCCTACCAGATGTCAGGTACTAAACTCATAACCAAGCTGTCCTGCATAACATTTCTCGCCAACTGAAGTCACACCCTTCCAAACTGAGTGGTACCCCTCCTGCATCACTGTCAGTTCCTACCAGCACACCAGAAACCATGCTCACTTCAGTATCTTCACCACTCAACACAATACATGGCACATAGCAGATATAAACCAAGTATTTAAGGAAATGAATTGACCAGCACCACTCTCGAGTTTGAAAAACCAAACAAACCTTTTTTGTTTGCAGTACTAAGCACTGAACATAGGGCCATTTTGCACTGAGTTATACCTGTAGCTATTTTCTTCATTTGAGACAAGTTCTCACTAAGTAATTCAGATAAATCACTTCTTGAAAGTTTTGTCAGGGATGTAGTTCAGCAGCACAAGTGCCTTCCCAGCAAGCATAAGGTCCTGAGTAATTCCCAGTATTAAAAGAAGAGAGAAAGAGAGAGAAAGAGAAAGAAAGAAAAAAAGAAAGTTAACTTTCACATTTAAAATTACTTTCTTGGGGCTGGTGAGATGGCTCAGTGGTCTAAAGCACCTCCTTAGAACAAGCTAAGCTAAGCAAAAGCAGAGACCGCAGTTCAATCCCCAGCACCACATGCCAGCCAGCCCCGCCCCCGGTGGGCTGAACTGGCCACACACACACTAAATAAATTAAGTTATAAAAAAAAATAAAATAAAATTACTTTCTTTTACTTAACTCAATTTACTTGATGACTTCAGAAACAACTTATCTAAAAACACTGTAAACTTATCTTCATTAACCTGATCCTTCTCACTAATCTACTTCTTCCTCTGCTTAATTCCCTTAATTCCAATTTCTTTTTTTCTTTTTTATATATTTAGTTTTATAGTACAGAGTCTACAGGGTTTACATGGATCTGACAAGTAGTGATACCCGTTTTCAGCCTCCCAAGCACTGGGATTACAGGCACACAACACCATGCCCAGTCCTCTCAGTGCATCCCTGGGCAGGGCTGGCACGGCATGTTGGGATCAAAGTCCTTGCATCTGCTTAAGCAGGCGCTTTACCTGCTGAGCTATCTGGCTGGCCCTTTAATTCCAATCTTACTAAAATTTCATCACTCCAACACTTTTATCAGTAGTAACTTAATTTCAGAAACTTAAAAGTTGCTTTTTAAAACAGATGTATTTATATACCTAACATTCTACTTTTAGGTGGATCAATTACTTATTCAATAAGATGAAAAGAAGCAGACATGGTATACATAACACCTGTATTCCCAGCATTCAGGAATCTTGAGGCCAGAGGATCGCTGCTAGGCTACATAATGAGGTCAAGGCCAGCCCTAACTACATAGTGAGACCCTATCTCAAAAACAGGGGAAGAAGGGAAAGGAGGGAAAGGAGGGAGAGGAGGGAGAGGAGGGGGAAGAAAGAGAGGAAGGGGAGTAGGAGAAGAGGGGAAGGAGGAGGAATGATGCTGTTCTAGATGCTTGGCATATAATACTGGCATATAATACCACGCCTTACAAGAAGTCAAAGAACCAATAAAGGAAGCTTCAGTAAATAAAAACTATTCTTTGAATAAAATCCAGAACCTACTAGGGCACCATAAAACCAATTCAGAATTTCTTACAACGAACCCTACCACATCTGATCATTTCTAACAGAAAATAGCTTGGGTTGGTGGTACAATACAAACCTCTAGTCCTTGTTACTAGGGAAGCTGAAGCAGGATTCCAAATATAAGGCCAGCCTGGGCAACTTATTGAAACTGTCTCAACATAAAATTAAAAGAGTTGGGGCTAGTCAGGCATGGTGGTACACACCTGTAATCCCAGCACTTGGGAGGTTAAGGCAATAGGATCCTTCTGAGTTTGAGACCAGCCTGGGCTACAAAGTGAGCTCAAAGCCAGCCTGAACTACATAGTAAGACTCGGTCTAAAAAAGGACCAAAAGAAAGTTGGGGCTTCAGCTCAGTGGTACAATGCTTTCATAGTAAAATGTACAGGTCACTAGGTTCAATCTCCAGTATTGCAAAAGAAAACAAATTAAAAAAAGATACTAAAAAGTTATAACTCAAAGGCTGTTTTCTCTGTTCTATGTTTTATACCTCCCTGATTAACTTACTAGTTTATAGTTTCAAAGGGCTGGTGGTAAGATAGCTCAGCAGACTAAGTACCTGCTTAGGCAAGTGCAGGGACGAAGGTTTGATCCTTAGTACCACATGCTATGCCAGCCCCACCCCCGGGCACACTGAGCCCGCTGAGACCCAGTATATGCCTGTAATTCCAGCACTCGGAAGGCTGAAAACAAGAAGCTCACCATGAGTACGAGCTGCATAGTGAGATCCTGTACCAAATAGAAAGAGAAAAAGAGAGAGGGAGAAAGAGAGAGACAGAGACAAAGAGAAACACACACAGACAGACAGACAGACAGACAGACAGACAGACAGATAGACAGATAAAGCGGGCCAGGGAGATGGCTCAGTGGCTGGCAAGCACAAGGGCCTGAGTTCAATCACTGGTTCCACAAAAAAAAAAAGAAAAAGAAAAAGAAAAAAGCAAGCAAGTAAGCAAAGCAAAGCAAGAATTAGTTATAAAATCTAAAGAAGGCCGGCCAGATAGCTCAGCAGATTAAAGCACCTACTTAGGCAGATGCAGAGACAGGGTGATCCCCAGTGCTGGCCCCACCCTCAGGAGCACTGAGAGGTGATTGAGACTGGGGGCATGGTGGTACATGCCTGTAATCCCAGCACTTTGGAGGCTGAAAACAGGAGGATCACTATGAGTCCAATCTGTGTAGAGACCCTGTACTAAATATATTTTAAAAAATAAATAAAATAAATAAAACTAAAGAGAAGTAGTATGTTACAGAAGCACCTTCATGAAACTTAATTCCAAAAAATTTGATACAAATTGTCAGTGATGTGCACAATTTTTTAAAATCACACAAGTGTTTGATATAAAGTCCAACCTCTTAATAATGAAAAAAGTCAAGAAACACACCTCTATGTATTCTTTTGCTAAATAATCTTGAATATTGGCAAACTTATAATCTCCCGGAAGTAACAAATGTAAGGAATAAGGTCAGGAAAGCTAATGAGCATCCTCTAGTTCAGTTACACAACTTACAATTCAGTTATTTTCCTTCTTCATCTAACATAAGAAAGAAAGCCAGGCAAAGTGGCACACACCTGTAATCCCAGCTCTACCCAAAAATCCCAGCACTCTAGAGACTGAGGCAGGAGGATCACCACTGTGAGTCTGAGGTCAACCTAAACTATATAGTAAGTTCAAAACCAGTCTGAATTACACAGTGAGCCCGTCTCAAAAAAACAAAAAATAAACAAAAGATATCTTCAACAAAAAAAGGTGTTAACTATTCAACTGTGACCCAGAAAAGGACTTGTTCTACAGGTAGCAGATACTAAAGATGTAACAGCTCTACAATTAATTATAAGCCATTTATACCTAAAATGACCTGCTAATAGCAACCCTTTTTAAGACTTTAGAATACAAGCAGCCATAGTGCATGTAGTGACTTTCAGGTTCTGAAGGATACCACTCTGATATAATTCTAAACTCTCATAAAAAAGATCCTAGTCCTCAAAACTTTATATTCTCAAAGAGAATCACAACTACTCTGACCCATCCTCAAATCTACAATTCTACATATTAGGCTGCCAAGAGAGATTTGTTTCCTAGAGTCTCCTCTGGAAGTACCTTTGTAAGACCTTACCGTACCTGTTTATCAAATAATTTCAGGACACTATCATTTTTAAGCCTCATCCTATGTTCTGTGCCTTAAGAAAAATGCTACCCAACAGTATTTTTCTAGCCAGCCATGGTGGCATACACCTCAATACCAGGACTCCAGAGAGGCTGAGGCAAGAGAATTACTGCAAGTTGTGGCCAGCGTGGGCCATAAAGTGAGCTGAAGGCCAGCCTGAACTGCACAGTGAGACCCTGTATCAAAAAAAAGGGGTGGGGGAGGAGGTGCATATACACAAAAAAGAACAAGACCTGCTGGAGAAGTCTAGCCCCCTGGTGGGCTGAGCTGGCTACACACACACGCGCACGCGCGCGCGAATAAAATTAAAAAAAAAAAAAAAAACAATTAGTAACATTTTGAGACTGATGGTATAAGGAGCTAGCAAGACCATCTTATATGTGACAATACTACTTTCAAATTAAACTGTAAAGGTTTCAGTATTTACTAAAGTATTTTTCTCATTGGTTCCACAATATAAATGTACATACATCTTAATAAAATTGCATACTATTTTGGGTAAAACTCCATTTAGCAGTAAAGTTTAAAAATAAATTCTAAACTAAAAGTGTAAAGCTATGTAATATCTTAACTACCACTGTATAACAAAGTGCTCTTAAAAAAGAACTGTTCTGAAGCATGGAAAAAAAAATTTTTTTTAATTCTGTGAAGAAATCTATTACTATAGATTTAAATCATTAATCTAAATAAACAAATGTAAGGGATACAAATCAATCCTCTAGGTACAATACTGCTTAATAATTTGATAAAAATATAAGCCTTTGTACAGTTTATCTAGTATACCAGTAATCAAATAGATTTAATTAACACGTACAGTTCCAGAAAGGACATCATGGGGGCAACAGTTGAGAAGGTGGCTCTTGCATACTCTGTCATCACTGAATTTGATTCGTTGACGAGTAGTATCTCCTGTAATATAGAAAAGTTAATAGCATACAAGGTTAGACAACTGGAAAACACTTATTTTCTGAGAGTCCCAGTATCACTAGCTTTTTATGTGTGGCTATATACACACACATTTATAAATCAGGTCAAGAGGGATTAGCTTTTTTATAATATCCTATAGAAAGACTACTTTATACAACATGCAGTTGCAGTATGTGTACTGCACATGTAATTCAAACAAAGTGGGAAAGCAATGCATTCTGTTAAATAGAATACTTCAGGAAAGCATAGGATTTTAGAGCAGGAATGGACTTTAAAGTTTATCAAGTCCAACTCCTTCATATTGCAGATGAGAAAAACTGAGGCCCCAAGAGGTTAAGCGATTGCAGCAGACCCACTAAGAGAATTTCTACTGGAATACACTGTTCCCTTCTTGACAGTAAGCATTGATTTATTTTGTAATTATTTACATTAATTGAAAAACATAAAAAGTAATCTTGCAAACATTGCATACACACTGCGAATCCCCACTGAACCCCAGACGCCATTTCTTCCACTATTTTGTTCCAGCTGAAGTGTCTCCCTTTTGCTGCTGGGAGGAGTTAGAGAGGGTAGAATAACGCATTTAAGAGCGTACAAACCTGGAAGAAGGACTTACACACCAGTCAAACAAAGGCACATTGCCTAAATGAAATGTTAACTTTCTAATGCCTCCAAAGGGTCCACAGCTCCAAGTTTTATGTGGTCTGTGCTATATACTGCCAAACTGGGTACATTTACATTTATTCTGTCTTCATATAAAACAAAACACCTAAGCAACAGAAGCATCCAACCTGCTTATCAAATATGGTATCTACTCAAAATTTTAAAGAATCTAAGAAAAAGAAAGGTAACTAGCTCTGATAACAAAACACATCTATATTTTGCTTAGAATCTCTGGGGGGGGGATTCATAAGGATGTTTCCTCTTTCTATATAAAATGATAAGCCCTAAAAAAACAGTGTTTTATTTTAGCCTTAAATTGGTATCATCATTAATGAATGAAAACCTACTGGTGAATTACTGAAGCAAAAACTATTGGTACCAAGAGATCATAAATACTCTACAGCTGACAACGCCTGGAACACTCCAAAAACTTTCATCTAGGAAGTCAATCATTCAGATTCATTTATGTTTTCACAGATAACAAGGCTAAAATTTAACCTTTCAAATACTGTTATATTGAAGAGCTTAAATTCGATGAAAACACTATGGGGTATAATTTTTCAAATTATTTTAACTTGGTTAAAAATAGTTAAAGAATTTTCTACAGGGTATACACATTAAAAACAAAAATGTATAGCTAAAACGATAGCTTCAGAGCAGTTCAACAATAGGTTTTCTAGAAGCTAGTCTCTAGTAGGTTATTTTTGACACAATTTGGAATAATCCATTTAGTGTTCACGCCTGCTACTATAATAAAGGTTATTTTGATGGTCCCTTTTTCCTTTTAAACACAACTGCTTTTGTTCCACATTCATTAACACATCTGAAAAGTTAGTGATAACTCACGGCTCGGCGAATGCGGGGCCTTTCTGACACTCCCTTGCAGATTGAAGTAGGCAGGCATAGATACATTGAACCTTTACAAATAAAACAAGGGGCCAGATTGTTCAGTTTGTATAGAATAGACTCTGCCAGCAATTTCAATACAGCATCTAGAAGTACATGTTGACTGAAGATTCTTGTATATGAAAACAAAAGTGAACAAAATCAAAGTGTATTAATTCTTTTATAATACTGATTTAACAAGTGTAACCCTAGAAAAGATACCTAACAACAAGTAAAAGTCCAAGGCCAGCTAAAGTGTTTTTTTCTTTAAGTTTTTTAAAAAGTATATTTATCAAGACTATTAAGTACCTCAACTTCATGCTAGGATGGCACTGTGGTAAGTTCACACCAGAATGCCTAAGCTATCTAGTAGAGGCTTTCTGTTTCTTATCAGTTAAGGAAAAAAAAAATCTTTTTGTTTTAAATCTGTACCCTAATTACATTAAGGACTTTAAATGTGAAAAAAACTTTAATTTGGGGGGGAAAAAACTTGCATGTCCAGGAATCCCCTTGCTACAGGTATGTAAGTTCTTTGACAATACACAGTGCTTGGTAAGAATTATGACTCAAAAGTATAAGCTTAGAATAAGGTATAAAGCCTTAGAATAAAATGAAGATTCGGAAAGGTTTAAAAATCAAACATTTCCTCTAGTAGGGTGACTTTCTGCCTAAGAAATTATGTTAAATCTAATACTAAGGTATATGTGCCCTGAAGACACTCTGCTAAAATATGAACAACTGCAAATATGAATATAGCAAAGAGTAGCCATGATGAACTTTTTAAAAAGAAAAACAAGTCCATAAATCAAAAGGCATTTAAAACTAACTCCTCACTACAAACTGAATGGCTGCTCCATAAACATCTGATAACTGTAGCAAACAATAAAAGGGCCATTAAGTATCAATCCTTACAGAAATCCTTAAACAATGAAACAATAAACCTAATAATTCAAATTCAAAAATACTAAGTAAGGGACTTAGCAAGTGATGATCTGTTCACTGGGATTATTAATTCTATTTTAAAAACTTAAAAGTTACATTTTAATACAATGTGTCTACAATGCAGTATTGAATAAATGCATATAGGTTTATGCCATAGAAGTATAATTTGGTTAAACTAACACAGAATTTCAAAATAAAAATATTGGTAATTTTAGTATCTGTCAAAATATCTGGCCCAAACCATGTTTTTCAAAAGAAACTAGCTAAAATAGCATCCCCCCCAAAAAATAAAAACCTACAAATGGAACAAATACGAAAGAAAGCTGCTTATAACAAAAGGAAACACCTTAACAACTCAACACATTTCATGGGAGGGGGCCACATAGTCACATAAAAAAATCACTTCAATTGTGTGAGCCACTACCTTCAAAAACTTCTCACAGAGCAGCTAAAAAAAGACAACCTACGGGAGGAAAAGCTTGCCCTGTCACACTGACATTGGCTCCAAATCACAGAATCCAACCTTTCTGTGATTCTATTCTCTGTGCCAGGCAATGGAGAGCAGAAGACAAGCACTGCTCTAGCCTTCGAGAAGTCCCCACTTTGGTAGAGAAACAGAGAACTTACTTAACCATTAGTGTGAAATAGGTGGGGTTTTTGTTTCGTTTGGCAGAACAGGGGATTGAACTCAGGTCCTTGCGCTTGCCAGGGTAGCGCTTATTCTACTAAGCCATCTCCCCAGCCCCCTGAAATGGGTGTTTTAAACAGATAGTACTTAAAGTAATTTTAAGACCAGCATGACCATCAATAACCGGAGAGGTTGGGAAGGGCTTCATGTAATCAGTAAAAGCCAAAATTTGAAAGATAGATAGTACTCAGAACAAAGGAAAACAGAAGACTATTTTCCACACAGAAGTAATATCTCTGACAAACCTGATAGGCAAGAAGGTTTGAGAACAATAAGTAAATCACATTTGGATTTGGCAAATGACTGTATGTAAGGGAACAGCAAAATTGAGACCAGAATATATTGCAGGGGTAAATTTTTTTTTTTTTTTTTGGGGGGGGGGAACAGGGATTGAACTCAGGCCCTTACGCTTGCCAGGCAAGCACTTAGTCTACTGAGCTATCTCCTCGCCCCTCAGGGGTACAATTTAATGTCTTCATTTTTTAATCCAGATTTTTGGTATATAGACAAAAACCTTTAAAAATGTTCTAATGCAGCAGAAATGGGGTCAAATTATTCAAGTCAACAACAAAAAAAATTTTCCTACCTACATAAACATGGTAGACTCTGTCCTATTGCCTCCACAATAATTAGGCTTTGCAGATACTACAAGGCCAAGTTTTTTAGAATTAGAAATTTGATTTAAAACTTTGGCAAACAAAGAGCATTTGAAAAGAAGCACCAAAAAGTCTATTAATCTATTAATATTTCTTCTCCAAGAAACTATCCTCAAAGTTACAACTCTCTTGTCTCCCTCTTTTGTTCTACCCTTTATGGATATTATGAATTATAACCTTTATCTTGAGAACACTTGAGGTATATACAATAAAAACTGGCCTTGCTAGTATTTCTATATAAGTCTTTAGCCAACATAATAGAGCCTGAAGTGATACTGAGTCAGACAGCTTCAGTTGGGGACTACAAACAGGCCAATATAAAAGAGGGCTCCTATCCAAACTACTACTCAATACCACTTTTCTCAAAATCCCCTTCAATCGCTCGGGAGAGAAAAATAACTCCATTACATGTAGTAATATTGCCTTTTATGGTCCTGCCTTTTCAGAAACTGACTTAAATTTTAGGAGTTAACACTTGAAACCTTAACCTAGATGGTTATCTCACACTGTACAAGGTGCATGCTATTTTCCAGACATCCACCCCCTCCCTATTACCACCCACCCTCTCCCACCCATACAAACAATAAACCAAATTAACTTTCATAGATTTAGATGCTATTTTAAAAACATCAAAATTTTACTTTACCCATTCTCTCCGATGCTCCCTGTATTTTTTTAAGCTGTGAGTGGATGACCATGCTATGTGATCAACAACTGTGAAGGCTAAGCAAAAGTGAACTGAGTTTAGTATTATAATTTCAAAGAAAACCTTAAAGTTTGTAATATTTGACATACTTAATATATGCAGAATCCTATCTTACTGCATATTATCAGGCACTAATGGCAAGCAATTTATAAAGGCAATCAACACTTCTTTTGTACAGAATTAGTTTAGAGCTTAGCTTAGGGAAAGCAAAAGAAATGCCAACAGCACATGAAGCAATGGAAGCATCCCCATATCTGTAAATGAGGCCAAGAAGGGAGTCCCTCCCCCACTTTCCAGTTTAACAACCAAATCCCTCCCCAAGGACAGACATTTTAGGGGCCAAATGTCACAGCTATCTTGAAACAAAGCAGGTTTTCTCCCTTGGAAGATCCATATCCCTTCAATGATAGAAAAGCTAGACCTAAAAAGAGAAGTACAGAACTGACAGCTTAAAGCTCTGGTCTCTCTGACTCCTTAAGATCTCAAATGTAGAGAAATGTTCCTCTCCTATTACCAATTCTTCCAGTATGTGGGAACTACAAAGAGACTCACAGACAGTTTCCAGTCTACCCCAGAGCACAAAGACCTTAAGAAATGCACAACTAAACCCTTCATGTAGATTCAAAGTAAAAACAGGTAAGAACTGCTGTCTGGTGACTGCAATCGAAGAAACCAGCCTGGACATCCTTACACTTCCCTCATACTTCTTCACCAACTGTACGAACTACACCACCTCTGTTGTCCCTTCAGACACCTATACAAACCTCTTGCAAGTAATCTTTAAATGAAAAGGGAAAAAAAGCTTTACTATTTCTTTATTCCCAGCCATCAACTTACAGGGTTCATTTCATAAAAAAGGACTCTCCACTATGTCTTTATACAACTACAAATGCTTTGAAAACATTTTATGGTTTAGTATTTATATTTCTCAGGCATATATTATGACAGTCACCTTGTAACTGTAACATCAAGTGAATCAAGTGATTTTTTTCTAAGCTTATAGTCATGTAGAGAGGGCTGACCAAATAGCTCAGTGGATTAAAGTACCTGCAAGCAGGGCCGGGGCCGGGGTTTGATCCTAGGGCCTGCCTGCTGCCACCACCACCACCACGCCCTGCCGCCCCTAGGACATGCTGAGACAGCAATTTGAGATGGGCAATTGAGACTGGGCATGGTGGTCATGCCTGTTATCCCAGCACTTGGGAGGCTGTAAACAGGAGAATCACTACAAGTCCAATCTAGTAGTGAAACCCTGAACACTCCATAGACCCTTTCCTAAAATACAAAATAAATAAATAAATAATAAATATAATCATGTAGAATAATAACAGTGGCTTTTCTGACCTCCAAAATATACAAACAAAAAGATACTACCCACTTCAGAAAGTTTATCCCTCTTAATCCTTTGGTTCATGTGGTCCTGTAGTTTTATAATCACAAATAGGTCTAATATTACCCCTGCCATAATCCCCATAAGCTCAATGTCTTAAATACAATGCTCATTGAAGAAAAACTTTCCAAAAGAAGTTCATCCTTGTTAGATCTGATCAAATATTGTCTTTAAAGTTAAAAAAAAAAAAAAAAAACCCCAGCCTTTGTGTCAATGAAAATCCATTTAATAATATAAAATGAGTGGGACATATCTTATGTAGAAGAAAAAGTGTATAGGTCTTTAAGAGCTAACAGAGGGGCTGGGTTGACAGCTCAGTAGAATAAGCGTGCAGGGTCCTGAGTTCAATCCCTGGTCCCACAAAAAAAAAAACAGCTAACAGAATAGTCCAAATGGGGATATCAGGCCAGAAACACTCAAGTAGCTACAGTGTGAGGCACTATTTACTCTGCCACAAACTTATCTTCTCTCATTACACAAGCAGTCTTACCATCTGGCAAGAACTGAGGCCAATGTTATTTCTGGGGGTACTTCCTTCTCTCAGATTTAAGAGAGCCACTAGAAAAGCCTGACTTCTTTCTTTCTTTTTGAGACAGGGTCTCACTATGCAATTCAGGCTGGCCTTGAGCTCATTTTGTAGCCCAGGCTGGTCCGGAACTCACAATGATCCTCCTGCCTCAGCCTCCCAAGTGCTGGGACTCCAGGTGTGCCCCACCACATCATGCTAAGCCTATTTACTTAAGAATGAAGTTTAAATGGTCATATAGAATTTAAGATGTATGCTTTAAAAATGCACCCTGCTTGGGCTGGTGAGATAGCTCAGTGGCCTAACAAACCTGCTTAGGCAACCTTAGGCAAGCGCAGGGGACTGCACTTTGATCCCTGGCACCACATGCCATATCAGCCGCACCCTCAGGGTGGACTGAGCCAGCCAAGAAAAGCAACCTGCTCAATTTTGTATTTTGATATTCAGGCAGAACTGCAATTCTCATAATTGTAGTTTAAGTAACTGACCCCTGCTATCATCCAAAATTTTCCATGTATAAAATTAGAGGCAAACGGGCTGGAGAGATGGCTCAGTGGTCTAAATCACCTACTTGGAACAAGCTTGGCAAAGCACAGGGACCGCGGTTCAATCCCCCAGCACCACATGCCAGCCAGCCGCGCCCCCTGGTGGGCTGAGCTGGCCACACACACACACACACACACACACAATAAATGTTAAAATAAAATAAAATAATTTAAAAAATTAGAGGCAATGAAAGCTATCTTTGGCTATCAAGTAAGAACTGAAAAGAAAAAGAAAAAGTGACTGGCTGACTTATCAAATTATCTGTTAAAAAAGACTGGTGGTATTACCTGTTGACAGTGATTTAAAAAAAACACAAGGAAAGTCTTCCCAAAACTAAAACCAATAAAGCAAAAAAAAAAGGAAAAGAGAATACTACAGACATAAGTGACAACCTAAAGATAAAGTTAAAATGAATAGCAAATCATCATGAAGGAGATGTTAGCCTTAAAAACTAAAAACACAGAAGAAGTACTGTGTTACACTGAAAACAGCAAATTCACAAAAAAAGGTGTCTCTAGGGGAAGGACTTAGACAGTGAAGGGAAATTCAAAGGACTTTATTTGTATACTTTATTCACTTTTTTAAAAGTCAGAAATATAATTTAAGAGTCTACACTATGCACTTTTTTTTTTTTTTTTCCAGAACTAAGGATTGAATCCAAGGCTTCCTGCACACTAAGTGCTCCACCACTGAACTATATCTCAGGTCTCACTAACTGCCCAGGCTGACCTCTAACTTTCAATATTCTTGCCCCAAGTAAGTAGGATTCTAGGCCAGCACCATCACACCAGACTCCTTCATAATTTTCAAAACCTTTGTTTGAAATCAGGAATTTATTAAGCAGTATTACAGGATCTGTTGCTTAAAAATACATGTAGGGCTGGTGAGATGGCTCAGTGGCCTAAGGCACCTACTTAGAACAAGCTAAGCCAAGCAAAGCACAGGGCCCGCGGTTCAATCCCCCAGCACCACATGCCAGCCAGCCCCGCCCCATGGTGGACTGAGCTGGCCACACACACACAAAATGAATAAATAAATAATAGACTTAAAAAAAAAAATACATGTAACTAGGGGCCAGGGAGATAGCTCAGTAGAATAGGCAGGTGCCTGGCAAGCACAAGGCCATGAGTTCAATCTCCGATTCTGGGGGAAAAAAAAAAAATACATGTAACTGTGTAAATGTCCATTCCCTGCTACATTTATAGTACCTCTAAGATTATTTTATTACTGAGTCAAAAGAGCACAGAATGTGTTCATAATTCTAAAGAAAGAAATAACAAAAATTCAGCAATCTGGAAATACTAAGTAAAGTAAGATTCTACTATCAAAAAAAAAAAGATTCTACTGCTATCAATGATTACTATACCCTAAGACACATCAACCAATACATACATACACTACCAGTGGTATAAGTATTCCCTCTAATGCCACAGGCAAATTTAATTGTAACACAGGAATGTTTCACACTAATAAGAAATGTTTTCTACAGAGGTTAGAGTTAGGATCAGCTTTCCTAAGAATCACAGCCTGCTCTGTTCCTGTCCATTATGCACAATCATAGCCTTTTTCCCCTCAGTTTCTTTTGTTTGTTTTTTGAGACTGGGTGTTGCTATATGCAGTTCAGGCTGGCCTTGAACTCACTATGTAACTCTGGTTGGCCTCAAACCTGCATCAATCCTCTTTTCTTTTTTTAATTTTTATTTTTTAAAGCCAGCTCAGCCCACACTGGGGCAGGACTGGTGCAGCATGTGGTGCTGGGGATCAAACCTTGGTACCCTGAGCCCCCCCCCCCCAAGCTTGTCTAAGTAGGCACTTTGCTGAGCCCTCACTGGGCCCTCGATCTTATGTTAGCCTCCCTAGTTCTAGGATTACAGGTGTGAGCCAACATGCTCAGCTCTTCTCCTTCAAAAAAAATTCTTTCCCTCAATTTTTATTCCAGAATTCCCTTCACAGTCTCCTGTGGAATTGGTTAATGAAATCCCCGTGGTAGTACCAGTGGTTACCATGGAGTAAATCACTAAAGGAAAGGTAAGAAATCAAGCTAAACAAGGTAATCTCACTTAAATTTGTCTCATAAATCTGTATTCTGGCTAGTCATTTCTACTTAGAAGTTTGGATATATACAGCTCAACAACTCTCTTCTCAACTTTCTTCTAATACCTACAACAGTGTTTCCAAAGTATAGGATTTACACAAAAGAAAATGAGTTATGTGACTTATCAACAAGATATTTTAAATACTTGTCAGTAAGAAAGTTGCCATGCCCCCCTCCTGTCCCTCTCTTGGACAGGAGCTTTCTTTCTCTCAATAAATATATTCTGTTCATTAAAAAAAAACAAAAGAAAGTTGCCATGATAATGTCACAAAAGAAGTTTCTATGTGGCAATATGTATGATATACCTCACAAACTAATACAAAGAAAACATTAAGTGACAAGAATCATTAACTTAGTACAGTGTATTGATTATCAAAACTGTCCTATTAATCAGCTGTGAAATTGTCTCATTCATATTTATTTCTCAATAAAAAAAGAATCATTAACTTATAATTTTCAGAAAGTGAGTTAACAAAAATACAAAGAAATAGAAAACAGTATTAGTAAAAATAACATATGGGAAACATTTATTCTAGAACAATATTTCTCAAATTTTAATATGCACCAGGATCACTTTTTTTTTTTTTTTTTGAAACAACTGCACTATATAGTTCAGGCCAGACTCTAACTCAGCCATCCTGCCTCCCTGCCTCCTGAGTGCAGGGATTACAGACAGGTATATGCCATCAGGCCCAGCTGGCAGAATACTTCTTAAATCACAGATTGTTGGCCACATCTCTAGAACTTCTGATTCACTAGGTGGGCCTAATAATTTACATTGCTAATTAAGTTAAGTGGTGATACAGAGGTTGCCGGTTTGAGAACCTCAGTACAATAGCGATTACAAGCTCTTTATTTTTTTTTTTTTAATTTTTATTTATTTGAGAGAGAGAGAGACAGAGAGAGACAGAGAGAGAGACAGAGAGAGAGTATGTGTGGTGTGTGTGGCCAGCTCAGCCCACCAGGGGGCGGGGCTGGCATGTGGTGCTGGGGGATCGAACCGCGGTCCCTAATGCTTTGCTAAGCTTGTTCTAAGTAGGTGCTTTAGACCACTGAGCCATCTCTCCAGCCCCACAAGCTCTTTTTTAAAAAGGATAAGAAATATCTCAGGCTTGCTAGCCATCTAACTCTACAATTATTCAACTCTGCTGTGTGCAAAGTAAAACAACCATGGAAGTACAAATATTAGTGAGCATGATCATGTTCCAATAAAATTTTATTTACAAAAATCAAGTAGCCACAGAACCAGGCCCTTATCTAATACATGCTATCAAGCAATTGAGAAGGGTATATTGTATAACCTAACAGTGGCAGAGAACACAGTACAGAACTAGGCACTGTATACCACATATACTACCCACTATAGACTACTAATGAGAAAATCAAAGGTTTGGAAGGATGATTCTGAAAGAGCTAATCGATGTCTGCAGAAATCTAAGATTTCAGGCAGGCATGGAGCACACTTGTAATCCCAGCACTCAGGAGGCTGAAGCAGAAGAATCCCTATGAGTTGGGGCAGACTGGGCTACATAGTGAGTTCAGGGCTACAGAGAGAGTTCAAGGCTACTCCAAACTATACAGCAAGACCCTGTCTCAAAAAAACAAACAGAACAACAACAAAAAGAAACATGAGATCTTTATCATATTCTAAACACATGAAAATAGATTCAGCAAAGGCAGCTGATTAACCAATTCTGTTCACTTTGGAGTCCAATAGATCAAACATCAGTTGCACAGAGTTCACAACTAAACTTGAACATATAGATCAATCTTTTTTTTTTTTTTAATTTATTACATTTATTTATTGGGTGTGTGTGTGGCCAGCTCAGCCCACCAGGGGGCGGGTCTGGCTGGCATGTGGTGCTGGGGATCGAACCGCGGTCCCTGTGCTTTGCCAAGCTTGTTTCAAGTAGGTGCTTTAGACCACTGAGCCATCTCTCCAGCCCCTAGATCAATCTTGAGTGTTTTACAAAATAAACTCTTTTATCCAGCCCGTGTTAAATAGCAAAACACAACATTTATTCAGTAGTCTGATCTATGTTTATTTTCTTCAACTAGTTTTAAGTTACTCAGTTAAAATAAAAATGGGCCACTGTATACTGTCCTGCAATGGCTTGCTCTAACCCTGCAGACTATACTTCTGCTTTTCCTTGGTCTAAACTCACTCTCCAGAGTCTGTTTCTATTCCTAACTTTAATAAAACTGTGCTACTGCTAAAAATATGATGCTGTAGACAATGCTTTTATTTGTATGTAAGTGCTAAAAAGCCACAAGGCTGTCAGAAGCTTATCCTTTACTCTCTCACCACTTTCCCAGCAACACACTGCAACTTTTTCCTTCATCATCTCAGTCTACAATTTCTTAGCAGACTGATTAGAACTGTGTAATTTCCTCAAAAGCCGTGTGAGCTGTAAGAATTCAATGTACTTGAAAACTTTGCTCAAATCCTACTTCTAAGGAGTATCTGTCTCAACTTATCTAGCTTTGCCCACACTTAACTTGCCTTCAGTTTTAAGCCATCTACTTATCTTAGTCCACTCCTTGCCTGAACCCTCAGCAACCTCAAGCTTCTAGGCTTACATGAAACACTTGTTACTGAACACTGATTCAATAACCCTGACCTCCACTTAGGAGAGCTACATGCCTCTGAACTCTTGTCTTGAACATGCAACTCACTAAACATCTTAGCTAAACTAGATCTTCAAAGTACCACTTGCTGCATATAGAGCTTCTGCAAAAACAGGCAAAATAATTTTCCTGTTTTTATTGATCCTGAGTATTAAGCCAAGGGCCTCACACATGGAAGGCAAGGGCTCTGTCAATAATCTTCATTTCTACAAAATTTTTCTTTCCTGAGACAAAGTTACTATGCAGCCCAGGCTGACCTCAAATGCATTGCAATCCTCCTGCCTCAACTTCCTGAGGGCTGAGATTACAGGTGTGTATCACCACACCTAGCTAAAATTTCTTACATTTTTTAAAAAAATTTTAACGTATTTAGTTGTTACAGGGTCTCAATACACGGCTCATAGTGATCCTCCTATTTTCAGCCTCCCCAGCACTGGGATCAGAGATGTGCTCCACCACACCTGGACTCTGGAGAACTCAGTGTGCCTGGGGACAGGCCAGCACAGCATGTGGTTTAGGGGATCAAACCCAGTCCCTGTGCTTGCCTGAGCTAGCTCACCGGCCCTAAAATTTCTCAAGGTTAAAGAACTCACAAAGAGGGGCTGCAGAGATGGCTCAGTGGAATAAGCGCTTCCCTGGCAAGCACAAGGGACTGAGTTCAATCCCTGGTTGGGGGGGGGAAGAACTCACAAAGACTAAGCTATATCCCATTATTGTCAAAAATGTGTTTTACATTAATGGCTATACCTCCTTCACTTAAAATGAATGATCCAAGTGGAATAAAGAATGGCTTATAGCTGACAAAGAAATAAGGTTATGTTAATGAGAGAAAATTAAGAGAAAGTTCATTTAATGTTGATGACAAGTCAAGGAACACAGGCTACAGTAATGATGATCTCATAAAGAACAAAACCCACTGAAGGAAACACAACCACTTGTACAATCCGGAGAGGGAGAGAAAGAGAGGAAAGAGAGGAGAGAGAGGGAGAGAGGGAGGAAGAGAGAAAGAGGGAGAGAAGGAATGAAGAAGACGTAAAAGGAAAGAAAGGGAGGGAGGGAAAGAAAGAGAGACAGTATTTCAGTCTTTGATGCAACAATTTCAGTGGTAAAAGTCAGGTATTACTAAACTTCTATTAGGAACAGGTAAATTACTTTCTGAAATTATTTTCCTAGGTTTTTTTTGTTTTGGTTTTGCAGAACTGGGGATTGAACTCAGGACCTTTCTATTGAGCTATCTCCCCAGCCCCCATTCCTAGGTATTTCTTGAATAGTTTCAATTTTGTATTGCACACACTATCACTATGTAATTGATCAACAGGACTGTTTATAGCCTCTATTAATCACAGAAGTATATCATATGTTTTAGTAATATTACTGTTAAACAGAGCTAAATTCACTTGAAAGTTTTAACTTGCCAAAACTAGTGCCTAACCACAGACAACTGACGAGCCTGTAAGATTCTCTCCTGTAGCCTACCTCAGTTTACAGGTTTGGGGAACACACTATCATCACTTGGCTGTTTCATCCTCAAGAGATAATCTGGGAGCCAGGGAGATGGCTCAGTAGGACAAGCGCTTGACTGGCAAACGCAAGGATCTGAGTTCAATCCCCGGTTCCACCAAAAAAAAAAGAGAGAGAGAGAGAGATAATCTGTGCTCCCATATAAAGTAATTAAAAGATGTGAACCCTAATCTGTAAGTTTAGGATATTATCTATCCCACTTTGTTTCATTCCTAATCTCTAGAACCTTCCCAGGTCTTTCTGAGATCAAGACCAGATGCTTCTTATAATCAAACTATGCTGGCAAAAAGGCTTTCACTAAGACATCCTTGCAATTACTCCAAACCAGTCAAAATGATCAGTCTGAACAAAGGCTCTTGATTTTTCCATTCTCTTCTCCCTACTATCAAATGGAATATGTTCAGGGAAAAGAATCTTGTTTTACTAGTGCTAATAACTAAAACAAAACGCATTTATAAAACGTAACGAACCTTAAACTCATGATAAATTATTAGTTAACATCTACTTATGGTTCCTCCCTTAAAAAAAAAAAAAAAAAAAAAAAAACTTTACTTTTTGACATTCTTAGTACAACAGGAAATTTAGTTTCCCACAACAAGTTACAGATTTAAGGCAAAAAAGGTTAAGTGACTTACCCAAGGTTACAATTAGAGACCAGGTCTCCTGAATCTCAGCCCAGTGCTCTTTCCTTAGCCCATGATGCCTTATTAGAAAAATCCAAATACAGTCAGACCCCTAGTTACATGGGTATGAGTTACACTGATTCACATATACAAACTTTATATAGTGTGACCAATGTTTCAACTCACGCGGTACCCTGCTTCCATTTATGCAGTATGCCAGGCATCGGCACGATTTTCAGTGGCACACAGGCGGTTGCCACCACCAGGGCCCTAGGCAAAATTGCAAAGAAGGCAAAGTTTGTCTTTGGCCCTCCCACCTCCCTTATGCATTCCTCTCCCACCTCCTAAATGCACCCCTGCCCAACCTCCCAGCACCATCATGCTACCCTCAACTGCCAAAACCCCCCACTTGCACCATTCACCAAATCCTGTCTCTCTGGCTGTGCCCAGTGATCCCAAATTACCTCTCCCTGCCAACAAAATCCCTATTCCTGAGGATTCCAGTGAAACATAGATAAGCTACATGGTTAACTTTTAAATAACTGAAGATAAGATACAACAGACTTAACATCTCCAAGGACTTTATAAAGGCACTAAGTAAAATCTTGGGAGGGAGGGGAGAAATCTTTCAGAAAAGAGGAGCAACATGTTCCCAGAGCCTTGGGACTCATAAGTCACTTCAGATTCTTTCAGATAGGACACGAAATATGTTGAGGGGGTTACTGCCACCTTGGGTTCCATTACCCAAAAGTAGAGAGTAACAGCTTTATACTTAGTCTCTCAGATTAAAAATAAACAAGGAACAAAGCTGTCTGAAATCCCCTCCTTACCTACCTTTTTGCCATCTCTCTCCTACCTCCTGGATCCCCATTTCCACCTCTTAGAGCCAAAGACACCCAATAGCATCCCCCAATATGCTGTTGCGTCCAATACAACACTTTCCACTATATGGTTTCAAAGTACATGGAGTTATCCAGTGATGTGTCCAAGCTCCCCATCCCTGGATAACTTGAAGTTGACTGCTAAAAAGAATAATCCTAAGTTAAAGATCCTCAATTTTAAAATCAAATACATAAATTCATTAAAAATCTAGTGATAAAGAAAAGACTACACTGATTCTTCTGTCATAAAAGAACTCCGGTTCTGCTAAATAAATAAATAAATAAAAGAACTAATTTAGGCATCGAAAAAAATTCTTTTCCTTGAAAGTGGTATGTTTCTTACTTTTGACCCAGCACAGCAGCGAAAATCCAGTCATTTCACCTAAAAGCAGTACTATGGTGGGCTGGTAAATGTGAATCTATTCATAAAAACTCTTACAACTGGAGACTAAAAAAAATCCAGTAACATGAAGGCAGGTGTGGTACCCCACATAGATAATCCCAGCACTTGGGGGACTGAGGCAGGAGGATCTTCATGAGTTCAAGGCCAACCTGGACTACACAGATATTCAGGGCCAGCCTGAACTACAAAGTCTGTCAAGAAAAAAAAAAAAAAAAAAAAATCCAGTAACAGACAAAATATGTAAATTTACTTGTATACAAACCAGAAGGGATCTTAAGAAATCCAGCTTTCTACTGGAAATACATACACCAAAACATATAAACACATAAATATTAGTTCAACTTTGCAATACTAGCTGACCAGTATGGAAATATATCAGGTGATAGCTATCTTCAACTTCATTACCCTTCCAGTAGTAAGAGAAAACCCAGCTGGCCACAGCATCAAGTTCAAAGCCAGTCTGGGCTACATAGCAAGACCTGTTGACACCCCCTCAAAAAAGGAAATCCAATCTGCAGAAAATATCAAAAACACTATCCATCAAGGATTAAAAAGATCATGATTTCTATAATTATTATAAAGATTACAAGGCATGGTGGCACATGTCTGTAATCCTAGCCCTTGGGAGGTTGAGACAGAAGGACTGCTAAGAGCTCCAGGTCAGCCTGGACTACACAATGAGTTCAAGGCTGGTCCGAAGTACATGGCAAGACCCTAACTCAAAATTGGAAAAGGTGGATTAGTCTCTTAAGATTTTGGATTAGCTGGGTATGGTGGTCTACATCTGTAATCGCAGAACTCAGGAAGCTGGGGCAGGAGGATCACTGTGCATTCAAGACAGCCTGCGCTACAAAGGCAGCTCAAGGCCAGCCTGAGCTGCATAAATGAGACCCTGTCTCAAGAAGATAAAAAATAAAAAGATTCTAGATGATGCCCCTTCCCAATACCTTCTCTTCATGTTGTAAAACAATCAATATTAAGACATGCCGGGGCCGGGGAGATGGCTCAGTAGAGTAAGTGCTTCCCTGGCAAGTGCACGGGCCTGAGTTCAACCCCCAGTTCCACCCCCCCAAAAAAAGACATGCTGCAGTTACAAACCATTCTTATCTAAATGTAAAAAAGATTAACAGTTAAACAGTTTTAGGGGCTGGTGAGATGGCTCAGTGGTCTGAAGCACCTACTTGGAACAGGTTTAGCAAAGCACAGGGACCGCAGTTCAATCCCCCAGCACCACATGCCAGCTGGCCAGGCCCCCTGGTGGGCTGAGCTGGCCACACACATAAATAAATAAAATAAAATTTAAAAAAAAGTTTTAGGAGCCAGGGATATAAGCCCCTGCAAGTTCCTGAGTTCGATCTCTGCTACAAAAAAAAGGAAAAGAAAAGAAAAGAAAAGAAAAAAATTGTCCACTGAGCCCCATCCCACTGGGGATGGAACCTAGGGCCTCTGGCTTTTTTTTTTTTTTTTTTTTTTTTGGTGGCGGGGAGTGCTTGGCAGGAAACATTCTTGCCCAGGCTGAGTTTAAAGTTGCTATCCTCCTGCCTCAACCTCCCACAGTGCTGGGATTACAGGCATGCACCCCCATACCCAGAAGACATTTTTAATTAATGCTAACTTTCAAAGTTTACTACACAAATAAAATTCATTTTCTTCTCAGCCTTTTCTTCCTCTCTACACAACCATGAACTGCTCGAATTGCCAATCTACACTTATTTGTCTATATGCTCCCTACAGGGCCTTTAAAAAAACCTAAAACCCCTGAAATGCCATTGTATATATGCACTGCTAAAACTCTACAATAAAATACAGTCCTTGTAACCTCACATATTTTGCTGCAGAACACTTAATTGTAAAAGTTACTGGTACAACCTAAATTTAAGTGTCTTTTCTAAACCAAACAATTTAAATAACTTGCCAAGAAAAAGGCATTTAAATGGCTAAGAAACTTAACTGCCCAAACAAGCAACATATAGAAACAAGGATTTTTATTTAAGTACTAGACCTTTCCTCCACGTTAGAATGGATTTAAACTGAATTTGAAAGAATACGTCAGGAATTACCATCATCACAAGAACAGCATTTCATAATTTTATTTAAAAATTCTCTTCATGACAAAGGGCCATCCAACACTTCGTGGCTTTCTATACATATTCTAACCTAAGTGCCTAAAAAGCTCTTTGTTTCCCTCAATTCTGCTTCACTGGGCATCAAATTTCCAAAATGGTTCTATTTGGGGCGCATGCAAGATTTGTCAATATTTACTGAACAAAGCCTCTATTAAATTGTCTAACAAAATGGAGGTCTCTCGGAAAAACAGGCCATAACATTTTTCTTCTCACAAAATGGGGCCAAACACACCCACTTCAAGAAACCATGGTTTGGGTCAGATTTTCCATAAAAATGGTTGAATCCGTGGGGCTTCACGGTGCATCTCCGGGACGGGGTTGGCAGTAAAGATTTCCTCCAGACCCAGGAAGGGGAAGGGTGGGGGCTCTTTCTGAATACTCTGGAGGACCGCCGCGAGAGATGATCCCAAAGCTCCGGTTTAAAGAACTATATCGGGGGCGGAAGCGCTAACGGCCCGCAGACACCAAATCGGCGACAGAACCGGTCGCCCGACTACGCGCGCGAGACGTGGGCTCTCCCATCCCAGCCAAGTCAACAGTAAAAGCACAAACTCTCCTTTCAGCCCCCCAGGCCCCGCCTCGCCCCATTGGCAGCAGTTCCCGCCAATCCGCACGGTCACCGCCCCCAAGCCCGCCTGCCAAGCCCCGATTGGATGGGACGGGAGCCGGGGACCGCGTGTTACCAATCTGGGAGCCCCTTACTCAACCGCACGCGCGCGCCCAGGTGCGCTCTCAGACCCCTTCCGTCGTCGGGCCCGTCCCTTCCCCCACCCCCAGGGCTCTGGCAGAGGCTTACCGTCCCGGGAGGTGCCCATCAACTGGTCCAGCATCGCGCGCATCTGGGCCTGCGCCGACATGGCGGCGGCGTAGAGGGCCGACGGGCGGGGGTGGGGCGCAGAGCGGCCCTTTCGGGCGGGGGGGATAAGGGGAAGGGGCAGGGGGAGGTGCGCTGCTGTCTCGGTGGCCGCCGCCGCTGCCGCCTCGAGGCCTGAGGAAGGGGAGCCGGCAGGGTCGCGGGAGCGTCCGGGCTGCGCTCCTCACGACGATGTGTACGTGGAAGACGGCAGCCTCCGAAAGCGACCCTCGTGTCCTCACTCTGTCCTGTTCCAGGAACAGAAGCGACACCGGCTAAGCTAGCTCTCGCTTCGAACACCGCCACCCGCCAGAAGCCGTCAGCCCCCCCGCGGCTCTGACGCCGCTCGCCGCCACCGTCGCCGCGGCGGGAGCGCGCACGCTCCTCGCGCTGAGCCGTTTCCCGCGGGGGCTCCACCAACTGGCGTCCAACCGCCGTGGTTTTGCCCGCCCCGCCCGGGAGGGGTTCCGCCCTAACGGCTCGCGGGCGCGTGCACGCGCGCCTCACGCCCCGCCCCTTCTCGGCTGTCTCGCGAGATCGGTTTCTCAACTGACTTGGGCGGCTCTGCCCTCGGGCTCCGAGGCCTGCGCTCGGGGCTGTGGTGGGGCTCTCTGTGGCCTTTGGCGCGCCAAACTGGCGACCCCGGCTCCACTTGGCGAAGGGTGCCGGAGGTTAGCCTGCGGGGCGTAAGAGACCGGGTCATCAGCCCGGACTGGAGCTGCCTCTCGAACCGGCTTCCGCTGGCCGCGTTGTAAAGACAGACGTTGGCCAGAGCCCTGCTTGGCGTTTACAAACTTGATAAAATATGAATTTTTCACGATGGGATGTGGAGCCGGATGTGGTGGCACTTCCGCCTAATCCTGTCACTCTAGGAGGCTGAGGCAGAAAGAGCGCAAATTCAAGCCTGGGCAATTTGACGAAAAAAAGGATGGGTCGTAACTCAATGTGAAAGCCTTGGGTTCAATTCCTATTTACTAGGCAAGAGTACAAAAAAAAGGACACTTTGTAGATACTTTTTTTTTTTTTTTTTTTTTTTTGCTTTGTAGATACTTTAAGAGTGGCAATTGCAGGAAGTCTTCCTACATTGTAAGTATGTACACATCGCCTTGGGGTTCATAATTCCTGGCTAATGTAGTCAGAATTCAACTTGAGGACCCTGGGATGTGGCTCAGTGATACAGCGCTTGCCTGGCATGTGCGGCATCCTGCGTTCAATCCTGAACCACAAAAACTGGTAACAGTCATTGTCGAGATCACATTAAATGCATATTTGGTCAGTAAAACTTTTAGTCGTATTATTTTCAATAATTGAGGGCTGAGGAGATAGCTTGGCGGTCTAAGCACCTGCTTGGCAAGCCCAAGGACAAGCTCGATCCCAGGACCTCATGCTATGCTGAACCCAGAACCGGGCGTGAGGGCGCGCCTGTAGTCCCAGAGCTCAGGGGCTGAGACAGGAGGATCCGTACGAGTCCGAGCTGTGTAGCGAGACCCTGTACCAAATAAAAAGATGTTTTTTAATTAACAAAAATAGGGGGCGGGGGCCGGGGAGATGGCTCAGTAGGATAAGCGCTTGACTGGCAAACGCAAGGATCTGAGTTCAGTTCCCGGTTCTGCAAAAAAAAAAAAAGTAGACATTTCAAAAATAGGGGGCAGGGAGATGGCTCAGTAGAATAAGTGCTTTCCTGGCAAGCGCAAAGACCTGAGTTCAATCCCGGGTTCCGACAAAAACAAACTAGTAGTGAGAACTTGAACACCTTGTAGACCCTTCCCTAAAATACGAAAAAAAAAAAATAGGGCCAGGGATTTAACTCAGAAGCTCAGTGCCTGCCTGGCATGCACAGTCATGAATTAACGATGGGGGGGAGTGGAGATAAAGCTTTCCTCCAGTTATTTAGAGGATTCAAAGTTTGGTATCAAGGATCAAACTCAGGACCTTCCACTTTCCAGGCAGGCTCCGATAGCCCTGAGCTATCTGCCTGGCCCAAGGACTCAAAATTGTTCTGCCCCCGCCCCC
>NW_004524603.1:16495244-16497606 GCF_000260255.1 Octodon degus
CTTCCCCCAAACTGGGGATTGAACTCAGGCCCTTGCGCTTGCCAGGGAAGCACTTATTCCACTGAGCCATCTCCCTAGCCCGAACTCAAAATTCTAAGCAACTCCAAATACTAGGAATATTCTGTGAAAACTGATTTAGTAGAGCACATAAAGCCAGGAATGGTGGTACACACCTGTAATCCCAGGACTCGGAGATTGAGGCAAGAGAAATGTGAGTTCGAAGTCAGCCTACAAGGAGCTGGGGAGATGGCTCAGTAGAACAAGTGTTTCCCTGGCAAGCACAAGGGCCTGAGTTCCATCCCTGATTCTGCCAAAAATAAATAAATAATAATTTTAAAATTGCACTTAAGTCTACTAATTACAGTATTATAGCAAGGGATGGTATCACAGACCTGTGATCCCAGCTACTCAAGAGGCTTAAACATTGTTCTTAAGGAAATACACTAAGGTTATAATAATAAACTTTTGGGTTTATCTGTCTTTTTCTATTTTAAATAGGGAGAGACTATTCGAGAGAATTATTGCAAAAGTGTTGGAAAGGAAGGGGCTACTGCAGTAGATGTGGGAACTTACCACAGAAAGAGCCCTGATCATTAGGTCCACAAACATCTCAGAAGTTAATGCATAGTTTTCCTTGTGTACAGAGTAAAAACGCTAGATAGCGATCACTGTGGGCCTTCGGGGAGATGAGAGAAGGCTCCACCTGGAGCCAGGCTGCTCCACGGAAGGCTGTAGCGCTGCTGGCTCAGGCGGGGCAGTGTCTCCAGCTGCCTGGAGGAAGGGGAGAAGTTTAGGCCAGTTTAGCCAAAAAGAGTGTTGTTCCAGCTGATCACTGGGGATAAGTAGTGAAAACAATTATTATGAAAAAAAAATTGTTTTAATTTATTTGGTACAGGGTCTCACTACACAGATTGGACTTCTAGTGATCCTTCTGTCTCAGCCTCCCCAGTGCTGGGATTACAGGCATGTGTGCCACCATGCCCAGTCTCGGTGGCCAGTTTGGCATGGGTACCATGGATTGAACCCAGGTTCTTGCACTTGCCAGGCAGGCGCTTAGACAACTGAGCTATCTCTCTGGCCTATTAATTTTATGGTATCTAAAGTAAAGCCATAGTATATAAAGTAAAGCCATATTAATATGCTGAGCTGTGAAAGGCTCGAGTCAACAACTTCTGTGGATAACCCACTACTAATGTGGACTGCTGCACTGTGTTGGATTGTTTTGCTGAATTCACGCACCTATAGTATTTAGATGCCAATGAAATACCCATTTCTGACAGGACTAAACAATAAAAGGGGATACAAAGGAAGGACCATTTTGTATTTGTGTATGCAGAATAGTTAGGATAGATATAGAGCTACTTTCGCTTAATTCAATGAGAAGATTTGTACTAATAGTGTTTGGACAGGATATTCTGTCTGCATCTTGTACTACGGATAACCACTAAGAAGATAACAATGTACAATGTATTAATTATTGAGACTGTGCTATTAATCAGTTTTGAAACTGTCTCATTGATATTTGTTTCTCAATAAAATAAAATTTAAAAAAAAATTTTATGAACTTCCTGCGTCAGCCTCCCAGAGTGTTGAGACTATAGATGTGTACCACTGGCCCTGGTATCTACTTTAATTTTTTGAGAAACCACCATACTGATTTCCATATGGACTGTGCTAATTTACTTCCCAGCAGCAGTGCAAAAGAATTCCTTTTCCCCTCTGCATACTCAGCTGCGTTTGTTTGTTTGTTTTTGTTTGTTTGTTTGTTTTGTTTTGTTTGTTTGTTTTTCGGAACCAGGGATTGAACTCAGGCCCTAGTGATTGCCAGGGAAGCACTTACTCTACTGAGCCACCTCCCCAGCCCCAATTCCTACATTTTTACATTCTTTGAAATTTTGGGGAAAATATGAGTTGCTTTGTAATTGCATAAATAGCAATTTTTTAAAAAAGTTACCTGGGTGTGTTGAGACACACATGTAATCTCATAATCTCAGCACTTGGGCTATTGAGACAAACAGGATGATTGTCAGGAATTCCAGGTCATTTTAGGCCTGTCTCAAAATAGTGCCTCAGTTCACCCACTGACTGGCTCACCGAAGGACATCACTGGAATGTGTAGAGTCCCCCCCCCCCCCCATGAAAGAGGAATTGGTGACTACAACTCAGCCAACATCTAGGTTCTTGTTTGTTTGTTTGTTTTGGAGACAGGGTCTCACTTTTTAGTTCAGGCTCTCCCTGAACTCTCTGTGTAATCCAGGCTGGCCCCAAATTTATGGGGATCCACCTGCCTCATCCTCCTGAGTACTGGAATTACAGGTGTACACCACCACATCTGGCCCAAATAGGTTTTTTTTTTTTTTTT
>NW_004524603.1:16497941-16501288 GCF_000260255.1 Octodon degus
AAAAAGAAAGAAAACAAGCAAAAAAAGAAAGAAACTGGCTCCTTACAATTCTGGCAAGCTGGAGACAAGGTCGTAACAGATTCCTGGAGGCAGGTCCTTTACCTGGGAAGTTACCAACTAGTGATTTATAAACTTGGAGTTTGGTGAATGCCAGAAGGCAATAGATAGCAATTTGTTTACACCAAATTATTTATGCACATTCCTTAGCCTGTTTGTATCACTCAATAAATGGGAGAAGTTTCCCTGTCTTGGGCTCACTTAGAGACAGAGTAATCTCGGTGAGACCCCTGCAGCTGATTTCATTCAGTCTTGCTGTTGTTCTTTTCGTGCTCCAATGTTCTACAACATGCTTTAAGTCTGCTGAGCTATCTCTCTGGCCGCCAAGTAGGTTCTTGAGTTTATGAAAGAAAAAATTTCAGACTGTATCAGTCAGAAGTCTATAAAGGGTTTGTTTGTTTTTCTGTCTTTTTGAGACAGGCTATGCAGTTCAGGCTGGCCTTGAACTCACTTTGTAGCCCAGGCTGCTCCCCAATTTGCAAAGATACTCCTGCCTCAGCCTCCCGAGTGCTGGGATTAAAGGTCTGCGCCATCATGCCCAGCTAGAAAGGTTTTATTAGCCAGGTGTGGTGGTGACAGCTATAATCCCAACACCCGCCAGGCTGAGGCAAGATCACCAGGAGTTTGGGGCTGGGGAGATGGCTCAGTAGAATAAGCACTTGCCTGGCAAGTACAAGGGCCTAAATTCAATCCCTTGTTCTGAAAAAAAAAAAAAAAATTATCACCAGGAATTTGGGGCTACATAGTGAGTTCAAGCCAGCCTGGACTACATAAGCAGACCCTGTCTCAATAGAAAATAAAGCTGGTTTTAGGCAAAATTAAACTATACACTCAAAAAACTTAAAGTATACACTCAAAGAAAATAGAGTGAAAAAAGGGGTGGAGAGATAGCTTAGTAGAATAAAGCTCTGCCACACCCAGTTTCAGTGGCTGGGGGTGGGGAGATGGCTCAGTGGAATAAGTGCTTCCCAGGTAAGGGCAAGGGCCTGAGTTCAATCCCCGGTTCTAAAAAAAAAAAAAAAAAAAAAAAGACAACTCCAGTTTCAGTGGCTATCTCAGTGCCTCCCAGGGGCGGGACCAACAAGTCACACCAGGGAATTGAATCCTGGTCCCTGTGTCTGCCTAAGCTGGTGTTTTAATCCACAGAGATATCTGGCCAGCCCCCATTTTTTTATTCTCAATCACTGGAATGAGATGGAATTTCGGTGTATCTTTCTTTTAATTTTATGTATTTGGTACAAGATCTCACTACGCAACTCAGACTCATAATGACCCTCCTGTTTCAGCCTCCCCAGTGCTGAGATTACAGGCATGCACCACCACTCCAGGTGTTGGTGCGGTACCAGAGATCAAACTCAGGACCATGCGCTTGCCAGGCAGGGGTTTATGCCGCTGAGCTATCTCAGCCCCTCAGTGTGCTTGCTTGCTTGCTTTCTTTCTTTCTTTCTTTCTTTCTTTCTTTCTTTCTTTCTTTCTTTTCTTCCTTCCTTCCTTCCTTCCTTCCTTCCTTCCTTCCTTCCTTCTTTCCTTTCTTTTTTTCTTTCTTTTTTCTCTCTCTCTTGCTTGCTTTCTTGCTTTTCTTCTTTGGTACAGGGTCTCACTGCGCAGCTCAGACTCAAAGTGATCGTCCTGTTTTAGCCTGCTCAGTGCTGGGATTACAGACATGTGCAACCATTCCCATATTTGGGGCCAGCAGGGCACCCAGATTATGGGGCCGGCATGGCGTGTGATACCAGGGATTGAACCCTGGTCCTTGTGCTTGCCAGGCAGGCTCTTAGACTGTCAATGTATCTCCCCAGCCCAGCTCAGTGTGCTTGTTTTTGTGGTACTGGGGATCAAACTCAGGACTTTGTGATTGCCAGGTTAGTTTTTTTTTTTTTTAAGAACTGTCTTTATTTATTGATTAATTGATCAATTGATTTGATACTGGATCTCTCTTCTCAGCTCAGACTCATACCAATCCTCCTGTCTTACTCTCCCTAGCACTGGGAAATCAGGTGTGTGCCACCGTGCAGTTTTGGAGCTGGCTTTTAAGTACCTTGCCAGGCAGATACTTAGACTGCTAAATGGTCTCCCCAGTCCGCCAGGGTAGCTTGTGTCACTGAGATCTCCCCAGCCGCTCAGTATACTTTTTTTTTTTTTTTTTTTTTTTTTGCGGAACCAGGGATTTGAACGCAGGGCCTTGCACTTGCCAGGGAAGCACTTATTCCACTGAGCCATCTCCCAAGCCCAGTATACTTTTAATTTGCCTTTTACCAAGTACTAAAGATGCTAAATGTGCTGCTAAGCTGCCCCCAGCCCTATAAAATGTTTTGTTTTTCATGAAAGAGTACTTTTGTTTTTTTTTTTTAAATGGACAGGGTCTACAAGATCTCACTATGTAGATCAGACTCTTAGTCATTCTTCTGTTTTCAGCCTCCCAGGTGGTGGGATTATAGGCATGTGCCACCACACCCAGTCTTAAGAGTGCTTTTTATATTTGCCTATTAGTACTTGTTTTACTTTGTGTGTGTGTGTGTGTGTGTGTGTGTGTGTGTGTGCGTGTGTGGTACCAGGGATTGAACTCGGGAGCTTGCGCTTGCTAGGCAAGCACTTATTCCATGAGCTATGTCCCCAGCCCCTTACATTAAAAATTTTATGATAAAGTAAATTTTTCTCTCATTCTGTACAGTATCTCTGCATTCTGTTCGCTACTTCCCTTTCTGTACAAAAACTCCTCCCCAGGGTCTCTGTATAGCTCAGGCTGTCCTTGATTTTACTGTGTAGTTCAGGCTGGACTCAAACTCAGGGCAATTCTCCTGCCTCAGCCTCTCAAGTGCTGGGATGACAGGTGTGCACCACCATTCCTGGCAGAGCCAACTTAATTTGATGCAGTCCTAGTTGTTGGTTCTTGCTGTTTCCTGGGTTATTGGTATTCTATTCAGTCTTTGCCTCTGCCTGTGGTTTCAATTGGTCACCCATGTTTTCTTCTAGCAGTTTCCACTGCAGTTCTTACACCTAGGACTTTGATCTATTTTGAATAGGTTTTTGGGAGTGGTGAGAGACAGGCACCCAGTTTCAATCTTCTACCTGTGCATATCCAGCTTTCCCAGCATCAATTACTGAAGAGGCTGCCTTCTCCCCAGTGTATTCTTAGGTTCTGCTGTGAAGAAGCAGATGGTGATAAACTGTGTGAGTTTGTTTTTGTGTCTTCTGTAGGTCTTTTATTATTATTATTATTATTAAGCTTGTTCGATGTATGTCTTTTTTAGGGAGTACTGGGGATTGAATTCAGGACTTTGTGCTTGCCA
>NW_004524603.1:16501533-16504280 GCF_000260255.1 Octodon degus
ACCTACCAGCGATTCTCCTGTCTCAGCCTCCCAAGTGCTGGCATTACAGGCGTGTGCCACCACACAAGGCAGATTTTTCTTTTTACACAGCCCCTCCTTAAGTAGCTGAGTTCCCCAGGCTGGGCACCACATCTCTATCTTCCTGCCCCAGCACCCCAGAGTGCCCTGCCTTCTCTGCCCAGGTTTTGGGCTTGGTTAGCCAGCACAGTGGACCATTCACCCAAACCCAGGGTTGGGAAGAGCTACTTCATGAGGAGATTCGGAGGCAAAAGACATTAACGAGCCGACCCCATCCTGTCCTGGTAGTTCTCTTGAGAGCTGCAGCTGTCTGTGGCTGCATTCCGGACTTCAGGGCCAGGCTTGTCAGGCCTGGGGAGGGAACAGTTCCCTGTGTCTCTAGCCCCCAGGAGCTTCCTGGCCCAGCTTGCATTCCACCCACATCCTTATTATCCCTTTCTCCACAGTGTCCCTACCTGAGTATGCCACATGTTTCCTCCCAGGATCTTAACACATCATATTTGTGTTTTATTTCATTTGTCGTTTTGAAACAGGGTTTCAGGCCATGGAGATAGCTCAGCAGTTTAAGAGCCTGCCTAGGCAAGTGCAAGGACCAGGATTCGATCCCCAGAACATGTGATACCAGTCATGCCAAGCCAGCCACCAAAACTGGGCATGGTGATGCACATCTGTAATCCCAGCACTGGGGAGGCTGAAACAGGAGGATCACTACAAGTACAAGCTGCATAGCGAGACCCTGTACCAAACACATTAAAAAAGAAAAGAACCAGGGCTTCACTACACAATTCAGGCTGGCCTGACCCAACTGAACCGACTTTGTAGCCCCGGCTGGCTTCAAATCCACAGCAATCCCCCTTTCTCAGCCTCTCTCTCAAGTGCCTGGATTTACAGGCATGAGCCACCACCATGTGTATTAAAAAAAAAAAAAAAAAAAATCCTTTATTTGTTTGGTACAGGGTCTTGTTATGCAGTCCCCACACTGTAATGATAAAAAAGAAAAAGAAAACTGACAGCAGTACCAAAAGAGAATAAAAGGGTGGAAATAGCATTTCTTCTTGTCAGGCATGGTTTATGTATGTTCTGTGGTCACTTATGATCACCTGGAACAAGATCCGGTCAATTCACCTGCCCTGTCTCACATGGCTGCTAAATTACAGGTGGGATTAAAACCTGTATCCAAGGGGCCAGGGAGATAGCTCAATAGAGTAAGCACTTGCCTGGCAAGTGCAAGGGCCTAAGTTCAATCCCCGGTTCTGCCAAAAAACCCAAAATAAACCTGTATCCATATGATGTCAGACCCCATGATATTTTTTACTTTTAGCAACTTTTTGTTTTTTAGTAAGTCATGGTATTTTTTTTAAAAGGGTCTTGCTTTGTAGCACAAGCTGGCCATGAACTGGGTAGCCCTGGCTGCCCTGAAACGCATGGCTACTCTCCTGTCTCCACTTCCCAAGTGCTGAGATTATAGGTATAAACCACTACGCCCTACTACCATTAACAATTCTGCCTCGGATCTCTAAAAATGTATTTATGGGGCCAGTCAGACAGCTCAGTGGACTAAAGCACCTGCTTAGGCGCAGGGACTGAGGTTTGATCCCTGGCGTGTTGTGCTGACCCCACCACTGGGGCATCCCGAGACCGCAGTTGAGACTGGGCATAGTGGCACACACCTGTAATCCCAGCACTTCAGAGGCTGAAAGCAGGAGGGACCACCAGAAGTCTGATCTGTGTAGTGAGACCTTGTAGTAAATACATCTAAAAAATGTATTTATGATAACTGATATATAATGTAAAATAATGTTTTGTACAGCACTGTAACAACAGGAAATCAAAACAACCTATCCTAATTCTCTTACACTGAAAGTAAAATTTCTTCAGATAATATTAATAACTAGTCTATGGCTCTGAAGTAAAGTAGGGAACAAGAAATGCATCTGAAACATTTTTGTTTCTTTGACCTGGTCAATTGAATAAATGGTGTCCCTTTAGAACTATTATTTGAATGTTAATCTCTCAGAAGAGATGGTGCTTTGAATGCTCCATGAATAATTCTGTTGTTCAGATTGTACTCCTTCCTCCTAGTGAGTGGACCCACGCATGCAAACACTGACCTAATGTTCACCGCATGGTTAGAAAGTGCTTTGGACACAATAAGGATGAATGAGACATGATCCTTAAAAGATTTCTGGAAGAAAATACCGACATATACACCCACGGGGCATGGACAGAGAGGTGCCGGCACTTCACAGCTGAGGATGCAAATAAAGAAGCCTTACAAGTCTATTTTAATAGAGTTCAGCCAGGAGAATGTCAGGGCTGGAACGAGGGCGGAGGCACAGAAGATAGATGTGATGAGAACTACTGCAGAGGCACAGGCAGGGGTTCCTCTGGGAGAGGGGAGGAATTCCAAGTGGTGCCCAACTTGGCTAGTTGGTTTTGCTCCACTGGGACTGAACTTGAGGCTTTTGCACTGAGCCACACCCCTAATCCTTTTTTTTTTTTTTTTTTTTCGGTACTAGGGATTGAACTCAGGACCCTGCACTTGCTGGGCAAGTGCTTATTCTACAGAGTTATCTCCCTGGCCCCTGTTATTTTGTATTGTTTTCTGAAAGGGTCCATGTAGCTCACTCAGGCTGTTGACCTACCAGCGATTCTCCTGTCTCAGCCTCCCAAGTGCTGGCATTACAGGCGTGTGCCACCACACAAGGCAGATTTTTCTTTTTACACAG
>NW_004524603.1:16504975-16506869 GCF_000260255.1 Octodon degus
AAAAAAAAAAAAAAAAAAAATCCTTTATTTGTTTGGTACAGGGTCTTGTTATGCAGTCCCCACACTGTAATGATCCTTGTTTTCAGCCTCCCCAGCACTGGGATTACAGGTCTGCACCACCACGCCTGATTTCAGTAGCCCGTTCAGCATGGGCCTGCACAGGATGTGGTACTGGGGATAAAACCCAGGTCCTGGCGCTTGCCAGGTGAGGTCTTAGACCACTGAGCTATCTCCCTAGCCCCATTATGTGCATTTTATAAGGTATGAACATGTGCATTTGTGTAGTTACTCTTTTCTTTATATATATGAATCATACATGTATATATGTGTAATTCTTTGCATATGCACAGGCAATACATAGAAAGAGGCACATCACACCATTACTAATGCTTACCACCTATATTGGGGAGAGGAGAAGGAAGGACAGGGAAAAATACACTGGACTTTGGTTTATACTATTTTAATTCCTTAAAACAACTGACTTTTATTATTTAATTTTGTTTATTTTAGTACCGGGGATTGAGTATCTCCAGATCTATTTTTTTATTGTGAGACAGGTTCTTGTTTAACTGCCCAGGCTGGGATCAAATTCAAAAATCCTCCTGCCTCGGCTTCTCAGAGTGCTGGGATTCTAGGCATGTACCACTACACCCAGGTTAGTACTGTAAGTAGATCAAAAGTAGACATGACAGCACATGGCTGGAATTCCAGCACTCTGGGAGGCAGAGACCGGAGGATCACTAGTTCAAGATCAGCCTGGTTTCCATGGTGATTTTAGTTGGAACAACATGGCAAGAGTCTTTCTCAGAAAAACCTAAAACACACAAAAAAATAGCTCAAGGACATTAATAAGCTCTAAGTAAGAAGTCTGGCATACTCACTGACAGTTAAAATGAAACCTCCAATTTATTCCTCTAATCATTCACTCAATAAGATGACAACATAGAAACCCTCAACTTAAAAAAAAATTTAATGATAAATACATATTAGCAGAAATGATCACACTCCTCAGACAGTGGCATGCATGGCATCTGTCCACGATCAGGGCTCCCAGCCCTTCCCTCCAGGCTGATGGGGCAGCTGGAGACCCACCAGGCCTGCGGACTCCTCCACTGACCGCTCGCCCTTGCCGTGAAACTCCTGGTGCAGGGCCAGGTGTTCCCGGACACTGCGCAGGAGGCACAGGTAGGTGGCCGCCTGGAAATGCAGCTCATGCTGGGCTCTGCACAGCTTCTCACTGGTCACCTAGGAAAGCAGCAAGGACACCCTCTGTCAGTGCCCCAGCCACACACACAGGTCCACAAAGATTTCGCTTATTTCAAAGAGGCATAAAGGGATTTATCAGGCAGAATTTTAAAAATACATACACCAAGAAACAGTGGAACCGGCACATTTGTGCTTCCCTTGAGGGGGTAGAAACCAAGGAAAAGGCCGCCTACCCCACTGGAAGGCACTGACCCATTCACAGATGTGAGCCTAGCTTTTGTTGTGTTTTTTTTTTTCTTTCGGAACTGTGGATTGAACTCAGGCCCTTGAGCTTGCCAGGCAAGCGCTTATTCTACTGAGCCATCTCCTCGGCCCCCTGTTTTTCTTTTTTTTTTTTTCTGGAACTGGGGATTGAACTTAGGTCCTTGCGCTTGCCAGGGAAGCACTTATTCCACTAAGCCATCTCCCCGGCCCGTGTTTTGTTTTTAACACGGACAATTTAAGTAAGCATCCTTTGAATTCTCTCAATCTGCCCATGTTCCTAGGAACAGGTCCTATTCTTTCTCAATATGCCAACTTATGGCTCTGAAGAAGAGGGGAGTGAATTACACAGGGAGTACAGATAGGGTCACCTTGGATCACTTCCTCTGGATCCTGCAAAATGCAGTCTTCTTTTTTTTTTTTTTTT
>NW_004524603.1:16507834-16515289 GCF_000260255.1 Octodon degus
AAAAAAAAAAAAAAAAGAAAAAGAAAAGAAATTTCGTTTGTTAATGCTAGAGATTGAGCCTAGTTTGTTCTTGCTAAGAGCAATAGTATCACTGAACCACAGCCTCAGTCTCAAAGACAATTTTTGTTGATACTTGGATCAAACCCTAAACTTTCACCCTAAGCTACTTTTTCAATCCCTAGTCCTTTTTCAATTTTATTTTGAGTCGATTTTTTTGTGGAACCGGGGATTGAACTCAGGCCCTTGCGCTTGCCAAGGAAGTGCTTATTCCACTGAGACATATCCCCAGCTCAATTTTATTTTGAGACATGGTCTCAGTAAGTGTCTAAATTGCCCAGGCTGCGCTCAAATCTGCCATCATCCAGCCTTAGTCTTCCAAAATGCTAGGGTTACAGGCATGTTCCACTAACTACAACCAGGTTTTTTGGACATGGAGTCCTGCTGTTACCTAGGCTGGCACTGAGCTCCTACATTCATGGAATCCTCCTGCCTTTAGTTTCAGTTACTTTTCTTCTCTTTTTTTGGTACCAGGGATTGAATTTAGGACCTTGCACTTGCCAGGCAGGCATGGAAGCTGCTGAGCTATCTCCTACTAAATTATACTTTTAATCAGATTTCATTGACTATCTCTAAATTTTAGTACTAAGGAGGCTTTAACACCTTCATTTTACATATCAGAAAACTAAATCTATTAGCTAGTTAACGGTAGTGACTAGAACTATAATCAGGTCACTTATCATTAATGTAATCTGAGGAGTATAAAATAGAATATTCCCCCTTCAAAAATTAAGGGTAGAGCCGGCCAAATAGCTCAGCGGATTAAAGCGCCTGCAAGCAGGCGCAGGGGCCAGGGATTCGATCCCCAGGCCTGCCATGCCGACTTGCTCCCTGGCCCCACTCCTGGGGTGTGCTGAGATGGCAACTGAGACTGGATGTGGTAGCGTGTGCCTGTAATCCCAGCTCTTGGGTGGCTGTAAACTGGCGGATCATTAGGAGTCCGATCTGGTAGTGAGACCCTGAACACCCTGTAGACCCTTCCCTAAAACAAACAAACAAACAAACAAAAACCCCACAAAATGAAAAAAAAAAAGGTTTTATAAACAAAAAAATATGCATTTGTTCATACAACTTAAATGCTATTAACAATTTACCCATTTTATGTGTTAATTATTGAAACTGTCCTACCAATTTGGTTTGAAACTGTCTCATTGCTATTTGTTTCTCAATAAAATTATGGGAAAAAAAAAACCCCAAAAACCAAACAAACAAACAAATAAAAACAATTTACCCATTTTGAAAATCTACAATTCTAACAACTTACTAAAAAGTTGGGGGCCGGGGAGATGGCTCAGTAGAATAAGCACTTGCCTGGCAAGCACAAGGGCCTGAGGTCAATCCCTGGTTCTGCCAAAAAAAAAAAGGACTACAAAGTTTGACATTGTATCCATTCCAAAGCACATATGACAAAATCTTTTCAACACACTTAATTTTAAGATTTGAGCCAGGCAGGGTGACACAAATCTATAATCCCAGCACTCAGGAGGCCAGGCAGGAAGATCATTGTGAGTTGAGATCAGGCTAAGCTACAAAGTGAGTTCAAGGCCAGCTTGAACTGAATATGGAAACTCTGCCTCAAAAAGACAAACAAACAACAACAACAAAAATCCTGACCCACTGTGCTTTACTTCACTAGTTTTGAGTGTTGAGGTTGTTGCCACCTGAGAAAGGGCTGGAAACAGTGGGGCTATGTGCTCACAGAGGCAGGAGTCTGTAGAGAGAAAATGGGACAGTCCTTCTTAGGTCTTCTAGCCAACCCTGAGTAGGAGTTCAAAATACTTCACTAGAGAGATCCCCCTGGGAAGCAGGCTAAAACAGGGGTAGGGAAAAAAATAAAGAAACGCACCAAATGGTCTTGAAACTTGCACCAAGAGACCAGAGAAAGAGCTGCCTGGCAGGACACAAGAGAGAAGCTGAGTGCACAAGGAAAGAGCTGCCCTCAACTCCAATAAAATATAAGCTAAGTCAAATAGCTCAGTGGATTGATTGATTGATTGATTGATATTGGCAGAACCAGGGATTGAACTCAGGCTCTTGCGCCTGGCAAGTGCTTATTCTACTGAGCCATCTCCTTGGCCCTTAGCTCAGTGGATTAAAGTGCCTGCTCAGGCAGATACAGCAGTCAGGGTTCAATCCATTCAATCCCCAGCAACTGGAGTTCGATCACCAGCGTGCCATGCTGGCCCCTCCCCAGAGGAATGCTGAGACCCTGATTGAGACTGGGCTTGGTGGTGTGCGCCTATAATCCCAGCTCTTGGGAGCCTGAACACAGGAGGACCAGTACGAGTCTGATCTACATAGTGAGACCCTGTAGACCCTATACAAAAAAAAAAAAAAAAAAAAGAAAGAAAAAGAAAAAGAAAAACGAAAAGACATGGTTGCAACTTCCCCCAAGATGAATCCTTAATCCTGAAGAACAGATCAATAAAGATCCTGTTTAGGAACCAAATCACCCAAATTCTAGTTGTTTTGTTTTCTTTTTTTGGCAGAACCAGGGATTGAACTCAGACCCTTGCACTTGCCAGGAAAGCGCTTATTCTACTGAGCCATCTCCCGGGCCCCTCTGTTTTCTTCTTTAAGCTGGGTGCACCAGCTGGAATAGAAATTGCAATCTTCCTGCCTCAGCTTCCCAAAGTGCTGGGATTATAGAGGTTCGTGTGCTATTCTTATACAACCACCTCCTATCCCAGAGCTCAGCTGCCCCATTTCAAAACTGAAACTCTTGCCAGGTGTGGTGATGCATGCCTGCAATTCCAGGACTGGCAAGGTTGAGGCAGGTAGACGGCTGCCAGTTCGAGACCAACCTGGGCAGCATAGTGAGTTCAAGGTCAGCCTGAACTACATAGTGAGAGCCTGTCTCAAAACAAAAAATAAATAAATAAAGAGAGAAAAGGGTGGGGGGAGGAAAGGAAAGGAGCTCTTCTACTGGGCTAAGGGCAATATGGAATGTACATTTCATGAAGATCTCTCTCAAGGCAGGCCTCCCACATACTTGTATTTATCTGCTACAGAAGTTTTCCCTTTTTTTTTTTTTTTTTTCCAGTACTGGGGATTGAACTCAGGCCCTTGTGCTTGCCAGGCAAGCGCTACCTGCTACAGAAGTACTTCTACTAGGGCAAGGGTAAGGTGCCAGCTGGGTTATTCTATGCCTAATTTGTAGAGACATCACACTGTTCATCTATCTCTGTCTATGCAACACACACACACACACACACACACACACACACACACGGGGCAGGACTAGAGATGGAGCTGAGCCTGTTGTAGGCAAGTGCTATAACCTTGAGCTTGAGCATAAAGCAGTCTTTATAATGACAGTACTGCTCCTACGCAAACCCTGATACAGCATTTACATTTAAAACATTTGGTAAATAATTGCTGAGTATTTTTCTGTTGCCAATAGGAAACTTCTTTTCATTAAGGGAGAATTCATGCCTTTCAAGTGTGTTTTTTTTTTTAGGGCCCAGGAGATAGCTCAGTAGAAAAAGCGCTTGCCTGGCAAGCACAGGGTCCTGAGTTCAATCTACAGTACCACAAAAAATGAATTAAAATTTAAAAAAAAAGAAAGGGTCATGACAAGCGTGTTTTTTTTCCAGACAGGGTCGCCCTATGCAGCTCAGGCTGGCCTTGAACTAGAAACAATCCTTAGGCCTCAGCCTCCCAAGTGCTGGTATTACAGGTATGTGCCACCACACCCACCTCTTTCAAGCATTTAAAATGACACTTATAAATGTGGTTAAAAGAAATTGTTTAAGTCCCTTTTCCTAATTTTCTTTCGGTTCAGGATAGTCTTTCAACAAATAATATGTAGTAATGACTGTTGACTTCAGTTTTGGAGTGTGGTGGTTATATTAAAAATTAACTATTGAAGCCAGCACAGAGCTTGCTGCTGGAGCTACTTTCTCTGTGACTAATAAAAAACAGGGAAAGAAATGTGTCACCTGGGAGTGGTGTTATCCCAGGACTCCAGACCAGCCTCCAGCTTGAGGAGACGGCGTCAGAGGGACAGAGAAGGAAGATGGACGGACAGGTGGACAGACGGACAGAAAGGACGGACGGAGGAACAGAGAGACAATAAGTAAATAAGTAAATAAATAAATAAATAAATTATTTATTTATTTATTTATTTCGAGACGGGGATTTGAAAATGGCCCTTAGGGCCTCGAACTGGCCACCTCCCGCCTCAGCCTCGCGAGTCCGGGACCTCGAGGCCCCGCCCCTTCCGTTTCCCTCGCCGCGCACACCCCAAAGGCCGCGCCTCCCAACAGAAGCGGCCAATGAGACGCCCGCCCCGCCGCCCGCGCGCAGAGGCCGCGTCCCCGAGGCCACGCCGCAGCCCGCGCCACAGTGGCCCGCCCCCGGCCGCGTTTCAGCGGTGGGGGCCGGCTCGGTGGCGGGTCGGCCTCCGAGGCAGCCGTAGGTCGCCGCTCCTTGCCCCCGCCCAGCCCCCCGTGCCCCTCTCCGGGGATGCGGCGCTCCCGGGGCGCCTTCCGTACCCGATGAGCACGGAAAGCCTTCACGAGGTACCGATAGGCTGCGGTGTCGCGATAGGGTCGCCCGGTGGCCGCGTTCAGGTAGCGCAGCTCGCGCAGGAGGCCTCGCAAGGTGCGCGCCGGGGACCCTAAGGCCGCCATTTTCCGTCCCTCGCGGAACCTGGCTCCTGGCGGCGCCCGCGCCTCTAACGCCCTCTGTCCCCTCGCCGGGAGCGTCTCCCAGCGCACCCACCGATTGGCCGCTAGGGGGACGCGCACTTCCTGGATTGGCGCAGCCGCGGGAATCAAAAGCCGAGCGCTCCCGAACGGATTGAGGGGTTGCAGGAGAAAGCCGAGCGTCACCGAGGGTGGAGGGAAGCCGGGGAGAAGGAAGCTCGTGCGCAGGGTCACCCAAGACTCCGTGACTGCCTAGTGGCCGAGTTTCTGAAGATGCGGGCCTGCGGGGATCGGTGTGGATTCGGTGTAGAACACGCCGTGAAGAGATTTTTAAAGCGGTTTTTAGAAGGGCTGTCAATATCCAGCACATTAACCCACTTCCCAAAAGCCTGGTGGAGCCTGCGGCCGGAAGGAAAGTGTCCGGGTTCGCGAAACGGCAGCCCAACAGCTAGTAAAAGCACAGTGCACTCTTGTTTAAAAAGAAAATTAAGTGGGTAGCACTTGGGTATAATAGTTTAAAGGCGTAACAATTTTGAGAAGGAAAAAAAAAATTGTAGTCACCCCAGATGGGACTCGAACCCACAATCCCTGGCTTAGGAGGCCAATGCCTTATCCATTAGGCCACTGGGGCTGCTGAAAGTAGGCTGCTTAAAGAGTCTGTTGAGCTTTTTTTTCCTAGTGCGTCATCATCTTTTAAGCTGCTTATCCTATCCTGGGGAGCCACACCCAGCACTAATATGAGGGGCAGGCATGCTGGGATTTGTAGTTTCACAGACTCTAATCCCGCGTTCCAGCGCGGGAGGTTCTTTACCCTGCGAGCGCAGTGCCGAGCGGGAGCGCGCACGCCTTTTCATGAGCCTGCGCAAAGGCGCGAGCACGATGTCGCGGAACCGAGCGCGCAGGGCTACCGCTGGGACTCTGGAGGTTTGTCCTCTGCTCGGTCGGGTTTTTACCGGAAACAGCCTGGCCTCTTCCGGTGTAGCGACCTTCCGGACTTAATTTCGTTCCCAACGGCGGTTAGGCGGTGTCCACAGCGATCAGTTCTGTTTCCGGTTGAAGCGCAGAGGCCGTTTCCGAAGTGTCCCCAAAACGCACGCTGTGTGTGTGATCGGCGAGTCAGCCATACACTTCGGGCTACTAGACGTTGTAATTAATTCATTAGGAATTAGAAGTATTCGTTTTCTGGTTCTGTAGCTTGCCTGTGTGAACAAACAACTTCCTGAGTCTCGACGACCATTCTTTTCCTTTGCCTAAAATTTCTCAGTGACTCCATTGTCCCCCTGGTGAGGTTCAAACTACCCTAGATAGTGGATCCGCCTAAAATGACCCCCTTTGTTTGAGACCGGGTCTCGCAGTGTAGTGCAGGCTGGCTTTAAACTCCAGGTGATCTTCCTGCCTCAGCCTCCCGGGGTGGCAGGCCTGCACCATCACGCTCTGCTTGACCCTTTATATTTTAACCTTCGTCTCTTCATCTCTCACCTTTAATTTCTTGTCACACTCTGCTCCAGGTGTATGAGCACGTATCTCTTCTCACCCTCACCGTTCGAGTTAACATCCCAGTTTTCTGTTGGAGCTTTGTCTTGTTCCAAAAGTGGAAATAAAACTTTGTTCTAGTCCCTGTGGACAGTGTGACAGGTTAAGATGATTAACCTCCTCTCTCTGGTCACCTCTTTACCTGTGTTTACACACACCTCTCACGTGCACTGTTGTTTTCTGTTTCCTTTATCTTAACTTACTGGGGAAACAAGCCAGAGCCTGTTCTTCGGCTGACTACCTGGAAGGACGATCAGGACAAATGACTGGGGCCCCGTGGCCGCTTGATGTAAACTGCTGCACAGGAATGACCAAACACCAATGGGACATTCCTTTTTCTTTTTTTCTTTTTTCTTTTTTTTTTTTTTTTTGTGGTACCAGGGATTGAACTCAGGACCTTACACTTGCCAGGCAAGCACTTATTCTACTGAGCCATTTCTCTGGCCCCTCAAAAGCTGATACGCCAGGAATTTTATTTTATTTTAATTTTTTTGTGGTACCATGGATCGAACTTGGGACCTTGCACTTGCCAGGCAGGCGCTAATGCCGCAGAGCTATCTCAAAAATTGTGAAGGATTCTTTTTTTTTTTTTTCCCCCTGCTGTCTCAGGCTGCCTAAAGGGCGGGTCTGGTGCAGCATGAACAGCTGGGGATCAAACCGCGGGCCCCTGCGCCTGACAGAGTTTCCCCAAGCAGGTGCTTTAAACAACTGAGCTAACCCGCAGGCCCCTACCCTTGGGACATTAATGGCGCCAGTGTGATGGGAAACCTGTTGACTGGAGAGCCCACTGCCTGGGTCAGCAACTGCTCAGCTGCTCACCTCCCTGATCATTGCAGTTGTTTCACGAAATACTGGAAAATCAGAGGTTTTTTGAGATATGGATTGGATATGTAATTCAGACTAGCCTTGAACTCACAGTGATCCTCATGCCTCTGCCTCCCAGGGTATGGGATTACAGGTGTGTGCCACCACACCTGACTATTATTATTACTATTATTTTATTTATTTTGCAGTACCGGGGATTGAACTCAGGACCTTGTGCTTGCCAGGCAAGCATTTATTCTACTGAGCTATCTTCCCGGCCCATGACTCTTTAATCCTAATCCTAACCCTCAACCAAACCCTAATTAGTGCAAGTTATATCACTAGTCATATACCTGGACCTAATCCTGGCCTAACCCTCACTCTAGTCTTTTATTTATTTATTTATTTATTT
>NW_004524603.1:16516942-16524468 GCF_000260255.1 Octodon degus
TGTGTGTGTGTGTGGCCAGCTCAACCCACCAGGGGGCGGGGCTGGCTGGCATGTGGTGCTGGGGGATTGAACCGTGGTCCCTGTGCTTTGCCAAGCTTGTTCCAAGTAGGTGCTTTAGACCACTGAGCCATCTCTCCAGCCCCAGGAAAGAGATTTTATTAAAACACTAGTGACTTAGAATTTTCCTGGAAGGGGCAAGTGATCAGGATTGGAAAGTACACAGCGGAGACTTTACCCAGAATCCTGTGCAGATGCAGTCTCCACAGCCTGCAGGGTTGACACAGTACCCTGCCAAGGATCAAGCAGCTGCTCAGGGCCATGGCATGAGCCAGCTGCTCTTTGCCCCACCTGTGCTCGATTGCCTGAGACAAACTACCTGACACCCAGAGTTAAAGGAGAAAAGCTTATTTAGCTCACTGCTAGAGAAGGCTTCAGTCGGCAGGCTCCAGGCAGGCTGGCCTGGAGAAACAGTTCATGGCAGGCAGGAGGCATCAAAGCAAGAGCAAAACAGGCCTCTTCTGCCCCTCATCTTATATCCAGGCCACTGAGATTAAGGTGGCACCCATCAGTGGACTGATTTAGTAACCACTCACCCCTAATCCCATCACACTTGATCCTAGCACTGCGCTATGAATCAATCCCAGTATCACACACTCCAGATCCAGCCAGGGCTGTGGGTGCCTGGATGGGGTGCTAGTAGGAGCCTATCCATGGAGTGAGCGGGGAGACGGAGGAGCTGAAACCAGTGCCATCAACTGTACGCCCCACCATCATCCACCCCAGAAGCCACTAAACCCTGTCCTGGGCCCCAACATACCAGGCCAGACTCCAGCCCTTTTGGGGGAGGTGCCTGCAGGACCCGCTGTGCTCTGTGGCCTTCCCAACTGCTGTGGGAAAGGATGGGAAGAATTCCTCACTTACCCTGTTTGATACATTTAAGGGCAAGTCCTTAGAGGCTTTGGGGGGACATCTAGACACAGCCGTGACATAGCCATTAGTTGAAGTCACATTTGGGGTGGGGGTTTCCGAGTGTCCTGGCTTGCACTCAGCTTCAGGGCGGCTGGCAAAGTGAATATTTTATCATCTCATGAATTGTATTGGGGACCTTGTGTGACTCAGGCTCTTGTCTTAGTGCGTGGGAAACGGAAACCCAGAAGAGTAGCTTAAGCTGCCTGGGCTCTCGGGGCTTCCATTCTGGAGCAGGGAACCAGCTAACAGTCAGGTCATGAACCAATACAGCTGATGAGCAGTAATCATTTGTGCTAGGGAGGACAAGAGCCAAGCCAGGGTTTGGGCTGAGCTGCTTCGTGAGCTTTGCAACACCTATATTTTATTGATTGACTGAGCCAGGGTTTAGCTATGTACTCCAGACTGGCCTTGAAATCACAGTGACCGTCCTGCTCTGCCTCTCAAGTGCTGGGATTACAGGCGTACACAGGATTACAGTGCTGGGATTACAGGCCCAGCAAGCAGTGTCCATATTTTAGACTAGAGAAGCCCTGCCTGCCTCCACCCCCAAATGTGACATGAGGCCCCACAAATGCTGTCCTCGGACTCTGCCGGGGTGAAGAGTATTCTGGGCCTGTTCTGGGTCCAGGGAGGCAGGACCAGATAAACTCTCAGGTCTGGTCTTTGGCAGTGACTGTCATTCGGCCACACTTGCAAGATGCTAGGATTCTAGGGAAGAGTCCGGGACCTCCCAGTAGCATGTGCACATATATATATATTTTTTAATGGAACCGGGAATTGAACCCAGGCCTTGCACTTGCCAGGCAAGTGCTTATTCTCCTGAGCTATCTCCCCAGCCCCATATTCAAAAGCAAGGATTCCGTGGCTTTCCAATGGTACATCGTCATCAGTGAAAATCTTGCACCTCCCTTCTAGATCTTCAGATTTATTTTTAACTTGTATACATATATTCCTGAACCAGGATAGTGTGTACAGTACAAAGCATGCACAAAATAGAAATTTTCATTTTTTAAATGAAACAAATTGGGCACGGTGGTTCATACCTATAGTCCCAGCACTCAGAAGGCTGAGGCAGGAGGACGGCCACCAGTTTGAGGTCAGCCTGGGCTACATAAGGAGAAAAAATAAAATGAACCATTCTGAAAATATTTTATTTTATTTATTAACAGTAAAAATGTTCTACTTTCAGTAAAGAAAGACCCCTTATTGAAAACTGTAACTCAGTAGGCTTCATTATTTTGTAAAATCCTTAGCACGCTATTTCACAGGCAACGAAATCACATATTGATAAACGTTTCTAAACATCCATTTTCCAATTTGTCTTTGTAGCATGAGTTTAAAACGGCAGTTCATGTCTTGGTTACAGCAAAAAAAAAAAAAAAGACTTTAACCTGGCACTGCTTTCAGAACACAAGCCAGGCAGCTGGAAGGACAGGTGCGTTCAGAGGTAGCCACTGGTGGGGAGGAGATTGGTGTCATCACAGGGTTGGAGCGCAGGGGCCAGTGGCTGCTGTCACCTGTGTGTGACTGACGCAGGAACCCTGGCTCCAGCAGATTGGGGGCTGCCCCCAGGAGCTACTGCCAGACGTGGCCTCACCCTGCCTGCTTTCTCCTCCCACCCGGCAGGCCCTAAGGGCTGGGGCTAGGTGGGTGGGGGACGGAGCTGCTGTGGTGGTTCTGGTCCCTGCAGGGCAGACAGGAGGAGGGGAGGGCTGGCTGCCTCCCCCCTCCCCAAGAACAGGGCAGCAGGCAATGCTGGGCTCTCTTGTCAGAGAAGACCAGGGGATTCATTTTCCTTTGACAAGACCTGTACTGTGTACAGGACCTCCACGATACTTCCTGTTCTATGCTGCTTCTGCTACTGAAGGGGCTTACTCTGAAATCAACTCCATTGTAACGTCGGGCGGCGCAGAAGTTATCTAACACTGTGGTGCTCAGGGGCAAATGTGGCTCGCAACAAGCCGGGCTTGCTGGATGCAGTGATAAGCAAGCCGCCTCACCGGGACTGAGCTCGGGCACCTTCTCCCACAGGAAGCTGCAGGTGGTCCTCGTCGCTTTTCCAAGAAAAGGCAGGACAGTCTTCTTTGGTTTGAAAAAAGTCTGGTGTCATAGGGTGTATTGTCGCATACCTATAATGCCAGAACTCAGGAGGCTGAGGCAAGAGGATTGCCACAAGTTTCAGGCCATCCTGGGCTACACAGTGAGTTTACTGTCTCAAAAAAACCGAAAACAGGGAACAACCCGTTCGGGCCCCCCTCCTGTCCCTCTCTCAGACAGGAGCTTTCTTTCTCTTAATAAATATATTCTGCTCATTAAAAAAAAAAAAAAAAAAAAAAAAGCCCAGTCTGTATACTATGAAAACGCCAAACTTGATCCAATAAAACTTCCTGCTATTGTCAGGCTGCCGCAGAACCCTCTGTCCTGCTCCTGTCCTCAGATGTAACTTTCCTCCTGTTCGTACTAAGGATGGACTTCAGGGCCTTGGCACTGAGCTGTGTCCCCAGCCCTCTTAAAATTTTTAAGACGGATTCTCGCTAAATGACGCAGTTGCTCAAACTGGGCTTGCCTCTGTGATCCTCCTGCCTCAGCCTCCCAGAGTTCTGGGCTTATGGACCACTGCCTGTGGCTGCCCTTTGTTGCATAAGGGCAGGGACAAACAAAAAAGCACCTTTGTTTTCATGAGGACTCCTATAAGTGGGCAGTCACGGTAACATCCTTGTTGGCTTGGGTGACGTGTATTCCTTTTGCAGTCTCTCAGGGAACACAGGTTACGTTTCAGGATTTTTATCATTCCCTTCCACAGTCCCTTTTTCTAGGTATCAGCGTCTCACCATATCAAAACTTCAAGTTATGTTTAACCTAGAGCACCTCGCCGTGTAGCCAGAGAGCTGTGGAAAGCGTGGCTGTCGCTTTTCCAGCGGCCCAGGGGAGGCAGCGAGGGAGCCCGTGTGAGGGTGGCCCCGAGGGCCAGTGCGGCCGGTTGCTGTCCTTGCGAGCTTAGGCCCTCTCTCCTCGGCCAGCCCTCGGGCCGCGCTTCTCCCCCGACTGCTGCGCCCAGGATGCTCAAGGGGCCTGACGGGTCCCTGGCCCCCAGCATCCGGCCTCCACCTCCATCTGGTCCTCCCGGCAGGAGCTGCCACACGGTGCGCAGGTCATCGGGCCTCCTCCCTGCAGAAGGTGGAAGGAGTCGGCGCCTACTGTTTTGTCTTCAGCCTTTGGGATCTCTGGTGGAACTGACACAGAAAGAGGCCTGATTTAGTAAGCAGCGAAATCAGCCAGCTTCCTTTCCTTTCCTTAGGGGACACTTGTTCCTGCGCTGGTGTCCGGGCTGTGCAGCAGAGCCACACGCCTTACACAACCTGACTACTACTGAGGTATGAGGGTCTGAGCTCGGGGCCTTCACAGAGCTGCATCCATGGTCCTTTCTGTCTTGAGACAGGGTCTCTCTTAGGTCGCTGAGGCTGTGCCCAAATTTGTAATTCTCTTGCCTCAGTCTCTCAAGAGTGCTGGGATTATAAACCGCACAAACCCAGCTAATATGACTCCTTTTTTTTTTTTTTTTGTTGGAACCAGGGATTAAACTCAGGCCCTTGCGCTTGCCAGGGAAGTGCTTATTTCACTGAGCCATCTCCCCGGCCCCATGACTACTTTTATTTTACTTTTGTTCACTATGCAGTTCAGGCTGGACTTGAACTCACTATGCTGCCCAGGCTGGCCTCAAAGTGATCCTCTTGCCTCAGCATCCTGAGATTACACGTGTGTACCACAGGTGTGTACAGGTGTGCTGGAATTTCAGGTGTGCGCCACCATGGCTGGTCTTCATTCTTTTTTTGTCTTTTTGAGACAGGGTCTCACTATGAAGTTCAGGCTGGCCTTGAACTCATAGCAGTCCTCCTGCCTCAGCCTCCTGAACGCTAGGATTACAGACATGCCCAGCTTTTTGTTTCATGATATGACTAGTTTTATATGAAATACACTGGATGTTTTTGACATTTTGGAAAATTAAATGGGCAGAGAAGTCTGTCAGTACGAAAGAACGGCAGGTGTTGGCTTGAACGCGGAGGACCAGAGCACAAACACCAGGGCAGGAGGAGGCCACAGGGAGGCTGCCAGACACAGAAAACCATCTCTGACTTTGCCGGGAAGAGACTTTCTGTAGCAGTTACTGTTTGGGTGTTGGGCAGGGTGGACCCCTCCTGCAGGACCCCCCACCGCCCAGGGGGAGGTTTACTCTGAAGGGGTCTTGGGTGGCTACTCTCCTAGGACCTGGAGGAAGCAAATTCTTTAAAAGAACACACTTTAAACTGAAAGTGGTGGTGCACACCTCTAACCCCAGCACTTGGGAGGCTGAGGCAGGAGAATTGCTGTGAGTTCAAGGTAAGCCTGAACAACATAGTGAGAGCCAGCCTCAAAACAACAACAAAAGCAACCACACAAAACCAAAACAATGGGGCTGGGGAGATGGCTCAGTGGTCTAAGCACCTGCCTGGCAAGGACAAGGACCGCGGTTCACTTCCCAGTACCACATGCTGTGCTGAGCTCAAAACCAAGCATGGTGACACACATCTGACTTAATCCCAGTGCTAGGGAGGCTGAGATAGGAGGATCACAAGTCTGAGCTGCCTAGCAAGATCTTGTACCAAATAAGTAAATACAAAGATTTATTTTAAATATTTATTTATTTTTATTTATTACATTTATTTATTGTGTGTGTGTGTGGCCAGCTCAGCCCACCAGGGGGCGCGGCTGGCTGGCATGTGGTGCTGGGGATCGAACCAGGGTCCCTGTGCTTTGCCAAGCTTGTTTCAAGTAGGTGCTTTAGACCACTGAGCCATCTCTCCAGCCCCACAAAGATTTATTTTAATAAAAAGATTTTTAAAAAAATTTTTTTAAAAAAAGGACCAGCCAAATAGCTCAGCAGATTAAAGTGCCTGCCTAGGCGGACGCAGAGGCCTGGAGTTTGATCCTCTGGCCTGCCCTGCTGGCCCGGGGCATGCTGAGAGGCGACTGAGACCGGACGTGGTGGCGTATGCCTGTAATCCCAGCACTTGGGAGGCACTGAAAACAGAAGAATCACTACGAGTCTGATGTATGCAGTTAGACGCTGTACACCCTGTCCTAAAAAAGTAAATAAATAAATAAAAACAAAACCAGAAAACCACATGTTTGAAATCTAGGCCTCAGAGGGCGCCTGCAGCTAAAGCTCTGAGGTGCAGGGAGGGGCATATAGAACAAACCGGCAGCCACGCGCCCAGATCTGCCTCTCTGAGCCATGGGGTGGTAAGTCAGCTCCACTGTCTGCTCTGGGGTCTGGTTGGGCGCGGGGCGGCTGCTGCCCCAGCCCTTGCCTTTGCCCCCGCAGCAGCTGGGAAAGCTGCGCAGCCCTGGGGAGCGCGTGAGTTCATACAGCAGGGCCCTCGGGTTGGGAGCTGGTGCCCTGTAAGAGCAGAGCGCCCACTGGTGAGACCATCAGGAAGGGCTGAGCAGGAATAACCCTAAAGGAAGCACAGGGAGGGCCCCGGGAAGCGAGGGCCGTCCCGGGATCAGGCAGAGACGGGGCCTGGGAAAATGCTAGTTAGGGAACTGGGTGGAGCTGACTGAAGGACAAAGAGTGTGAAAACCCCAGGGTGGTGTCCTGATGTACATCAGCTGAGTGGAGGTCTGCAGAGGGGACTTGAGGGGCCAGCAAGATAGCTCAGTAGTCTAAAGCGCCTGCTTAGGCAAGCTTAGGCAGGCGCAGGGACGGAGGTTCAATCCCCACCGCCACATGCTGTGTCAGACTCACACACAGGGTGGTCAGCCTCACAGGGTGGGCTGAGCCAGCCCCTCAACCCCCCAAAAAGGGATTTGGGAACCAGCAGATCATTTAAGAGAGGCATGGAGGGGTGGGAGAGATGGCTTAATAGAATAAGCACTTGCCTGGCAAGTGCAGGATCCTGAGTTCAATCCCGGTCCCACCAATGAAAACAAAGAGAGAAAATAATACATACTCAGTCTGGGCAGTTTAGCAACTCCAAGATTAAAAATCTAACAGGCACATCATGGCCTTAGAGGGTGAGTTCGAGGTCACCCTGTGCTCCACAGTGAGTCCAAGGCCAGAGTGAGCTACATGCACCCTGTCTCGAAGGTGTGTGTGGGGTGAGTCAGTGTGAAGGTCCTGGGGTGTGGGGGTGTAAAGTGTACTCCCAGCACTTTAGTCATACCTCACCTTAAACTAAAAAAGTCTGAGGGCTGGGGAGATAGCTCAGTGGTCTAGGTGCCTGCCTGGCAAGTACAAAAACCAAAGTTCAATCCCTGGTACACCAGAAAACAAAGACTATGATGCAACTATAAAGCCCCTAGAAACCAGTATATGAATACTTTTTTTTAAACAGGTTCTCAGTAGGCAGTTCATCCTGGCTTTGAACTCACTATGTAGACCAAGCTGGCCTCAAACTCTAATTCTCCCGCCTCAGCCTCCCTGTTGCTGGGACATACACACCAGGCCTGGCTTAAGGGAACATTTGTATTCTTTTCTATTTATTTATTTATTTATTTATTTATTTATTTATTTATTG
>NW_004524603.1:16524893-16526117 GCF_000260255.1 Octodon degus
ATAATATAATATATATATGTGTGTGTATAGGTTTCTGTATGTATTTTAGGGAAGGGTCTACAAGGTGTTCAGCGTCTCATGACTAGATTGAACTCATAGTGATCCACCTGTTCATAGCCTCCCACGTGCTGGGATTACAGGTGTGAGCCACCACTCCTAATCTCAATTTCTGTCTCAGCATGCCCTAGGGGCGGAACACGGCAGGCCTGGGGATGGAACCCCCGACCCTGCACCTTCTTGTAGGTGCTTTAATCTGCTGAGCTATTTGGCAGGCCCTTGGGATTATAAGCATGCACCACCATTCTACAAAGATTTTTTGGTAGACTAAAACTGCATAATTCCCTGAGTCAACATGCAGTGCAATAACGTCTAAGGCATATAAGATCTTCATAGACAATCTCAGCACACCGTCATTCAGTAACACAAACAGTTCGGTACTGGTGCCGAAGTAAAGCAGAGGGTTGTAAAACGGCTCAGAACAAGACAGAGCTTGAGAAGTTGCCCAGAGAAAACCTTGGCACTTGACAGAACAGTGCCACACAGGAATGGAGAGGACTCAGGAAATAAACCAAGGCGGGGCCTCTCTATTGCACAACACACCAAGGTGGTCAACAGACAGATTCTAGGGGAGGCTTTCCATCGAAAGATACATTACAGAGCTAATAGAAGAAAATGTCGCAGCAAATTTGGTCTAGGGATAGGGACACATTTTATAAACAAACTCCACAACACAAACATAAAACGAAAGCAGACCAATTTGACTATTTGAAAAATAAGAGTTCTGTTCAATAAAGAATGCCACGCATGAAATTAAGGGACACGTCACTGACTAAAGCATCGGGCACATCTGAGACCAACAAAAGCCTATCTAGAACTAAAGGACTGCAGCACATGATGGCGCACACCTGAAATAGTAGCACTCAGGAGGCTGCGTCAGGATTGTGAGTTGAAAGGCAGCATGGCCAGACCCCGTCTCAGCAAACAAAAGGGCAGAAAATGCAAGTGGGTGATAAAGGAGATGAACAAGCAGTTCACAGACGATTAAGCACAGTCTTTGGGACAATAAGGAGTTGAAGACACATGGGTATCAGCCCCTAGGACAAAATGAATTTAAAATATGGTCAGTTAGGCTGGGGCATGGTGGTGCATACCTGTAATCCCAGGCAGGATTTGGGAGGTTGAGGCAGGAGGATCATGGAGAGTTTGAGCCCAGCCTGGGCTACA
>NW_004524603.1:16526727-16548404 GCF_000260255.1 Octodon degus
CACGCGGCGTTGCTGTCTGTCTCAGGTACCGTGAAGTGACCGAACAGCACCCAGCACACGCTCACATGCCACGCGGAAGTGCAGTGGCATTTGGCCTTGCAGGAAGACCTCAGGCCCTCGGGGGTTCCCTGTGTAGCCTGACACTGGTTTCTGTCCCTGGTGGTCTATTTGTCTTCTTGTTATTTTGGGGAGACAAGGGTCTCATTTTCCCAGGCTGGTCTCAAGCCATCCTCCTGTCTCAGCCTTCCAAGTAGTTGGGACCACAAGTGTGCACCACTGTGCTCAGCTGAGCCTCATCCTGCATGGCAAGCTACGGAGCTCGGCCTGAGACGGGTTTCACTGCATGAAGCTTTAGCCAGGGTTAACTCTAAAAGCACTTGCCTACAGGGTCCAAGATTTCTCCTGGCTTTTCAGAGATTGAACTCAGGCCCTTGCACTTGCCAGGGAAGCGCTTATTCCACTGAGTCATCTCCTGGGCCCCTAAGATAGGGTTTAACACCTGTGAAGGAATTGTTTTAAGTGACTTTTGTAAAAGTCGTGACTAAGTCAGATTTCTTTCTGTTTACTCCCCACCCCCACCCCAGTCCTGGGGATCGAACTCCAGACCTTGCACTTGCTATGCAGGTGCTTATGCTGCTGAGCTATCTCCCGAGCCTAAGTCAGATTTCTAAACATTCGGTTCTACTTCATTATTATTATTATTAATTATTATTATTATTATTATTATTATTGGAAAACAGAAAAAAACAAACCAAAACAAACCAGGAGCAAGAAGAAGCATGATTTAAGAATCAAAGAGAATGATCGGGAGGAGCCTCTATTTACCAGCGCTGCTGGCCCCTGCAGGGTGCTTCCCTGTCTGACTAATTCACACACACCCCAACACTGCGGGGGAAGAGCTTGTTCACCTCTCATCTAAAATGTCAGCTTCACTAGTGGCGTGTGTGCGCCCAAGTAGCAGGTCAAGCGGCTCCCCTTCACACGATGCCACCCTACTAGACTGATGATAGTAGGGAAATGGCAAAGGGACACACACAGGGCCACAGAGGAGGGAAAAGTACAGAGACGACAACAAAAAGCTACGCGGAGGCGGACTGGTGAAGCATGGTCGCGTCTCGGCTGCACACGGGACTTCGCGTCAGAGCGCACCTGTGCGACAGCGGGCTGCCACTGTCACGAGGTGCAAGGTCTCACCTGCAATGTAACCTGACTCTTGCTGCACCCAGAATTCACTGTTTTGCTTTTATGTCCCATTTTCAAAATTCTTTTAAACAGAAGGTTTTCCTCTGGGATTTCTCAAAGCTTTGTAGATACAGGAAACAATGTCAGATTTCAGACACTGATTTTCAATCTACCGTGTTAGATCATTGATCGTCCACGCCAGAATGAACCTTGGTCTGTTTGCTAAACCCAGGGATTGTGTTCTCCCTGTGAGAATAAGCTGACTGCTGTTAGTAAGAAACGGTAATTCTATGCAGCTGTTACAAAGAGCAAGGCCAGCTGCTGCGTACTAACTCGCGAGGTTACCCACAGGGTGCTGCTACTACTCGTGGGTGCAGCTGACACTCAGGCGCAACCGTGAGGGCCGCGCTTGACTCAGACCCCGAGAAACCGGAAGCAGTATTTGTTCTGGGGAAGAAAAAAGATTTGCTTTCTACCCAGCCCATATGAACAGATGGACTTGATACTATGTGTGGGTTTTGTTTTTTTTTTTTTTTTTTTTCATGAACTACAAGGATAGTTTCTTCAAAAAACCTTTATTTTAAATCAAGCAGTCCTGCCCATGATGTGACAGGAAGGGCCTCCTTCCCATTTCTTTTTTTCTTTTCTTTTTCTTGGCGGTACTAGGGACCGAACTCAGGACCTTGCACTTGCGAGGCAGGCGCTTATGCCACTGAGCTATATCCCCAGCTCCTCCATTTCTTTCTGCATCTCTTCAACCAAGTCTATTTGTTTCTTTAAGAAAAAAATTTTTTTTTCCATGTTGGGAATACATTTCAATAAATGGAGAAGGTATTGGGATAAATGTTCACTTATGTGTTTTTTCATGCATATATTTACATATATAATCGCTCTATCAGGCAATCATCTATCTGTGTGAGACAGGGTCCTACTATGCAGGTCATGCTGGCCTTGGGCTCACTTTGTAGCCCAATTCGGGCCTCAAAGTAATCCTCCTGCCTCAGGCTCCCACATGCTAGGATTATAGGCATGTACCACTGTGCTATGGACATTTTCATGATTTATTTATTTTTTTTGCAGAACCGGGGATTGAACTTAGGCCCTTGTGTTTGCCAGGCAAGCGCTTATTCACTGAGCCATGTCCCTGGCCCCTCATGATTTATTTTTAAAATGGTCTAGTATTCATTTTTCCCATCACATATTACTGTTTTCAATTTTAATCATGAGCAACATTTTTTTTTCAATTTTATTGAGAAACAAATAGCAGTGAGACAGTTTCAAATCTGATTAGTAGGACAGTTTCAATAATTAATACATTGCATATTGTTGTCTTAGTGGGAAGTATCACATCAGGTATTTTCCAGGTTTTTGACCACTGGTTTATTTTTGGCGGAACCGGGGACTGAACTCAGGACCTTGCACTTGCCAGGCAAGCGTTTATGCTACTGAGCCATCTCCCCGCCCATGAGCAACATTCTGATGCACAACCATGTGCACAAACCTTTGTGTGGATCCATTTTTCTGTTAGAATAAATTTGTAAGAGCATTTTTTTCCCCCCGGAACTGGGGATTGAACTCAGGACCTTGTGCTTGCTAGGCAAGTGCTTATTCTACTGAGCTATCTCCCTGGCCCAAAGTTTTTTTTTTGGCTACTTCAGGCTGCCTTAAGTACGGGTCTGGTTCAGCTTCTGGAGCTGGGAATAGAACTGCGGTCCTATGCGTCTGCCTACATTTACTGAAGCAATGCTTTAAACAACTGAGCTATCCAGCAAAACCCCTGCTTTCTTCTTGGTTCTCTAACCTGATGGCTTATTTTGAGACCCCGATGGCTTATTTTGAGAATCCTTGTACAGTTAGCTACCTATCAATCTATCTCTCTCTATGCGTCCCCCTACATTGAGGAACTCAGGCACTTGTGCACGCTAAGCAAGTCTCTACCACTGAGCACTGAGCTACTTCCTGAACCTACACAATCTTTTTTTTCAATCTTTTAAGAACCTCATTTCCTTTTTTACATACCGAACAACAAAATTAGTATATAATAGCAAATCTGAGACTTAGTGCTCTGTATAAGATATTGTGCTATTATTTTTTTCAGACAGGGTCTCCCTCTGTAACTCACTATGTAGCCCTCCACTGGCCTCAAACTCCCAGCAGTCCTCTTGCCTCAGCCTCCAAGTGCTGGGATTGCAAGCGTGCAGCATCACAGTGGCTACTAGCGTGTTTCTAAAAGCCTTAGTAACAGCACCTTACATAGGTGATGATGAAAATATATAGTTAAGAGTAGTCGAGTGACTTAATCTCAGATTTGTTTTCAAAGTGGCTTGAAGGATTATGACTCATAAGAACACATTTTGGCAAAATTGTCCTTAAATACTGTAGCACTTGGCAGCCCCTCCCCCATGCCTGTTAAAAATTCTTTTCATTTTCATGAGAGTACATACAATGAAAATGCACTGAAAAAAATAAGAAGGCACTCAAACCAGCACTCTTCATATTCTGGAGCTTCTGTCCCTCCCTACAGGTTTTTTTTTTGTCTGACACGGAGTTTCACTTTACGTTTCAGGCTGGCCTTGAGCTCACTTTGTAGCTCAGGCTGGCCTCAAGCTTGTAGTGATGCTCCTGTCTCAGCCTCCCAAGTGCTGGGATTATAGGTTTACGCCACCAAGTGGGGCTTGTGTTTTTTTCTGAGTTAAGAGTTTTATGTAGTCCAAGCTGGCCCTGAACTCACTATGTAGCCCAGGCTGGCCTCAAACTCGCAGCGATCCTCCTGCCTCAGCCTCCGATGTGCTGGGATAACAGGTGTGCACCACCATGCCCGGCTCTTTCTACAGTTTGTGCACATACACGTGTACCTACAAACGCCAAGTTGCTCAATTTCTCCGACAAGTTGCTTTTTGTCTCATCTTCTTCCCACCCTCTAGTACCTAGATTTCTAGTTGAATTCTTCCTCTAGTTCGTTCTCTAAATAACACTTGCCTTTTTTGAGACAGGATCTCACTGTATAGGACAGACTGGCCTTGAACTCACTATGTAGCCCAGGATGGCCTTGAACAACAGTGATGGTCCTGCCTCAGACTCCTGAGTGCTGGGATTACAGGACTGTGTCACCACACCCGGCTCTTAATAATATTCTTACAGAAATCCTCTAAAAGTAAGCATTTCAAAGATGGTCACATCTATTCCCTAGCCCTGATCCCGGTAGCATCAATGACAGGAAGGCCCAGCAAGTACATTTCTGCCTCTCCTCCCACCTCTTCTTGCCCTCTGGTCTGTCCCCAGGCCTACCTCAAGCACGGCCTCACCAAGCTTCCCAAACAGCCCTAGCCCCACCTTTCCCTGCTTGAACTCCAATGTCAGGTGGCTGGACATTTTTGCAACAAACCCTAACTCATCAGTGACAGCAAAATATCCCGAGGACTGTCCTTTACTTCTGTACTCCACGAGCCCTGCAGTGTGGTACGGACAGCGGGCGCCAGGCTCTGCTGACAATGGAGTGTGCCCAAGTTGGCCCAATAACACGCAGACACAGTCACGGTATGTACATTCCTCTTTATTTAATACAACAAACACGTAACACATACAAAAAGAAAAAACACTAAGGTAAAAGGCCCTGTCACAAAAGATAGGAAACATCTATACTGAATCAAATAAGGCTCTTGCTTCAAAACAGGAGTTTGCTAGCTACACCTGGAATATGAGCAAGGCTGTTGCAGAAAACATATAAAAATAAAAAAAATCCCTGAACTGAAGGAGCATGTCCATGGGGTTCATTTACTAACTTCACAGATCTGTGTTTTGGAATGTTTACGTTCTTTATGTACCCAAAATTCACCAGGGTTTTAGGAAATGTGTGATTTTTTTTTTTTTTGGTTAAAAATATTTTACCGGCCCTTCTTTTTCTCCCGGAAATTGACAACAGTCCTCTAAAAACTAGAGACGCCAGCGGAGTCCGGGGCACTTTACCAGTAAGGGCGTGCGGAACTTAGAAGGCCAAAGCCAGAAGCGGGGGGAGAAGTGGGCTCCCCAGCCATCTAATCAAGCGCTGGGGACGACCGCATGGAGATCCCCGGCTCAGTGCAGGTCAGTAGCAGCACTGTGTCCATATTCCTGCTCTGAGCTGAGCCAGATGTTACACAAGCACCAGTTCATCTCCAAAGAGCCTTATACAAACACGCGCACATACATACCCACACCCACACACGTGTCATCCCCACCCCCTTTTATTTAAATTTATTATTTTTTACTAAAATAATACAAAAAAGGGAGACAGGTATATTTACAAAAATCCATGGCTGGTACAGTACATAATTTTTAAGACACACTAAATGCTACAATCTTTCAGGTCCTGAGATTATTACAAATATCAACTCAAAGCTTGTATTCAGGTCCAGTTTTTAAAGGAGGAAAAAAAAACCCCAAAATATTAAGTCACACACTTATATGAAATACAGCACATCCCTTCAAGTTAGCAAAGCAGTATGAGCAGGTGCAACAAGGAATGCACAGCTTTCTCCCAGAGGACTGTCCCACTCCCTGGGACTGTCTCTGCAACGATGTGGTACCTCAGCAGGGTGGGGAGCAGCCGGGCAGGAGGGGCTGTCTGACTGGGGAGGAGCTCCCCCGCAGATGGAGTGCTTGCTGTGTAAGGGCTGTCTTTCCTGTTACCAAACAGAATTCCTTCCCCTATCAAAATTCACACCGTAAGAGTTGGAAAGATGTGCTTCCCCAGGCTAGCAATCAGACTCATGAATACCTGGTAGCTATAGGAAACAGATCTGCAGTTCCATAGTAATCTTTACAACCACAAATTAAAAAAAACAAACAAACAAACAAACAAAAAAAAACCTTCTTGCTCAGAATTAAAAGAGGAAACACTCTTGCTTGGGTACCTTACAGGCATTAATGTATTATTTGGGACATGATCTCGTCACCAGCCAGAGACTTATTTTCCCTTCTTTTAAGTTTGACAGTGTTTTTAGCAGGTGGGACACCCAAGAAAGCTTCAGATTTAAGGACTTTCTTCAAAGAACAGTATATTTTTGCTACTTTCTGAAATAAGATACAGTTGCAATGACAGTCAACAAAGGGACAGTGCAAAACTCAGCTCTTGTGCCTGCAAGCCAGCCACTGTGAGTCAGGAATCCCTGTTAGCCAGGCACCCTGCTCTACTGGGGGAAGGCCCTCTGACTGCCTCCAGGTACCCGGATGCAGATGGACTTCATTATGTACAGCCAAGAATTCTGCAAAAAGGTACTCGGAGCTGGGCAACTTTCCAACTAACTGTGTAACACGCTAATACCTCTGTCAAGGGAAAATGATTTCTTTTGCTATATAATTCTATTAGCCAAAATTGGGAGAATCGTAGGTAATTAGGAAGCATGGCAAAGGAACTCCAATTTTCTGATATAGGCTATCTTACTCTGAAAACAGCAGATAAACAAAAAAGGATGCAAGGATAGAAAATGTAAGACAGCCAAGATTGCTAGGTTAAGGGCAGGGTGCCACGCACGAAAACATGTCAGCTGGCTGGTCTTGACTGCTCCTGCTTCCTAAATGTGCCCCATGGATAGCTGGAAGTTTTAACTTCAAAAACAGACGTATCCTAAGTTACCTAGGGAGATAGTTATCAAATGTCTAAAAACCACACTTAAGATAAAATAGCGTTATATTGCTAATAGCAAAATGGAAACATAATGTACAGAATGTTTTCTGAGGAACATCAGATCGGGGCTAAGGATTCAAAATAGGTCTGTCCTAAGGGAGTCAGGAAAGGAGGCAAGACAGACTATTATGAGGACGAGCCTCTAACAAAGGTCTCTATCTCCTGTGAACAACCTTGAAATATCAGGAGGAGGCCAAAAATGTACTGTTACCACATTATGTGGTCATGAAAAACCATGTGTTCTGATGGCGCTATGGATGGGACTCGGGCCTTCAGCACAGGAGGCAAGAGCCCTACCTGAAGCTCTCCTGGCTAGCCTTTTGTTTTTCTCATAAGAAAGAAGAAAATTCTAGTCACTAGTGATCGCCAAGGATGACTCCAAGTCCGGGACACAGAGACTCTTAATTACACTACTGGGATTTCAAAATCCTTTACTTGTTTGGGTAATAGTCTGAAGAAGTGTCCAAACTTTAAATACTAATTATGAAATGGTAATGTGTAGGAAAGGCTGAGAAGTAGAAATATTATAGTAGAATATTAAATAAAGATCACAAAAAGCTACTTTCAAGCAAACAGTACTCTGGGACTGACTATATGAGAAAAGCATAATTTAATATGAAATTATTCAAAGGCATTCTCATGAATCTCCTTAGGCAGTCCTGCCTTCAACCGGGCCAGGGTGAAAGCCTTCCCCAGCACTGCAGGCTATGCCTTGGAGCTCCACGGGGACAAGGGCCAATGAGCCCAGGGGGCAAGACAGACAGCTCACCTTCTCCCAGGTGCCAAGTACGCAGCTCATCTTGTGGGGTAAGTGGCTGGTGACACAGCTAATGAGTTAGCTCACACCAAAGGAAAGAAGACTGGAGACAAAAGAGAGTGGACTCTACAGTAATACTCAACGCTGTTTCTAGAACTCTGCAAGCCAGAATACTGCGTCACAGAATCTAGAACTTCTCAAACTGAACACTGGGATGGTTTCACTGCAATATCACATGAAATAACCACAGTTCTGCTCTTGTCAAAGGATGGATGTAGTTAGCTTTTGAATATAAAGTTCACATTTCAAGCAGATGAACACACAAAATAAGTCTATTTTATTCTGTGAATTTTCTCTAGAGGAACATACTTTGAACAAAATCCTAGGGTTTTATTTCTTTGGGTAGAATTCTTAACATTTGTTATTTGAGAAACAGAAGAAGACAGAAATGTGGAAAACTTTATCTGCATAGCTGGTGTTTAGAGGCTATTAACTAAGGCCTTATTTGAAATAAAGCACAAAAACCCAGAAAGTAATTTTAAAATCACTTCACTAGAGAGGAAGCGGGCTTTCCCCAGCTCTGGGAGCACTCTGATACTCTGGGGCAGGCTGGCGGTTTCTTCCTCCTAGCTCCTTCCAGCCAAGTTACTCAGCTCCTGGCTTTTTCTTCCCTGACCCTGAACACCCCCAGTAATTAGTTCTAGCTAGAGTTGCAGCATCCATTTCTTCTTGTTATTTTAAATGAGAAAAAGGAGACAGAAAAAGAGAGAGGAAATAAAAGAAAACCCCAGGAAAGAACAACTCAGTACACAGGAACGGCAAGTGGGTGAAATGGTCTTCATTTCCTCCTGGGTGCTGGGGCAACTGTTACCCTGCCAGCCTGCCCATCTCCCTGCCCTAGCCAGGAAGTGAAGCTGCTCGTCTTCCCGCTTCCCAGTGGCTGGAGCAGCTGCAGAGCCACGCTTGGGCTGGCCATACGCAGCTCAGCTCTTCAGGGCAGGGCTGGGACCCCTTGGGACAGTAGGGTCCCTGTCTCATTTACGCGACAGGAGATGCCCAGTCCTTTTCACAGAGTTTGAAGTTTAGCTACCTATCACCAACAAATGAATTAGACTAAGATAGAAAGGGGGCAGATAAAACTTGCAGGGTCATTTATCAGTTCCAACAGGCAATCATCCAAACTTCATCTAGCTTTAGGTCCACAATCTTGGCAAATATCACACAACCACACCACCATAAAAAGCTAAAAAATTCCTCTTATGATGAAGAAACTTAAGTGTCTCTCCATTCCCACCCCCTCTGTTAATCTGGAACTAACCATTTTATCCCACCACAAATATAGCATGTTTAAATAATATGTATCTAAATTAGAATTCCAGTGATATTTTTTTAAACTTAAAAATCATAGGTTGCTCTTTTATACCCATAAGGAAAACATTTTTCAGCCTCTGCAGGAAGATGATAATACTATTTTTAATTATATAGGACATGTTAGAAAAACTCAAAATATTTTTGAAATAGTAAAGTCTCTGATATTCCTGGGAGGTAGGTGAACATTATTATACCCAACTGTCTCTTGGGTAATCCGAGGCACAAAGGTTAAATGATACTCCCCTTACATGTAGTAACTTAGGAATTATTCCAACTGCTTGATAGTAATTTTGCTACCAGGAAGCTGTTTTCTACTTTTAGCCACCAGTCTCCTATTCCAAATCGAAATTCTTTTGAAAAGGGGTAATATTTAAAAAAATAAAGTTGTACTATTTTTGAGGATTGGTTTAACATAGTCTCCCTTAACATGTCATATCCATTTGTTTTCATTAAGAAACAGTTGAATCTTAGACACTGAAAATTATGTTATTTTGCTCAAGGGAGAACTCTAAGCCACCATAACATCAGATGTAATTATCTGCAAATAAAAGATGTTTTCCTCAGCATCTGAGGTCCATCTCAGCTTATTCATATTTTTAATAGATATGCAGCTATATGATTTCTTCAAATCATTTTCCAGAAGAAAATACAGTATTTTTTACTTCTTTCCTTCGTTCTTTCTTTTTTAAAGACAGGGACGCACTCTGGAACAGGCCAGCCTTGCACTCGTGGTGGTCGTGCTGCCTCAGCCTCCGGAGTGCTGGGGCTACAGGTAGGAACCACCACACCTGGCTGGCACTTTTTAAATGTTGACAAGTTGCTAACTTCCTCCAAGATGCATTCCTGCTACCATGCCATGCTTCTAACTTTAGCCCTCCATGTGTTTAATTTTCCTTGCCAAAGTGTACCTGGCCTTATCAACTTGACCTGCAGGCTACACTTGTTATTCCAATGCTTTATCTTACTTATGTCAAGCTTGAAGGGTATAGAGCAGTGGGTTGTATTCAGGAATAATCAATAAATCCACTAAATTTATTTTACTTTTAATAACACACACATACGTATTTGTTAACTTCTACAAATAGATATTACTCAAAGGGGGAAGAGAGCATCTTGTGATAATTTCCCCATCTTCCCATTTTAATCAACTAAAAGCAATGGAATAAACAAGGCAGAAGTTTCTCAAACATCAAAGGACAGTGCTCAGAAAGGACGCAATGGTATAGCAGCTACTAGTCTCATATGTATGTATGTATGTATGTATGTATGTATGTATGTATGTACCTCACGTGTACCCATATACACACAAAGGAAAGGGAGGGCATTATAGCATGTCACAACATTGGCAAGCCTGAGGGTCTTCCTTTTGAAGCCCCTGACTTATCAATATGTACTTAGGGTATCTGAGAACAGTTTCAAAAGGGCGGGGGGAGAAAGAAATAAAAGGCACTTAACAAAGACAAAGGCCTGAATTGAGCATGTTTTAGAGTAATATAAGCATTTATCAGAGCTAAGAAATTATTTACAAAGAGTTAAACTTTTCCCTTAAAATTTTATAAAATAAAATTGCATAACATGTTTGTGATGAGTCATTTTATCTACCACTGCGCTTCTGCTTCATTTTCACAAAATCAAAAGCCCCCCTCAAAACAAAACAAGAAAAGTGTACATGCAGAATAGGAAGTCAAAGTGCCCCTTTGAGAACATAGATCAGCAGAAATTATGGTGCTGACACACAGGGAAAGTTCTCAAGTTTGGACTGATTACAGAATTTTTTCATTTTTCTATTTCCAACTTTGGAAAATAAAACAAAAACCAAAAAACAAAGCAAACAAATTAAAATCAAAATCATCACAATACAGGGACCAGTGTGCTTTTATGGTACATGCCTAAAATTAAAAGTATCATAATTCTATACATGGGTCAAATTATAGGACAAAAACTAAAAATAAAGGACTGTAAATTAAAGTCAACCAATATGGGCCAAGTTCATTTTTCAAGTGTAGCAGCAAACATGATAGATAACTGGAGTTCTAGAGATGATCCCAAAGACAAAGAGTTCTCATAATCAATGGCAGTTTAAGTAACAGCAGAACTTTCATTTCAGAAAATGTCTTGAACACAAGTCAAGGTGAAAAGGGGTATGGGGGAGGGCAACTAGAGGAGAGAGACTAGAGCTGCCTGCCCTTTCCATTCCCAGGTAGTAAACGAATTGGATCTGCTTTGGGAAAAAAAGAATATTCTGGGTTAAGAATCAGTTCCAGTAAGTTGTTTCCAAACAGGTGTCAAACCCACAGTATCCAAACATGGACCTTCCCCTTACCTTGGTGATCCCATAAGCCCTATTCAGTGTCTAAGACACAAAACAAAGGAATCTGGGCTGACACCATCCATCAAAGGGGTGGTGGGCATGAAAGAATGTACTGATGCAATCCTCTCGAGTTCCTCAAAGTACTGTATCAGAGTTTTGTGACGATAGACTAACTTTACTTCTTTTCCCAAAACCTTTCCTTCAGGCTGTTTTAAAATCATGATTTCCTACCCCCTGACCTCAGAAGCATATGAGAAAGGATTATAATTCACTTACAATGGAAATTATTGCTTGCATTTAATCTGGAGGCTCTGAATGAGCTTGACACTTGACTCCCAAACAGTCTCCAACTGAGGTCCTGCGTGGCCATCCCTGAGGACAGCTCTGCTGACCATTATTGCTTGTGAATACTGAGGATTAACTTGTATGTACAGTAACAGCTTATATATCAGTGAAGGCAATTTCAAAATAAGACAGTTGGAAACAAATAACTTAATCTTCCTGAATCAAGAATCCCTCCGAGTGGGATATAATTAAGTGTGCTGATTACTTTTGCATTTGGATGTTGCTAATGCTTTTTAGAATACACATTGCTCTATAGATATCCTTTCCAATGACCATTTTTAAAAATAACATAATTTAAGTGCAAAAATACAGTATGAGTCAAGTCTCTGTGTTAAAAAATAACCAATTTATATGTTTGTTTTTTAGTAATAAAACTGTAAAGACAGATGACCATAAAGTATGGACACCATTTTTAATGTTATGATCTAGAAAAGAAATAAGTTGTATTTACATGTAGAAACTCTGATTATACTTTATCTATGGAGAAAGACAAGGATTTTGACCCATTTCCTGTTTGTACAACACAAAAGGAGGGTCTTGACTGATATGGGTATAAACTACCGGTGAAGAGGAGGTGGGTGGGTGCTGAGGCAGGCCTCTGGCTGTAGTCCTCCAGGAGGGAAATCTCCATGTTCTACTTGCAGAGCCAAAGGCCTCCAAATATTGTGACTGATTAGTATGAAATGACACAGGAGGATAGGATTATTAAATATATTCTTTTCTAACAATGACACAAAAAACCTCAGAGTCATCAGGGATCTTCATATAGCATGATTCAGAATGGACAGGTCTAAGAAATTACATAGTATTTTTTGACTTATACTAGTCATTAATTAATTTATATGAATATACATGTGTGTATACTCATACACATACAAACACAGATGAATACATGCACACCCAGCAGGAAGAGAGATTAATATGCACTCTGACCTCGCTCCTGGCAGAAGTAGTAAACAAAGGCTACTTTCCCAAAGGAAAGCTCCCACCACCAGCCAGACAGGGTTAGTTAGCAAAGGCAAACACAAGAGGTCTGCTCCCTGGAATAAATCAGAGCGGAGGATGCTTCCCTAATTAAAAAAAAAAGGAATTTTAATCAAACATACTGAATTCAAGTCAAACCTCTGCAACACCCAGTATCCATCAATGATTCCTTTGAAGTAATCATGTTCTTTCATAGTAACAAGTTTTTAAAACTGAAGAACTGAGTCACTTGCCTTTTCTTTTTCTTTCTTTTTTTTTTTTTTTTTTGCTTGAAGCAAGCCAATCTGTCAAAATATAGACATACAGATCTGAGTGGATCTGTGGTTATTTATAGTCTTGCAGGCAATTTTGGACTTCTGCTTATAAAAGAAAAACACTTTTGTTAATACTCTTATTTGAATAAACTTAATGCCAGAGGGTAATATATAATGAAAATATGAGTGAAATCTAGACTATTAGTCTAGCGCTGTTTTTTGGGGGGAGTGTTACTGTTTTATAGAAATGGACTAAAGTTATACTTTTTTTTTTTTTTTTTTTGCGGAACTGAGGCTTGAACTCAGGCCCTTGCACTTGTCAGGGAAGTGCTTATGCCACTGAGCCCCATCTCCCCGGCCCCTAAAGTTATACATTTAAGGGCTCACATAATTGTTGGGTTGAGTGTGAAAATACTGACAAGTTTAGAACTCAAGAGATACCAGAATGATGCTGAGGAAACATAAAATGCATCCAAAGGGAAATATAAATGTTTCTCTTAACTCCCTTTGTTAACTATTATTTGCATAAGGAAACTACATAACCAAGGAACTTATTCTCTGCAGGCTTACGGACATAATCAACACTCTGAGTAAATATTGGTAAAGCTTTAAGATCCCAAATGCTCCAAACAATTTTACTACACGGATATATGAAGGTAAATTAGATTGTGATTGTTATAAGACAACTCTTGTATATATAATGATCCTAATGTATTTTTTTTCCTTAAAAATACCACCAAAACCCAGAAATTTATATATCTATGTATGTATTTGGATGAACAATGAAAAAAATATATGTAGTATACACTGCTACTTGCTTCTATTAATTAATAGCTAACAATCACCTGAAGTATTAGTACTAAAAGAACAGAACATGAAGTTGTAAAGAGAGGTGAACTGGGGGAGTTCACAGTTCTTGTTAGGAGACCTGCCAGGGTGAAGCGCAGGAAAACAGCAGCCCGATAACAAAGATTCCTATTTCTCAAGTGAAAAATGTGAACACGTCACATTTCAACATCAAGACTAGAAATAAAAAGTAACCAGTCAATACCAGATGCATAAATCACCTGAAGAAAAGAGTTAAGTACCTGCTTCTAAATGGAAGATGAAATTGACCCTTTTACAAAAAGGGGACATTACGTTTTGTCTGTTAAGAGTAACAGGCTCAATTCTTGATTTCCAAAAATCTAGATGACTTAGTAATATATATCACTGTGCTCGAGTACATTTCCTGATGCATCTTTAGTCCACTGATTTGCACGGGAGTTGCTACATACTGGGAAAGATTCAAGTTTGCTCAGGATGTTTGAGGCTAAGTATTTCTTCAGCTACTATCTGTTATCAGGCATAAGGTTATTCATTCCGTTTGTGGCAAATCTGCTATGCTCTTCCCTTGAGCAGACATGATCGTTACTCTTGATGAACTGGCCTGATTCAAGAGCTTCTGCTTCTATTATGTGGTCATGTCTACAAGTGTTCAGATCCAACCCCCAGGATGGATGGCATTTACCCAAATCCTCTCCACTTCCTCCTCCTCCCCCGGGGAAAAATCTAATTTGTACTTCTGTGGGTTTGACAGCTGAATCTCTTTTGAGTCAGTTAACACAGTAACTTTGTCTTTCTTTAGGAGAGACCAAAGGTCACTAACTTTGCACAAAAGCGGTTCTTCCTCCTGCACCTGGCTTTGCTCAAGTAATGATGTCTTTCCTTTTCCTCCTCACCACAGTGCTTGGGACGAGAATGTAAACATCGACAGAAACAGCAGCCCTGTGACCACGTAAGGACTTTCCAGTCAGGTAGATCCCATCAGCCAGCTAAACATTTCATCTCTTTGCTTGCTGGGAAGTCACTGAGATTTCCGCGGTAACTTTGTGTCCCCTTTACTTTGGCCTCCATCTGAGAAAAAGAGATGTTAAATTGGTATGGTTTGACATGTTAGAAAAATAGATAAGAAAAACTAACAGTGAAAAAAAAATTAATGTTTACTTTTTTATGTGGAAGACAGTCCCAAAAAGATAACTTTTAACATTTCATATGCTGTGTAGTATTACAGAGCTTGATAAGACATAAAAGCTCAAACTCAACAATGAACCTGTTAGGGAGCCAGCAAGCCTTTGATTCCTTTGGAAGACAAGGTCAGTTTCACTTTGTTCTATGTGGAATTTAATTTTGGGGGGCTGTGAGGTAGCAGTTATCCATAAGGCCCAAGTATCAGGTGAATGTACATTTCTATTTTGGTCCTGAACCTAGTGTGAAGGATAGAAGTTTGCTACTAGGAATAATAGTTTCAGCCAGTCTTTTTTTTTTTTTGTAATTTTATTTAATTTTGTGTGTGTGTGTGGGTGTGTGTGTGTGTGTGGCCAGCTCAGCCCACCAGGGGGCGGGGCAGGCTGGCATGTGGTGCTGGGGGATTGAACCGAGGTCCCTGTGCTTTGCTAAGCTTGTTCTAAGTAGGTGCTTTAGACCACTGAGCCATCTCACCAGCTCCTAATTAATTTTTTTTGGTTTTGTTTTTTTTTCCGGAACCGGGGATTGAACTCAGGTCCCTGCGCTTGCCAGGGAAGTGCTTATTCCACTGAGCCATTTCCCCAGCCCTTCAGCCAGTCTTGGTGGTGCACATCTGTAATCCCAGCACTTGGGAGGATGTGGCAAATTAGACTAGTCTGGGCTATAAAATGAGCCCAAGGCCAGCCAGTACTACAGTGAGACACTGTCTTAAAAAGATAAACAACAAGACGAATGATGGTTTCCATTTCAGCACCTGTTGTTTCACTGTTGAAGGGGAAAGTGTTGATTCACCATTAAACCTGAGTTAAATCCCTAAAAACATGGTAAGAGGAGAGGAAAAGAGAATGTTTAGGCAGGCAAGAGTAGAACCTAGTGACCTAGAGAGCCAACAGAATACAGGGATAACCTCTGGAGGGTTAGGGTTAGCAATGAAGCCCCCAAAGAGAGAAGGCTCTGTTTGAAGGGAAAAGGCCCTGATGGTGGAGAGCCACAGGCGAAAGGAACACAATTACTGCATCATGGGACAGTAAGAAGCTTAAGGCTGGACGAGGCCACATAAGTCACATGGCCAGGCCCGCTCCTGTGGCCATCTAAATTTCTTTTTTCTTTTTTTCACCTAAATTTCTTTAGAAAAACATAACAAAACAAAAAGACTACCTTCTTGAATAAAAGCTGTATCAATGAAGTAAGATTATTTCAAAAGTTGCATAAATAGTACACTATGAAAATAACTTTGGTAAAATACTTCACTTTGGTGACATCCAAGGCCTTTTAATTTATAAGATAATATGTATTTACATTTGTTGAGAAAATGATTTGATCTGTGGTACAACCAAATGCATAAAATAGCTAAGGTCCCTTTTGTCTTGTTTTATGGATAGGGTCTCCCTAGGTAGTCCAGATCAGCCTTGAACTTGCAGTGTAGCCCAAGGTAGCCTTGAACTCCTGAACCTCCTGCCTCAGACTCCTGACTGCTGGAATTATGGTTGTAAGACACTTTACATGGGATTTTGCTCAAAAAAGTTTTGGATTAGCAATATAAAACACTTAACATTAACCGGACTATAAAATTCTCTAAGAGGCCAGGGAGATTGCTCAGTAGAATAAGCCCTTACCTGGCAAGTGCAAGGACCTGAGTTCAATCCTTGGTTCCACAATAAATAAATAAAATAAAATAAAATAAAATAAAATAAAATAAAAAATAAAAAAAAATTCTCTAGATCAGGTTGGCAAACTATGGCCCAAAGGCCAAGTCTGGCTTATCACTTATTTGTATGAATAAAGTTTATTAGAATTCAGTCAGACTCATTTGTTTAGGGCTGGCCAAATAGTTCAGCGGACTAAAGTGGCTGTTTAGACACAGGGACTGGTCTCGATCCCCAGCATGCCGAGCCTGCCCCAGCCAGGACCCTGGCCCCGTCCCCGGGGTGTGCTGAGATGGAGACTGAGACTGGGCTTGGTGAGGCATGCTTGCAACTAACTGGGAGGGTGAAAACAGGAGGATTACTACGAGTCTGATCTCTGTAGTGAGACCCTGTAGATCCTGTACTAAAATACATTAAAAAAAAAAACAAAACCCAACCCTCATTTGTTTGCATATTATGTTTTTTTTTTTTATACTGTAATCAAAGTTGAATGTGTCTAGGAAGAAACTACTGCCTTGTGTTTTAAACAAGATTGAGAAGTGAGATTAATTGGTTTCTTGCTATGAACTAAGTGCCCTGCTAGAAGCTTTCGATCAGTTATTTTTATTAGATTTCCATATGAAGTCAATTAGAAACACCTTCTTTACAGGGAAGAAAAATGCTAAAAGTTAAGAAGCATGCTTAAATTGACAATTCTGCAACTAAAAAACCCATCAAGCCTGACCTTTAAGTTCAAAGTTTTAAATTATAAGATACCTTTAAACAAAATATTTTAAACTTCAATTTGGAAAAAAAACCTGGAAGTCACCTTTCTTTTCTCATGGCACAGTAGTACTGAGTAGGGGGCAAGATAATTTACCCAAGAGCAGGAGCCAGGCATGGGGGCACGCACCTGTAAGCCCAGCACTCCAGGGGCTAAAGCAGAAGGATTGCTGGAGTTCGTCTGGGATACACAGTGAACTCAAAGCCAGCCTGCAAGTCCCTCTCTCAAAACCCAACAAACTAACAAACCAAGGAACAAAACAGAACAACAGCCAACGAGGTGGAATCCTGGGTCTTTGGAGCCACAAATACCCTGCTCAGTTGGTTCCTTGCAGGGGTCCTTTCAGGTCTCTGCCCATGAGCACAAGCCGGCCAGCTGGACTCACACCAGCAGCAGCTGTCTGTCCATACTCAGGGAGGCCACTTTTGTTACACAGTAACTTGCCTTATTACTTTTTTTAATCTGAGACAAGGGCTTGCTATGTAGTTTGGGCTGGCCTTGACCTCATTATGTAAGCTAAACTGGCCTCAAACTGGAGGCAATCCTCCTGTCAGCCTCCCCAACGCACAGATTGCAGGTGTGCACCACCATGCCAGCCCCCTCATTAACTTTAAATCTAGTCAAGTTCAGGAAGATCAGGGTTACTGATGTTTGTGCCTGCTTTATTTATATGCCTATTTTGCTCAATTGTGATTTAAACTCATTCTGTCAAGGATGAGTCTGAGGGAGCTTACCACAGGAGTTTTATCTTTCTTAAACTATTTGTTAATTTTTAGCTAATAATAACAGAAAAGCTGTGATATTAGTGGGATATATGTAACATTTGATATCTGTATACAACGCACGATGCTCAAATCAGCTTACGCATATTTATCCCCTCAGACATTCACCGATTCTTTGTGGTGAAAACCCTCAACATCCTTCCTCCTGGCTTCTTGAGATGGACAGTATGCTGCTACTATTAGAGTCATGCTGTGTAAGAGTTTCCTAGCGGGTCTTGCATCTGTTGACAAAAGGAATTTTGGAAGATGAATTGGTGGCCTCAAGACTGCAACAAAGGGCTGGCAATACAGCTCAGTGGCGTGAGTGCTTGCTTGGCAAGTGCAAGATCCTGAGTTCGATCCCTGGTACTGCAATTAAAAAAACAAACAAACAAAAAAAAAAAACACACCAAATTTAAAAAAATTGCTACAAGCTCCACCACTGCATGGTGGTCAGTGGTAAACTGGATCAAAGACCATTTGTAATGCAGTGGCCCAAAAGAATAACGAGGCACTAGTAAACTCCCAAAGTCGAGGGCAGCCAAGAAATTTTCTCAAAGGACAGGGAAACGGCCTCCTAAGAGTGCAGGGTCAGTCTCTGGAGAGACACTGTGGTCCTAGGAACCTGGAGGTTGCTGGGCAGGGCACTCGCTCTCCAGCATCAATTCTAGAGTGGGCAAGCTGGGCTGCAAGTGCGCAATACATAATGTGGGTCACATGCAGCCAACAGGATGACTAATAGTGTACTTCAGTGTACGTACGCATGTGCTTGGAGGGTACAAGGCCCTGGGCTCAGTTCCTAGCACTTAAAAAAAAAAAAGAAAGAAAAAAAGAATATAAGCTTCTGGAGTTTGAGAGCAAACAATAGTGTATCATTTTGGGCAAGCTGCTTATGTTGCTGATTCATTTTTCTGATTTGTGAGACAGACATCATTATCTACCATTCGGGCTTATTCTAAGGATTACATCAGCTCAACCATACAAGCTGGCACAAGATCAAAAGGCACTTCATATGTTTTCAATAAATGTAAATTATTATAATCCTTGCATACAGTTTTTATTTTTTTCCCCAGTTCGAGAGATTGAACCCAGGGCCTTCACAGTATATCCACAGCTTTTTACTTTTTTTCTTTACTTGGTATGGGGGCAGGGTCTAAGTTGCCCAGCTCAAGGTGGGCCCCTCTTGCCTGAGCCTCCCAGAGTTGCTGGACTTACAAGTGTACTCTACCATACCCAGCTCTATGTAACTTTCATGATTGCTCTGCTTAGCCATCACTTCTATATAGTACACACCTTCAAAAACACTTTCATATGTAGTGAAGACTTCACTGGCCAGTGTTCTTTCTCTTACAAGGACTTTGTTGCCAATGAGGAGTCAGTCATGCAAAAATTTGCTGTTTCCAACTGCTGCCATCCCATACTGTTTTCAGAAGGGTAATTTATATCCATACACCCAGATAAACAATGAAGAGATAAGGAAGAGGTAGCTTCTTACCATTAAATGTTTGCTGTAAGTGTGTAGGCAGAGGTGAGTGGGAAAGTGTTGCTGTGTGCTGAGCTCCTGGCTGTAAACCCTTTAGTAAATCTGAAGGGAAAAAGAGATTCATCAGTGATCTTTCAACTAAGATGTGAGCCCATGTAGATCCACCCTAACATGCTACAAGCATGACTTCCAAGGCCTTCTAAAACTTGAGCATGCGCATTAATGATCCTTTACCTACCACCATGGTTACTGTATGTGTGAACAGAGAACCCAAGCAATCTGACTTTTGTAAATTCATTAAGATGCAAGTTGGTATAGGTAGCTCATTAGTTCACTTTAATGTATAAATGCAGTCCTAGGGCCCATGATTTGGTCATAGACAAGACTTCTTTATACCCTGGGTCCCTGCTCTGCCACTAAATAGCACATGAGTGAGGAGCCCGACTTACTCTGAGTGAGGCTGTGGTGGAAGGCGGCTGAGGTAGATCCCGAGGTGGTTGTCACTCCAGCTGTGTCCGTCCCGAAGCCGAGTAGCTCCAAGGGAAACTGGAAGGGCATGGTCACTGGAACAAGGCCACCCAGCATCCCAAAAGGAGTCACATTTTGATTTGTTACAGACAAGGGTGATGTCATGAGGGTCAGAGGTGAGGCATTAGCCAATAATGATGCTCCTGCTGTAGACTGTGCAGAAACCAGGGGTCAAAATAGATGAGAAAGAAAGTCTTTCACCTACCCTGATTAATTTCACTTAATAGTCTCATGGATGCAAGATTGTCTTTTATTATATTTCTTTTTTTTTTTTTTTTGGTGGTAAAACTCTGCCTTGTATCTGTTCCAACAAAACTGGTGAGCCAGAAATAAGACTGAGGTGAAAATAAATTTTAAGGAGCTCCCAACACTGGTTGTGAAGATCTGAAATTACATCCGGGAATCTTCCTAGGCTCAGCTCTTCATCGCCACCACAGATCCCTTCCTAACTGTGTAACTCGCAGTGGGCAGCTCTTCTAGCCTAGTCTGTAACCTTACAATCCCACTTCTCCCCTTCTGTTCCAGCCGCAGCCCTGAGCCATGAGGAGATACTGTCACAGCATGCCAGCGCTCCTGGGAGACCTCAGAAGTAGCCTGCCACCTTCCGCCTTTTCTGGCACTCTTCGGGCCCCACCCCTGCAGTGGCTGTGCTGCCAGGGCTCCCCGAGCTGTGGAGCTACTCACAGGGCCTGCCTTCAGCCCAGCACCCTGGACGCTCTTCTCCCCCTCTCCTCCCCTCCCTGAAGCAACTGCCAGCTGCTTCTTGTACTGTTGGTGAGCACTGCACCTTTCCAGCTTCTTTACCTTCTCACTCAGGGACCTCTCGCTTTTTACCAGCATACTGCAACTTCTAGTAACAATCTCATTTACTTGCATTCCTTTTATTAGCGAACTCACTGAAGCAGAACCTCCATTTTCCGCATTACAGAGTCGCTCTTTCATCAGGAGAGTTGGCTTCCACTCCACTACCTTTATGAAATAACACTCCCTACAGGAAGAGGTACATCATACTCCTCCACCTGGGCTTGGAAGCCCTACTTAGGAACAAAAAAGCACTTCTTAAATATACTATTCCTTAAGCTAATTTAATTCTTTCCAACAAGCTTTATGTGCAGCAATTGAATTTTTGCCTACTGTATCCTTTATCTTTAGTTTTGTGTTTAGACATGGAGTCTCACTACATTGCCTAGGCTGGCCTTTAAAAAGTTTTTGTTTCTTTTATACCAGATTTGGTATGAGCTATCTCCCTGGCTCTGGCCTTTTAATCCTCCTGTGTCAGCCTCCAGAAATGAGTAGGTGGGATTATAAGTGTGAGCCACCAAGCCTAACATTTCTTGTATTTTTGGGGGGACAGAATCTCCTTCTGAAGTTGAGCCTGGCTTTAAAGTCACTATGAGGGCAGCCAAATAGCTCAGCGGATTAAAGCACCTACAAGCAGGTGCAGGGGCCTGCCATGCCGGGCCTGCCATGCCGGCCCTGCCTCTGGGTGCCCTGAGAAGGCAACTGAGACAGGGCGTGGTGGTGTGTGCCTGTAATCCCAGCTCTTGGGAGACTGTAAACAGGCAGATCACTAGGAGTCCCATCTAGTAGTGAGACCCTGAACACCCTGTAGACCCTTCC
>NW_004524603.1:16549544-16566066 GCF_000260255.1 Octodon degus
TTATTCCACTGAGCCATCTCCCCAGCCCCTACATAATATTTTTAGTCAACAACAAACACTAGATAATGGGTCTGGGATAAAGCTCGGCAGCATAAGCGCCTCCCTAGCAATTGCAAGGTCCCAAGTTTGATCCCTGGTACCGCAAAAATAAATAAATCCCAGCACTTGGGAGGCTGAGGCAGAACTGTTGTGAATTCCAGGCCAGCCTGCACTACACATGAGCCTCTGTCTTAAAACATAGCTACTGTCCGCTTTAGTTTGTGTTACAGTTAATACAGACCCTATGGCTCTCTTAATGCGCAAGTAAGAGGCTGGTTTGCCCTGCCTCTGGACAGCGCCACACCTCAAGGTCCATGCTGTCACAGGTCCACATTGCACCGCGTTCTCCAGAACCTTCTAAACTGGTCCCGCCACTCTCTCTAGTGCCCACCGGTCTTTCTCTGTCACCGCTGGCGTTTCTAACCAGAGTTCTGTCCACTCTGGCCCAGCAGCTTAGGAAGTGGGCAGTGCTAGCGGAAACTGCCCCTGCTTTCTCTGTGGTACCTCCCTCCCCCAGTGCGTCCTTCCGGCCACACCCCCTTACTTCCGGCCTTAACGTGGAGGCCGCGGGGGCTTCAGTTATAGACCTTACACTTAAGTACATGTTTTCATCATTTTATGCTTGGACTCGATGGATTTTTTTTTTTTTGGGGGGGGGTCTTTCTGAGACAGGGTCTCAGTATGCAGTTCAGCCTGGCCTTAAGCTCACTTTGCAGTCTAGGCTGGTCTCGAACTTGCAACCATCTTCCTGCCTGGGATTATTGGTGTGCGACACCAATTTTTTTTTTTTTTTTTTAATTTGTCAGTTTTTGCTATACTGCACCAGCGACGATACAGAGTGGGTGCACCTTGGGAAAATTACCAAGTTAAAAATAATGATTTGAAAGAATGCAAATAAGATACTATATTCAGTATATGTGCGGCAGTAGCGAGCACAGACACTGTCAGTTTAAACATTAACAAAATGGCAAGTTCATGGTCCCGCGTTACTGGGGGTGGGGGGCTAACAAGAGCTGCTCCTTTTTAACCATAATTGTATCGTACTCTTCGGATGACACAGTTTCCACGGTTGTGTGCTCCAACTGGAGGCCCTCAGGTAAGAAGCCCAAATACTGTTAAAAGTGGGAAACAAAACTCGTCTGGAGGAGTCTAACTGAAGCATTAAATAGATGGAAAAGGGCAACGAGGTCAGGTTTAAAATTGAATAACATAAGCGCCGTGCCACGCTGCCCGCGCGTCTGCTCCTTCTCCTGGGCTCGCCGCGGCCGCTCGGAAGCAGGAAGGTCCTCGCGTGAGAAGCTGGCCGCGTGAAGTTGGGGAACAGTTCACCATTTTGTCCCACAATCAAAGTATTTTTCACAATGTGTGCAGAGAGAAATGCTGTTTTTCCCACGGGCACTAAATGCTTTAAAGCCTCACGCTCTATAATATTTCCACAACACCGGAGCAAGGTTCCGAGGTGTCCAGCAGACGCACCACTCCCCTGGGGCGCGCACCCACCGCTTATCTCCCGGCTGCGCACAAAATGAAGTCGAGGTCCTCTTGTGGCCGCCCCTCCTCGCGGCTTTCCGGGCCTTTCCCGGGCCGCCCACACCCTGATGCCAGGCTCTTCCCTCCCGTCTCTACTTCGTGCTCCTGAGCTTCCCGCCACCCCTCGGCTGGGCGAATGGGTCCTCGAGAGGCCGCCCGTCGCCGCCTGCTTTCGCAGCAGCCACTCTCGCCTGCTGTTAGTTGCCTGCGGACGAAGCCTGTGCTGTGCCAGACGACCGCAGTAGAAGGCTCAGCCCCAGGTATGGGAGCTGCAGAGCGCCGCCCGCGCAGGACCTGCTCGCCACACATTTGCCTCACGAATCAGTAAGTGGGTTTTGGGATTAGAAAGCAGCAAAGACAGGACTCCTAGAAAATCAGGAACCTGAAAGCTAGAGGAGGAAACCCTGGGGCGACAGTTATTAAATAGAAAGTAGGCAAAGCTAGTGACTGGAGCGCAGAAAGATTTTAACTTCTGAGCCTTTTTTTGGGGGGGGGGGGGCCCCCAACCCAACCCGGGGGCGGGGTGGTGCCGGGTATCCCACCTCGCACCTCCCTCCCAGCGCTGGCCTAAGCAGATGCTTTAGACTGTTAAGCTCTCAGCGCAGGCCCTGCCCTTCTTTAAGATGGACCTGTCATTCACGCCCTGCAGATGCCTTCCAGACAGAAGGTGAAAGCGCTGCAGGCACAGCTGGGAAGTCTGCTTTCATCTGGTGCTAAAGACAGGAGCGAGAGGCAGCGAGGTGGCTGCTAAGAGTTCAAGGAGATGCTACCCTGGGATGAAAGCAAGGGTAGGTTCGTGAAGGGCAGAAATGACCTTATTTGGTTAGTGGCCTTTTCTTCAGACTCCCCAGTGAGACAGGAAAAGCAGCAGATGGATGTAGGGACACAAGGGTCTCCACACACAGAGCTGCTTAGGAGAGGAGGAAAAGCAAAGCACATCTGCGCGAGTGCTTGCTTGGAAACACAGATCTTGCTATGTAGCTTTCTGGTTGACAAAACAATTATTCGTGAGACAGTAGATGGGTTCTTTGAGATAAATGATCCAATAAGTACAGGACTGTCTCTGGGAAAAGTGCAGGACTGACAGCTTCTGGAGATGATAAAAGAACAGAGGAAGATTTAGCCCTAATTTCAAAGAAAATGAAGTTTAAAAAAAAAAAAAGGTAAAAGGCAATTTCTTTTTTTTTTAAATTTTTTTAAAATTTATGTGTGTGTGTGTGTGTGTGTGTGTGTGGCCAGCTCAGCCCACCAGGGGGCGGGGCTGGCTGGCATGTGGTGCTGGGGGATTGAACCGCAGTCCCTGTGCTTTGCTAAGCTTGTACTAAGTAGGTGCTTTAGACCACTGAGCCATCTCACCAGCCCCAAAAGGCAATTTCTAACTCTAGGAAAAGCCCACAAAAAACTTGTAATAAGAAAGCAAGCTGGGGAGATAGCTTACACACGGTCCTAAGTTCGATCCCTGGTACCACCAAAAAGAAAAAACAAAACCAACCAACCAAACAAAACAAAAAAAAAACCCCAAGCAAATAAAGCCATAGTTATGATACTTAGCTCAACAAGGCCTTTATGAGGTCACACATGTAACCAAAAATTTTAATTGCTTTTTCAAAAGTATAAGAGAACTAAAAGCTGTATTTTTCAAAATGAAAAAGAATTTCAGAGACAGAAACACAAAGATAGAAAACATAAAAACATAGTACTAAAACTGATAACATTAGAATTTTTTTTTTTTTAAATTAGGGATTGAATCTAGAGCCTTCATACTGAGCTATATTCTCAGCCCTTTTCATTATTTTTAGTTTTGAGACAGCGACCTGCTGAGTTCTTAATTGCCTAAAATGGGCTTGAACTTGTGACCCTCCTGCCTTAGTCTCCTAGAATACGAAATATTGGATAGGGATGTGCCATCATGCCTGGTTCTTTCTCATTTCTGTTGAAAGTAAAATCAGTGAATCCTAGACTTCAATAAATGAAGTGTTCGTTCTATTTAGAATCAATCCATTCCTAAGTCTCTGTAAGTGGCAGAACGATGGTTGTGTATTACACATGTGCTGAATACCAACTTGCTCTGCTCCACACAACGGCAGGGCACCTCTACCAGTGGCAAGGGGAGAACCATGAGAACCATGCCACTCCACGTTCTTACTGCACATAAACAGCAGCAGTGCTGCCTCAGACAATACAAGTCCATAAGTCAACAAATATGTTTTCTAGAACTACTTGAGAATCTAACAACTTATACATCATAAAGTGGTGTATTTTTAAAAAGATGGTTATAAAATAGAACATTAGGTAAAACACATTTTCTTAAAAATTCAGTGTAATGAGTAATTTTTGTTCTCACTAAATTTGTCAACAATTAATATATGTTATTTTCAGGAAAAAGAAAAGAAAAGAAAGGTAAAGAAACTGAACCATTAATGTGAAGGAAAAATCTGAGTAGGTCTCAGAATACAAATAAGGCAGTAAGACCAAGAATCAGAATAATAATGAGGATAATAAAGGTCAGAGTGATGAAATATATGAATTACAAAAAATTCTCAAAAACAAAGGATAAAGCCAGGTGTGTTTGCACACACCTATAATCTCAGCACTCAGGACGCTGAGGCAGGGGGACCTCTGTGAGTTCGAGGCTGACCTGTACTACATACAGAATGAATTCAAGGCTATCCTGAACTACACAGCAAGACCCTGTTCCCCAAAACGATGCAAAGCAAAACCAAACCAAACCTAGGAAAAGTGACTCATAAATAATATTTATGCATATAACAGAAGGAAATAGTCTTAATCTGTAAAACAGCCAGGTCTGAGACTAAAGGTATTATAATGTTCTAGGTACAAATTTTTTTTTTCAAGATAAAGATATTAACAAAATTAGACAAATTTAGCCATGGTCTGTGGACACTTGAATTTCAAAGAAAAAGAGAAATAGCTTACTAGCATTTAGGAGAAAAGCCCCATTACTCATAAAAGGGGAAAACAAAAAATCAGTACGGCCTCACACTTTTCTAAAGTCCAAAATACTAAGCAAGAATCAGTGGGGCATTATTCACAGAATTTTGAGTGGACCAGTTAGTGATGGAGAAGTCTACATACTCAAGTAGCAACACAGAAAAATAGGCTCAGGTATGCAAACCCAAGGTAAAGGAACACTCATGTTACTCTGCTTTGCAAATAACCCTTACACGGAAACTCCAGCTAATTCAGAGGGAAGGTTAAATTAAAAATTTATGAGTGGGAAAATTGTGGTATAAAATGATTCCTAATGCTATCTGGCATAGGAATATATATCAATAACTACAAAATTAATGCAAAATGAAATTTTTATTTGAGAAGTAGTTAAAATAACATGTATAAATATGAATAAATAAGAAATAAATCTGGCAGGAAAAAAGGGAGGAAACGAGAATGTATGCTAAACTCATAAGTTACTACTTTAATAAGAGTTAAATATGCACTTTAGTTGTATTTTTCAAAAAATGTTAAGGTAAACATGCGATTAAAAAGAAAAACCCCACAGAGCCCCAAGAAAATCCTATTCATAGGTGTGCCCAACACGGCGATGTCACATCAGGAAAACTCCATGGCTCTGACTGGGCCAGCCTGTTCAAAACTACATCTTCTAATCACAGTGAGCTCCTTAGTGGCTCAGAGGGAAGACCGCACCACCGCACACCCTAGCGCATGCACGACTAGAACATACATACCTGCACATTGGCTGTTACCACTGAAGACCCTGAGGCAGAGGATGGTCTATGTGGAGTAGACAACGGTTTAGTAGCACCCTGTGTTCCACTTCCTGTTCCCCCAGACAGACTAGTCCTACTAGTGCCGCTTGAGTTATGGTTGCTACCTCTGCTGGCAGGTACATTCACTGCAGGTCCACTCAAGCTGTTCTTGCCAACAGTTCCAGTGGATGATGAGTTTGTTAGCTTTGAAGGGGCCTGAAGATTCTTTGTAGAAGGAAGGCCTGAAGTGCGATTCGAGGGCAACAAATTCAAGGTGGGCGACTGTCTGCTGATGTTGATTCCACTGGGCTGTTTATGGACTGGGTTGTTACTAGTAGAGTGGCTACTCTGGGCTACTAGTGCATTTGGACTAGAGGAACTTGGGGACACAGTGGGCTTGGGAGATGGATTGGACTTGGAGATAAGTTTAGTTGATACTGAAGGCTTAGCTGACAGAGAGGGCTTGGGTGAGGCAGAAGGCTTAGGTGAGGGCAAGGGTTTGGGCGATGTGGCAGGTTTGGGAGATGCGGCCAGTTTAGGGGATGCAGCCATTGAGAAGGGAGATTTGAAACCCTGCGTGGTTAGTTGTGACACCATAGCCTTGGCTAAATAATTAGAGGAGGTAGTGGTGTTTGGTGCTGTTCTAGAAACCAGGGAGTGGGAGCCTTGAGAACCATTTCCAGGGGAGGGGTTAGACAAGGGAAGGCGGTACATCAGCGGCTTCTCGGAAGTCTTAATTAGTGAGGATGAACAGGACAGCTGGGGATTATTACTTAACTTCACCACTGGGTTGGTCTGTGATTTACTAATGGTGGCTTGTAATGGAGATACATAGTTCTGTTGGACAGCTGAATGCTGGTGCACCTTTGTTACTTGTGTTAACGAAGAAGCATCCTGGGCCTCTGATGTTCCCAGAGTATGAGAGGAAGCAGCAACTTGGGCTTGGGAAGAAGAGGAGACATGAGTCTGTGAGGATGAAGAAGCATGAATCTGGCTTGACCTCTGGAGTCCTTGCTGAAGTAGCCTGGCAGGCAAAGGTTCTAAGGAGACTTTAGGGTTCTGGATTGAAGAACCAGCAATAAGGCCTGAAGAGATGCCAGTATGAGCTAAATCCTGGGGTTTCTTTGGTACTGGCCCTGTATGACCAGCGATAAGACTTGATGAGTGTGCAGGCTGAGTAGAATCGAGCTTTTTGGGTGTAGCCAGCGGCAGTTTGCTCATGATACTTGCTAACTTTTCCTCTCTCAGTCCTGGCCGAGGTTTAGAAGTTGGCATGCCTATCCTTGAGCCAACGGCCGGGCCCTTGTTGCCATTGTTGATGACAGCTAACGCTTCCGAAACGAGATCCAGTGAAGGCGAGCGGAAGGCAAGGTCCTCATCCAGTGAGTCATCGAGGCAGATGGTTTCCTGGGCTGTGGCTGAGCCGGAGCTGGCAGAGGCAACGACGGAGGTGCTGGAGCTCGTGGACGGACCACTGGCTGAAGCCGCCAATGATGCAGGGGCTTTCTGGTCTTTCTTTGGACTACACTCCTAGCATAAGCAGCACCATGTTGGAAAAGAATACAAACAGTCAACAAAGAATATAAAGTCAATTTTTTCTTTTTTTTTGGGGGGGGGGGCTGTGGGAGTTTGGTACCAGGAGTCAAACTTGGGACCTTGTGCAGGTCTCCATGCATGTATATTTATTTATTTTTTCCTTTAATTTACGTATTTGGTACAGAGTATCACTACACAGCTCAGACTCTAGTGATGCTCCTGTTTTCAGCCTTCCTGGCACTGGGATTACAGGTGTGCGCCACCACACCTGGTCTCTACTGAGGCTCAGTGTGCCTGGGGGTGGGGCCAATGTGGCATGTGGTGCTGGGGATCGAACTCTGATCCCTGTGCTTGCCTAAGCAGGTGCTTCTGAGCTATCTTGTCCTCCCCAAAGTCAGTTTTTAAAAGACTAAGACATTCTCAGGACAATTAGAACTGTTTTCTACTGGAAATCCTGAGACTGCTGAAAGCAAAGCACCTTATAAGAGGACAGAGCATTAGGCTGAGCTATCCTCACAAAGCAAAGTACCTGATACATGGAAAGGCCACTGTCCAGGAAGCCACTCTAAGACAACAGCTGACAATAGGCCAAAGGCGCAGGCGCAAGCCAGTGAAGTTGCTTAGAAATTAACTGTACCTCTGCTGCCTACCTGATCAGTGCCTCCTCAGTCCTCCCCAAATCCACCTGCTCTGAGACTTTTCTGGTAAGGGAACTATATCCCCTGCTCTTGGTCCACCACTGAGCCACACTCCTATGCCCTTTTACTTTGAGGCAAAGTCATGTTCAGGCTGGCTTCCAACTTGTAATTTTCCTGCCTCAGTCTCCCACATAGATCCACTGCTTTAAACTCTTCTTTTTATTCTCTTCGGCCTCAAGAGAAAATCTCCCTTGATATTAAGACTCTGCCCTTCTGGTCTGGTGAGGTTTGTAGGAAAGCTGACCTTCGCCCTCTGCTTCCTTGCACTGCTGTCACTCTGTACCCGACCTGCAGCCACCCACAGACAGTATCTGTTGGGCCCAGTGCATCCAACAGAGAGATGCATATTTAAATCCTATTTTCAGGGGCCAAGGAGATAACTCAGTAGAATAAGCACTTGCCTGGCAAGTGCAAGGGCCTGAGTTCAATCCCCAGTTCCGGGGGGCCTGCCCCTTAGCTCAGTTCTTTAAGTGGCTGCTTCCACAAAGCAGTCAGGCTCAGGTTGCTGAGGTTCGATCCCCACAACTCAAGCCAGCCAAACCTGCCCTGAAGGCATTCGGAGAAAACAGCAACAACGACAACAACAACAACCAGTTGTGCAAAAAGAAAAAAAAGAAAAAAATCCTATTTTCTACTAATAGGAATGGAAGACATTTGTAATTTATCCAACATGTATTTATCAAATATCCACTCTGAGAAAAGCCTTACACTAAGAAGAATGTTTTTTTTTTATTTTTTTTTGAGCAGAATATATTTATTGAGAGAAAGAAAGCTCCTGTCCTGAGAGAGGGACAGGAGGAGGGGCCCGAGCAGGTAGTTTCCCCCTCAGAAGAATGTTATTAAAACTGATTTAGTTTATTTTTCAAAATATCAACTTCTTTAAATTCAAGTGAAAGGTTTAAGAAGTATAGTTTAAAATATCCAAAAAGCAGGGCCAGGGGAGATGGCTCAGTAGAATAAGTGCTTGCCTGGCAAGCACAAGGGCCTGAGTTCAATCCCCAGTTCCACCAAGATAAATAAAAAAATAAAATAAAGTATCTAAAAAGCAAAAAAATAAAAATAAAAAGCAACTTTCTAAGGGAGATACAAATATATTTGAATAATTTCATTTTTGGATTAATTTTTAAGAATAAGAAGGAAAAATGAGTGCATAAGCTATCTCAAAGCATCTTTAAGTAGTTTCCTCAGAGCAACCTACGTTCAGAGTCTTCCACAGTATACTCATTTCCTCACCCACAGCACTTACCTTAAGCACAGTGGGCAAAGAGTGGAGAGGAAGAGTCTTTACCACGACCTCCTACGGTATTATAGTAAGTGAGCTGTTAAGAGTGCTGGTACCCCAACGTTCTTCACTTTTTTTTTAAGCTTTCATTTTAAGTCAATCTCCCCCTCCCACTAAAAACTTCACTACCTATCAGAAGTACAGGATATAACTGCACTAAGGTCACAACTGTCTGCTAAGATGAATGGGTAAAACAGATGAAATATGTTTTTGGTTTTTTTTTTTTTGCAGTACCAGGGATTGAACTCAGGACCCTGTGCTTGCCAGGCAAGCATTTATCCTACTGAGTTATCTCCCTGGGCCCTGAAATATATATATATTTTTAATGTATTTTGTGCAGAGTCTCACTACGCAGCTTAGGCAGATGAAATATGTTTTGACATATTACCCAGTTACAGGATTAGTTAAAATCTCATCAATATAAAGAATATGGGGGGGGGGGAAAGAATATGGAATTGCTGTAGAGGAATGTGTGACAATAATATTGGAGGTATTACCAATATAAAATTGCTATTTTAAATTTATTACTCATTTTCTTCTTTATAAAAACATTTAATTCATTCCTCAAAAATACTGCATGAGGGCTTGCGGGTTAGCTCAGTTGCTTAAAGCGCCTGCTTGGGCAAACTCAGTCAGGTGCAGGGGACTGCAGTTCTACCCCCAGCTCCACAAGCTGCAACACACCTGCCCTTAAGGCAGCCTGAGCTAGCAAAAAAAAAAAAAAAATCCTTCTCCAAAAATATTACATAGATTTTTTTTTTTTGAAGCAGGGCCACACTGTATAGTTCAGACTGATTTAAACTCACTATGTAGCCCAGGCAGGCCTTAAGCGCATATAATCCTTTTGCTTCAGCCTCCCAAGTGCTGGGATTACAGATGTGTGCTACCACACCTGACCTTGTGTGGACTTATGATGGCAGAAAAAAAAAAAAAATTGTTCACAATAAATGAGTCAGAAAATGGTAATCCTGGAGCCGCTGAGATAGTTCAGCAACTAACGCGCCTGCTTAGGTAAGCTCAGGCAAGCTCAGGGACTGTGGTTCGATCCCCAGCACCACACGCTGTGTCAGCTCTGCCACCAGGGCGGGCTGAGCTGGCCAGAGTCCAGGCATAATAGCACACGCCTGTAATCCCAGCGCTGGGGAGGCTGAAAGCAGGAGGATCACCACGAGTCAGAACTGCCTGGTGAGACCTTGCAACAACCAAATACATAAGAAAAAAGAAAAAAAGAAAAATGGTGATCCCACTTATGTAGAATGTTAGCCAGTAAGTGAAGGAGTAGTTAGGTGGATAAGAGGAAGAGCAGAGAGATCCAGCAAAAGGGAAAAGAGTTGTATACCAAAAACTTAAGAGCTTTTTTCTTCTAAGAAGAAATTTCTATATAGTTTTGCTTTTCTTCTTTCCTGTATTGTTTGTATTTTTCTTAGATTACTGAGAAAAAGCACAAGGAGCTGGCAGCAGAGCTCAGTTATAGCACACGCCTGGCACATACAACCCTAGGATCCACAGCTAGCAATGCAAAAAAGGAGATACAGTGGGAAAAGTCCAAACCAGCAAGCCACCCTTTTCACCCTGGGAAAAGGAAAAGGTAATTACAGAAAAGTAAAAAAACCTGATTATTCCCCTATATTATCTAATCCATCCATTATTAGAATTCTGATATATTTCCAAACCAACTATTCTATTAATGTTTTAATAGATCCATTAAAACTCAGAAAAAAATTAATTAAAAAATCCTTAACTAATCATTTGTAGAGAACATTATGCTGATTATTTTGGTAGAAATAAGGTCAAAGGTATGGGCATGTAGCTCAGTGTTAGAGCACTTGTTTAGCATAGATGAGGCCCTGAGTTCAATCTCCAGTACCACCAATAAACAAATGTCAAAATAGAGCCCTAACAAGAGACTTTTTTTTTTTTTTTTGGCAGTACTGGGGATTGAACTCAGGCTCGCGCTTACTCTACTGAGCCATCTCTCCGGCCCCTTTCACAAGAGACTTAATGAAAGAGGGGCTCAACATTATTTGGATTAGAAGGCAAAGTAGCTAACTAAAAGGTGACTATTGTATATTCAAAAGTTGTAGGACTAAAAGTGGAAAAGGCCAGAGAATAACCTAGTCATCATTTTAAAAGAAAACAAATTCCATCTATTTGAAGAGATGAAGGATACAGAAAATATAACCCAAGGGCTTTCATTAAAATTAAATTTCAAATGACTATATGCAGTTTTTATTTTATTTTTTGTGGTACTGGGGATTGAACTCAGGACCCTGAGCTTGCCAGGTAAGCACTTATTCTACTGTGCTGTCTTCCTGGCCCTATATGCAGTTTAATTCTAGAGGTTATATTTGCTTCTCTTTCAAATCTACTTTGTTCACTTTGACATTTTAAATTCTCTTATTTAAGTAAAATTAGTCTACATTTTAAACCAAATAAACACAGTTTGCCCTTCGGTCAGGGATCCAGCTCTACCGTTTGTTGTTCTTACTGATTCTCATCACAGTAACACATTCCCTTACATAGTCTATATTTTAGACTTTTTTTTTTGGTGGAACCGGGGATTGAACTCAGGCCCTTGCGCTTGCCAGAGAAGCACTTATTCCACTGAGCCATCTCCCCAGCCCTATATTTTAGACTGTTAAACTCATGCATTTTTGTAGGGCTGGGCTTGAATCCAGGGCTCTGCATATATCAAGCATATCTTCCTTGAGCTCCACGCCCAGCTCATTTGTGGCCTGCTTGCTAAGTGGTTAGCCTCTGAGGCCGTGGACACAGACACATCAGAGAGTTTGCGCTTTCCATTTGCCCTGGGTTATCATTAACCCAGTAATTCTCCGTTACTGTATCAGCTTGGGGTTTTCTCAGACTGTGTGGGTAATGAAAACTAAGCTCCTAAACCAGGGAAATTTTTCAGGGTACTCTTTCTTCTCCCAATCTAGAAGTGAGGCAAACAGAAATATACCAATAATTCTGAAGTGGGAAGTTTTATTTCTAGTCCTTTCTCTTACTAAAGATGTTATACTTTAAGAGCCCAGCTTCATCAAGTTTTATTTCCATTTCTGATCAGTGTAAGCCCAAGAAAACCTTATCTGCTACAGGATACTCTGAGAAGAGAAGAAATGTGCGAAGAACTGCAAGGTGAGGGACAGGAGTTCCAGGAGCAGCCCAATTCTAAAAAGTCGATGACCGTGATGGCAGTTCCTTCTTCATTTTGGCTAAGGACTTTCTCTTATGTGTGCCATCTCTGCTGTGTTTTAAATGACATTTGCTATATTTCATCCAGTATTTTGTATGTATGTATGCATGCATGTATGTATGTATGTATGTATGTATGTATTTTAGTACAGGGTCTACAGGGTCTCACTATACAGACTGGACTTGTAGTGATCCTCCTGTTTTCAGCCTCCCCAGCACTGGGATTACACTCTCAGCATGCCCACGCTGGGCACTGAACCCCAGTCCCTACGTCTGCCTAAGCATGCACTTTAATCTGCTGAGCTATCTGGCTGGCCCTTTATCCAGTATTTCTAAGTAGAATTTATATTTACAATTTCATTAATGCTTGCAAATTCCCAAAGCTGCATGGTCACCTCTCCTCACAAATACAGAGGTTGTAGGATTTTTATAAAGTTGAAAATAACCAACTTAGTTACCTACTACTGATCTTTGCTAAAGATTGTATATCCTTTTTGTTTTAAGACTGTATTTCAACATTCACCAATTATGACTGAAAAACGATTTGGTGGAGACTCACCTTTACTTTGGGTTTGGGTGCAGGAATCACCTTTTTCTTTGCCCTAAGATAAAAGAGTGAAATAAAGACGTATTTTATTTTAGTAAGAGCCACATCACTCACTGGGAAATTATAACATGCAATCTTTTTTTTTTTTGCTGCGGTACCAAGGATTGAACTCAGGACCTTGTGCTTGCCAGGCAAGCACTTATTCTACCAAGCTATCTCCCCAGCCCTCACATGCAGTCTTAGAATTATGTGGGAATACAATTCTTTCTACCTTCTGGAAAGTTCTTTGAAGACAGGACCTATACATAAGTACAATACTCAATTTATATGGGACCATCCAGCAACATTTGTCTCAATATAGATTACCTTGAAGAAAATGTCAACAATTAAGATGAAATACAGATGACAAAGGTTTTTTAAACATAAACAAATAATACATGAAGTAACTCAAAACATGCTAACAAAACTGCCTAACTTATTTAAAGAACTGTAAGACTACAATTATTTGTACAAAAATAGCTTCAAAGAACACTAAGCTCAAATTAAACATGGAGTTACGAATTACAAGTTGTGAATAACAATTTGCTTAAAAAACAAAATGAAAAGCTCAATTTGTTGTAGAAAATTATTTTTAAAATGTTATTTAGTAGGTTGAGGCAGGAGGATTGCAAATTTTGAGCCAGCTTGGGCAAACTATTATGACCTTGTCTAAAAATATAATTTTACAGCATGGGGAGATAGCTCAGTGGCACAGCACCTGCCTGGCAAACACAAGGTCCTAAATTTGATTACTGGTACCTACACTCACACAAAAATAAAAATACAATTCTATTTAATTTTAAAATTAATTAATTAGGTTATTTTGAGACAGGGTCTCACTATGTAGTGCAGGGTGGCCTTGAACTTGCTTATGTAGCCCAAGCTGGCTGAGAACTAACGCATTTTTCCTGCCCCAGCCACCTGAGTGCTGGGATTATAGCCATGTACCACCATGCCTGGCTAAAAATACAATTTTAGAAAGGTCTTGGGACGTAAGTTAGTAGTAGAATATTTGCTTAGCATGTGTGAGGTCCTGGGCTCAACCCCCAGTGTTACAAAACAAATAGATCAATCAATAAATAAGACAAAATAACAGCAAAAAAGGACAATAAAAAAAAACCCTAGAATCACTGGAAACCAGTCTGAAATACTGGTGAGATGGCTCAGTGGTCTAAAGCACCTACTTAGAACAAGCTAAACAAAGCATAGCGACCGCGGTTCAAACCCCCAGCACCACATGCCAGCCAGCCCCGCCCCCTGGTGGGCTGAGCTGGCCACACACACACACACACACACACACACACACACACAAATAAATTTTTTAAAAAATCATATGGGTTCTATAGTAGGAAAAAAAATTTTTGACTTGTCTACCTGAATAATTAAAAAGGACTGATCACTAAAATGCCTCACCTTGGGCCAGCCAAATAGCTCAGCAGATTAAAGTGCCTGCTTAGGCAGACACAGCCAGGGGTTTGATCCCTGGCGTGCCATGGAGGCCCTGAACCTGGGGTAAGGTGAGACAGCAATTGAGACTGAGTGTGGTGGCACACACTTGTAATCCCAGCTTTTGAGAGGCTGAAACACAGGCGGATTACTATGAGTTGGATCTAGTAGTGAGAGAACACCCTATAGACTCTTCCCTAAAAATTACAAACAACAAACAAACAAACAAACATGGACTGGGGAGACAGCTCAGTAGAATAAGCACCTGCCTGGCAAGCCCCAAGTCCTAAATTGAATCCCCAGTACCAGGGGAAAAAAAATAAAAGAACTATAAAAAGACAGTAACAAATGAACCAAGCTAAGATAGGCCAGTGATCAAATTTACTGTAGGTCATTATCTGGACCACCCAAATAACTGTACTAAAATCACAGCTCTCCTTGCTTTATGTAAGAGTGGTTTGTGAGTGGTTCTTAAGGTTTATCAGTATCCAGTTCATATCTGATGCTGCTGTTGTTACAGACTTTACTACTACAGTCAAGTGACAGTTGTTGCTGTCAACTGCTTTTCTCTAAATGCCAATATCTGGATTGTCTGGGAGTCAGAAACAAATGGCCCACTCCCTGTGGGCCATTACCAAAGAACTGGGTCCTGGGACAAATAACCCAAAACCTCCTCTCCCAAATAAATGAAGGCAGCCAGCCCCAACAGTTAGCCAGGCCCAGAGGTTCATGGCAAAGAAAACAAACAAAAAAAATAGAAATGTGAGAAACCACATTTACAAAATGACTCCCCAAATTCCCAATTCCCCTAAAAAGCCAATCCAGAGGGGAATCAAAGGGGAAGAAAAAAAAAATCTACACAACAGAAATATCTTTAAAATGCATCAAATTCAAAGAAGATATAATTAGTGACCTTAATAAAACAAATGATCAGTGAGTGTAGAGAAGATACTAATAAAAATCTGGTGGAGTTAAAGAAATAGACACAAAACATGAATGCTCAGCATAGAAAATAATGGGAGTCCATAAAAAGTTTCAAACACAAATCCAGAAGATTAAAAATATGATAGAAAATATGGGTAGAAATGACCAGTGTGAAGATAGAAGGTCAGGTCTGGAAGACAGAGCTATGGTTAGTGATTAGTTAATGAAAGATCCCTAAAAACAAAAGAGCAAGAAATATGGATCCAACAGCTCCTAGAGGACACAAAGATGGCTTAATTTAAGAGTAATTGGAGGGGCTGGGGAGATGGCTCAGTAGAATAAGCACTTGCCTGGTAAGAGCAAGGGCCTGAGTTCAATCCCTGGTTCTGCCGAAAGAGTAATTGGAATTAGTAAAAAACAAGACAGTAAAAGGGCACATAAAACATGTTTACAGAACATGGAAAAAGATTTTAACAGTTAAGTGAGTATATAGAACCCCAAATAGCCACGATCAGAAAACCAGCCAAGCACCAATAAGCCACTACATATCATATCATAATTAAAACACCAAAAACACAACAAAAAACCAGAACCTTAAGAGGTGTTAGAAAACAACAATTTACCTATAAAGGAAAACCCCTCAGAATTACAGCAGACTTCTCTACACAAAGCTTAAAGGCAAGGAGAGCTTGGAATAATGTGTCTGAAGCCCTAAAAGAAAACAACTTTCTCCCTGACAAGTGCAAGGGCCTGAGTTCAATCCCCGGCTCCACCAAAAAAGAAAAAGAAAAAAGAAAAAAACTTTCACCCAATTGCTACATCCTGCAAAAGTACCTTTTAAAATTCATGGAGATATTGATGGCTTACTGATAATTCCTGAAGAAGTTCATGATCACCAAATCAACACTAAATAATTCTCAAGGGTATCCTAGGAAGGGTCAAGGGATGCAAACAATGCCAAAAGCCCAGTAAAATGAATGATAGGGTAAGTGATTAAGTAGAGGGGAGAGAAAGGAAAGCAGTAACAAGAATAAAGCAGTACCTATAAATTCGAGTGGTCTCAGCTCACCAATCAAAAGACACAGATTAACAGAATGGGCCAAATCTAATGGCTGTATATAAGAAACACATTTACCCCAACAAGAAATTCAGAGAGTAAAAATTAAAGGATGGCAAACAGTAGTCCATTCAGTTAGGGCCTGAAAACAAGCAAGAGTAGCCATCCTATATTCCCACAAAGTACCCTTTAAATCAAAGCTAACCAGAGGCAAAGGTCACTATATACTGGTTAAGTAACTATTAAGCAGTAAAAGATAACGAAAGTACATATGAACCAAACCTGTGAACAAATGGACCAAATAGATACGTAGAGAGAGGTCCACCTAACAAAAGCATACATATTCTTTTTGGCAGCACATGGTACTTCCTCCAAAACAGATTGCATACTATCTAATAAAACATGCTTTTATCAGATCATTGGGCCAGGGAGATAGCTTAGTAGAGTAAGTGCTTGCCTGGCAAGCATAAGGTCCTGAGATCAATCTCCAGTACAAAAAAA
>NW_004524603.1:16566450-16586616 GCF_000260255.1 Octodon degus
AATAGGATCACAAGTCTGCATCTTGTACAGCAATTAACCACTAAGAAGAATATATGCAGTGTATTATTTGTTGAAACTGTACTTCTGATTTGATTTGAAACTGTCTCATTGCTGTTTATCAATAAAACTTTGAAAAAAAAAATAGTGATAGAAACCACAGAAATTAAGCAAATGTATGGAAATTAAACAACACACTCTTGAGTAATCAATGGTTACAGAAGAAATTAGATAATGCCAGTATAACATACTACAATTCATGGAACATAATGTAAGCAGTCCTATGAAGGAAATTTATAGCTGTGAATACTCATATCAGAAAAACAGAATGAGCTCAAATAAAATACTTAATGATATACCATACAGTCTCAGAAGAACAACAGTGTAAATCCAGAGCTTGTATAAGAAAGGGAAGTAAAAGACTGGCCAGATAGCTCAGTGACCTGGGTTCGATCCCTGGGATGCCATGCCAGCAACTGAGACTGGGCGTGGTGGTGTGTGCCTCTAAGACCCCGGCTTGGGAGGCTGAACATAGGAGGCTCATGAGTCCACGTATGTAGTGAGACCCTGTAGACCCTGTATCCTCTGTACTAAATGCATTAAGAAAGAAAGAAAGAAAGAAAGAGAGAAGTAAAAGATCAGAGCAGAAATCAATAAAATGGAAATTAAAAATACCAAGAATCAATGAGTTGATGAGCTGGTTCTTTGAAAGAACAAATAAAATAGAAATACTGTTAGCTAATCTTACCAATTCAGAGAAGAGACACAAATTAGTGCAATGAGAAATGAAAAAGATACAATTTCAACAGACACTACTACTTTACAGACCTACATGCCAGAGTTGGAGAACTCAGAAGAAATGGAGATTTTAGATATGTACGAATTATGAAAAACTAAACCAAAAAGAGTTGTAAAATTCTGAATAATCTAGTAACAGGCAATGAAACTGAAGAAATAAACAAAAGCCCAGGACTTGATGGATTCAGTGCTGAATTCTAAAAATATTTCAGGGAAAATATAACACTAATACACTTCATACTGTTCAGTGAAATCAAGAGGGAAGGAATAGTTCTAGTTATTCTTGGTAGCTAGCATTACTCTGATCTCAAAACCATAAAAGGATCCAATAAAAAAGGAGAACTATGGGGCTGGTGAGATGGCTCAGTGGTCTAAAGCACCTATGCAGAACAAGCTCAGCAAAGCGCAGGGACCACGGTTCAATCCCCCAGCACCACATGCCAGCCAGCCCCGCCCCCTGGTGGGCTGAGCTGGCCACACACACACACACACACACACACTAAATATAAATGTAATAAATAAAAATAAATAAATAATTAAAAAAAAAAAAGAATTACATGTTCATCTCTCTGCCGAGGCTTGTGTCTAAATGTCCCCTCAAAGCCTCACGCGGTTAGTTAGGGCTGAAACTTTTCAGAGGCGGCTAGACCCAGAGTGTGTGGTACTGGGATCAGTTGTGTTGTTACCTGGATTAAAAGTGTGTGGCTATGAAATTAGTCCACTAATTGGCTTGGCATAGTTTTGGATGTGGATGATGGCAAGGGCCCTTCTGGGTGTGAGTGCTACCTGCCCTATGGGCACTGCAGCCAGACAGAATATAAGGGAAAGAAAAGGGCTGGTGTTGCTTACTGCTGCTGCGCTACTTTGCTGCCTGCCATGCACTGCTTCCCATCTGCCATGCCAGCCTGCCTTGGAGCTTTGGGACTGACTATACACTGAAATCTACACACTGTGGCTACAATAAATCTTTCCTTCTTTAACTTTGGGTGTTGGGCATTTTGTTTCGGCAATGAGAAAAGTAACCAACGCATTCTCTAATGAACACAGATGCAAAAATTCTCAACAAAACACTGCCAAACAAATGCAATAAATCATCAATAGGGCTACACTTCATGGCCATGCAGGCGCTCTGCCAAGTTGGTTCAACACATGCAAATCAATAAATGCAGCACAGCACATAAACAGAAGCAAGAATAAAAACCACATGATCACCTTAAGAATTGCAGAAAAAGGCTCTGACAAACTCTAATGTCTACTTATGATTAAAAACCTGAATTAGAATAGGTATTGGAAGCCATTTGTGTTGGCACAAGCCTGTAATCTCAGCACCTGGAAGGCTGAGGCAGGAGGATCACTGTAAGTTTGAAACCAGCCTGGGCTACACAGTGAGCTCAAGGTCAGCCTGAACTGCATCCTGAGACCCTGTCTCAAAAAGACAAACAGAACCGAAAACAAAAACAGGTATTCGAATGTATCTAAATCTGATAAAAACCATTATGACAAATGTACTTAGAAAATCATATTAAATGTTAAAAAAAATGAAAGTTTTCCCTTCAAATTCAGAAATAAGACAAAGATGTCCACTATCACCACTCCTATTCAATGTAGTACTTGAAACATTAGCAAAAGCAATCAGACAAGATAAATAAAAGAAAGACATCAATTTGTCATCATTTGCAGATAACATGATCCTTTATATAGAAGACTCAAAAACTTCCACTAAGACTCTTAGATCTAGTAATGTAAATTAGTGATGTAGCAGGATACAAAAAAAGTCAAGTGATCCTGTACACCGCTAATGAACTCACTGAAAAAGAAATCAGGAAAACAATACCATCTGTAGTAGCATCAAGAAAATTAAATACTTAAGAATTAACCTAACCGGGGGCCTGGCCCTAGCTCAGGCCTTTAAGTGGCTGCTTCCACAAAGCTGTCAGCCTCAGGTTGCTGGAGTTCGAACCTCACACCTCTCCCGCTGGCCAAAAGTGCCCTGAAGGCATTCGAGGAACCAAAAAAAAAAAAAAAAAAAAATCTTTATTCCATTTGGGGCTGGAGAGATGGCTCAGTGGTCTAAAGCACCTACTTGAAACAAGCTTGGCAAAGCACAGGGACCGTGGTTCGATCCCCCAGCACCACATGCCAGCCAGCCCCGCCCCCTTGTGGGCTGAGCTGGCCACACACACACACACACACACACACAATAAATAAATGTAATAAATAAAAATAAATAAATAATTAAAAAAAAAAAGAATTAACCTAACCAAGGAAGCAAAAGACTTCTACAGCAAAAACTATAGTACTCTGAAAAAGGAGATCAAACAGGACATCGGAAAATGCAAGGCCAGGTGTAATGGTATGCACCTATACCACCAGCATTCAGGAGGTGGAGGCAGGATTGCTGTGAGTTTGAGGCCAGCCTGAGCTACAGAATGATTTCAATGCCAGCCTGAACTACACAGTGGGGTGGGAGGAAGGAAGAAAGGAAGGGAAGAAGGGAGGAAGGGAGGAAGGGAGGCAGGCAGGCAGGCAGGCAGGCAGAAAAACTGATTAAAAAACAAGGGAAGATATCTCATGTTGCTGGGTAGCAGAACTAATATTGTCCAAATGGCCATACTTCCAAAACTGATATATAGATTTAACACAATCCCAATCAAAATTCTACTAACATTCTTAAGAGAACTACAAAAAATAATCATAAAATTCACATGGAACAAGAGACATATAATAGCAAAAGCAATCCTGGGCAGGAAGAAGGCAGGAGGCCTTACAATCTTGGATTTCAAGTTATACTACAAAGTCACAGTGATAAGGACAGTTATCACTGACACAAAAATAGATGTGGAGATCAACAGAACAAAATAGAGGAAGCGGAAACAACCCAGCACATTCAACTATCTGATCTTTATTTTATTTATTTATTTGTTTATCTTTTCCGTATTTTTTTTTTTTTTAGGGAGGGTCTACAGGGTGTTTAGGGCCTCCCTACTAGATCGGACTCTTAGTGATTCACCTGATTACAGCCTCCCAAGTGCTGGGATTACAGGCATGCCACCATGCCGTCTTAATTACTGTCTCAGCAGCCCCCCCCCCAGGAGGTGGGGAGGGGAGTGGTGGTGAGGTGGGGCCGGCGTAGCAAGCCCAGGGATCAAATCTCCCACCTCTGCACCTGCTTTCGCACACTTTATTCTGAGCTATTTGGCCAGCCCCCCCCCCCTTTTTTTTTAATCTATTTAGTACAGGGTCTACAGGGTCTAACTATGTAGACAGGACATAGATTGGACTTATAGTGATTGTCTTGTTTTCAGCTTCCCAAGCGCTGGCATTACAGGTGCTTGCCATCACGTCCAGTCTCAGCTGCGCATCTCAGCACGCCCCAAGGGCAAGGCTGGCACCGCAGGCTGGGGAATTGAACACCGGTTGCTGTACTCTGCCTATGCGGGTGCTTTAGTCTGCTGAGCTATCTGGCTAGCCCTTCAATGATCTGATCTTTGATGAAGGGGGCAAAAGTATACGCATGAGGAATGATAACTTCTTTAATAAATAGTGTTGGGAAAGCTGGCTATCCACATGCATAAGACTGAATCTAGGGGCTGGTGAGATGGCTCAGTGGTCTAAAGCACCTACTTAGAACAAGCTTAGCAAAGCATAGGGACCGCGGTTCAATCCCCAGCACCACATGCCAGCCAGCCCCGCCCCCTGGTGGGCTGAGCTGGCCACACACACACACACACACACACACACACACACAAATAAAAAAAAAAAAAAAAGACTGAATCTAGACTCATCTGTTTTACCATTTATTGAACTAAAATCAAAATGGATATAAGATCTAAATGCTAATAGAAATAATCTGTTGGAAGATATGATAGGTAAAACTCTTCAAGACATATGCATTGGCAAAGACTTTCTGAACTGAACACAAATAGCACAAGAAGTAATACCAAGTCATCAATGGCATCATACCAAATTAAAGTGTATCTGCAGAGTAAAGGGGACAACCAACATAGTAGAGAGAAACTACAGAATGAGAAAATAAATTTTTTTTTCTTTTTTGGCAGAACTGGAGATTGAACTCAGACCCTTGCGCTTGCCAGGGAGGCGCTTATTCCACTGAGCCATCTCCCCGGCCCCGAGAAAAGAATTTGGCTAAGTACTCACCAGAGAATTAACATCTAGAATATACACAGAACCAAACAAAAAACAAAACAAAATCAACAACAACAACAACAAAATTCCCCCAAACAAAAAACTAAAACCAAAACAAACAGAAAAAACCCAGATTCCCCAAAAATAACAGACTCATTAAAAAAAGACAACTGAAATGAATAGACACTTCCTAGAAGTACACATGGACAATAAATACATCAAAAAATGCTCAATATAGCTGGCTACTAGAGAAATGCAAATTAAAACAGTAGACACCACCTTACTCTAGGAAAAAAATTGCTATTATCAAGAAACTAAATAGGGCCGGCCAAATAACTCAGCATTTGATTAAAGCACCTGCTTAGGCAGATACAGTGAACAGGGTTTGATCTCTGGCATGCTGCGCTGGCCCTGCCCTCGGGGCATGCTGAGACCAGATCGAGACTGAGTGTGGTGGCGCACGCCTGTAATCCCAGCACTTGGGAAGTTGAATACAGGTAGATCACTATGAGTCTGATCTACGTAGTGAGACCCTGTAGACCCTGTTCTAAAATACAAAGAAAAAAAAAAAAAGAAACCAAGTAATAAACACTGACAAAGATGTCAGGAAAAAGGAACCCTTGTACACTCTGTGGGAATGTAAACTAGTACTACCACTATTTAATACAGTGTGGACATTTCTCAAAAAACTAAAAACAAATTCCATTTACATCAGTTATTTCTTTTCTCAGTATCTTTCTAAGAGTTAAAGACACTTGATTACAAGGATACATGCATACTCATGATTGTAGCAGAATAATTTATGAAATAGCTAACTTTTTCTTTTTTTTTTTTTTTTGTATTTTAGGGAAGGGTCTACCAGGTGTTCAAGGTCTCACTACCAGATTGAACTCGTAGTCATCCGCCTGTTTCAGCTTCCCAAGAGCTGGGATTACAGGCACGACCCACCATGCCCAGTCTCAATTCCTCTCTCAGCGCACCCCAGGGACAGGGCCGGCACAGCAGGCCCAGGGATTGAACCCCTGGCCCCTGCATCTGCCTAAACAGGCACTTTAATCTGCTGAGCTATTTGGCCAGCCCAGTAATAGCTAACTCTTGAAAATAACCTATATACTTATGAACAGATGAATGGTTAAAGATGTTATTTTGCATAATGGAGTACCACTCTGTCCCAAGAAAGACAAATGTGAGGCATTTGTAGGTAAATGAATACAACTTGAGACCATAATAGTAAATGAAATAGGGCAGATATGCAAGCTTAAATATCATCCCATGGTTTCTTTTATATGAGAAACAAATCACACACACACAAGTTAGAAGACATATAGCAAGTACGGATGTCTTTCTTACATAGGCAGGGAAACAAGACGTAAGGGAGAGGGAACGGGATGGAAAGACACAGTATTGAAGGGGCAAAAGGGATGGAAACGGAGCTTTTGCAAATGAGAAGGGGAATAAGAGTTGGAAGGATCAGAGAGGGAGGGGAAGGGTAGAGGATGAAAAAAGAGAACAGTTAAGATGCGCTCTGTACATGCACCAAGTCTCTAACTGTAGTAACCCGCAATCATGCTATGTGTGGTGGCTCTTGGGAAGCTGAGGCAGGAGGATCCTTGCAAGCCCGAGATCAGCCTGGGCTACAAAATGAGCTCAAGGCCAGTCTGAACTACGTAGGGAGACCCTGTCTCAAAAAGCACCCCCTCTCAAAAAAACAAAAACAAAAACAAACGGATTTAAAAAAGCAACAGGGAAATTTCAACTTTTTTTTTTAGCAAAGCCAGTAGAGCAAAAGACCTTCATGCGTACCCATCCCAACATTCCAGTTAAAAATTCCAATTTTTTAAAAAAAAATTATAGTAACAAACCCAGGATTTATTTTTAATCATTATTATGTTTACAGTTTTTGTTATTTGCATTTTTCTTTTTTTTTGAGTAGGGTCTCACTATGTAGGTCAGGCTGCCTTGAACTATGTAACTCAGGTTGGCCTTGATCTCATGGCAATCCTGCCTCAGCCTACTGAGTGTGGCTGGGATTACAAGTATATGACATCACACCTGATGAGGCCGTTCTTAAAAACTGAAGGGAGAGCCAATGAGGTAGCACATTGGCACAGTGTCTGCCTAGCCAAGTGCAAGGTCCTGAATTGAATTCCCAGTTACAAAAAAAAAAAGTTTAGGGGAACTAGGTGTGGTGTGGCGGCATATTCCTGTAGTCTCAGCTCCTCAAAGGAATAAAAAAGCTGAAGTAAATATCTTATGTAAATGCCATTAGAAAAAATAAAAAATAAAGTAAATGCCATTAGACTAGGGAGATAGCTTAGAGATCTAAGTGCCTGCCTGGCAAGCGCAAGGACCTGAGTTCAATCCCTGGTACCCCATGCTGTGCTAGCCCCAGAACCAGGTGTGGTGCTGCACGCCTGTAATCCCACCACTGGGGGTGCTAAGGCAAGAAGATCACTACCAGTTCAAGCTGTGTAGCGAGACCCTGCACCAAATAAATAAATAATGAAGTAAATAAATGAATGCCTTTGGGATTAAAAACATGAGTTATACCTGAATTATAATGCATACATGACTTTAGAATTTCAAGGTGATTGAAGGTCATAATTACTGACAGAACACACATGCAAACACATATAGCTACTTGAATTTGCATATATAAATTATGATGTATGAAACCAAGCTACCAAAAAATTAAAGAGCCAAGCATTGTGGTTCATGCCTGTAATTCCAACTTTTTTTTTTTTTAATGTAGTATAGGGTGTCTACAGGGTCTCACTATACAGATCAGACTTGTTGTGATCCTGTTTTTCAACTTCCCAAGTGCTGGGATTACAGATATGCACCATCATGCCCAGCCTCATTTGCCAGCTCAGCATGCCCCAGGGGCGACGCTGGCACAGCAGGCTGGGGATCAAACCCCCGTCCCTGCGTCTGGCTAAGCAGGTACATTGGTCTGCTGAGTTATCTGGCTGGCCCTTATAATTCCAACTATTCTAGAGGCGGGAGGGTCACTAGAGCTCTGGGGCTCAAGACCAGCCTGAGCAATGTGAAATCCCATCTCAAAACCAAAAATGAATCTAAGAATACTAAGAACCAAAAACTGCACTCAATTTAACAGATCCTTGGTGACATACCCTTCCTGAAAACTAAAGCATTCCATCTATTGTAACTATGAAAGGATGAATAAAAACCATGTTTATTAGCATGCATCTGCAGTATACGTTTACATTCCTCCTAGAGCACAGGTCCACGTACATAACATACCGGGTGTTTTTATCCTCTCCCTCCTCACCTCCCCAAATTATGTAACAGTACCTGAAGATACTAATCAGATGTCTTAGGAGAATACTACATGACAGCACTCTATATTCTCACTAATCCAATGCTTTTATATTTTAATAATTCTTTAATATTATGCTTGTAGGCTTTAGAGAAGTCCTTTTTTTTTTGAAACAGGGTCTCACTTTGCACTTCAGGCTGGCCTTCAGCTTACTTTGTAGTTTAGGCTCATTTCAAACTCAGTGATCTTCCTGCCTCAGCTTCCCCACTGCTGGGATTACAGGTGTGTATCACCATGCCCAGCTTAAGAGAAGTCCTAATTTGCAGGTAAAAATAAAACTGGAGTTCACCAATGGTCACCAAAAGGGGGCCAGGGAGATAGCTCTGTGGAATAAATGCTTGCCTGGCAAGCGCAAGGTCCTGAATTTGATCCTTGGTACCACCAAAAAACAAACAAAACAAAACAAAACAAAAAGTCACAAAAAACTCCCAACAATTGACAAAAATGCCCTTTTCCTATACATGAGGAAGTGAGATCTTTCTTTCAGTTTACTGGGCTAGGGTACGGCTCAGTGGCAGAGCGCTTGCCTAGCATGTGCTAGGCTTGGATTTAAACTCCAGCACAGAAAGGAAGAAAAAAAATTATCTCACGAAGAAAACATCAGTTCTGGCAGAGGAGACAGCTAAGAGTAGGCTATTCTGTAGACTACCATCTTTCCCCAGGCCAAAGCAGGTAGCTGCAAAAGAGTCCTGTAGAGCTTGGGGTAGGACATAGGTCACCCAGGCAGATGACAGGGGTGCCACACAAAACTCCTACAACACTGGAGTGCCAAAGGCCAAGAACAAAGGGAAGCTGGAGAGGCTGCTTACGCCCACAGCTCCCCGCACCAGAACCCGGGGGGCTCCTTCAGGACAGATGAGGTTTTGCAGAATAGCCTGAGAACTGCCTCTATAGATGTGCTCTGACAGGTACGATTCAATGACTGTTTAAAAAAAAAAAAAAGATAAAATGGAGATTCCCAAAGTATATTTTTAAATTGTACTTCAACTAGCATTTGATACATGATATTTTTGTTTTCTAAAGCTGTAACGTAAATAACAATGAAGAAATATGAAGTCTGCATTTACTCACGGAGCAGAAGTAAGATGATTATGTACACTGCGGCTTTCCTTAAAAAGCATTCTGAAAATTAAAAAGACAAAATTATCTTCTATAGTAGGTAATAACATTATAACTGCTTTACTTTTTATTTTTTTTCTAAAGATATGATTTCACGGGGGGGAACTAACTGCTCGGACCCCCCTTCTGTCCCTCTCTTGGACAGGAGCTTTCTTTCTCTCAATAAATATATTCTGCTCATTAAAAAAAAAAAAAAAAAAAGATATGATTTCACTGTGTAGATCAGACTGGCCTTGAACTCACTGTGTAGCCCCGGCTGGCCTTAATTTGCAGTCATCCTAGCCATCTGAGTGCTAGGATTATAGGTTTGTGCTACCATATCTGGCTGGTTTATTTTTTAAAGTCCTTTGATTTTCTTTTCTTTTTATGTATTTAGTACAGGGACTACTGGGTCAAACTACACAGATTGGACTCGGAGTGATTCTCCTGTTTTCAGCCTCCCACGGTGGGGGGAGTTACAGGCGTGCACCACCACGCTGTCTCAATCTCAATGGCAGTCTCAGTGTACCTGGGGGCGGGGCCCGCACAGCACGAGACCCAACCCGGCTGCTGCACTCTGCCTGAGCAAGAGCCATTAGTCCTGCTGAGCTATCTGGCTGGCCCTTTGGTTTTCAATAGGCTACTGCTTGTTTACTTACCAAGTACAGATTATACTATTTTATGCAGCTTCATATTACTCTATTTGAAATATTTAAACGATCATTAATAAAGGTCTTTTGTTGATTAAAATGGAGCACTTTTTAAATAATGGGTTGAAATAGTCAAGTTTATTGTTACACTTTTAAAATTCTTGAGACTTTAAATAGGATCACTCTTCACTTGAGATACTGACTACACTATATTCTAGAGATCCTAAGAGTTTCTACAGGAACTTTTTTCTATGCTCTAGATCCTATGTTAAGTTCCTCATATACATTATTCCTCAAAGTTTATAACCATCTTTCCTTCTCCGCTTTTCTCTACCTACAAATTCAACACAAAAAAGCAGTCAGTAAAAAAGATTTTCTGAAATAGAATCTCACAAAATTGAAAGTTGCTCAGGCTGGGCTCTAATTAGGAATTTGCCAGCCTCAGCCTCCCAGAGTGCGAGTGTGCCACCGCGTTTAATTACTATTATGTCTAGGTCTTTATTTCTGTGCCCACAGGCTTTTGTCTTTTAAAGTGCTTTTGGCTTGCAAAGCAGAGAACACCTGAGATACTACAGAGAATGCTCAACACACTGACGTCGTATCAAAATCAATATCATATGCATACTTGCATGCATGGGGAACAGGAATAACAGTAGTAATAAAAAGATAAAACAATCCAGAAGTCACGAGTCTTACCTTGCCTGCATCCAGCCCTTAGGCCACAAGGGCTTCACCTCTGTCTCCATGAAGGATTTCAGATAATCTTCAGCAGACTGGCTTTTATTTGGCTCTAATTCATAGCATCCCAATTTGATCTCAACCAGGTTACACAACAAAGATCTAAAAAGAGTTTAAAATATACGTATGTTTTATTTGTAGTCTTATATACACAATTTACATAAGTTATATAAACTGTATATAAATCTGACGACAACACTGAGAAAAATTAAGTTTGAATTAATTTTTAAATAAGCACACAAATCTGACAGTAGTAATATGTGAAGAATTCATATAATTATAAGCAAATAATTGATTTCTAACATTCATTATTCATTGTACTACAAACCTCCCAACATGAAATAATTCTGCTTGCTACTTTTATTCAATATATCAAGGATCAAAAGGAATAATTATCCATGTGGAGTACAGAATCACTGATAAGACAGCTGGTTTATAAAAAACAGTAGAGTGCTTTACCTTCTGAAACCAATATAATTTATTCTTAAATTATCAGTAAGAAATAGCACATGAAAATAAAAGTGTTCACACTCTAAGGACAGATGTAAGACCAGACCAATGTGCACTTGAATACATGTTTCCTAAACACTAAAGTTTAACGGTCCCATGGAAGCCAGGCTTCTGTTCACCAATTCCTTCTACGAAACTCTAGTGCTGTGCATCTGGTTAAAGGTCAAGACTGCCAAAATCTCACCTAATGGTGTCGTCCCAGTGGAATTTCTTTCTTGGTCCTATGACTCGCTTTCCTGGTTTCTCATCATCATCTTCCTCTGATCCGTTTTTTTCTCGCTCTTCATCTGTTTGCAACCTAGGAAGTATTTTATGAAGTGAAGCTTTAACCCAACACTGCCTGTAATGCTTCAAAAATACTTGCTGACTTAGATGAATGTTAGCTCAAAAGACAAGAGAAGCTATCTCTGCACATAATACTTTGAATTTGGAATGAATTATAAAGCAGCTTTATAAAACTCTCATAAAAGGCACACTCATCTTTTAGGTCAAAATATTTGCGTCTGGCCCAAGCTGGTCAGTAAGTAAAATGTTTTACCAGTGCTGGCTCTTGCTTGGATCACATCCATGCACTAAATCAACAGACAAAGCCGTCTGCCTTTGAAACAGAAGTAACTGAGTGGGGAGGAACATGCCATTTAGCAAACGTTGCGCTTGCTATCTGAGCTGTCTGCGGGGGCTTCTACATGAGGATGGGGGCCACTCACAACCAACCCCTCAGCAGCTGGGCCTGATTCTCCAACCCCACAGCCCACCCAGACAGAAGCAGCACATACTTGGCACACTTAGCTTGACTACGCGCCTGGCAGTCCTCCTGGTATTTAAACAGCTGTTCAGGCATGACATTGCTAACAGCCAATTTCAGTTTCTGCAGAGGCTCTCTTAAACGATCATCCTGAGGGACAAAAAAATTACATCTTATCAAGATTTATTCTATAAACAAATTTTCAAAAGGTACAATTTATGTTTAAGATACTGATTATAAATTTGAAATATGAGCTATCTAAATGTGGACATTTCTCCTCCAGCACTCACTTTATAACATACACTGGATGAACAATTTGGATGGCCACATTCCTCAGCCAAGGAGAGTCCTGGTGTTTGCCTGCTGCCCTCGCAACATCATTAATAAGGTTTCTTTTCTTGAAGAAGGCTTGTGTTTTAACCAATATATTACGTGACACCTTATAATACAAATGATTTTTTTTTTTTTTTTGTATTTTAGTGAAGGGTCTCCAGGGTGGTCAGGGTCTCACTACTAGATCGGACTCATAGTGATCTGCCTGTTTACAGCCTCCCAAGAGCTGGGATTATAGGCGTGTGCCACCATGCTTAGTCTCAATCTGATTGAGCCCTCAGTCCCTCTGCCTGCTTGCAGGCCTTTTAATCTGCTGAGCTACTTGGCCAGCTCTCACAAATGATTAAACACAGGATAAAATTTTCATTATGTAGACTGCTGGTTAATCCTCATTATGGTGGAGAAGAACCACCCAAAGAAGACCCTGCTCTGGGATTCCAGAACACATAGTGTGGTGGGCAGCACCAGCAGGGAGCTGGTAGTCTGCTCTCCGTGACTTACGCTGCAAAGAAATATGCAAGTTCCAGGCCAAGGTGAGAGAGGAAACTGGGAGACTGTTACCCAGATGGACTCAGGGTAAAAGGCTTCCAGCTAACAGTTCTAATCGCTCATTTCATTTTGCTAATAACATAGTATGTTTAACTACTTCAAATATACTGTCAGTACCATCATAGGTACATAAATATTGTTAGATTTTGCTTTTCTTCACTGAAGAGCAATGTTTGTGTTTTTTTTTTTTTTTTTCTAATGCTGAGAATTAAACCCAGGGCCTGTGTACGATAGGCAAGTGTCCTACCACTGAACTACACCCTCAGCCACAAACTGTGATTTTCGGTAAAGACAAGATTTTTAGTGGGGTGGTAGAAAAAAAAAAGACAAGATTTTTAGAACACAAATATATTATTACTAATAAGTATTTAAGCCTACTCCATGCATACTAACAAATATTAAGCAATTATGATAGTGTTTGTTATAATATCAGCCTCCCCCTTTTTTTGTTTATTGAGATAAGAGTCTTGCTATATAGTTCTAGCTGGCTTGAACTCACTTTGTAGTTCAGGATGGCTTCAAATTTACAGTGATCATCTTGCCTCAGCCTCTTGAGTGGTGGCATTATAGGTCTGCACCACCAGGCTGGATGATCCCAGCTACTGGGAGGCTGAAACAGACAGATTACAAATCAAGGCTGGCTGGGCAACTAGTGAGAATCTGCCTCAAAATAAAAAATAAAAGTGATAGAGACACCAATTCACTGTTAGAATGCTTTCCTACTATGGGCAAGGTCCTGCACTGTCACACAGACAAAAAAAAAAGTTCAATATGCATAACTAAACAGTGTTATGTTTAGGGTCATAAACTATGTGATAAAACTATATAGAATTAGGGTTGGCCAGATAGCTCAGCAGACTAAACCTCCTGTTTAGGCAGAGTGCTGGGACCTGGGTTGGATAACAGGCATACTGTGCCGTGCCAGCCGCGCCCCTAGGGTGTGCTGAGACAGTGAATGAGACTGGGTGTGGTGGCCCATGCCTGTAATCCCAGCACTTGGGAGGCTGAAAACAGGAGGATCACTATGAGTCTGATCTACATAATGGGACCCTGTAGACCCTGTCCTAAATACAGAAAAGAACCAAAACAAAACTATATAGAATTGGGTGTGGTGGCTCATGGTTATGGACCTAGCACTCTGGGAGGTTGAGGCAGAACGCTCACATTTGAGCCAAGCCCAGGCAATTTACCAAGACCCTGTCTCAAAATTTATTGCATTTCAGCCTCAGCTTCCCAAAGCTGGAATTACAGGTATCATTTGAATTTACAGCAGCAAGTTCCAATTGCCAATATCTAAAGGAGCCAGGCAAATGCACAAAACCTAAGACATCAACAGATTTAAGATGTTCATTAACCTGTAGTTTCTCAGTTGGGATGATGTATTTTCTTAACAGAAGTAAATGCCTACATTAAGAATCTATGCTTGTCAGATCCTACTTTCTCTGCCAACTTACCAGTCCAAGAACCTACGGCTTAGGAAGCACTACTAGGCTAAAGCCATCCATTGTTGAAGCAACTTTTTTAGGGGATACAGAATGCCTTTAATAATTCCCTCTCATTACTAACTTCTCTCTCTCTCTCTCTCTCTCTCTCTCTCTCTCTCTCTCTCTCTCTCTCAAGCAATTCAGCACAAAGAGCCCAAAAAGAAACAACTTTCTTCCTTCCGTAGGTTATGAAGTCCCAGGTGCAGGTGCCGTCTGCCCTCTTCCTACCTGGACATGGAGGTGCAACTTCTTGAGGCGTCTCACCAGTGTTTCTCTATTGCACGGCACAAAAGCTTCAAGATGAGCATAAACGCCGCTACGGATGACCGGGCCCAGCTCTTGGAGCTGTAACTCAATGCTGACCAAAAAACGCAAAGTTTAACAATTATGAACAAGGCTTCCTCTTGGGTGGAACACACAAACAAGCTGGCAAAGGCAGCTTCGTTTTAAATTTATGTTCTTACGATTCCTAAATAGTACTTCTCAAAGAAATAAACCCCTTGAAGAACAAATAGCAATGCTGTAGAAAATATTGTATGAATCAATTTTTAAAGTCTTTTTTCATGCCAAGATTTGAACTCAGGACCTTGCACTTACCATGCAGGTGGTTATGTCATTAAGCTATCTCACTGGGCCCAGTTTTTTTTTTTTTTTTCTTCTGCCATTTTAGGGAAGGGTCTACAGGGTGTTCAGGGTCTCACTACTAGATGCGACTCATAGTGATTCTCCTATTTACAGCCTCCCAAGTGCTGGGATTATAGACACGTGTCACCACACCCAGTCTCTTTTTCACCTTTTATTTATCTTTTTGTGGCCTAGGTTTTTTAATTTAAAGTTTTTTTTAAATTTTTTTTTAACATTTATTTAGTGTGTGTGTGTGTGTGTGTGTGTGTGTGTGGCCAGCTCAGCCCACCAGGGGGCGGGGCTGGCTGGCATGTGGTGCTGGGGAATCGAACCGCGGTCCCTGTGTTTTTCCAAGCTTGTTCCAAATAGGTGCTTTAGACCACTGAGCCATCTCTCCAGCCCCAATTTAAAGTTTTTTATTCATGCATATTTGCAGTATATGGTTATACATATATGGATTTGGTACATGTATATAAGACATCTTAATTCCTTTCCTTCCTCCTCCTAGCTTAAAAAGAGAATTTATATGACCATGAACAAGTCGACATTGCGTTTTTGTTGACAGGTTAAAGTCTATGTTTTCAAGGGCCAGCCAAATAGCTCAGCGGACTAACATGCCTGCTTAGGCAGAGTGCAGCAGCTGGGGTTTGACTGCAGGCATGCTGAGCTGGCCCCTCCCCCAGGGTGCACTGAGATGGGGACTGAGACTGGGCGTGCTGGCGCGCACCTATAATCCCTGCCCTTGCGAAGCTGAAAACAGGAGGATCACTACAAGTCCGATCTACATAGTGAGACCCTGTAGACCCCATAGACCCTGTCCTAAATACACACAAAAATAAATAAAATAAAAAATAAATAGTCTATGTTTTCAGGTAAAACACAGGAACTCCATTTTAACCTAACTTTCACCTCTTCAAAGAGATACCATACTACTTTCCTCTATTCGCAGGCAAGTAAAAGTCACAGTTGCAGAGTTCCTACAGTGTTCCTTAGAGGTGTCTGAAAAAAGTAAAGACTTAGAGGTTAAGGTCCCTTTGGTATATGTAACTATTTTATCCACCTTTGTTAACCTTCATGCGACTGTATTACACAGCTTATTTTTAATAGTTTAAATATATTGTAATTTTCTAGTTCCCATTTCCTTTTATAAATTAGGTTTCTGAGACAGAAAATAAATTATTAAGTAGGTAACTAGCCTAACACAAAATAGTTTCTTAATTCCCAGCAGGACAAATATATTAATAACTGAGGTGTTGTCCAAAACAAGAGACATATTTTGAAGCGTCTACTGCAGGAAGATAAGAAAATATTAATTTGAAGGCCAAGATCAAATGAGGGGTTCCTGGCAATGAATTATATCAAAATTATTATATTGTGTTATGGGAGAGGACACAGATGAACTCAAGTACTTCTCACCAATGTAAGATATGGCTAAAGAATAAAAGAAACCCTATCATACCAAACGTATCTGTGTGTGTATGTATGTGTGAGATGTGGTCTCATTATATATTCCAAGCTATGTAGCTAAAGCTAGCCTTGAACTCATCATAATTGCCTTGCCTAAGCCTCGCAAGGGCTAGGATCACAGACATTACAGTCGCTGAGTCTATCTCTGTGTCCATCACTTCTAAGATATATTGCCATTTCAGAAAAAGAGAGAAGTAGAAAATTATGGTCCTTAGAAATAGGGACAGAAAATTCTTGATGTTAGAGAAGCTATAAGAAAATTAAAAATAGCAAGAAGCTGAAGACCTGGGGCTGGTGAGATGGCTCAGTGGTCTAAAGCACCTACATGGAACAAGCTTGGCAAAGCACAGGGACCACGGTTCGATCCCCTAGCACCACATGCCAGCCAGCCCTGCCCCCTGGTGGGCTGAGCTGGCCACACACACACACACACACACACACACACAATAAATAAATAAATGTTTAAAAAAAAAAGCTGAAGACCTGTAAGAGCCAGGCCTGGTGGTGCAGGCCTGTAATCCTCTCAGGAGCTGAGGCAGGAGGACCGACACAAGTTCAAGGCCAGCCTGAACTGCATAGTGAAACCCTATCTCAAAAAGCAAAAGATCCACTGACAAAGGTTCTACAATCTGAGGTACAGGATCTCAGGATAAATCCTGAGGGGATTTCACTGACCTTATCAGACCCAAAAGCTACAACTCTTGTTGCATAGGTCCTGCTTTACCTTGGTCTTAACCATCCAGCAGAAAAGTATAAAAATGAAATATAAGAAGTAAAGCCATGCTGTTATGTTGAGCTGTAGGGGACTCAGGTCAACAATGTCTGACATTGCCAGTCAAGCGGAAGACCCAATACTATTATGGGCTACTGAACTCTTTTAGAATATTTTGCTGAGTTTACACACCTGTAATAGTCAAATAATGGAACGTAACAAAAAAAGGGTATACAGATGAATGTCCATTTTGTATCTGTGTATTCAAAGTGGTTAGGATAGATATATAGTAATTCTCTTAATAAATAGAGGGATTTGCTCTAATGGTGTTTGTAAATAGGATATCATGTCCGCATCTTGTACAGCAATTAACCACTAGGAAGAATGTATGCAGTGTTAATTATTGAAACTGTCCTACCAATTTGATTTGAAACTGTCTCATTGCTATTTGTTTCTCAATAAAATTATGGGAAAAAAAAGCAAAAGATCTATAAGAACAAGATAGTTACATGGGAAACAATCACTATGGTCATTACTTCTCTGTGGAAACTTTGGCTAGGTAACATGATATGGTCAGGTCTTTACTAAAAGTCTATTCTGGGTAGAAAGCCCTCTTGGCTTCCTTGTGACTGGAAGTTAGTGAAGGCTGAAAATAAAATAGAAACTCCAAGTATTTAGAGTTTAGGTAAGGACAGACTGCCTATGACCTGCTTATAAAAGCCAGTGGTTTCGTAAGATGCAACTAAGACATAGGAAGAGTTGACTTCATGAAAAGAAACCTCTGTTAAGTCCCTCCATGCTGACAGTCGAAGTTACTACTTGCTCAAGAGCTCTGTAAAGGAGTATTTAGCCAAGATGGCAGGCCCCAGCGTAAGTGTCCAGGAGGGTGGTGAGGCAGGCCTAGAGCAACCTGTTGAGCAGAACTGTTATGTGGCTGGGGTTACAAGCAATGTTTTCTCAGCAATATCTATCAGCTTTAAGGAAGGAGGGGAAATCAAGTCAGTATAGTGTATATTTGTTGACTAAGGTCAACTTTGATTATACAAAAAGAAAAAGGGTTTGCTATTCTAATAAACTAATCTCTTTTTCTCCCAAAGTGGTGAGGCAGACCCAATTTAATTGAATAATTTAATTTTGTATCCCAAATAATCATCACATACCCTTAGCAAAACAATTCAGTCCACAAAAGTAAGGCATGTGAGCTCAGTAAAGTGGAAGGAGAAAAAATGAAACTGGAAAGACAGAATAACACAGCAACTAAGAAAAGTCTTCTCAATAAAATAAAAATTTTTAAAAAAGGAAAGAAAAAAGTCCTCTTGACACTAAGAGCTTGAGAACTGAGTCACACCTCCTGTGAAATGGAAGGAGACTGGGTCCCAGCACCTCACGGTGCGCTTTTCTACACATGCATCAAGGGGGTGAGCGGAGAAGCTGCTAGAGGGAGGCTACTGCATGCTTATCTGACAGGCTACGTTCTGAGGATGGGCCTCAGGTCTCCCAGGGGAGAAAGAGTGTTCTCTGTTACAGAGAAGAAAAAAACCCCACAAAACTCTCTCAGTCACAAGAGAAAGAGCTGAGCTACAACATTTAGTGGTCTCAGGTACAAAGAAAAAGAGCTGGTCAGATCTGTGATTGTGAAATCCAGGACAGCTTTGATAAGTAACAACTGCACTGTTTGTTGAGTCTGAGGCATAAAAGGGGCACAGAGAAAGGCAGCAGTGCAGACAGGAAGCATCTGCTGGCTCCCAGGCAGACACGCCTCACCCTAACTCGCTGGCTAAAGTGAAGAAGAAAGGGAACGAGAACCTCCGATTGTCGGCACACTAGAAACACTGCGCTGTGTGTCTTCTGAGTCCAAGATGACTGACTATAATTAATTACCACAGTCATCAGAATTAATGAACCATTCTGTCCTTTGTACTCATGAGTATGTATGAGGTGGGAATCCCAGTCTCAGAACACTTCTTTCCGGAGTCTGTCTGATGCAATGAGCCACCATATTAGGTGGTTTTCCTGAGGAATAGAACTGCTGCTTTCCCCATGACCACATTTTTGCTTAGTTCGGCCCACAGCCAACTGTATAATGCATTCCTGTTACCATTGGCCAAAGTCTGTGAGTCAAGAGTAACAAGTACAGCTGATCTGATTACGACCTTAGAACCTACAGCCTGATTAGCATCTGAGTCCAAGTGCAAAATTACTGCTAACTTAGGTAAAAATCTGCTAATTTAAGTACAATCTGCATTATATATCACTGTATACTTCTCTTTCCCAATCTAACTCCTGTCACCTTCCCAAAAGCTTTGGTTACCACTGAGTGGTCCAGTATCTACAGACGCATTGTTCTGCTGAGAAGCAAATGTTAACCACACACAATGTAAGGGTGAAAGAGAAGAGCTGATGCCTGAAGCAGCCATGCACTCAGCATCTGGATCTCACAGGACTACTCTGTCTTTAAACTGCAATTCTTAAGGTCTTCTAATAAAATAAGAAAACTAAGACTAGCTGTGGTAGTGGACACATGCAATCGCAACATAGTGGGAGGCTGAGGAAAGAGGATTTCAAATGTGAACCTGGCCTAGGCAACAAATGACTTAGCGAGACCCTTTCTCCAAAAACTTGGGGGGCAGGGCCTGAGGATGTAGCTCAGTGAGAAGTGCTTGGGTTTAATCACCAGCATTACTCCCCACCCTGGCAAAGAAAGTAAAATGTAAAAAGATTACTTACTCCAGAAGAATATTATTCATATCCTGTGTAAAGAATTTTTTCCTTCCTTCTTCATCAAAAAGTTTGGCAGCCTAGAACCGTAAGAAAGGCTGTCAGTATAACTCAAGAAAAATTATTCTGAATGAATTATCTAATTAAAAACAGAGAAACAGAGAGAACTTCAATGCAGCAGCATACCCATGAGCGTGACCCAGGCAGAGTACTGGTCAAATCAAGCAGACACTGTCAGTTTGCTGCAGCTCCTGCCA
>NW_004524603.1:16586957-16593544 GCF_000260255.1 Octodon degus
CCGATCAGGGAGAGCACCCGCCTGCCTCCGATCAGGGAGAGCACCCGCCTGCCTCCGGACGCTCTGATCTCAGCCCAGTAAACTGACTTTGGACTCCACTGTGTCATGGCAGGGAGCTCAGCCTGAGCTCTCCCAGCTCCTGGCTGCGGCAGACACCGCTCTCCCGCCCAGAACCCCACACATCAGCTCTGCCCTTTGCCTCCTTTAAGGGTGTTGGGGACTGCATTTGGGTCCACTGCAGAATGTCCTCCAGATCCTTCACTTAATCATACCCTCAGAGACACCCCACCCCTTCTTTGTTGTACAGGGTAACATTTACAGGTGCTGGTGATTAGAAGATGGACATTTTTTGGGAATCATCTTTTAGTCTATAACAGATTAAGTCGTGTGATCCTAATATGAGAATAAAAGATCAATTCCATCAAGGTTAAAGGTCTTTAGGTAGGTCAAATCATGTGATCAATTCAAGCTGAAACCACAAACTTCCATAAGCAGATAAAAGAACTAGGTAAACTCTCAACTTGAACTTAAGATGACAGACTCCTAAGTCATGGAATCACTGACACAGAGGAGAGTGTGCAAGCTACAGAGTTTTGAGTTCTGACTTTAAGCCTTTAGCTTAAATCTGGGCTCTCTCACTTAAAAAATTATATGGGCTGGGGCAAATTCTGCATAACTGTCACAGATTTAGTTTCTTATTAGATGGAGAAACTGCCTGGCCATACAACTGCCAGGGCTGGAGAGGAGAAGGTGGCCTTGGGGGGGGGGGGCAGCACCGCAATCTCCCTCCTCGGCATGGATGCCTCTGAGGCAACAGTAGATATATCCGGTCCCCAGATTACAGATGTCCCTAAACTGGATTTGTTCCTGGTCCAACAAACGGAGCCTTTACAGTACCTGTGAAAGTTTGTAACCTGAATGCTCACATCAGGGACTTACTGTACTACTGTTAATAGTTACATCTTAAAAAATCACATCACTAGCACACATTAAAAGCTAGAAAAGACTATACAGTGCAGAGCTGGGGCAAAAGGAGACAATGGAATAGACATGTTTGAGAACTGGGTGAATCCTGATGCTTCAACTCTGATTCCATTATTTACAAGCTATGTGCCTTTAACCAAGGTTTTCCAACTGCATCCACTGAAGTGTCTCAACCTCTATACTTCATACACAGAATTGTTAAGAAGATTAAAGGGAAAAAACCTCAGATGAGATCAAAAGACAAATTTTCATTTACGTTTGTTTGAACATATTTGGCACGGGGTCTCACTATGCAGCTCAGACTCATAGTACTCCTGTTTTCAGCCTCCCCAGCTCTGGAATTACAGGTGTGTGCCACCAAATTCGGTCTCTGTGGCCAGCTCAGCATGTGGTGCTGGGGATCGAACCCCAGTCCCTGTACTTGCCTAAGCAAGTGCTTAGTCAGCTGAGCTATCTTGCTAGCCCTCATTAATGTGTTATCTATGAGAGGAAAAGCAAAAATAAAAGAATTCAAAGGCTGAAGTCTAAAGCTACACCATGTAAAAAGTGAAAGAAAGAAAGAAAGAAAGAAAGAAAGAAAGAAAGAAAGAAAAGAAAACCTCCAACTTTGGTGGTTTTCTTTCTTTCCCCTGCAGGACCACAGTACTGGGGATTGAACTCAGGACCTTGCGCCTGCCTGGCTTATTCCACTGAGCTATCTCTCTGGCTCAGAAAGCAAACATCCAAGAAAAAGCAATCTACAGTAAAATCATACAAAATTATTCAAGACAAAAAGCCTTAATTAAGAAGACAAAAGAGTAATCTGAAATAAAAATCATCACAATGAAGACAGCCCTCAAAAAATCTTAGGAATCAAACAGCGCAGAAAAAAAGAACGAAAGTAAACATAGGTTATAAGTAAAACACTAACAATGAGATAATTTAATATACTTTTTCTAAATTCTGGACTGATAAAGCACATCACAATAAAGACACAGAGGAACTTATTAGTTCCACCTCAGGAAAAAACACTGAAAAACAACAGAAGGAACAGACTAAGTAAAATTCAAGAGCCAGTTGTTAGAAAAATTAGGTACATCTCCTGTTCTGCTATCCAGATTTTAAACTTCAGAATGGGTAGGGAGAGGAATCAAGGGGTGAGGGGGAAAGAAGTGGGGAAGGGGAATGGGAGGAGGCGAAGGACAATACCAAGCAGCAGCAACAGCATTTGTTATGTTTCCCAGCACATAAAAACCAAGAGAACTGTCACACGTACTACACGGAGGTCCTCGATGCGTTTTTCCAGAAGTACAGGCAGACCCTCAGGGAGTGTGGGTATCACCTTGGGCATGACCTGAGAGGCGAAGGGTGGCTGGGGGGTGTTTCCGTTCTCTCCCCCTGACTCAGACAGGGGGCTACCATCGGAAGCAGTATCCAGTAATCTTTCAAAGTCAAAATCATTTAGCATCTCCAGCGCATTTTCAGCTTCCTGAAATAGTTCGTGTTCATTTGTGCTAACAAAAATGGGGAGGTCTGGATCAGCACTGTTCAAATTTAAGTCTGGGACATCGTTCCTCAGTGCTGTGGCAGCAGAGGGAGGCTTAGTCACAGAGGAGGTTGACAAAGTCCCGGGGACTTTGGGGTTGAACTCCTTCTTTAATGCATCCTTTTCTTTCTGAAACTTTCGGATCATGGCAGCGAGAGCACAGGAATCTTTATAACGTTTTTTCTTTTTTTCAGACTTGTGTGAATTTAGAGCCACAACTCTGTGAAGAAAAAAGTGATCAGTTAGGCGACAGGGGACTTTAATGGTTAATATTTCATGCAGCTAAGTAGGCATGAATGAAAATAATCACTTGATAGGTGAGAGCAAAGGGTTCTCTTTTTAAGTTCATACTAAATTATACTTTCATGATAGCATGTTTTTCAATAATTGTTACCTAGGAAAGGTAGATGACCACTGTAGTGAAGAAAAAGGAATAAAGCCAAGAAAAAAACCTGGATGTATACTTACGAACGTATACTAGGTTTAACTTACTCTGTTTTCTCCTTTTTAGGACATTCACATATATTAGTCAACCTATAAAGTAGGCACCTAAAGAATTAACCAAGTAGAGAAATGTACTTTTGCTAAGAATACAGTTGCCCTACAAACAGAAGTTCATTATCATTCACCTTCAAACTGGGAACACAGATGGTCTGGGCTAAAAACTGCTGAAGAAATAGAGGGCCAGGGCTGTAGCTCAGTGGTGCAGTGCTTGCCTGGCAAGCATCAGGTCCCAAGTTCAATTCCTGGTACTCTCAAAAAAGAAATATAAATCCACTTTTTTTTTTTTTCTAGCATCAGCTATATTTATTCTTAAGTATTTCTCAAGTTAATTATCATAAACACAGATAAATGGCCAAATAGACCCCAAAGCATATAAAACACACAAAACAATTACATTAAATCAAGGTATTTAGATTCTTTTAGATACAATGTCTATGTTGGATTATTATCATTTTTAAGTTTTTGAGACAGAAGTTTACCATGCAGTTCAGGCTGGCCTTGAGCTTACTTTGTAGCCCAGGCTGGCCTCAAATCTGCTTCAATCCTTCTGTCTCAAAGTGCTGGTATCACAGGTGTGTGCCCCCCGACCCGGTGACCATGTTGGATTACAATAATTTTTTTTCTCCTTGCAGTTTTTTTTGGGTACTTTATTTATATATTGGTTTTCTCATATAAATGAAACCACAAAATATTTAAGCTTATGCATCTATTTCACTTAAAATTATGATCTCAAGGTATACCAATTTTCTTACAAAAGACTTATTCTTCTTTACGGCATAGTAGTACTCTTTTGTGTATAAATATATTTTCTTAATCCATTCACCTATTGATGCGCTTGTTTTTTTTTTTTTTCCTCTTTACGGAACCGGCGATTGAACTGCCCCATTCTACTGAGCCATCTCCCCCGCCCCTCAACTACTGATGGACATAAAGACTGCTTTCAAGACTTAACTATTAAGAATTGTGCTGCTATATACATGAGTGTGTGTATCAGTATAATATAATGCTTTTGGGAAGATATGTAGAAAGAGAACAGTTGTGCAAATACAATTTCTATTTTTAGTTTTTTTAGGAATCTCCATACTGATTTCCATATTCACTGTACCAGTTTATAGTCCCACCTCCTCTACCTGCAAGCACTGGTTAAGCTATTTCTTTCTTTTCTTTTTTGAGCCAGGGTCTTGCTATGTAGCGTAGGCTGGCCTGGATTTAGTATGTAGCCCACGTTGGCCTGCATCTCACAGTGATTCTCCTGTCTCAGGCTCCCAAATTCTGGGATTAGAAGCATGCATCACCACCCACTTTCCCGGTGTGGGTTACATGATTTCTTGAAGACAGCCGTTCTTTTTGCAGTAAGATGACAGATCCTTCTACTTATTAATATATATTGCATTACTATTAAATGTTAGTTCATAGGCTCTTAATATTTATAAACATTATGTTAGGGGCCAGGGAGATAGCTCAGTAGAATAAGCGCTTGCGTGGCAAGTGCAAGGGCCTGAGTTCAATTCCTGGTTCCGCCAAAACAAAAACAAAAACAAAAACAAAAATAAAAACATTATATTAAGTTAGACTAAGGGGAATGAGTCAGCAGTGAATATACTATATCTCTGTAAAAGGAGGGACAGTGCAACTGTGATATCTGCTCCCTTACTAGACTAAATGCAACGTACCCCAGCTGTTTGGGTGTTTTTTTCCTTGGCTTCTTCTCTTTTTCCCCTTCTTCTTTCCGCTTCCGCTTCTTCAATTCAATGTCATCTTCTTTTATTTTGGGAACCTGCAAAATTAGTTTTAACATTGCATCACATGGGGTCCTGAGTTTGATTATCAGTAACAAACAAACAAACAAACAAACAGCACCATGTATGTGAATCAAAGCCTTTCTGTTGATGATTCCAATCCATAGCAGTGGTTTTCTGCCACTTCCCAGAGGCATCACAATTACTTGTTAAACCTTTAGTCCAGGTTTCTGGGATCCCCGAGACCCCACCTAGAGTTCTGGCTCACTCCTGCAGGGTAAAGTCCTAACCTCTGAACATTTAGTGCACATTTAAAAAATTCTGGTACTAGGAAGTCTTTATGCCTCACGTCTTTGCCTAAGGACACAGTTTATTTTGTAACCTTACTCCAGCCCAGCCATAGCAGAATATTAAGCCACATCTGAAGAGAAAAAAACTAAAAACATATTTAACTCTACAATGATATGTATTTTCCTATACTGAATTTTATTTTTTATTTATTTTTATTTTGCGGTACCAGGGATCACACTTGGTCCGGCTCTTGTGCTTGCCAGGCAGACCCTTATGCTACTAACATCCTGGCCCCTGAATTTTATTTTAAAGCACATAATTATAGGTCCATTAAACAATGGTTATTATTTTACATTTTCTTTCATTCACAATTGTGGCACAAGCAATACTGAAAATACATATCTTACTACTTGGGTGTTCAGTCAGATACACGCACCTTGGGCGGCTTGTGCTTCTGATTGTCTGTCATGTCTTCCTCTTCAGTATCCGAAGCTTGGCGGAATTGCAGAGTGCCCGTGTTGATATAAAAGCCTCCGTATTTTGTTGTTAGAGAAGCAGGAACTAATTCGTCATACTAGATTTAAAAAAAGTTTCAAATATATCGTACTATCTGTAACTATTACTATGTCAAAGAAATTCACCTACCAGAGGAACATCTTTAAATATCAACTATAAAAATACCATTTGTGCTCAGACTCAAAGGAATGCAAATCTCTATGCCAAAAAGATGAGTCCACTCCTGTGTTCCTGGCAACCTTAGTCACAACAGCCAAGATATGGGCACAGCCTGAGCGCCCGTCAACAAAGGAGCGCATTTGTGAAATGTGCTGTCTCCATGGTGAGTACTAGCCAGCCTGCAGGAAATTCTGGCATTTGCAGTGACACAGCTGAACCTAAACAGTGGTAAGTGAAAGAGCCCAAGCCACAGAGAGCCAAGCTGTAGGAGCTCCTGTGGCAGACTCGGAACATGCTGAACATCTGGTAGCAGAAGCAGAAAGGTAGACCAGAAGCACGGGAGAAGCAGAGCGGCAAGGGAGAAGCTGCTCGGTGGGGTCAAGGTTGACTACACAAATGAGTTCTGGAGCTCATCAAGAGATTAGAGTTAATAGAGTATATTTCTAAATAGCTAAATAGAGGATTTTAAATATTCTCACCAAAAAAAGAAAACTAATATTTGAGGTGACAGATATATAATTACTATGATCATTATAACATGTATGTGTACACAGAAGTATTACACTGTACCTCATAAATATGTACAGTTACTTTTTAACTTTAAAATAGAACCAAAAATAAGAAAACAGGTTGCAATGAGGCTATCTATAGAACTTAGAAAAAGTTAAATATCCGGAATAAAATAAAAATTCATTTTGATTATTTGGTAAATTTGAGAAATTAATTTCTTTAAAAAAGGACTGGGAATGTAGCTTAGCTCTAGAGCACTTACCTAGCATATATAGGCTTAGTACTGAAGAAAATAAATTATTACACAATTTAAAATATTAAGGGCTGGTGAGATGGCTCAGTGGTCTAAAGCACCTACT
>NW_004524603.1:16593644-16597402 GCF_000260255.1 Octodon degus
AAAAAAATAAAACAGATGATAGATTTTATTTCCTACCATATTAGTAAGCAATTTTAATCATGAGATTATGCAGAACAATAAAATCATTTTCTTGGGGCTGGTGAGATGGCTCAGTGGTCTAAAGCACCTACTCAGAACAAGCTTAGCAAAGCACAGGGACCGTGGTTCAATCCCCCAGCACCACATGCCAGCCAGCCCCGCCCCCTGGTGGACTGAGCTGCTCCCCCACCAACAAACAAACAAATAAATAATAATAAAACCATTTTCTCTAACTTAACTGTTTTAAATGGGGATATATATAAATTTTTTTTTTTAATGTATTGGTACAAGGTCTCACTATGCAGTGCAGACTCATAGTGATCCTCCTGTTTTCAGCCTCCCTAGCACTGGGATTACAGATGTGGTGGTGTACCACCATGCCCAGTCTCAGTGGCCGGCTCAGTGCCTGGGGCCAGCGTGTTATGTGGTGCTGGAACCCTGGTCCCTGTGCTTGCCTGAGCAGGCACTTAAGTTTGCTAAACTATCTTGCTGGCCCTCAATGGGGATAGTTTTTTAAACACATAAAAGAAAAATAATAAAACATATTTTAAGGGGAAATAGAAAAATATGTACCTGGTTCAGTAAGCACATACTTGAGCATCTAGAGTTAGCCAGGTGAGGAGGAGCAGCAGGAGGGGGAGGGGAAGGGACGGGCAGGGGGAAGGGAGGCTTAAACTGTCTAAACCATTCGTCCTAAAAATATGGATTTTAAGGTTTGTCATTATATCACCTGGAAGGTGAACAAAGATTCAACATTAAATGAAGGCCAAACTTAGCTAAATTATTCACATGGGAATGAAAATGGAACCACATCTAATACTGCAAATATACTTATGACCCGGTCTCCAGCCCTCTGCTTCTGGGGTTCTTTGTTATATAATCTAGATTTAGGTTAGAGGGATTTGTGTTTTTCATTATTTAAAGAAAACATTCTTTGCCATAACAAGGAATATGTGTATCCTAATTACAAGAATATTAAGGCTAAGTATAAAACTTGCGACATTAACTAGAATCCCTTCATAGTGTACGGAGAATGGAAGAGCACCCAGTTTATTCATGTTAATCAAAATGAAATGAGTAAAGAAAAGAGTAAGAAACTACTTCCTTGTGGTTTCACTTGGTAAACTACTCTAAAGATCTCTGTAGCTCTGGCAGAAGAGGGCCAGTACTAGTTAGACTAAAAAAGTGATGCCAGAAGGACTAAAAGGGAAAATGTTGCAGGAATTATTCTTAAATGTGTTCAGTGTGATAAGCTAAATATACCTGACTCTCTGCTTACATATGCTGGCAGCATACTTTCTAGTTTTCAATGCTTTTCACATAAATGGCTCATCTGATCCCTGCAATACCCCTGTGAAACCAGGACGGCAAATAGTGTTCCCATTTTCTACGGGCCAGCCAAGTAAATACCCTACCAAAGCAATTTCATATGTTTATGGCAAAGCCACAGGATATCCTTCAACCTATCTGCTGCACCAAGGAGCTTCTTCTTGAAACATTCACCACCAGGAGTTCCGGGTGATCCTGATGTGCTCGAAACCTGCCAGCTAACGCAGCACTCTACTGGGCTTTCTCTCTCATAGCACTCTTCAGGAGTGTAAACTTCTCAGCAACATTGCACTTAGCCACTTACATGGAATGTGTTAAGTGGCAGTGAACTTGAAATTTGAAAGCCTGGATGTAGCTCCTTTGCCAAAAATTAGCTATGGCAGCCCCAGCCAAATCACTTAATAGCAGTTAAGATTATCAAACAAGAACAATATTATTTCACAAAGTGCAAGTGAAATTTATAAGGGACAATGACAAGTGTTCATGCCCAGTATTTATTAAAAGTAAAGAAAAATTTCTATCCATTTATAACTTACAAAAATTAAAATAATCCTCAAAGCATTTTCAGGTATTTTTAGTGATCAGCAACATGATTCTGAAAATTAAGATCAGACAATTTTTTCTTGGAAATAATTATGAACATGGAAAACTGACAATATAATCAATAAGAACAAGGAACCATTTGACTGGGTTATATTTGTCTGGCTTATCACACAAAAAGAATAAAAGTCTTGATTTACATTTCCTAGATGGCTAAATATATTTAACATTTCTGATTACAATTATTGGCCATTTGTATTTCTTCTCCTTGGTATACACCCTAAGGAATTAAAGTTAGCATACCATAGACACCTGCGTATCATGTTTTCTGTGTCACAATTCCTAATAGCCAAGTTATGACCTCAGCCCGCAAATAAGTGAAGGCATAAAGAAAAGAGGTGGTGTGTGGGTAACAGAGCATTAATTATCCAGCCATGAAGAAAAGTGAAATCATGTCATTTGCAGTAGGAGACTACCATGTGAAGTGAAATAAGCTGCACTCAGTAAGACAAGCATCACATACTTCCTCTAATGTATGGACTCTAGAAAAAAAAGACATGAAAAATAAGGAAGACTATTAGACAAGAGGAAAGACACGAGGATGGTGACAGGAGCAATAGATACAACTGATATGTTACACACGTGGATGAAAATGGTATCACCAAACCCAGGGTTTTGTAAACTATGTAATGATAAAATGTGCATCTTAGAAAATGAATAAAATGGGCTGGCGAGATTGCTCAGCGGGCTAAGTGCCTGCTTAGGCAAGTGCAGGGACTGGGTTCTATCCCCCACAACACATGTTGCACGGTCCACCCCCGGGGCGTGCTGAGCCAGCCACTGGGTGTGGTGGCACATGTCTGTAATCCCAGTGCTGGAGAGGCTGAAAACAGGAGGATCAGTAGAGTCTAAGCTGCATAGTGAGACCCTGTACCATATATATAAAAAAGAAAATGAATAAAATAATCTGTAAAAATGGAAACAATTGTAAATTACTTATAAAGACAACTGGCATTTTGGTTCAATTTCCTCCTCTAATAAAGGCACTACAGTGGAAGAACATACTTCACCTCTCACAAAATATAGCACGGTCTCATCACTTGCTATGCAATCAATGGGCTACTGTAATCCTTATTAAGCTGTCCTACATTCCTCTTCTTTTTATAAGAGAAAGAAGATTCCAAGGGAAAAGCTGTAGGATTTGATCAAATTAGAAGGGTGATAAAGGATGATATTTAATAAACTGCCACTGTATTAAGGTATAAAAATTAACTATAATTTGTAGATATCTGCCAGATTTGCTTCAATCCAGTAGTAGCTCCAATGTTCAAGACTCTTTGGGGGCCTGCCCCTTAGCTCAGTTCTTTAAGTGGCTGCTTCAGCAAAGCAGTCAGGCTCAGGTTGCTGTGGTTTGATCCCCACAACTCAAGCCAGCCAAACCTGCCCTGAAGGCATTCGGAGGAAAAAAAAAAAAAAAAAGACTCTTTGGTTCTCATCAGAAGTCAATTTAAAATATACCTGCACAAGTTTGGAAATATCAATAAAAATCCAAAATGCAAACGACCTTTAACTAATAAATTTCACTCCTAGAAATGCAAGCTACCCATGTTTGTTCTCTATAAATATCCTGCATACACATTTACTTAAATAAATGCATTGAAAATGCTAACCTACTTGTAAACATATAGCACTGGAAACATTAGTTGTACATCCACTGGGATTAGTTCAATAAATTATGCAACTTAGAGCTATTCCCTAGCAACTGTCAAAAGGAATATGTTTATGCGCCAATATGTAAATATTATTAAATGATAGATATATAATCTCATCTGATAATTTAAAAAAAAAAA
>NW_004524603.1:16597682-16613573 GCF_000260255.1 Octodon degus
AAAAAAAAAAAAAAAAAAAAAAGAATATACAGGTTGTATGTTACATGGAAATTTCTAGACCACTACAGAAGAAATAAAAATGGAGTTTACCTTAGGGAGAGGAAGCATTTGAGGTACTTTATCTTCTGCTTTACTGCCATGGTATTTTACGATAAGTTACTGATTTTACCAAGAAAAAAACCCACAAGAACTATAATAATCCTACTCCCCAAAAATCTCTTAATTAAGCCTGACCTCCAGAAATTCTTATTCCACAGATTTGAGTTACAATAAGTTTTCCAATATTTCTTACTCCTACTTGAAAACCAGTAGTAATGTAACGGTTTTCACCATTTGGTTAGAACTTTATCTCTTTCCCTTTTTAATAAAAATCTTACTTTTTGCTCTCAGTTTGGGCAAGAGATGATGATGGAATTAATACCACCTACACACGTTTGAAGATAAGGGCTGGTGAGATGGCTCAGCAGACTAAGGGCCTGCGGAGGCACGTGTAGGGACCAGGTTTGATCCCCAGCACCACACGCTGTGTTGGCCCTGCCCGTGGGTGCACTGAGCCAGCCCGAGACCAGGCACGGTGGCACACTCCTGTAATCCCAGCTCTGGAGAGGCTGAAAACAGGAGGATCACCATGCGTCCAAGCTGCACAGTGAGACCCTGTGCCAAATACATAAGGAAAAAAAAAAGAAAAAAGAAAATGAAGATGAGCCAACTACTAAGGAACCTCCAGATTCTCTCAGGACCTGGAAAGGTGCACAGCATACCCCAAAGATCAGCTCAGTACAGGGCTCGTGAACCGTGCCTGCCAGCCAAGCCCAGCTTACCAGTATCCAGTCAGCTAGCAATGGATTCTACATTTCATAAATGGTTGGGGAAGAAACTCCGAAGACCATTACTATGTTACAACAAGGAACTTTGGGGCTGAGAAGTGCAGCTTGGGGTAGAGTTCTTGCCTAGCATGTGCACAGCCCTGGGTTCAGTCACCAGCACAATCAGAACACAAACAGAAACAAACTTACAGATTTAAATTTCAGAGTTCATCAATAAAATTTCACTCTACCACTGCCACAGCCATCATTTACATAGCCTACTCTCACCCTACAATGGCAGAATAGCTATGACTGCAACTGTACGGTTCAAAGAGCCTGTACACCACTCAGCTTTGTGTAGAAAACAAAGCAAAACATGTTCTAAAACCTGGTCTGGTGCAGTAATATACTGACTCACCATAAAGCAACCTCGTATGACATTTTCAAGCAGTGAATATTTAAAAAGCCCAAACAAAACCATTCAATGAAGTATATAAGTTACTTTGCCAGGGACTTTCACTATCCCAAACCATTTTCTATATTAAAGGTACATTACTCACAGCTTCTGAGTTATCAATAAATGGATCTGTCTCATCATAGCCGAAGCCTATATCAATTAAGTCTTGCAGCCGATCCTTCCGGGGTCTTCGAGGTTTCCCACCCTGCAAAAGCAGATGCATTAGGCTCACTCAGTGCTCATGCTATTTCCATACAATTTAAAGACACCTGTTAGAAGAGTTCAATTCATTTCTGCTAGCACACTGCCTGAGAGAGGGCAAATCTACCCATACCTTGTGTGTAAATTGCCTGAGAGCTTGCTTCAGAAAACGAAAACGGGGACAAGGCAACTTTCCACTGGAAAATCTGCCAGCATTACCTCACCCAGGTGATGACCAACTCAGCAGGGTCCTACTGATGGCAGAAACCCTTGTTCCACCTCCATGGCCTTCCTTTCAAAGCCTACAAGTCAGCCCAGCCACAAAGAAAGACGTGTCAAGCCCAAATTGTGGGACTGTCTTCCAAACTCAGTGAGCAGTGTTCCTCAGAGTCACGATTATCAAAAAGAAGGAAATTCTGAAAAACTATCATAGTGTAGATGAGTTTAGGAGACAGAATTACTAAATTAGCTGCAGGATTCAGGATGGAAACCATAACCTGAAAAAAGACCTTAGGAGAAAACTAGAAAAATCCAAATAAAGTATAGATCTAATTAATTGCAGTACATCAATGTTGGTTTCTTAGCAACAACAAATACACCAGGTGAGTTTAAGATAAACATGGGAGGGCAGCGAGATAACTAAGTGGACTAAAGTGTCTGCTTAGGCAAGCGCAGGGACCGGGGTTTGATTCCCAGCACTACATGCTATGCTGGCCCCGCCCCTGCGCGCGCCACCACCAAGACCAGGTATGATGGCACATACCTGTAAATCCACTGCTGGGGAGGCTGAGACAGGAGGATCACTGAGTCCAAGCTGCACAGTCAGACCCTGTACCAAATACACACACACACACACACACACACACACACACACACACACACAGAAGATAAACAAGGGAAAGCAGATAAAGACTGTATGGGAGCGCTCCATACTATCTTCCCAACTTTTCTATAAATCTAAAATTACTCTTATAAAGAACTCAAGGGCCAGGGAGACAGCTCAGTTGCATAAGCACCTGCCTAGCAAGCACAAGGTCCTGAGTTTGACTTCTGGTACAAAAATAAAAGGGAAAAAAACCTCAAAAAGCTGGGCATCATAATGCACATCTTTAATCTCAGAACTTAGGGGCTGAGGCAGGAGGATAGCTGTGAGTTTAAATCAGCCTGAGCTACAAAGTGAGTTCAAGACCAGCTGAACTGCATAGTGAAACCCTGTCTCAAAGACACTTACACACACACACAAACCAAACCCCCCCCCAAAAGCAGACCTATCAAATTCAAAGACTTGCTCTTTCGGGTCCTCTTTTCCAAGATGACGAAAAAAAGAAGGAACAACGGTCGTGCCAAAAAGGGCCGCGGTCATGTGCAGCCTATTCGCTGCACGAACTGCGCCCGGTGCGTACCCAAGGATAAGGCTATTAAGAAGTTTGTCATTAGGAACATAGTGGAGGCCGCCGCCGTCAGGGACATTTCCGAAGCGAGTGTCTTCGACGGTTATGTGCTTCCCAAGCTGTATGTGAAGCTGCATTACTGTGTGAGTTGTGCCATTCACAGAAAGTGGTCAGAAATCGATCTCGTGAAGCCCGTAAGGACCGAACTCTTCCACCCCGATTTAGACCTGCTGGTGCTGCCCCATGACCTCCACCAAAGCCCATGTAAGGGGAGCTGGGTCTTAATGGACTGAAGAAAACTCTTGAGAAAGAAATAATAAAATTGAATGTTACACTTTATACAGCATGTTGAGTGTACCTGCCAGAGGTGGGTTGGGTTAATTCAGCTTATCCAAGTTTAAGTTTGTACTCTGAAAATGAATAAAGAGGAACACACTGGAAAAAAAAAAAAAAAAAACAAATTCAAAGACTCAATCCAAAAATCAGCATCTGAAATCAACAGATACTTCTCAGATTAAAAAAAAAAAAACAAAACACAAAACAAAACTGTATGGCAAAGAAGTGTATGAAAAAATGTTCAGCATCATTGGTCATTAAGTAATTAATTTTTGGTCTTTTTGAGACTGGGTCTCACTATGCAGTTCAGGCTGGCTTTAAACTCACTTTGTTGCCCAGGCTGGCCTGGAACTCATAGCAATTCTTCTGCCTCAACCTCCCGAAGTTCTGGGATTACCTGCATGTGCCACCATGAGATTCCATATCACTCTAGAAAGAATGGCTATCAAATCTACCGATTTAACAAATGTTGTCAGGGCTGTGGAGAAAAAGGAACCCTTCTCCATTATTGGGAGTGTAGACTGGTGCAACCACTGTGGATACTAGCATGGAGATTCCTCAAAACACTGATTATTATAGGTCTCACTTGATCCAGCTATTCCCCTTCTTGGTACCTTACAAGATACCAAGCATCATAGAAAGCATCATACAGTAGTGATATATACACACCCATGTTTACAGTAGCATAATTTGTAATAGCCAAATCTTAGAAACAGCTCAAATGCCCATCAACTGGAGATGTTTGTTTTTTTTAAATACTACTCAGCCATAAAGAAGGACAAATATGAGACATTTCTAGGTAAATGAATGCAGCTTGAGGCCATATTCTTAAATGAAATAAATTGGACACACATGTATAAATACCACACTGTTTCTCTGGTGTGAGAAACTAAAACAATGAAGACCAAAATGTATAACAAATATTGTGAAACAGGAAGAAAATGTTCAAATGGGAAGGGGAACAAGGGAGGAGGTGGGGGAAAGGAAGAAAAAAATGAGAAAAGAAAAAAATGGAAATAAAGCTTTTATAAATAAGGAAGAGAGGAAGCAGGGAAGATGAGTTGAAGGGAAGGGAGTGGGGAATCAAGTTGTATCATGTGCAGGTATAAATTTCCTATGATGAATGTAATCATTATGTATACCTAAAATACATCAATAAAATAATTTTCTTTGAAGATAAAAATCTGTCCAGTAAAAAAATAGTAACTTGTTGTTGTTGTTGTTTAAAGTACTGGGAATTAAGCCCAGAGTCTTCACACAGCTACATCTCCAGCCCTCTTTATTTATTTTTTGTTTGAGATGGTTGTCCTGGTGTCTTGAACTTGAAAGCTTACTTGGAATCCTCAGCCTCCCAGTGTGCTGGGAATACAAGCATGCACCACTATGCCAAGCTAAAACTATATTGTAGTATCATCTAAGGATATACAGACATATACATATATTGTATGAAAATGAGTGCTTCAAAAATTGCCAAAATCAAAGTGAAGACTGCTGTCGGTTGTGCTGTGCAAATGTCAATTCCCGAGTTTTGATGACTGCAGTTACATAAGATTTTCCTTCAAATGACTCAAATTTATCCTTCCTTATGGCAGAGAAGTACTCCACTGTGTGTAAATACCAGATTTTATTTTAACTGTACATCTGTTGATGGACATATAGGCTCCTTTAAATATTTAGCGATGAATTACACTACTATAAACATGGGTATGCATATATCACAGTAGTGCGTCTTTAGTTCTTTCAGGAAGATACCTAGAAGGGGAACAGCTAGGTAGAATGGAATTTCTAGTTTTAGGTTGCTTTTTTTTTGTATTTTAGGGAAGGGTCTACAGGGTGTTCAGGGTCTCACTACCAGATTGGACCCACAGTGATCCGCCTGCTCACAGCCTCCCAAGAGCTGGGATTATAGGCGCGCGCCAACATGCCCAGTCTCAATTGCTGTCTCAGGGTGCCCTGGGGGCGGGGCCAGCACCCACTGAGCTATTTGGTTGGCCCTAGTTTAAATTTTTTGTGGGATCTCTCTGCTATCTCCACAGTGGTTCTGGCAGTCTGCACTCCCATGAACAAGGCACAAGGGCTCATTTCCCCCACAGCCTTGCCAACCTTTCTAGTGATTCCTTGAGAATGGCCATTCTTTCTGGGGTAAGATGGCATCTCAGTGTTATCAGTCCTCTGTTCAAGTAGGTGGCAAAATATTCTCCTGTTTTGTAGGCTGTCTCTTCACTCTGCTGGCTGTGCCCTCTGCTGCTGTGCAGAAGCTTTTTAACCTGACACAGTTCCATTTGTTGGCTCTTGGTGTTACCTCTTGCGCAACTGGGATTCTGTTCAGAAACTCCTTCTCTACAACTTCAAGAGCTACCTGTTTTATCTTCTAGATAAAATGTTTGCTTTACATTTAGATCTTTCATTCATTTGTAGTTTATTACATTGTGAGAGAGATGGGTCTAGATTCAATCTCTTGCATGTGGAGAGCAAGTTTTTCCAGTACTGTTTATTAATGAGGCTGTCTTTCCTCTAGCATATGCTTTTGCCTCTTTATCAAAGATGGCAGAATGTGCCTGGGGTTGTTTCTGTATCCTCTGTTCTAGTCTACTGACTCACAGGTCTGTTTTAATGACAGTACTATGTTGCTTTGATCACTGTAGCTTTGATAGATAGATAGATAGATAGATAGATAGATAGATAGATAGAGATGTTTTTGGCTTTGTTTTTGTTTTTGCAGTACTAGGGATAGAACAACTGGGGACCTTATGCTTGCCAGGCTGGTGCTTATGCCACCAAGCTATCTCCCTGGCCTTGTAGTATAATTTAAAATCTAGGATTATGAAGCTCTTTCTTTGATTTTGTTACCCAAGACTGTCTTCACTATTCTAGGTTCCACATGCATTTTAGGACTGTTTTCTATAGGTCTGCATGGAATGGCAGTGGTGTTCTGAGTGGCACTGCATTATCTTGGAAGTATGGCCACTTCACAGCATCCATTATTTCAATTCAGGAACAGGGCCCGCCTTTTTATTTCCTGATGTCCTCTTTGACCTCTTTACTTTAGAGGACTGTAGTTCTCATTGTCCAGATCTTTCACTTGCCTGGGTAGGTGAATTACAAAATATGTCTTTTTTCCTGATGCTGCGAATGGTACTATTTTCCTAATTTCTTTCTCAGTGAATTTCTTATTTACAGGAATGCTATTAATTTTTGTGTTGATTTTATAACCTGCTACATTGCTGAATTTGGTTGGTTACTAATTGAGTCTTTTGGTGTAATTTTTTGGGTCTTTTATCCAAAAGATGTTATCTGATACTAATGTAATGATAATTTGACTTTTTCCTTTCCGATATATCCCTTGTTTCTTCCCAAATCCTCTGGCTAATGTTAAAGTACTATGTAGTACAGGAGTGGCGATAGTGGATATCCTTTTCCTTATTTTAAGAGGAAAAGCTCGGGGCCAGAGAAGGATTTCTTTTTTTTGGGGTGGGGGGGGGTTGGCTCAGAATGCCTTCCGGGCATGTTTGGCTGGTTGGAGTTGTGGGGATCGAACCACAGCAACCTGAGGTTGACTGCTTTGTTGAAGCAGCCACTTAAACAACTGAGCTAAGGGGCAGGCCCCAAATTTTGTCAGCTGCACTTTGGTTTGTTTTTGTTTGGCGGAACTAGGGATTGAACTCAGGCCCTTGTGCTTCCCTAGCAAGCACAAGGGCCTGAGTTCAATCCCTGAATCCACCAAAAAAAAAAAAAAAAAAAAAAAAGAGGAAAAGCTTTTAACTTTTCCTCGAATATGATGCAAGCAATTGATTTGTCATAAATCAGATGATTGATTTAATATCCTCCTAGTCCTATTTTCTTTAAGGTTTGTAATCATGAATGGTTGTTGCACCTTGTCAAAGGTTTTTTCTGTATCTACTGAGGTTATCATCCTTTTTATCCATTTATGTGATGTATTACACTTGCTAATTTGCATATGTTGAACCACTCTTGCTTCCCTAGCATGATGTCTACTTGGTCATGATGCATGATCTTTCTAAGATCTGGTGCATTCTGTTTACCAGTATCTTTTGAGGTTTTTGTATTTATGTTCACTAAAATGACTGGTCTAAAAGTTTTTAGTTGGGTCCTTGTCTGGTTTTGGAATCAAGGTAATGCTTGCTTCTAGGAAGACTGTAGGAATACTCCTTGTCTTTCAATTTCATTAAAGGACACTCTCAAATTTTCTTCTTTTGCTTCTGTATTTTCCAAATTTTCTATGAAATATTACTATCATATTGGAAATATGCTAAATAATTTTAAACTAGCCATCATACATACCACAATAATTCTACTCAGTTATACAGTTTACTTTAAGCTACTCTTCCAACTCAAAAATATCTGTTAAAGGTTGGGGCATACCTCAGTGATGGAGTACATGTTTAACTCTGGGGTCTATCCCAGTACTAGGTAGGTATGGTGGGACACACCCAAAATCCCAGCAGTCGGGAGGCTGAGGCAGAAGGTTCATGAGTTTGAGGCCAGCCGAGGCTATAAGAGCAAGTTTAAGCTCACCCTGAATTATAGAGTGAAATCCTGTCTACAAACAAATAAACCAAAACCCCCCAAAGTTTTACATTCCCCCTCCCACAGTGCTACCCTGCATCTTGGCATGAGGACAGAGTTGTGGATAACCTGTGTTTGATACACTGTACCTGAACAACTTTCTCAAGTCACACCTGATTGGCTCAGGTGCTAGAAACTTGGCTCCACCTACCAATAGCTGTTTTTTTTGTACAGGTAATCAAACTCAGGACCTCATGATTGCCAGGCAGGTGCAGTGCTGCTGAGCTGGCCTTACCAACAGCTTTTTGCCAAAGTATTTCCTTTTTTACCCCTTCCCTTCAGTCCTGGGTTTGGAAGTCAGAGCCTTCACTCTGAGCTATATCCTCAGCCCTTTTATTTTACTTTGAGACCTGGTCTTGCTAAGTCACTAAATTACCCAAGATAAGCCATAATTTACAATTCTGTCTCCCAGCACTGGGATTACAGGTGTGCGCCACCACACCTGACTCAAGGCAAATTCTAGTTCCTTCCTTTACCAGAAAGGCCACTAGAGGACAGTTTTCTAGCCTCCGTCTGTTTTGTCTTCACCTCTTGGCCTCTGGAAAAACTGCCCATGCCTGCCTTCTGCTATACCTCCCTTTTCTATTCTCCAATCTGCAGCTCCCTAATTAAGCAGAAAGTCATTGAGGTGCAAACTGTATAACCTGGAATTAAGCTTTTGAGTTGCCAAAAAGGAAAATACATAGAAATATTAAAATTTTACCAAAACAAGCTCAAGACAGATCAGCAGAGGTTTCTATTAGTGTCTTCCCGATTGGACAGACCCATTTGAAATTACTTTCTTCCATCCTTAGCAAAAATACAATAGAATTTTACAGTAGAATCTGCAGCAGAATCCATGTCACCTAACAAAATTTCTGGACCTTTGCAGTTGCTATTACACCATTTACACTTTAAATAGATCTTATAAATATCAAAATTTATTCCCAAGAAAACCCTTGAATTTTGCTATACCTAAAACAAAGAACTCCCTTTTAATTCCCTTGTCTGGGTAGTAGTTCATTATGACTCAGAGAATACTGCAGTACTTACTGAGTCATTAGTACCTGCTTAACCTGATAGTCAGTGTCTCAAGCCAATGCAGTACGACTACCCTGTAATACGAAACTGAAAAACAAACAAGTCGCCTCCTAGCACAGGACTCTTCAGCGCCTCTAACAGTAAAGGGAACTAACAGCCAACACCCACCAACCACATGTGGTACACCGAACAAGCTTGGCTAAGACTGCTAAGAAACACTCCAGCCTCACAACTGAGAAAACATGCCCTGTCACAGTCTCCCCACCTGCCCAGCCTCGCCACACCCCATCTTTTTACTTCTATGCCAGTTAAGTGTGAAATCAGCAGAAAGACAGGCACGAGCTGACCTCAGCACACGAGGAGTGTACACAGGTTTCTATAATCTCCACTTACTCGGGTAAGACCCCCAACAGCTTCAAACTGCTGATTCTCAACAGTCCCACAGGGACTGGAGGAGGGTGAAGAGAATGCATTTAGGTCAAAGAGGCCATGGAATTAGAAGGGCATGTCTTGGCAAGTGGCTAGAACTGGTAACTGCAACAAACTAGTGCTTCAGGTAGGAATTCTTCCCTGCCCTTTGCTTAAGACCCCCTCCCTCTTCCAGTTTGTTTTAAAAGGTTATTTTATCTTTTTACTTTGCATTTATTCCTCAGCATCCTGGATTGGTTCCAGGATACTTCAAATACCCAAATCCACATTTGCTCAGGCCCTTGGGACAAGGCATCATAGCATTTGTATGGGACCTCCTCACTTTCCCCTACATACGTTTACATTTTCTCTAGATTATTTACAGTACTTAATGCAGTGTGCATGCCATATAAATAGTGGTCATACTATACTGTTTAGAATGATATAGGGGGCCTGGCCCTAGCTCAGGCCTTTAAGTGGCTGCTTCCACAAAGTTCTCAGCCTCAGGTTGCTGGAGTTCGAACCTTACAACTCTCGCGCTGGCCAAAAGTGCCCTGAAGCCATTCGAGAAACAAAAAAAAAGAATGATATAAGGTCCTGATTTCGATCACCAGTACCAAAAAAAAAGTATACGTATAATGATGGCAATAATAAAATGTACATGTTCAGTACAGCTGCAATTATTTTTTCAGGAATATTTTTAATCTGCAGTTGGGTGAACCCATGGATGAGGTTATGGGAGGCTGGCTGTGTATGTGGTATTATACTGTTGGTCTACAGAAACCCAAATACACAGGTATTCATGTTTTACAAGGAAAATTCATTGTATGGTGATGGTCCCCAGTTTGTCCAAACAAACCCATTCACCCAAAGCCCTATCGGGTTGACCCTAAGGGCCAGACCTGTAATACTGGCGAAAATACAGACCTTCGGAATTTCTCATGGAAGCCCTAACCTCTCAGCAGGTATGATCAACTAATGAGTAGCTGCTGTAATTCTGACCTACTCGGGGAAAGAACAGAAATGCTCTCATAACATCCACTTGTATCAGTACTGTACTTGAGGATACTTAAATCCATAATTATTTTAAGTACAAAATTATAATTCTTTTGACTCAACTAAATAGTATTTATTGTGAAAAAGTTACTCATCAGACATGATAGTTCTTTTAAAATAGCAAAATTTGTTAAAACATACCTGGACAAAAATCAGTTTTATAACCCATATCAAAAGAAAATCAAGACCTTTTAAAAATATAATTTGTCTCTGAATGAGTACTACTCCAGTGAATCAACTTTTTTATAAGGCTATTCACAATTACTTTGATATCACCAAATCTACCCCCATCCTTCTTTTGATGATAAGTACAAAGCCACTAGGGCTCTGAGAGCCCCAAATCACATAGAATGAAGCATGCAAGGTGTTATTCAAAGCCTTGATCGTGCAGTGAGTGGATATTGAAGTTGTAATGATTCATGAAAGCTAATGAGTGGCTGGCAGAACACAACTCTTCCTACCCAGGAGGTCCTCAGAACCAAATTCTAAACTTGAGCCCTCACTAGGCACCAGGTACTGCACGTTCACCGATTTGTATCTAATTCTAGGTGCATCATATTTCAAGACAGCTAGTGCAACAGATTTCAAGAGAAATGACTCTTCCATGCATCACAGGTTATCCTACGTCCTAGAAAGAAGTCTAGGACAAATCCGTATCTATTAAACTGAACTTCATGCCCTGCTGTAGAGTACAGATATCCTGAAGAAAAAAAAAAAAAAAAATTTAGAAGCCACCTAGAAACTGAGCTGGAACCTGGGACGTTTAGCCTGTTTGCAGTATTAACTGGGAATGGGGATGGAATGGCAGCCTCTTTAAACTTAATATTCCCTCTTTCTAACAGTTACCAACAAGACAAATTTACAACTTACAGAGTAGTAGAAATATCAAAACTATTCAGTAATAAGATTTATGTAGAGCAACCAATTTCGTGTGGTCTAGTACAAGTATTTCAATAACACTGCCTCATCCAAAAACAAAGACAAAAGACCATTTAGCAATTGTTGCAGTGTATCTGAGCCTAACAGCCACATAGTAGGAAACAGGGCAAAGGCCATAAAAATGGGACCAAACAGGAGGGGTGTTATGGTTTGTGTATAGGTGTCCCCCCAAAGCCTCATGCAGTCTTGGGGTGGCTCCCAGAGTTTGAGTTTGATTACTGTGGGTGTGGCTGCTGCACCTGCCCTGGGGCACGTAATCTGCATCACAATGTAAGGAGGGAAGAGAAGCTGGCTGCTTGAGCTGCTGCTACCTCTCTCTGGCGCTCTTGCTCTTTGCTGCCACCCTGAAAGGTTGCTCTCTGCTGTGTTGCTGTGCCTTGGAGCCAGCTGAGTAAGGACTGAAACCTCCAGTAACTGTGAGCTAAATAAACCTTTCCTTCCTTCATTGTGAGCGTCGGGTATTTCTCCCAGCAACAAGAGAAGAGTAACTAAGACAAGGGGAAACTCCCTAAATTCAATATGCTGTACAGTGTTTTCTTACAACTTTATACTCCCTCTTGATATCACCAATTTTCAGCTACAAGGACATCTTAATTTGTTATCCTGACTACTCCTGTTTGACAGACATCTTTTGTGATGGTCCAGAGTCAAAAAAATTATCTTCTCTCAGGTCACTTTGGCCTAGTAATTTTCTTAAATGGTTCCAAACATTTTGATGTCTTTCTGTCTATTACTTAATGGTATGCTTCTAGGTTGATGCACATAAAATCTTCATGATGTAGCTAGGGCATTTCAAATTTCTAATTAGATAAAAATAAGACTGAGCCAAACCAAACTGTAGAAAAGAAATATAGTTTATTAATTTTTTTTTTTTTTTTGGCATTTTTTAGGGAAAGGTCTACAAGGTGTTCAGGGTTTCACGACTAGACCAGACTTGTAGTGATCTGCCTGTTTACTGCCTTCCAAGAGCTGGGATTACAGGCACACGACACCATACCCAGTCTCAATTAGCATCTCAGCAAGCCCTGGGGGCGGGGCAGCAAGGCAGTCCCAAGGATCGAACCCAATGCCTGCTTGCAGGCGCTTTAATCCACTGAGCTATTTGGCCAGCCCGTTTATTAACTTGGATTATAAGAAAATAAGTTTTAATCCCTGAACAATGCAAACCCTAGATAAATCCAAATATTTTGGAACCCAATGTTATGTATCAGCCTCAGAACACAGGCTTTCTATACCAGGTACCATCCTAGAGCTCCACATAAGCCCTAATGCTACCTCCAGGTAGAACGTCATATACTGACTTGGGTTACTCACAGGATCCTATGCTAAGAATTTTCCCATATACAACTCCAATCCATGCTTTTATAACTTATGGCCAAAAGGCACACTAATATAACGCTGGAGTGAGTAGAAACTGTATTTCTTAATATATAGAAAAACTATAAACACATCCTTTGACCTGAATTTTCTACTTTTAGGAATCTGTCCTGAAGATAAACTTGAAAACCGATGAAATTTTACCCAGTGATGTACTGCAGCATTATTTATAAGAGCAAATTTTAAAAATCAACCTGAATCATTTGGGGACTGATTAAATAAATGGCAGTAATTCCATCAATAAAATAGCAAGTAGCCCTAAAAAGAAAGGAAAGGATAGGCTGGGGATATAGCTTAGTGGCATAAGCACCTGCCTGGCAAGCACAAGGTCTAGACTTTGATTCATGGTACTAGAAAAAAAATAAAAGGAAAGGAGCAGGAAGGGAGAGCTCTTAGTTCTGGGTTAGAGAATAAAAAAGAACACCTTAATTTTATTTATTTTTATTTATTTATTTATTTTTTTTTTTTTTTGCAGAACTGGGGATTGAACTCAGGCCCTTGCGTTTGCCAGGCAAGTGCTTATTCTACTGAGCCAGCCCCCCGGCCCAGAACACCTTAAGATATGGTAAATACAAAAGCAAAAAGCATAATGTGTATAGGATTTTGTGTATAAAAAAGGTTGGGCTAGCGAGGCATAGTTGAGCGCGCCTGTAATTCCTAGCACTCTGAGGCTGAGACAGGATCATTTCAGAGCTTGAGGCCTGCTTGGGCTACATACAAAGTGAGTTCAATACCAACCTTAACTGCATAGTGAAACCCTGTCTCAAAAAGATTAAAAAAAAAAAAAAAGAGGGAGCGGAATATATATATCTATATAGTACTGGGGAAGGATAATACAGGATCGCCAAAATATGACACCTTAAATGATACTTGTCCCAGAAAAGACATTAGATGTCTTCACAATACAAGAGGGAAATGTGTGGCTATGATTCAAAAGTTCTAAGGGGGCCTGGAACTAGCTCCGTTCTTTAAGTGGCTGCTTCCACAATGCTGGCAGCCTCAGGTTGCTGTAGTTCGATCCCCACAACACTCCAGCCATCCAAAAGTGCCCTGAAGTCATTCAAGGAGCAAAAAAAAAAAAAAAAAAGTTCTGTAAATGATCAGGCATGGTAATGCCTATCTATAATCCCAGCACTTTTTTTTTTTAATTTTTATCTTTAAGACAAGGTCTCACTAAATTCAGGTTGGCCTCGAACTAACTTGGTAGCCCAGACTGACATTGAACTCCTGTCAATCCTCCTACCTCAGCCTCCCAAATACAAGTGGAAGTGTGGTGGATGCCTATAATCCCAGCACTTGGAAGGCTGAGGCAGGAGGATCACTGGGAGCTTGAGGCCAGCCCAAGCTTCACAGTGAGTTCAAGGCCAGCCTAAATTACATATCTAAACCTTGTCTCAAAAAGCAAAATAAATAAATATAAGTAAATAATAAATAAAATTTTGTAAATGTAATACTTCAGAGTACTCAGGAGGCTGAGGCAGAAGGATCATTTAAGTTTCAGACCATAGGGGCTGGGGAGATAGATGGCTCAGTGGGGTAAGTGCTTCTCTGGCAAGTACAAGGGCCTCAGTTCTAATCCCTGGTTCTGCAAAAAAAAAAAAAAAAAAGTTTCAGACCAGCCTGGACTACAAAGTGAGCTCAAGGCCAGCCTAAACTGCACAGCAATCCTGTCTCAAAAAGACAATCATCACATGCCTGCCAGCCCTGCCCTCAAGGTAGGCTGAGCTGGCCACAAAAACAAACAAACCAACAAACAACCCAGGTTCATCCCTAAAGACTTTGTAGCCACAGTCTGGGAATGATGGCCCATACCTATAATCCCAACACTCAGAAGGCTGAGGCAGGAGGATTGGTGTGAGTTCAAAAGCCATCCTGGGCTGCACTGCAAGACCCTGCCTCAAGAAAAAAACAAAACAAAACAAAAAACCCTCTCAAATTCACAGACATGAAAAGTATGGCCCAAAGAGGCTGAACAACTTCACCAACAAGAAACAATTACTAAGTAGCACAGTAAACCTAGAACCTGACTCAAATTCCAATCTATTCTCATATATTTCTTTTACCTTCCGGGTCCTAATTACCACAAGAGGTGAGCAAGGGCAACTACAATCCAGCTTGCATTTTGGTGATAACACAAATGGCAGGCTAGTGTGAGTTGATGGCTTCTCTCTGTAAGACATTTCTAAGCGCTCACAAAGAAACCCAAATGGCTACGTATAGTTACATGTTGTCTTGCTTCTCAGCTGTGCTATGCTTTAGCAAAGTGCGAAGAATAGTTAAAGTCATCAGATCAACAAGGTGTAGGGAGCAGGGCTTCCTGAACACTAATATATTTTAAAATTTGGAAAAAAACAACTTAACCAAGGCATTCAAATTATTATTTTTTTTTTTTTGCAGAACTGGGGATTGAATTTAGGCCTTTGTGCTTGCCAGGCAAGTGCTTATTCTACTGAGCTATCTCCTCAGCCCCTCAAATTATTTTTATATTAAAACAAAACAATACATTGTAGCATGAATGTAGAATGCATATAAGCACTTCACATCAGGGGGTCTAGAAGGATACTTTGTCCAACTCCTAAGAGCCAGGGGGGCTGGGAGATGGCTCAGGGGAATAAGCGCTTCCCTGGCAAGGCCTGAGTTCAATCCCTGGTTCCACCAAAAAAAAAAAAAAAAAAAGAAAAAACAGGCAGGAAGGGTTTTGAACTACCACAGCAGGAGAACTAAGGTAACAGCTTACTTGGATTAGACGGACGGCCCAAGATAACCATATCTGCCCACTGTGGCCCCAAGTTACCGTGGATCCCTAACAGCGAAGCGCCTCCATTTCCTCATCTGTAAAATGTGGTCAGGAGATTGCTTTACCTGTAGTTCTGTTACAAGAACTGGAAGTGATTACATTAACCAAACTGCCTGGGCCATAGAGCACTGCAAGGAGTACAACAGCAACAACCTACCTGACTGTCTGCCTGTCTCACCTCTCACCTGGCTTCTGCTTTCGAGAAGACAAGACAGGCAGAAAGGTAGCGTCAAGCCTTTCTCACCAGCCCCCACAGAAAGGAGATGCCCAAGGACAGAACTACCCAGGGAACACTGTTCATTATACTCACATATTTCATTTCAAACTTCTTAGCCAACATTTCCACTTCTTGCCTCTCCTGATGCTCATCATTAAGTGGGTCTTCTGTACGAAAGAGTTTTTTCTGATTCAAAGTGAATGGGAAAAGATACAAAAGTATTAGTATTACCTCAACTGTTATAATTGCTATATGTTAATATCTTCAATTATACTGCAATAATTGAATAATCACATATA
>NW_004524603.1:16614043-16620350 GCF_000260255.1 Octodon degus
AACAAGGGTATGCTGAGATGGCAACTGAGAGTGGGCGTGGTGGCATGTGCCTGTAATCTAGTAGTGAGACCCTGAACACCCTGTAGACCCTTCCCAAATACAAAAAAAAAAAAAAAGAAATGAAAAAATACCATGAATATCAGATAAAAACAAATACACGTGTAAATTTAGTTAACACCTTCCCTAACAAAGATTAATTTGCTCTGGCTAGGAAATGCCTCTAAAAGGATATTCAGATTATAGTCAACCTTTAATTATCTTCCTAGGAGTTACCACGGAGTATCTTCAGCCACCCTGATTCTGCTAAGAGGAGAATCAACAACTCTGTATCACCAGTCTCCTGTCAGTGGAGACCCTTTCAGGGAATATACACTAACTAAACACAGGTTGCAGAGTAAAGAGCTGCAAAAAGATTACATTGCCATGGCTTCCTTACAGCAAAGGAGGGAAAATTTATTGTAAAACACATAGTTTCACACACACACACACACACACACACACACACACACACACAGCTACGATTCTACTTTTTTGATCTACTTGCCAAAACAAACAGAAAAATCACATCCCTACTCAAGTCTATTTTACAGACACATTTCAATAAACAAAGGCAAAGACAAGGAGATACTTTTTTTCCTGAGGTAGTCTCGATATGTGGTTTAGGCTGGCCTTGAATGTACTATGTAATCCCATGCTGGCCTTGAATTCCAGGTAATCCTTCTGCCTCAGCCTCCCAAATGCAGAGCTACAGATGTGTACCACCATGCCAGGTTTGGCACATTCAAAAACAAAACAAAACAATTACTTTTACCCAATTTCAAACAATTGACTTGAATGGAAAGAACATTTTTAAAGAAGGCTAGCATCTTCATCTAATTAAACACGGAAGCATGTTACAAAACATGGAAGTATACTGCAGTGGAAATATTGAATAATTTGGCTGACCCTGAAGGGCAAGAAAAACACGCTGAAGAGACAAAGATGTGCTTACTTCAGAACTGAGACAGTTCACCCTCGGTTTAGAGGCTGAGATGCGATCAGTCTAAAACACAAGCCAGGCAAAAATGGTCTGAATAATACAAAACATTAGAACAAAGGGGTGTTTCTTTAGGATTGAAGGAGTTCATTTTAGTTCATTTTTAAAATTGTAGTAAATAATGAACTTACATAATTTCTTATCCCAAATGGGATTCTCAAAGACAACACCAATACATTCCAAAAACAAACTAATTCAAACCGACTGGTAAGAATCCTGGAAACCCTGGGCATGTTCAGGGGCCACTCAGGGTAAACTGAGGCTAGGGTCAAGATGAGCAAGTGGTCACCACGTTTTGCTCTTGTTCCCTGTGCATACAAAGCTTGAGTATAGCTGGGGCAACAGGCAGCTTAAATGCCTGTCTGGCAAATGCAAGGATCGGAGCTGGATCCCTGGTACAAAAAAACCAGCTTGAGTACAGAGCTGACCACCGGCCTGACCCACTGCACGCGTGCCAATACAAAGACATACATTTGTATTTTCAGTGACAATCACCTTTAACACTGCTCTAAAACATTTCACGTACTTCATACAGGCATCAAAAGGACATTTCTCATTTACTTTTACAGATCGTAATACATTTAAAGAAATGGACTCATTTTTCTTTTCTAGCTAGTAACTTCCCTCTCTTCTTCAAAACCAAATAGCCTTGGGCTGGGGAGATAGCTCGGAGGTCTGAGCACCTGCCTGGTCTGGAGTTTGACGCCCAGTCCCCACATGCCATGCCGGCCACTGAAACCCAGGGAGTGGTGGAAACCCTGGCAGTGGTAGCGTAGGCCTTAATCCCAGCACGGGGGAGGCTGAAACAAGAAGAGCACTACAAGTCCAAACTATGTACCAAATACATAAATAAAAGATTGTTTAAAAATTTAAAAAACTGAATAGCCTTATGTTTTGTCAGGATTAAAAATTACCTGAAAACTACTAACTACCCACATGCAAACTTGATGCAGTAATTTTGTCCTCTGTTCTTAACTCATTATTATTAACTTTAGATTTTTCATCCATTTTATACAAAATATGTGATGTGGAAGCCAGGCTTGGTGGTCCACACCTGTGGACATTTGGACATCTTGGTAACTTGCAGAGACTTTGTCCCAAAATAAAACAAAATTAAAAGGGCTGGGGAGCCAGGCAGCTGAGACAAGAGGATCGCTGTGAGTTCGAGGCCAGCCTGGGCTACAAAGTGCACTTAGGCCAGCCTGAGCTGCATAGTGAGACCCTGTCTCAAAAAGACAAAAAGGCGGGGATGGCGAGATAGCTCAGGGACTAAAGCACAGGGTTGGCAGTTCGATCCCGGGCACCACATGCCACACCAGCCCCACTCTCAGGGTGAGCTGAGCTGGCTGGAGTCCGGGTATAGTGGCACACACCTGTAATCACAGTGCTGGGGAGGGTGAGCAGGAGGATCACCATGAGTCAGAGCTGTGTAGTGAGACCCTGCAAAAACCAAATATATTACAGGGGAAAAAGGAGGACAAAAAGGGGGATGGTGCTGTGCTGTAGCTCAGTGTGAAGTCCCTGGGTTCAATTCCCAGTACCACCAAAAAAGACAAAGCAGTATGATAGGCAATGAAATATCACAGAATTCTAAAATAGGATGGTTACATTAACGCTTCACTTTATTTTTCTCAGAATTTCCAGTGAATTTTCAATTAATCATGCTCTAAAGTAGGTATTTTGGCAAACTGATTTTCTCATTTATCAAGAGATAAAAAGTGTTTTCTCTTTTGTCGTGTATAAATAAATGGCAAAGGTTATTTCTGAAATATGCTGGCACCTTGAAGCAAGGGAGGCGAGCACAGGAACCTCTCAGGCAGGAAGAGTCCAGGGGCCAGGTCACCACCTTGAGCAGCCTTGCCCGCAGGATCAGGGCCCAGCTCACCTCTGCCCGGACAGCTTGGACGGTGGCTTTACCCATCATATCCTGTCAGCATGTGCTTATTTCACTACCCTTTTCCTCATCAACAGAAACAGAAGACCGAAAAATTCTGTGCTTCAGTTCATTAAATTTTACTGTTCATTTAGCTCTTATGAAGAGGGCTGAGTTAGTACACTCAAACTTACATCTGTCCTCCTGCCTCAGTCTCCTGAGTGCTGGGATTACAAGGGTGTGCCTCCACACCTGGCTTTATTTCCTATTACTAATGCCAGTTAATACATTTATCACAAATAAATACATTTATCTCAAAATAATACATTTATCTCAAAAGGGATGGCATCCACTCCTAACCCATTTTCTACAGCCCTGCGCCTATCACCTTTAGGATACTAGAACTACAATCTTATTCAGCCGTAGATGCTATTTTAATATTTAAAGTTCTTTTTTCCTTTTCTATTCAGCCTGCTACAAGCTACGTTGTTCAACTGCAATAAAACTATTCTGAAAATATTACATCTCTACAAGTAAGTGGGCTCTTCCTAGGATGAGAAGAGGATAGACCAAGTGAAGAATCACCACATTTCAGACTAATTCTAATGCTCACATTTTACTTACTCATGGTCTCTCTTCTAGAATTTTCTTCATGGAACTACAACAATTTTACTTAAGGAGATGTTTTCTGTACTTCTATATGTGATAAATGCATTAACCGGCATTAATAATAGGAAATAAAGTCAGGTGTGGAGGTACACCCTTGTAATCCCAGCACTCAGGAGGCTGAGGCAGGAGGATGGATGTGAGTTTGAGGCCAGGCTAGGCTACATTATGAGCTCAAGGCCAATCTGAACTCTATTATAGTGAGACTGTTTCAAAAAAGAAACAAATTCCCGATAATACAAACAAGGAAGCAAAAAAACCAAAAGAATTAAACTTAGTTGCAAAGTTACAGCATATAAACAATGTAACAAAATTTTTGTTTGTGGAATATGACAAAATACATATGTTTCAGCTAGCTGTGGCAGTACATGCTCATAATTCTAGCACTCAGGAAGCTGAAGCAGGAGGCTCTCAATTTCAAGGACAGCCTGGGGTACATAATGAAACATTTTTTGTTGCTGTTGATACAGGGTCTCACTATGCATAGTGATCCTCCTGTCTCGCCCCCCCCCCCCAGTGTTGGGATTACAGGTATGTGCTACCACACCCAGTTTTGGGGCAGCATGGTGTGCCCAGGGTTCTGGGGCCAGCATACAGTATGCAGTACCAGGAATCGAACTTGGGATCTTGAACTTGCCAGGCAAGCGACAGAGCACCAAGTTATCTGTCCAGCTCATTGAAGCCTTTTTACTTTATTTTTTAAAAAAATATATGGCTGGAACAACAACAACAACAAAAAGATACGTGGCTGAATAAAACAGGAAAAAGAACCGGCCCAATAAATCCTAAGTTTTTAGTTTGTATAAACACAAAAATTAAACAATTTTTCTGCTAGAACATGTCATGCTTCACACAATGGTTGTGTCAACAACAGATTACAATATACAACAGCATCTAGCACATACCTAAGTGTGTAATAGGCTACTCCACTTAAGCTAATGTAGGTAAAGTTTGTGACATGCTTGCCTAAGACATTTTTCATAAAGCATTCTGTCATTAAGCACTGGATGATTTTAGTAGCTTTGGTATCAAGTAAGGTGCCCAAATGAACTTTCTTCCTAAGTTTTTCCCATAATGAAGAGATACATATTTATTATCAACTTCTCACGACATGAACATGACATCAACGTTATAGCATAAGGGCTGTAACACAGTCTTGGTATTTGTATGTTCTCTAACTTCATTTTTGACAAGATCCTCTACATCTAAACTGTTCAAGTTAACTGTAAGACATTTTGCTTTACTAAGCACTGTCTTAGTAAAACAACACTAATAAAATTAAGTATAATCACTTAACACGCTAGCCTCATTTGTAAAATGCAGCTAACAGTTCACTTCATGAGTTCTGCTGGTCTAGATAAAACATGTACACTGCTTAGAATTGCATCTAACACAGTAAGAACTCTGTAAACACCAGCTAGTATTCGTTACTTCTACTCAACGATAATGTTTTCCATCTGTAATTTATGAAAATTATAAAAATTGCACACCTACTTAAATTAGCATGTCAAATACCTTCATTTGAAAAATGCTCCAATGCAATATTTTCAATATTTGGAAAGAAAAAATTACATAACCTTTATAAATAACAAGGTACTAAAGTGAGTCTACAGAAGAATATGTTACACGACAGCGACCAAAACAGTCTCTACCCCTGAAAACATTCTGTAATGATTTGACCACACACAATATTTGTAACTAATGATCAAAAAGATTAGCTGGCTACAAAATAAACACGAAGCGACATTGTTGAACATGACGCTTTTTGACTACAGAGTTATTTAAACTACATACTAGTTAAGGATGAAAACAAAACAAGCGACTTCGGGAGTCCCTAGGACTTACGCTAAATTAGCAAAGCCTAAGAAAGGGCATAATGGCTAAAGAGAACAATGTTCCCTTATTTGTCACTGTTATTCTATCATCTCTCCAACTCATTTCCAAGTATCATCAACCCAAAACAAAAATTTCAATTACAATAAAAAGAAGACAGCTCCTATCTTAATCCCCATTGTTCACCAGTCACCAGTGCCATCCAAGGCATAATTATGTATTTTCAATAAAGTTTTAAAAAATCAGAGGCAAGGTTTTTTTTTTTTTTTTTTTTCCCCAGCGTTCTCCAAAAATGACAATAGCCGAGTACAATATTCTCCAACTCGGACTTTTAAAACTAATGAACCATACTCAAGCAGATGATGAATAGGCGCGGAATAAAACAGGAGAGGCACCTTCCCATTCAATGACAATATGAAGAAACTACACACACACACACACACACACACACACACACACACAAGCACGCACGTACGCACGCACAACAATGATGAAAAATGTTTGCCAATACCAACACGAGAACGAAAAATAACCGGATAACAAGCCCCCTTCTCTGTTCCTAAACTGGAACCCTTAATCTCGGCAAATGTTTAATTACTCTTAAATCAATTAAGGGGGAATATCCGGCATGCAAGCCCATCTCGGCAGCCCAGGCGCCCGGTACAACAGTGGAGGAGGAGCTGGAACGCGAGGGGCGCCGCGTTCTCGGCTACAGTCCGGGGGGCGTGTCCCCCACTGTTTTCGCTTCCTTTCTACTGAAAAGACAGCTGCAGCGCCGCAAGGAGCACCCAGCCACACGGCCCCGGGGCCACAAGACACTGTGTAGGGGACAGAAAGAAAAGGAGGAACAGAGCTTTCCAAAGGTGCAAAGGGAGAGGCTCAGCGGGGATGAGCCACCC